>NC_090441.1:137940487-138565487 GCF_031143425.1 Pleurodeles waltl
CCTAAGTTAAGCCTTGACGCTCGTTGCCAAGCTACCAAGGGTTGAGCTGGGGTTAATTTACTGAGACCTAACTGGACCTAAGTGGAGGTTAGTGGCTTGTTGCTAGGTGTAGGTACCTACCTGCCCTTACCAATAACCCATTTTCCAACATTTTTGGAAGCAGCGACGGGATCCTGTACTTGTGTTCAGTATCACGTTACAGTTTTAAGTAAAACAAATAAAAAATCCTTTAAATTGTCCTAGTGCAAAGAATTTTTTTTTTTTTATTTAAAAAAATAAAATAAAAAATTTGGATTAATTTCTATTATTGAATTTTTGTAATTTTTCTAAATTATTGTTTCCAATTTTTGCAAAAAGTTTTTGTTGACACAAAACTAGGGAACCATGGAGCTTGATCTGGCTAGCCTACCCACACTGACAGTAGTCCAGCTTAGGGGGTTGTGTACTGAAAGAGGGTTGCCTGCAACCACTGACCCAAGGAAGCAAGTCCTGATCAAATCCCTGACAGCATGAGCTGAGGCCCAAGAGGTAGACCTAGGGGAAGCTCCAGAGGAGGAAGAAACAGGGGAGGGTGCTAGCTCTAACCACTCAGGGGAGGGAGGGCATCTGAGCCTAAGTGAGGATGAGGAAGAACGGTCCTCAGTACATACAGTCACTAGGGGCAGACCCAAAGCTAGTGGTGGGAAGGGGGTCCCTTCAGGAGGAGAGAACCCATCCATCAGAGAAAGAAAGCTGGAGGCCCAGCTAGCATACATAGCTTTGGAAGCAGACAAGCTGGCCCTATAAAAGAAAAAGTGGGCAAAGAAAGAGAAAAGAGATGGTTGCAGCGACAGAGAAGTTGAGGTGTCCATGGGTGGGGGAGTTTGCCCCAGATTACCCAAGGGGGTGGTTCCTGCTTATGTAGAGGGGGATGATATAGATAAGTGGCTGGGGGCCTTTGAGAGGGCCCTCCAGATGAGGAGAGTCAAGCCTCAGTACTGGGGTTCACTTCTTTGGGAGTTAGTTCCCAACTCTGGGAGGGATAGGCTCCTAACCATGAGGGTGGAGGATGCAGACTCATACCCCAGTATGAAGAGTTGCTTGACTAAAAAGTTTGGTCTGACCCCAGAGCAGTATAGGCTCAAGTTTAGGGACACCCAGAAGGTCAGTACCCAGTCTTGGGTTGACTTTGTAGACACCTCACTAAAGGCACTAGAGGGCTGGATTATAGGTAACAAAGTAGATACTTATGAGGGGTTATACAATCTGATCATGAGAGAGCACATCTTGACCAATTGTATCCAAGAAAGGTTACGCCAGCATCTAGTGGACTCTAAGCAGACCAATCCTAGAGATCTAGGGGAGGCAGCTGATGAGTGGTTGAGAACCAGGGTGGTTGTCAAGTCCCAGGTGGGAGACTTCAAAAAGGGGGTGTCAGGTCCCCAACAACCTAAGGAGGGAGGTGGTAAGCCCACCACAGAGACTCCCTCTGTACCCCAGAACCCTAAGAAGGAGGAGAGTAAATCCCACTCCCACTCTGACAAGCAGAGACAGGGAGACCCAGGGTTAAAAAAGCTCTTGGACAGTAGGGCTTGCTTTGACTGTCAGCAGACAGGTCACTTCAGAGGGGATGCAGCCTGTCCAAAGAAGGTGGTTAGCACTGGGCTGTCCAGTGTAGCCATGGAGGAGGACTCCTCAGATGATTAAGTCCTCCAAGCATTGAGCTGGGAGACAGGACCAGATGGTAAGCTGGTGATCCCTGATGGTGGAAGTAGGCACTTCCACCCCATTCAGGTGAATGGGATCCCTACCACGGGCCTGAGAGACACCTGTGCCAGTCACACTATAGTGAGTGACCGGTTTGTGACCCCAGACATGTATGTCCCAGTAGAGACAAGGAAAGTCAGGGTAGCCACAGGGGAGGTCACTACCAAACCTGTAGCCATAGTGCCCCTAGAGAGGGAGGGTATCCTTGACTGGTTTAGGGTGGTAGTCAGTGCTGACCTCCCCCTAGATTGTATCCTGGGCAATGACCTCCCAGAGGTGGGTCTGGTCCCAGATGGGGCAGTCGCCCAGGGCGCCCCCCAAACCAAAGTCATGGGGAGTCAGTCCCTACAGTTAGGAGACAGGGGTCCCCAAGAAAAGGAAAGAAGAAAAGGAAGGGTAGGCCACTCTTAAAGAGAGTTCCAGGGAGCCAAAGGCCTTCTGCCCCAGTAGGGGGGGAGCCCAAAATTGGCACTGGTGAGGCCTCACCTGACCCCAAGGAGGTCCTGAGTAGTCAGGCAGCTGTCCAGATGCAGGGTGTTGCCCCTGCACTGACAGAAGGGAGAGTGGAAGGAGGGTGTCTGCCACATGAGGTGGTAGCCCCCCACTCTAGACAGCAAGAGGGGTGTCGGGACCCCAAAGTTGCCCCTAAAGCAGCTCAGCCACCTGTCAGTGGAGAGCTTAGGGTGTGGTTCTGGGTACTGACAGCTGTCAGTAGCCTCTGCTGGGTGCTAGCCTTCCTGGCAGCACTGTACTTGGCCTGGGAGGCAGACCCCAGGGCCAATAGCAAAGTAGGCCCCCTGACCCTGTTGGTCATGGTGGGGTTGCTCAAGTGTTGGGTGACCTCTTTGGGTATGCTAGGTGTTGCCCTAGCAAAGTTAGGAGTAGGGGAGGTGGGCACCTCACTACCCAAGTTGGCAGAGAGAGAGGAGGAAGACCCCCCTAGAGGGAAGTTTCAGTTTGAGATGGGTCCTTTCACTCTTGGGATGGCTTCACTACCCAGAGGGAGTGACCATGACAGGGGGATGTAAGGCAGAGTAGGCCCTGCAAAGGGACAGCCAGTTTTCTTCACTGTCTCCCTCGCCTAACAAGCCAGGAAGACTCTCCCAGGGTTGGGCTGAGTCTCCTGGGCGTGTGGGCTGGGGGGGGCTTGTGTGAGAAAACAGGGCTGATTGCAAAGGCCCCCTAACTTTTTGCCCCCATTTTCCACTTTATGCTGGTGTTTTCCTGACTCTGATGGTGCCCTGGGTACTGCTAACCAGTCCCAGGGCCTGTGCTCTGTGTAAAATCAATATGCAAATTAGGCTAATTATAATTGGCTAAGTTAACCTACCTATAAGTCCCTAGTATATGGTAGGGCATGTAGGTTTAGGGACCACAGCATAGGTGGTGCACCCATAGGTGCACTGCTGAGGTGCCCAGTGTCATTTTAAAGGCAGGCCTGCCTTGCTGGCTGCTTTTAAATTAAAGTTATATGCAAATTCGACTTTGGAATTAAAAGTACTTCCAAAGTCTTAAACTACCTTATTTTTACATATAAGTCACCCCTAAGGTGTGCCCTATGTGCCCCTAGGGCTGGGTGCCATGTAACTATAAGCAGGGACTTTATAAAAATAGATTTATAAACCCTGGTGAGGTAAAAACAGCCAAATTCGTTTTTCCCTCATGGAAGTAAATGGCCTTCATAGGCTAGAATGGGGAGACTTTATTTTAAATTTTAAAGTCTCCTTAAATGTTGCATACCAAGAATTTGGTATCAAATTAATTGTTGTAATAAATCCCACAACTTCCAGTTGTGGGATTTAATATAACTTGTTCAGGTAAAAAGTTTTAGACTTTACCTAAAAAGTTGCCAATTTCAGCCCTGCATTGTTTTTGCTGCTGTGCTCTGATTGGCCAGCCTGCAGCAGCTTAGCCAAGCTGCCTTGATGAGGTGTGAAGTGGCCTGGCTTCACACAAAGGAATGTGCTTGTGGGAGAGAATCTCCCCTCAGCAGATGGTGAGGCAGGAAGGGGGAGGGCTGCCAAACTGGTCTTCAAAGGCAGAGAAAGACATTTGGAGCAACCAGCAACACCCCCACATCCTGCAACCCCAGACAACTAGGGGCCCCCTTGATTAGATTAGGAGAGGGCAGGAGAGGGGTGTGTTTATGATTTTTAGCCACACCAGTGGGTAGGCTCAGCCAGATGTAACCTCCAAAAATCAGATTCAGCCATGTTGGATTTTTAGAGAATATTGCCTTCTGGGATGGATTTTTGCCACACTTCCCAGGAAGTGGTCATCACAGGGGGACGACCCTGTACCTGGTTGGAGAACCAGGACCCCCCTGCTTTTCACCCAGGAGCAAGGATAAAACTGGCAGACCTGCACCCACACCTCAGATCCCCACCAGATTTCAACAAGAAAAGAACTAAAGGAGAAGAAGGACTGCCCTGCTGGACCCCTGGCCTGCACCTGGAACCTGCACTCAGAAGGACTGCACCAGCTGCACACTTGGGCTTCACCACAAGAAGGACTTTGCCTGGCTTCAACTGGTTCAAGGAGGGACTCCCTGTTTGCTACAGGTGAAAAATTGCTATCCAGAGTCCCCTGCACCAACTCCTGAAGAAAGTGACCAGCTGACCACTGTCCAGTGGCCAAAAAGGAGTTTGCGCCAGGTGCATTCTGGGAGTGGTAGTCCGCACCCCCCAAGGACCATCTCAGAACTTCTGGACCCTTGGGGTGAGCTGTGGACCCCAAAAGAACCTTAAAAGAACATCTGGGTGAAGCCCCAGAAGTTTGGAGAAGATTTGAGAATTTTTGTAAAAAAGCTCCATAGAGGGACCGACCCGCCGCGGAAATTCTAGCCGGCTTGCCTCAACCGCGACCCGGCCTGATATGGTGGTTCGTCCCGGTAAAGAAAAATCTCCGAAAAAGAGACTAAGGGGGTCATTACGACCCTGGCGGATTACTTCCGCCAGGGACGCGGTGGCACCGCCGACAGGCCGGCGGTGCCCCGCGGGGCATTCTGACCGCGGCGGCTTAGCCGCGGTCAGAGAAGGGAAACCGGCGGTCTCCCGCCGGTTTCCCGCTGCCCCCAAGGAATCCTCCAAGCCGGCGCAGCTTGCTGCGCCGGCTTGGGGATTCCGACTCCCTCTCCCGCCATCCAGTTCCTGGCGGTTCTCCCGCCGGGAACCGGATGGCGGGAGGGGGAGTCGCGGGGCCCCTGGGGGCCCCTGCAGTGCCCATGCCAACGGCATGGGCACTGCAGGGGCCCCCGTAAGAGGGCCCCAAAATGTATTTCACTGTCTGCATAGCAGACAGTGAAATACGCGACGGGTGCAGTAGCACCCGTCGCACCTTCCCACTCCGCCGGCTCGATTACGAGCCGGCTTCATGGTGGGAAGGTCGTTTTCCCCCTGGGCTGGCGGGCGGCCTTTCGGCGGCCGCCCGCCAGCCCAGGGGAAAACTTGGAATACCCTCTGCGGTCTCTGGACCGCGGAGCGGTATTCCTGACGCGCAACATTGACGGGCGGCCTCCGCCGCCCGTCAATGTTGGAATGAGGGCCTAAGTCCGAAGGTAAAAAGTTGACCGGGACCTCCCAGCCATCGTATCCGAGAAGGGCACCATGGACGTCGGATCAAGATCCAGGTTTACCCCGGTCGAAGGATTTTCACCTCGAAAAAACGACTAAGTCCGAAGGTAAAAATCTCCACAGAGGAATCCAGCATCGCGTATCCGGACAACGGCTCCAGGAGGTCGGATAGGACTGGCAGGTTCGTCCCGCTGAAGAAAATCTTCAAAATAAAGACTAAGTCAGAAGGTAACTTTTTAACCGAGGCCTCCCGCGACCTGTAGCCGAGCAGGGCTCCATCGCGGTCGGCCTGAAACTATGACTTTGCCCCGGTCGAGGTGCAACCAGATGACCCGATTGGCGCTTTTTGTTTCTAAGCGCTAGAAAAATAATAATTCTTTAAAAATTCATATCTCCGGTTCCCCTTATCTGATTTTATTCGTTTTTGTGTCATTTTAAAGATAAAAATATAAACTATTTTTATAAATTGGTTTTGGATTTTTAAGCTGTTTCCTGTGTTTTATTTAATTACTGTTTTGTGATATTTGAATGCTTTACACACTGTCTCCTAAGTTAAGCCTTGACGCTCGTTGCCAAGCTACCAAGGGTTGAGCTGGGGTTAATTTACTGAGACCTAACTGGACCTAAGTGGAGGTTAGTGGCTTGTTGCTAGGTGTAGGTACCTACCTGCCCTTACCAATAACCCATTTTCCAACATTTTTGGAAGCAGCGACGGGATCCTGTACTTGTGTTCAGTATCACGTTACAGTTTTAAGTAAAACAAATAAAAAATTCTTTAAATTGTCCTAGTGCAAAGATTTCTTTTTTTTTTATTTAAAAAAATAAAATAAAAAATTTGGATTAATTTCTATTATTGAATTTTTGTAATTTTTCTAAATTATTGTTTCCAATTTTTGCAAAAAGTTTTTGTTGACACAAAACTAGGGAACCATGGAGCTTGATCTGGCTAGCCTACCCACACTGACAGTAGTCCAGCTTAGGGGGTTGTGTACTGAAAGAGGGTTGCCTGCAACCACTGACCCAAGGAAGCAAGTCCTGATCAAATCCCTGACAGCATGAGCTGAGGCCCAAGAGGTAGACCTAGGGGAAGCTCCAGAGGAGGAAGAAACAGGGGAGGGTGCTAGCTCTAACCACTCAGGGGAGGGAGGGCATCTGAGCCTAAGTGAGGATGAGGAAGAACGGTCCTCAGTACATACAGTCACTAGGGGCAGACCCAAAGCTAGTGGTGGGAAGGGGGTCCCTTCAGGAGGAGAGAACCCATCCATCAGAGAAAGAAAGCTGGAGGCCCAGCTAGCATACATAGCTTTGGAAGCAGACAAGCTGGCCCTATAAAAGAAAAAGTGGGCAAAGAAAGAGAAAAGAGATGGTGGCAGCGACAGAGAAGTTGAGGTGTCCATGGGTGGGGGAGTTTGCCCCAGATTACCCAAGGGGGTGGTTCCTGCTTATGTAGAGGGGGATGATATAGATAAGTGGCTGGGGGCCTTTGAGAGGGCCCTCCAGATGAGGAGAGTCAAGCCTCAGTACTGGGGTTCACTTCTTTGGGAGTTAGTTCCCAACTCTGGGAGGGATAGGCTCCTAACCATGAGGGTGGAGGATGCAGACTCATACCCCAGTATGAAGAGTTGCTTGACTAAAAAGTTTGGTCTGACCCCAGAGCAGTATAGGCTCAAGTTTAGGGACACCCAGAAGGTCAGTACCCAGTCTTGGGTTGACTTTGTAGACACCTCACTAAAGGCACTAGAGGGCTGGATTATAGGTAACAAAGTAGATACTTATGAGGGGTTATACAATCTGATCATGAGAGAGCACATCTTGACCAATTGTATCCAAGAAAGGTTACGCCAGCATCTAGTGGACTCTAAGCAGACCAATCCTAGAGATCTAGGGGAGGCAGCTGATGAGTGGTTGAGAACCAGGGTGGTTGTCAAGTCCCAGGTGGGAGACTTCAAAAAGGGGGTGTCAGGTCCCCAACAACCTAAGGAGGGAGGTGGTAAGCCCACCACAGAGACTCCCTCTGTACCCCAGAACCCTAAGAAGGAGGAGAGTAAATCCCACTCCCACTCTGACAAGCAGAGACAGGGAGACCCAGGGTTAAAAAAGCTCTTGGACAGTAGGGCTTGCTTTGACTGTCAGCAGACAGGTCACTTCAGAGGGGATGCAGCCTGTCCAAAGAAGGTGGTTAGCACTGGGCTGTCCAGTGTAGCCATGGAGGAGGACTCCTCAGATGATTAAGTCCTCCAAGCATTGAGCTGGGAGACAGGACCAGATGGTAAGCTGGTGATCCCTGATGGTGGAAGTAGGCACTTCCACCCCATTCAGGTGAATGGGATCCCTACCACGGGCCTGAGAGACACCTGTGCCAGTCACACTATAGTGAGTGACCGGTTTGTGACCCCAGACATGTATGTCCCAGTAGAGACAAGGAAAGTCAGGGTAGCCACAGGGGAGGTCACTACCAAACCTGTAGCCATAGTGCCCCTAGAGAGGGAGGGTATCCTTGACTGGTTTAGGGTGGTAGTCAGTGCTGACCTCCCCCTAGATTGTATCCTGGGCAATGACCTCCCAGAGGTGGGTCTGGTCCCAGATGGGGCAGTCGCCCAGGGCGCCCCCCAAACCAAAGTCATGGGGAGTCAGTCCCTTCAGTTAGGAGACAGGGGTCCCCAAGAAAAGGAAAGAAGAAAAGGAAGGGTAGGCCACTCTTAAAGAGAGTTCCAGGGAGCCAAAGGCCTTCTGCCCCAGTAGGGGGGGAGCCCAAAATTGGCACTGGTGAGGCCTCACCTGACCCCAAGGAGGTCCTGAGTAGTCAGGCAGCTGTCCAGATGCAGGGTGTTGCCCCTGCACTGACAGAAGGGAGAGTGGAAGGAGGGTGTCTGCCACATGAGGTGGTAGCCCCCCACTCTAGACAGCAAGAGGGGTGTCAGGACCCCAAAGTTGCCCCTAAAGCAGCTCAGCCACCTGTCAGTGGAGAGCTTAGGGTGTGGTTCTGGGTACTGACAGCTGTCAGTAGCCTCTGCTGGGTGCTAGCCTTCCTGGCAGCACTGTACTTGGCCTGGGAGGCAGACCCCAGGGCCAATAGCAAAGTAGGCCCCCTGACCCTGTTGGTCATGGTGGGGTTGCTCAAGTGTTGGGTGACCTCTTTGGGTATGCTAGGTGTTGCCCTAGCAAAGTTAGGAGTAGGGGAGGTGGGCACCTCACTACCCAAGTTGGCAGAGAGAGAGGAGGAAGACCCCCCTAGAGGGAAGTTTCAGTTTGAGATGGGTCCTTTCACTCTTGGGATGGCTTCACTACCCAGAGGGAGTGACCATGACAGGGGGATGTAAGGCAGAGTAGGCCCTGCAAAGGGACAGCCAGTTTTCTTCACTGTCTCCCTCGCCTAACAAGCCAGGAAGACTCTCCCAGGGTTGGGCTGAGTCTCCTGGGCGTGTGGGCTGGGGGGGGCTTGTGTGAGAAAACAGGGCTGATTGCAAAGGCCCCCTAACTTTTTGCCCCCATTTTCCACTTTATGCTGGTGTTTTCCTGACTCTGATGGTGCCCTGGGTACTGCAAACCAGTCCCAGGGCCTGTGCTCTGTGTAAAATCAATATGCAAATTAGGCTAATTATAATTGGCTAAGTTAACCTACCTATAAGTCCCTAGTATATGGTAGGGCATGTAGGTTTAGGGACCACAGCACAGGTGGTGCACCCATAGGTGCACTGCTGAGGTGCCCAGTGTCATTTTAAAGGCAGGCCTGCCTTGCTGGCTGCTTTTAAATTAAAGTTATATGCAAATTCGACTTTGGAATTAAAAGTACTTCCAAAGTCTTAAACTACCTTATTTTTACATATAAGTCACCCCTAAGGTGTGCCCTATGTGCCCCTAGGGCTGGGTGCCATGTAACTATAAGCAGGGACTTTATAAAAATAGATTTATAAACCCTGGTGAGGTAAAAACAGCCAAATTCGTTTTTCCCTCATGGAAGTAAATGGCCTTCATAGGCTAGAATGGGGAGACTTTATTTTAAATTTTAAAGTCTCCTTAAATGTTGCATACCAAGAATTTGGTATCAAATTAATTGTTGTAATAAATCCCACAACTTCCAGTTGTGGGATTTAATATAACTTGTTCAGGTAAAAAGTTTTAGACTTTACCTAAAAAGTTGCCAATTTCAGCCCTGCATTGTTTTTGCTGCTGTGCTCTGATTGGCCAGCCTGCAGCAGCTTAGCCAAGCTGCCTTGATGAGGTGTGAAGTGGCCTGGCTTCACACAAAGGAATGTGCTCGTGGGAGAGAATCTCCCCTCAGCAGATGGTGAGGCAGGAAGGGGGAGGGCTGCCAAACTGGTCTTCAAAGGCAGAGAAAGACATTTGGAGCAACCAACAACACCCCCACATCCTGCAACCCCAGACAACTAGGGGCCCCCTTGATTAGATTAGGAGAGGGCAGGAGAGGGGTGTGTTTATGATTTTTAGCCACACCAGTGGGTAGGCTCAGCCAGATGTAACCTCCAAAAATCAGATTCAGCCATGTTGGATTTTTAGAGAATATTGCCTTCTGGGATGGATTTTTGCCACACTTCCCAGGAAGTGGTCATCACAGGGGGACGACCCTGTACCTGATTGGAGAACCAGGACCCCCCTGCTTTTCACCCAGGAGCAAGGATAAAACTGGCAGACCTGCACCCACACCTCAGATCCCCACCAGATTTCAACAAGAAAAGAACTAAAGGAGAAGAAGGACTGCCCTGCTGGACCCCTGGCCTGCACCTGGAACCTGCACTCAGAAGGACTGCACCAGCTGCACACTTGGGCTTCACCACAAGAAGGACTTTGCCTGGCTTCAACTGGTTCAAGGAGGGACTCCCTGTTTGCTACAGGTGAAAAATTGCTATCCAGAGTCCCCTGCACCAACTCCTGAAGAAAGTGACCAGCTGACCACTGTTCAGTGGCCAAAAAGGAGTTTGCGCCAGGTGCATTCTGGGAGTGGTAGTCCGCACCCCCAAAGGACCATCTCAGAACTTCTGGACCCTTGGGGTGAGCTGTGGACCCCAAAAGAACCTTAAAAGAACATCTGGGTGAAGCCCCAGAAGTTTGGAAAAGATTTGAGAATTTTTGTAAAAGAGCTCCATAGAGGGACCGACCCACAGTGGAAATTCTAGCCGGCTTGCCTCAACCGCGACCCGGCCTGATTTGGTGGTTCGTCCCGGTAAAGAAAAATCTCCGAAAAAGACACTAAGTCCGAAGGTAAAAAGTTGACCGGGACCTCCCAGCCATCGTATCCGAGAAGGGCTCCATGGACGTTGGATCAATATCCAGGTTTACCCCGGTCGAAGGATTTTCACCTCGAAAAAACGACTAAGTCCAAAGGTAAAAATCTCCACCGAGGAATCCAGCATCGCGTATCCGGAGAAGGGCTCCAGGAGGTCGGATAGGACTGGCAGGTTCGTCCCGCTGAACAAAATCTTCAAAATAAAGACTAAGTCAGAAGGTAACTTTTTAACCGAGGCCTCCCGCGACCTGTAGCCGAGCAGGGCTCCATCGCGGTCGGCCTGAAACTTTGACTTTGCCCCGGTCGAGGTGCAACCAGATGACCCGATTGGCGCTTTTTGTTTCTAAGCGCTAGAAAAATAATAATTCTTTAAAAATTCATATCTCTGGTTCCTCTTATCCGATTTTATTCGTTTTTGTGTCATTTTAAAGATAAAAATATAAACTATTGTTATAAATTGGTTTGGGATTTTTAAACTGTTTCCTGTGTTTTATTTAATTACTGTTTTGTGATATTTGAATGCTTTACGCACTGTCTCCTAAGTTAAGCCTTGACGCTCGTTGCGAAGCTACCAAGGGTTGAGCTGGGGTTAATTTACTGATACCTAACTGGACCTAAGTGGAGGTTAGTGGCTTGTTGCTAGGTTTAGGTACCTACCTGCCCTTACCAATAACCCATTTTCCAACAGGGAGTCATTGTTTGACGGGCACCCCGTCCACATTGGGAGGACAGTCCCCAGCTGGGCCTCGGTCAACTTCTGGGGCCAGCATCTCCGGTCATCCCACATCTTCCAATGGTGTGGGCGCTCCACCGGCTGTGGACCCGCAGGATCTGCACCTTCCTGGAGATGGCTCTCCATATCCCCTTTGTCTGATGGGAGTTGACCTGCATGGATGCAAAAGACAATACTGGAAATTATGTCCACATTTCCCGTACAAACTGGCTGAGTCACATACATGTCAGTGTGCCAAGCTAAGAACATCCTGTCTTGATCATCCTGCCCACCTGTGGCACATAGTAGTCATTGGAAACAGGGATATGACTGCATACATGCCTCAATAGGCTGCCCTACACACCACCCAGTTCTGGCCCTGCAGTGACTAGTTAGGCCAACTGTGACTTTTGTGGGGTGTCTATATGCAGAGCTGAAGTGCAAAGTGAGTCATTACCTCGCTTCTGAACAACAGTCCATCCATCAAGGCCAGCAGTGGCCTGAGAATACTGTGCCAACATAGACAGTGCTCAACTTACAACTTTCACATACAACGTGCATTCACCCCTCTTGCTGTCATGCAATCACATGTGACCACTAATTGATAACATCTTCTGACAAGAATTGCCTGGGAATGACTTTTATGACACTCCACCTAGTCATGTGCATCCAACACAAGGTGGGTCAGGGAACACTCAATACACACTCACCACATTATCTCAGAACACACTACCTGTCACTTGGCACAGAAACATGCCCATTGACTCACGCATTGATGCACACTGACAGCTCCTACAAAGCTTTGACTCAACAATCTGACAAACTGGACCAAACTCTAGGCAATCTAAAGGTAAGACATGTTGAAGTAATGAGAAAAGTGTGCACATGGGGCACTTACCTGCTCCTCTGGTGCACCACAGAGATGTTCATACAGGGGTAGGACCTCCTCCACAAGCTTCTCCAATCCTACAGCAAGAAGCCAGAGGCCCTTTCACCTGTTGGACGTGGCATGATTGCTCCTAAAGGCGGAACACAGCAGCTCGGGTAGTGGAGGTCATGCTGGCAACAGTGTCTGGAGTCAAGTGAGGGATTCAGCAGAAGATAGCAGTCACGTCCACCATGTACCCGACCATCACTGCCGGCGTACATAGCTCTTGGACATAGCTATCGGCCCAAGACCGCCACATGCAACAAAGATGACCTATGGCTGTGTCCGCCGTGGTAGCATCCTCCTATGCCATGATGACTTCTGCTGACGATAGCGGAGGGTTCCTAATGGGTTCCTAATGGAGTACGACAGGCGGTTTGCCGCTCGGCCTATTATGACCGTTGGCAGCTCTCCGTCCTTTTACGGACGGAGAGCCGCCAACAGCCATACTGGCGGGAGGCGGGGAAGTGGAGGTGTTCTGTTGGCGGTGTGGTGTCGGCGGAGCTGCCCCCATGGCTCCCGTCCCCTCCCGGAGGATCGTCGGACCAGGTAAGTCGATAGTCCGTGAGGGGAGGGGGGGGTGTTGTGTGTTGTGTGCGTGCATGGGGGTGTGCGTGTGTGTATGTAGAGGGGGTGTGTGAGTGCATGTATGCCTGCGGGGGTGTTGTGTGTATGGGAATGAGTACATGTATGTCTGTAGGTATGTCTGTATGGATGTGTGCGTGTATGTTTGAATGTAGGTGTGCGTGTATGACCATGTGTGTGGATGTAGGCATGTATGTCGGTGTGTGTGCGTGTAAGTATGTAGGTGGTGCCTGCGTGCGTGTCGTGTGGGTATGGGTGAAGTGATGTTGGGGGTCGGGGTGGGTAGGGGGGCCCTGCCACCTTTGGGGGGTGTCAGGGGTGGTGGGGGGGTAGGGGAGGGAGTCGGGGTGTGGGTGGGGGAGACCCCTATCAGTGCCAGGGAAGGAATTCCCTGGCACTGATAGTGCTTACCGCCATGGATTTTATGGCGGTTCAAACCGTTGTGAATCCACGGCGGTAAGCCGGATCCAAATACCGCCGGCGGTACAGTGACGGCTGCCGGGCTGGAGACCCAGGTCTCCAGGCCGGCGGGCGGAACGGAGAACCGGCGGATGACCATGGAGGTTACCGCCATGATCATAATTCCCCGAGGTAAGACCGCCAGCCTGTTGGCGGTCTTACCGCCGGTTCTCCGCCTTCCGCCAGAGTTGTAATGACCCCCATACAATGCTATCAATAGCTATTTTTGATGTGTTGCAGTTCCGAATATGTTGTCCTGGCATGTCGATCATTCAATTTTGTGATCATATTGGTATAATGTCAAGCACATATGACAACATAATGAGGGGCACAGCCCCCTTCCCCACGGGCAACTTAGGATTTGGGGCATTGAATCACAGTCTGAGTGGCAAGTTACATGCACACATTGTTGCTGTCCAGATAGATGATGTGTACACATATGTGGAAAAGCAAGGGGGAAAAGTGTCACTTAAGTGTGATTGTGAGTGGTGATGTGTACGGTGTATCATGTCCTCTGCTACTCATGTGCCAATTCACTGTTCGTAAATGACATGTATGACGTATCCTGCAAGGGACACACTGAATGATGGCTATATTCTTCCTTTGTCCCTTTGACAGACATATCATCCAGATTTGTTACGTGGATAGGCAAACAATCATGGATCTTTGTCATCAGCTCGAGTCAGATCTGATGCCAGCCACCAGTCATCCAAATAGCATACCACCAATCACTCAAGTCATCGCAGTGTTGCACTTCCTGGCCACAGGGTGCTTCAAAAATACAGTGGCCCTATCTGCTGGGATGTCCAAACCCATGTTCGGTCTGGTCTTGAAGGATGTACTCTCAGCAATGTTGAAACACCTGGACAGCAACATTCGGTTTCCTCAACAAGAGGATTTTATCCATGTGAAGGCTGACTTCTATGGTTTGGCACACATCACGCATGTGGTGGGAGCTATTGAATGTACACATGTAGCCTTGGTTCCACCGCATGGCAATGAACAAGCCTATCAGAATAGGAAGAACTACCATTCCATCAATGTCTAAGTTGTTTTTTTGCGGGCGTCTACATTTCCCGGGTCTGTGCCTGTTATCCGGGTTTAGTCCATACTGCCATTATTATGCGAACAGCGCTATTCCACAGCTGATGACATGACTGTACCCAGAGAGGGCCTGGCTGGTTGACACGTCACATATGTCATGAGTGTTTGTATGCTATGTCTGCTGCTAGTAAGACAATGCTTGGGACTTAGGGATTGCACAAATGTTGCATTCCCTTCCAGGGGACTCTGCATACCCAAACACTCCATGGCTGTTGATACCAGTGAGGAACCCAACTATGCCAAGGTAAGTCTGCTTCAGCAAGGCTCATAGAAGGACACAGCATGTCTTGGAGTGGGCTTTTGGGCTCCTGGAAACCAGATTTTGCAGCATTTTCAAGATAGGTTGAGATCTCCTCTTCTCACCCGGAAAAGTGTGCAAGATCATTGAGGCCTGCTGCATGCTCCACAACATTCCCCTGAGGTGAAATATTCCATATATTCCAAATGAGGGGGTGCTGGCAGTGCCACTGGGTGAGCCTCCTGAAATGCCAAGTGAGCATGACAGTGATGGTGAAGACCTGTGGGCAGAGCTCATCAATCATTACTTCACTTGAGTGTAAGTATGTAATGTTATGTGATTACTTTGACTGTATGGGAAGCTGTAGAAGTCAGGATGTGTTGAGAAGGGTATCTTTGTTTTCAAAAGACAGGGCATCTCATGAAATGCATCATACAGCCAATGTTTGCTGGCTAAGTCAAACTTGAAAATGTGACTGTCTTGTTGGCCTTCTTTGTTTGGGTCAGTCACATTACACTGTCAGTAGATCAACTGAATTTTCAAATTAGGTTTGGCTCGTCTGTATGCCTATACCTGCCTAAACTTCTTGCATGTCATTCTTTCCTCCAGGTGCCTTCACCATGCCATCCTCATGTGGGCATTTTAGAGCCGTGTCATTGGCAGGTAGCTGTTGCTGGTCTGACATGTGAAGTGGATATGGATTGATCCAGGTACTGTTGGTCACAGATTTTGGGTGTATGAATCCTATGCCCAAGCTGCATGCACAGTGGGTGGGCAGGAATCTGAGGTACACAATAGACTTGTTAGCTGTGGTGTGTTGGTCCAATGGTCTCATGTGTGTGATCATGTGGCCTTCTAATATGTCATCCTGTAAAATTCTACCTTCACATTGTCTTGACATTGATACTGTATGATCTGTTAGTGGCTGACAATGTATCTTCTCTTTGCAGGCCAGTGCGCCTGTGCCACACTACTAACACAGGTTTGTGACATTCCACCAGATGTTTGCTCATTGTAATGGGAAGGACCTGGGCTCAGGGTATGTTGTATTGCCCTCTGTTTGTTCCATTGGCTATGTTAAGTTGGCAGGCCTGGTTTTGGTATGTGATAAGGTTCAAACTGGTGACAAAATCCCATACTCTGTTGGCCTAATGTACAGGACAAGGTCTGACAAAGTCCTTTCTTGTGTGGTCTAGGGGACACTACATTTGGGATATCTGGCCTAACTCAAAATAGCTAGGATGTTCTTGGCTATGACTGTCCAGAAATCTTTTAACAGCCTATGTATAATACAGTACAATAAAACGTTTGGTGTAACCATACACTTGTCACATTGGCCCTCATTATGAGGGTCATTATGACCCCAGCGGTGAGTGTTAATGTGGCTGTAGTACCGCCAACAGGCTGGAGGTACATACTGCCACATTATGAGAATGGCGGGTTGGCTGCAGCCAACCCACCACTTCTCCACTCATACCGCCATGGCGGTATCAGCCACTGGGCCGGAGATGTCAATCTCCAGCCGGTGGCCGGCATGGCACCGCCAGCGGCATTTTGAGCCTGCCTACCACCATGGTTTTCGTGGTGTTAGCTCTGCCATGAAAACCATGGCGGTAGGCCCTACCAGTGACAGGGAATTCCTTCCCTGTCACTGGTAGGCGGCTCCCCCACCCCCAACACACACCTGACACCCCCACCCCCTCCATCCGAACTCCCTCCACCCCCTCCGATCCTCTAACTCCCCCTGCCCCCTCCGATCCTCTCACTCCCCCACCCCCATACACGCACACACCCGCTGACACGCACCACGCATACACCCAATCACTCACACTGGCAGACACGCATTCATACATGCATACTTCCAGACATGCTTGCACACATTCTTCCACACAATCACACTGACATGCAGACAGGCACTCACTTCACCATTCTTACACGCATTCACTCACATGCATACACCCATGCAAACAAGACATCACACACAGACGCATTCACATACACACTCACACATTCATGCACATAACCCGACACACAAACACAATACCCCCCACCCCTCTCCCCTGTTGGAAGCCTGACTTACCTTGTTCTAGGAGGTCTTCCGACAGGGAACGGGAAGGGGCGCTGCTACCGCAAGCAGTACCCACCAGCAGGACACCGCCAGGCCATATCACAGGTCATGATACGGTTGGCGGCATTCAACTGGCGTGGCGGTGCTGGTGGTAGAAGCAACAGCTTACCACTGTCTGCCAGTATGATCACTGCCAGATTTCCGCCCTTCTTGTGGCAGAAGTCCGGCTGTGAACATAATATGGCGGATGGATGGTAGCCATGGTGATGGTATGTTGGCATCCGTCACTGCGGTGGTAGGTGTTTTTTATTGCCAATAACAAAATGAGGGCCTATGACTTCGGCGGTCAAAACAGTTGACCGCCGAGGTCATGCCGGCCAGGAGACCGCAAGTGATGGCAGTCTTGAGACCGCCATATTATGACTCCTGGCAGCTCTCTGCCATAAATTGGGTGGAGAGCCGCCAGGAGCCATAATGGCAATCGGCGGTTCAGTGGAGGTTGCTCCGCTGGCACCGCCATGTCATCACAACACCGCCCGCAGTATTCCAACTTTGTAATTGGCGTGGTGGTGGTGTGGTGAAGAGGTGGTGCCGGCAGAGCAGGCCCCATGGACCACGTTCCCTTCCGGACTACCACCAGGTAAGGTGATCAACCGGCAGGGGAGGGGGGGGTGGTATTGAGTGTTGTGTGAATGTGTGTGTGTGTGAGAATGGAGGTGGGGGTATTGTGTGTGTTAGTGTGCGTGTGTGCAAGTATTTGTGTGCTTGTGTGAATGCATGTATGCGTGTTTGGGGGGAGTGTTTTGGCCATGTGTGCATATGTTTTGTGAATGAGTGAACATGGATGTGTGCATGTATGTATGTATATGTGGAGTGTGCGTGGTTGTCTGTATGTGTGGTACATGCATGAATCGGGGGTCAGTACGGGATCGGGGAGGGGGGTCAGAATGGAGGTCTGGGGAGGGGGTGTCAATACTGGGATCAACGGGGAGGGGGTCAGTACAGGGATTGGGGGATGGGCATCAGTACAGGGATCAAGGGAGGGGGACGCTGCTGCTTGGGGGGGGTCCTGATGGGGTCAGGGGTGGGTGTGGGGGCTCCTACAGGGAGGGGGGATGGAGAGTCCTGTAGTGGTGACAGGAATTAGTATTCCTGTCGCCAGTATCCTTACCGCCAGGGATTTTGAGGATACTCAAAATACCATGGGCGGTCCTACCCCCCTGGCAGTACAGGTGGTGATCTGGCTGCAATGCAGTGAGTTCATTTCCCTTGTCATAATTTGGCGGTCCTGCACCGCCATGCTGTCGGCGGTCTGGCTACCACCGCCGTCGTGGTGGGGCAGGACCTACAGGGTCATAATGACCCCCTTTGTGTTGCTAGTCATCCTCAGCATGACACTACCTCAGACATTTCCCTCCAACCATTACCTTCTCATGTCTTACTCAAGTGCTTAGCATTCAACATTTCAGTTAAAAAAGAGAGGTAGTAGGCAATGTTTTAGTGATGGGTGTCTTTATTTACATTACTACAGAAATCAATAGTGATACTGGTATAAAAGAAAAAGAAGTAAGGTGAAGTGCTCAGTCATGGTGGATGCAATCAATAGAGTAGAGGCCACAACATTTGAAGTCCAAAGTCCTTTGTCCTACTAGCATGGAAAATGGAAAGCGGTTAAGGAACAGTCAACAGAGTGAATCTGTGGCACACAGAGGAGTGACATCAGGAAGTGGTCACTTGCTGGCAGTGGTTGGTGTCATGCCATTCGCACTTCCTGGATGCTTGACTGGACGTTCCCTCTTCCAGGGGGTTCAGTAACTACAGAGGCATGGGTGTCTGAGGCAGGTGCTTCCCCTGGCAGGGCCTACCTTCCAGTGGCTGACACCAATGAAGGACTTGGTGTAGATGCGCCAAAGGAAGGGGTGAGATGTTGTTGTTGATCGCTGCTCAGGGTAGTGTTGATGTCCCTCAGCTCTCTTGCTAGGGAGGCCATATTGGTATTGTGGGCCTCCCACTGTCCACACATTGCCCAATGGAAATCCCTTTGTAACTCCTTGATTTTCCAGAGTTTGGTTAGTACCTGGCCCATCACGCCTTGGGAATGTTGGTAGGCTCCCAAGACCTAGATGATGGTATCCTGGCAAGGGGTACCACCAGCAGCCTCTAGCCACTGTGCCACACCATCCCTCCACACGCCCTGCCCCGTTGTGCCTGTACCCTTGGGGCATCCTGCCCCCTTCCACTGGTTCCAGGTCCTTCATTGTCGGAGTTGGCTGGCTATGACTCAGGAACCTGGCCTGGGGGCACAAGATGTTGGTGACATGTTTGGGGACGACTGGCTATCTATGATGTATAGGCCATGGGGCTGGGAGGAGTTGATGTGGTCAGGCTGAGGCTGAAAGTGTTGTCTGACAAGGTTGCCAGATGTGCAAGGACCGTCCTCTATGTCCAGGAGTGGTGTTCTCACTTAGGGATTTCGTCCATGGGGTAGTGGCAGCCTCCTCAAGGGTGTCGGAAGTTGCAGTGGCAGCTCAACCTGTTGATGTGAGGGAGACAATGTTAGTGATTATTTTGTGACATCTACCTCCAATAGTTGAGCGTGGCATTGGGCTAGGGCCATGTTCACATTGCATCTTCTGATTTCCCTTATGTGACAGATACACATTGTCTCATTTGTAATAACCTGACATGGGAGTCACATATCAATTCCAGTTTGGTGACCTATCCTCAGACTGTCTGTAATTATTAGCTGTTGGAGGGATGGTAATGGACTCATATCTTTCCAGCAGTGCAGACCGAACAGTGGCTGGGCAGGATGCTGTTTGAGTTGTCTTGACACCTAATTGTCTGTCATGCAGGCATTCGCAGAACCTTGAATCGAAAGGGATAGCTGCCATCCTGTGGTCAGTGCATTGTGGATGTAACTAGTGCCAATGCCATATAGATGACATATCTGGGGGCCTTAGATTTGTCTTAGATGTTCTTTCCAGACATTTTGAGCTGCCCTTATCGTCTACACTATTTTTATCTTGGCATAGCATCTCAAGATGGATCTGGGTGTGTGGCCACATCGAAGGGTGTACCATGAGCTGTATCCGTGTTCCTCCCAGGTGTGCCAAGTTAATTAGTGGGTTCACGGACAGAGGTACAATGCAATATGGACACTGGCCTGATGTTTGGGTTTGCATGGCCTGATCTTCCTGGGTTTTATAGTGACGTTACTCTCATCACAATTCACAGTTCACATTGTCTGTCCTCTGAGGTGAGTAGAATTACATAGAAAGTATATCAACAAGATTATCTGAACATATGCAGTATGCTGGGTCATTGGATTTGGCAGACAGGGCCTCCTGTCCTTAGCAGTCATGACACTCCCTGTACTACATGCACTCGTTCAATGTGACTCACCCAGGTGTGTGCACCTCATGTGTGTATTCCCAGGAAAAGGTATTTTGGTAGGTTTACAGTGGATCTGTTACGTCTACAACCGATGCAAATTCAGTCTGGTTTTTCTGAGCAGATTGTTTAAACTTTCTAATCTCTTTAAGAAAGTTATCAACACAAATAGCTATCTCATGTTCTGTTACACCTGCAGATACAACTGTTAATTTTCTCTGCTCTCCTTTTGAGGTCCAAAGAAATGGAACTGCACATCATCACAAACCTTTTTTATGTCTGCTACTGTTCCATGCAAAAGAGCTCTATTCATTTCCCTTCACATACTGCAGGAATCTTCACATGGTAAAGTTTCTTAACTAAAGTTTGCATTTGTGACTGGTGTACACCTAACATTCTAAAATGATGAAAGGTACTTTGGCCTACTTTCTTCGACAAACATGCTAGTGAATGACCCTGTAGATTTGTATTTTTACTTACTCTGCATGGATCAAATCCTTGCAAAATGGCAATTTTCTGTTTAAGACTTTTGCGTGGAAAGATACATAGAAAATTTCTGACTGTGTCAATTGATTTCTGATGAACACTACAAATACTGCTTCATATCCATTTGTAAACAGGGGCCTGTCTACACCTTCCTTGAACCTCTTCAGCTCTGGTTTTCTCTACATTTCTAGGTACCATGACTTTTTTCTCAAAAGGGGAACCATCTTTCATTGCATAACACTGTCCAGATTCATCAACTGTGTGCACCAGTCTTTTCTCTTGAAATAGGCTTTCTTCATTAGAGAAAGGCTCAGTACTGGATGTATGTTTCCATTCAACACTAAAAGCTTTACAAAAGGTAGTTCTGTTCATAACTCTTTTCTTTTGGCTTTTTCTCCTCATACGCAACACTATTTTATCTAGTGTCATCATTCTGTTCAACATCAAAATAAATACTTCGTCTTCAGAGCAAAGGCCTTAACAACAATACTTTCAACACATTCCTTTTGTCTCACAGCTTCTCTCCTTCTTTTATACTTCTTCATACTTTTCATTAGATTGTGGCTTACCCTACTACTGTAGTGAATCCTAGTTTGTTTTAGCGGGATAACAGGAGTTAGCTTAGCCGTAGGCTTGTAAACTCGTGCCCCCGTCACCCAGTGACTTTTAACCTACTTAGCTTGCTCTGTCATAGTCCATTTAATTATTTATTTCCTTTAAAATGGCGGCCTTGTTTATAGTTAGGCCACTTGTTATGGGTTCTATTATCAGTGTCATTGCGCCAAGGCGTCAAGATCAAGCACGAAAGACAAACATACAGTAGGCATTCACACTTAGGGATTTTCCCTCTCTATACTTTCGAGGGATTGTTGATATTAATTGCCGTCCCAAGCATGCCTGTTATCTATTGTTATGAATAACACTTATGTCAGGGGACCTTGTAGATCTGTATAAATAAAACACACTTTTAGACAGATAATCAGAGGGATTCCGACCAGAGGGCATCACCACCATCGCTGATACCGATGCTGCAGTCATCTTGACACTGATCCAGTCTTCGTGTCCCTGCGGAGTCTGAGATAGAGACCTCATTCCAAGGTAACGAGGGTTGGGGGCTCCTCTCATGGACACGGTTTTGGCAGATTAGGTTTAACGAACCCAGCTCTTCCTTTTTAGGTAGGAGGTTAGACCTACTCTCCTTAGGGTATTAGGGCTTATTCCATCTTTTACATGTACATATATTTCTTTCATATATTGCATAATGGTGGGGGTCTTTATAACAATGACTCTCCTCTTTACAATACTGTTGCTTGGTATATTCATTATCCTAATCATTGCAGTTCATGCAACTTATCACAAATTGCAGTTATGTTGAATAAAAACTATTATAACTTTACTGCATCTGTGTTATTGCCTTTGTTTGTATGAGACAATAAATCTGTGAGAAAAGGGTAATTTCCGTTTAACCACGACAACCCTGAGATATTGTATTTTGAGTCCATGCGTAAGCGACTGCTACAAATCACCTTTTACTATTGTGTTTTTGGTGAGGTACTGCTAGTAAGCCGGTAAGGTTTGGACAACAGTTACAAATAGTTGTAGGAAGAGACTTAGTCACCTACAAACGAAAGTACTGTCATCCTGAGACCAGCAGTCTTGCTCAGAGCAAGAGTCCAAACTACGACATGGCGCCACCAACGATGGTGTTTAGGCACTAATTTACGGTTACCCTGATTATCGCTGTCTCACAGACAACAGGTACCCTCAGTACCATTATACGGAGACGTCCGTGGTCTTTGGAAGAATCCTCCTCAGCCAAACAGGTAACTCCTAAATAGGCTGTAGGTTGTTCGAGCTCGAACTCACAAAAGGAAAAAACTTCCCCTATTTTGGTGTTCAGTTTCTCTAAACAACTATGGCTAATACCATAGACATTCCTGCGAATGCTAGACATGCACTTACACAACATTTATTAGCACATGGCCTTACAGAAGAGGGCGGGGAAGTTACTTTGATTATAGAAGCAACTGAAGCATACCAAACGGAAACATTTTATTGTTGGGTTGCCTTTCCTGAGGCTGACCAACGAACGCACACATTTCACACTTATGACATTACGGACGTACCCGTAAGGTACGAAGCATACCAGTATCATGAAATATCGCTCACATATCAGGAGCATCAAAACTGGTTTGAAGGCGCCCTACCACATGTACTGCGGCGGGTGAAGCTAGGTCCTTTAAGTAATGAAGGACCTACGTGGCCCATGTTTGCCACATATACACCTCACCCAGGCATACAGACTATGCCGCTTGTAGATTTAAGGATATTATATAATGAATTAGTGGCATTATATAGACGATTGGTCCAGTTCGTAATGCAAACATTGAACACTACACCAGCGCGTCCAGCACCGCCAGTAGGTGGTGGATATCAATTGGCTACTGGGATTAATCCACAAACGGTGCATACCATTATGGGTAAAGTGCCCTCGGATCGAGAAAAAATACCGTTCTGGATTGCTCAGAAAACAAATCAGCTGGAAGCTGTGTTCCCCCATACGGGGCCACAGGAGAAGCATAGATTGCTCACTATGTGCTTGCCATTCGGGATGGTTCCCTCGATTGATGAATGTGCCACTTGGGGTACAGTCTTCGCTGCCGTTTATACTACCACGCATGGTACCCCTACACTGGCCAATTTGCCGGAAGTGTTGATACAATTACAAAATGAGCATGGGGCTGCACCGGCCCTAGATCTGGGGATGAAATTGATGCGTAACTTTGACTCCGTCTCCTCGATAATATTGAGTAATATTAAAGGGGTAGCAGTAGCACTGGCGATACGCCAGCGTCTCCGGGAAACTCCACACCAGGAACAAGAGAGACAGCTACCGAAAATAATCTTGGATACCTATACTAGTATAGGACGGGATGGACATACCAAGTACCACCCATAAGGAAGGTACAAGGCAAGCACTAGAGGGGTCTAAAAAGCGCTGGGACAAACAAAAGGATTTCAAGGATAGGAGAAACAAAAGAGCTGATTCTCCTCATCCGGAGTACTCCGAAAGGAGATATAATCTCAGAAATAGGGATAACATTAGAACTCCAGACAGATATACTGATTCACGTCCTTCTCGTTCCTTTCAGGACGCACCGGATAGACGTAGCGAGAGAGGGGGCCGTCAAGAATGACGTCCGGAATACGTGAAAGAAAAGAAAGACTCGCCACAGTCTTCTGTTAAAAAAGAAGAAAAGACTCCTCAACAAAAGCCACAGCTTAAAAAGAAAAAAGTGGCAGCACTGACAGTTAAAAATGCCAGTAGTATTGAGAACACTGTTGAGGAACAAGAAGTGGGCAGTGACTCTGTTGGACAGCGCGGCAGAGGTCACGATATGTCGCCAGGATCTGAAAGATCATCTGGATGCAACAGCAACTAGCGATTACATCGCAGTTGAAACGGCGGATGGCCGCGTACTTCCACCCAATCGGGTTTTTGATTTAACAATTCAGATAGAGGGAGACGTGGAACGCATTATTAGTGTAATATTTTGGGATGAACTTACTAGTGATATCCTGTTGGCCGAGAGAGACTGGCCACCTGAACATGTCCGCATGCTCCCACATGGGGAAGATGTAATTTTGCCTTCTTTCTCCGATCTTGTTCCGGAGACAGACAAACGAGCCTATGCTGCTGAATGGGCTTTAGCACAGGCACCTGCATTATACCGTAATCATGTAGGATGGGACAAGGACTCTCCTTGTCATGTTATTCCCGTTCGGTCTACACCACACCCGCAGCCACAATACCCTGTTAAACATGAAGCAAAAGCTCCAGTGACGGAGATACTGTCACAACTTGAATACCAGGGAGTAATTGAGCCCTGTGCATCGGCGATGAATAATCCGCTATTTCCCGTTGCGAAACCTGATCATTCCTATAGAATAGTGGTTGATTATAGGCACTTGAATAGTCATGCACGCACTTATGCTATACAAAATTCACACAGCACAGCGCTAATTAATAATATAGTGCGTAAAAAATACAAAACTACATTGGATACATCTAATGGTTTTTTCTGCCAGAATTTAGCACATGAAAGTAGAGACCTAAGTGCATTTTCCTATGGTTCTCAGAACGCTTTTGTCGTTTACCGCAAGGCTATAAAAAAAGCCCAGGACTGTTTTCGGCCCGTGTCACATCAATATTACAGGAGCTTGATTCCGGGGCATTATCATATGTGATGATATCTATCTCACTGATGACACCCTTGACATTCATCTTGCAAGGGTCGATCGGATAATTTTGGGATTTGCCGCCTTCGGATATAAATTTAATTTTAAGAAAAGCAAGATAGCTTTTCTTAGTGTATTGTTCCTAGGATATGAACTATCAAACGAGGGGAAGAGCCTGGCCCCGCACTTCCTAGAGAAGTGTGCTCAGCTACAGCCTCCGAACATGCTTAAGAAATTGCAGTCATTACTGGGTTTCTTTAATTTTGGCAGAACATATATTCCAGATTATGCTGAACGCGTAAAGCCACTATATGACTTAATTCAGCCCAATTATTCTGGCAGGCGATGGACAATTGAACACACACACATCCTGAGGGACATACAACGAGACATGCTAGAAGCTAGACACTTGTACACACGGGACAATAAAACGAATTTGGTCATCAGAAAAATAGCTGGTGCCCTAGGATTTACCTATGTCACCTTTAATGAGGGTGACACGGTGCCAATAGCATACAAATCACATTTGTACTCCAATGCAGAAAAACGTTTTGCTCCTACTGAAAAAATTCTGACGGCAGTTCAGATTGCCGTCATAAAGGAGAGACCGCTTGCCCAGGGGAAACGCATTGTTGTTGTCTCCCCGGTTCCGGCCTTAGAGGCTGTCACTAAAGCAAGCGTTCCTAACGCTAAGGCATTGCATCCACGCTGGATTCAATGGGCAACATCTCTGACCGCCACTGATGTTGATTATGTGTTTGACCCAAGACTTCAGACACAAGAATTTCTCCAGTATGAACAGGAGTACCCCGCTCCCTTACACATATTGCCAATAGACAGTTATGATACCATCATTTACACTGACGGATCGGCACAACAGGCTGTGGGTACTAAACATCAATACTCGGCAGCTTGCGCAGCCGTGTGCCGGGTAATGGAAGACGGCGTTTTTCATCCTCATAACACGTACACTCAGACCTTAGGGGACTGCACAGCCCAGTTGGCCGAGCTTAAGGCTCTTCGTCTAGCGCTCGAACATTCAGAGCCAGGAACACAGACTTTGATCGTCTGTGATTCGTATTATTGCGTCCAGTCATACAACGAATATCTCAATCATTGGATACTGAACGGGTTTAGAGATTCTAAAGGGAACACCATTAAGCACAAAATATTGTGGGGAAGGGTGGCTGATCTTAAGGACAAGCTGCCATGTGTCCATGTAGTTCATACATTGGGGCACCAACGTGTAGGAATACATGTTGCCGGTAATACATTGGCTGACGAAGCAGCCAAAGCATCAGTAGCTACGGCTTCTGTGGCTGCAGTGACTCGTTCTCGAACGAGGTTGGATAATGAAATACTGATTGCCGTTAAAGCCTCGGCTGAAGGCAAGCCCCTTCCGAAGGGATACCCTACGAACTATACATATCATATCAGTGCACAGAATGTTGCTTTTGCAACAATTCCAGATGTTGGTGATCGAGTGATCCCAAATGAAGATCAAAGATTGGAACTGATTACAGCTGCACATGAGGGTGTCGCTTCTGCACATGCTGGTATACAGGCCACTATCACCATTCTACAACAACGGTACTGGTGGCCTGGTCTATGCAGACGGACTAAACAGTATGTCCTTTGCTGTGACATTTGTCAGCAGATTAAGGGCTCGAATATCAAACGCCCTCCGCAGACATCTCTCTTAGTGTCAGACAAACCACTCCATTGTGTGTACCTGGACCATTGTGGTCCTTTTCAACCTGATGGTGCATACAAATACATTTTAGTGGCTGTAGATTCCTGTTCTAGATTCCTGTGGGTATGGCCACAGCGGTCGGCTGACGCCCGGACTGTTATAAAAGATTTGCTGATCTTTATCGGTACATATGCGGTTGCAGCATTCCATTCGGACCAGGGCCCTGCATTTGCCTCTAAGGCTTTCAGGGACACCATGAGGACGATGGGTGTTGAACTCCATTACTCCTCACCATACCATCCCGAGGGAAATTCGGTCGTGGAGAGGCGGAATCGTGATCTAAAGCAGTCCTTAACAGCTCGAGTATTAGGTTCAGGCCGCAGTTGGTTACATCACCTATATGGGGTCCAGAGAGCACTGAATAATCTGCCAAGACGGTCCTTGAGGGAAAGTCTCCATATGAGGTTCTCTTTGGGACAACTATGTATGTTCCCGATCTTGATGCCCCTGGTATGGTGGCAGCAGAAACACCATTTGACATAAAAGGACGTCTCGCTGTTTTACAGGAGCATCGACAATTCCGTGATGATAAATCATCTGCGAGCGCTGCCACCCTGGGAATAAGGGATTTGGCGAAATCTTCGACTGGCTGGATTCCTAACGTTGGGGATCTGGTTCGTGAGAAGATCGCTGTGAGAAAAGAGTTTGGTCCAGCATACAGAGCACCTGTACCGGTCTTGGGGATAAAAGGCACCAGGACTGTCATCCTTCCACCATTGTCTGGTTCCAAATCAAACAGATTCATCTCCATTGATGACATCAAATTACACCATGTGGCCGATTCTTCACAGTAGACCAGGAGGTCCCTTGGGTGGTTCCCGATCCCCTTTCACTACCCAACAGGACATCGCTCTACATAGTAGGATGACCATTGCTACTACTGACTATGCAACTATGTCAGCTGCTGTTCCAGACACTTCTTCGACCATGGGGAGGGCGGAAAATGAACTTTTGTTGGTTCCTGTAACAACTTCGGAGAACACACCGCTGCAGGATTTGGCTGTATTTTACACGAACACTTCCACGACTGGTAACGTCATCTATCATGAACATCCATGAACAGTGGATGGGAATTCGATGAGTAATGTGTTTGCAGAGACTTCCTCTGGCTATTTTGTGGACATTGATGATTTTTCTTCAGATTCATCCTCAACTGAGACTGACAAACTTTCCAGAGGTAGCAAGTTCTATCAATGGCTTAAAAAGTACTATTTGATATATCCATGGAACTATCTCTGGTTCTGTTTGACAATTATTGCATTGTTTTTATGGATTGGTTTTGTGACTGTTTTCTTTTTACTAATTAATGGTCACTATATTGCTGATCGCTCCTCAGTGGAGCCTGTTGATGTAATTTTAACACCGCATCTTTCATCACATAAGGTCCGACGTGATTTGTCCCCTGTCAATATTACAGCTATTCCAATTTCTGATGGGATTGATTGGGACAAAGTTCCGTTCGATATATACGGGCCTACAGAGATAATTCAAATACCATACGTGTTCAAAATTTCTATGTCTGATGTTATTACACCTAATGTTGTCTCTGATGATTGGGATGTCCAAACAGTGGATTCCATGCTAACTGAAATGAAGGACTACTCCGCTTTTGGAAGTGATGATGTATATGATTTTACAATGAAATATGGTGAAATGTTCTGCTATAATAATTGGGGACATCACTACCTGCACCGTGCAACTAGATATAGGCCTCTTTTTAACTACACACAATGGGAACATTGTTCAACACCACGGGTGGGGAGTCCAAAGCATTACAGTGACAAATTCACATACTTTTCTGGGCATGATACAACGAAAGCTGAATCTTATTATTTTAAATTACCTAAAACACACATTAGAAAACTGTTGCTAACAGATACAAAACTGATTTATTCAGATCCCTTTGTTTCCCGACTTTCGATTGAGGGTTATGAATATTGGAAGAACACTATCGATTTGAAGAGTGTGTGGGGGACGCAAGATTGGCAGATACAGGGAAGGGAGGCTTTGTTTCGAGCTTGCTTAATTCCTGTGCAAATGATTTTTTTAAATGACACTGTTGAGCAGACATCATGTCTGGGATTAGCTCAAATAAAGGATCTAAACACCCCCAGTATCCCTACACCGACAAAATTTAAAGATTGGCAACACTTTCTAAATGTTTCTGAGGAAAGGTTAGATGCATTGGTTAAGGCTGGTGACTATAATTCTTCACTTTCCAGTCCCGGGGGTTGGTTGGTATGGCCCACCAATACTGATGAGTGTCAAAGGCGTTTTTTGAACTCTTCAGGGGTTTTTTCCATTCATAGACCAGACCCTCGCTTTTTGTCAGGTCAGCATGCTGGTATAATTACAACATACAGTGTGGGCAAGCTGTGCCAACAATGGGTACAAACGAACACCTTAACAGCGGTGAAACAACACCTGAATACTCTTTCTGACAGTATAGACCTGCAAGATTTCCTATTAGGTCCTAGAAAACAACGCTCGAAACGTTTTTTATATGCTATGTATAATGAAATTTGGAAACTTTCTCAAATTGAGGCTGCTGCATGTTTACGGCAACTTGATAAAGAGAATTTGGAAAAAACATTGGCTGTTGTCGACAATGGCATGAACACGCTATCCAACAGGATTTATTCCCTGTCGAATATAGTGTCATCTGCTATTGATATCACTCAGACTGATTTGTCTCGGTTATATCATGGGCAAACACAGCTGCGTTCCATCATGCAGCTGAGTTGGGCATTGCAGACGCTGAAAAGTGGCCACATTCCATGGAAATACCTTAATGGGAGTGAACTATTCGCTGCTTTTAATTTTTCCAGGGAACAAGTGACAATGGCTAAAAGAGAGGGTCGTTTCACCTTGCTTCAAGTAGAAAAATTAGATAAGTTGCCCTTCACGGTAGCAGAGAGTCCTTCAACTATCTGGCTCTTACACAGCATTATTAATTTACCCTTTTCAACGTTTCGTTTCTCAAGCTGCCTGAAACATCTTGCAGTGGGACGATATGAACGGCTAGGAGATAGCTTTATTAAGGAAGAGTGGGAGTTGCCCTTTGAGTATCGATGTCTGAACGGCGAACAAGAGGTCTTTCGTAGCGGAAGTGAATGTGAGACTACTGTTCTTCATTCCATGATATGCAAACAGGTGTCTCTTCACGGTCTTTGCAATGCGGGGGTCGCGAATTTGGCCTGTTTTCTGAAGGGTACTCCCGTCCCCTTGATTCGTTCAGTGTTTCATGTTCTTTCTAATGGGAGTTATGTTCTTCTGAGCGATGACAGCTGTTGCGGCTTGCGACCTGGAATTGCCTACGCAATCTCAGTCACGAAGGTCGTTACGTGTTGTGGCCATGTTTTGTTTCCCCCCACACGAGAGATACAAGTATCTGAAATGTGGCCCCACATTGATACTATTAATGTGAACTATGACAAGTTGAGTAGACTGAAGGCGCTATTGTTTCAAAAACAGGTCGCCTTGACATCCGCAAAAGAGACGTATGCTCTCCAGGTTGCGAGATCATCAGCCGAGATACAATCCCTTTTAAATACCGATTTCCCCATACACTTTGGAGAGTTGGTATCGAGAATATTCAATGCTTCAAGCACCACTGGGATTGTTCATTTCTTTAAGGCTGTCGGGTCTGGTTTCGTGTCCATCTTCCAGACTGTCTTTGGAGTCATCCCATCAGCCATCCATTCTCTCTTTTCCAGTGTGTTTGGTGGCTTTCCAATTATTTTGGCTTTAATTGGCGGACTACTACTGCTATTTTTTCTGATTCGCGGTGGTTGTTTTTTTCCAGCGACACAGAGCAATGGAGCCGCTTCCGTCAACCCTGCTGTGCCGTGAACGCATGGTTCGGATCTTCGGTACACCTTTGCTGGTGGAACTAGAGTTTGACTGGCAATTGTCATTCCGGCCTCTACTCTGGTGTGTACAACCGGTGTTCCGCTGCATATGGTGTCTCTTTGCACATCTGCCTATGGTCTGTCTTGCTGTTGCACCAACATCTCCTGTGGACCACGAACTGCTGATGTCCCCGATGAGGGTTCATACACGGTCATGCCCCTTGAGACTGAGGTTGCTCCGCGAGGCCACCTATGAGCCTTCTGTTATACAAACTAACATGGATGAGGACGCTGCAGCGAGTGTCGATACACCGATGAATATGGCTCACTTCTGCTCTGTGGATCCGTTTGTCCGCCCAGCTCTCAATTTCACTTCAGACGATGTTGACTCATTTTTAAGATCCTTGAATGGTGACTTCGATGACATTCTTCAAGATCCTGCATATAGCACATAATTTGGTGAATTCGCTTGCCAGTTCCCGGTTCTAAAAAATTGCAATTTAACTGAAAGTTTGCGATACTTGTCATGGTTGATATTAACATCTCTGAATGTTTTTTTTAAAAAACGTATTTTAACACACAGCATTTATTTTTGTCATTACGTAATTTTTTTTAGCTTGAGTTTTCATTTCGTTTTTTGTCTTTTTGGTTCAGTAGCAGCTTTTTTAGCGCTTGGGTTTCCTTACCTTCATCATACCTGTTACGGCAATGGGGAGGGTGTAGTGAATCCTAGTTTGTTTTAGCGGGATAACAGGAGTTATCTTAGCCGTAGGCTTGTAAACTCATGCCCCCGTAACCCAGTGACTTTTAACCTACTTAGCTTGCTCTGTCATAGTCCATTTAATTATTTATTTCCTTTAAAATGGCGGCCTTGTTTATAGTTAGGCCACTTGTTATGGGTTCTATTATCAGTGTCATTGCGCCAAGGCGTCAAGATCAAGCACGAAAGACAAACATACAGTAGGCATTCACACTTAGGGATTTTCCCTCTCTATACTTTCGAGGGATTGTTGATATTAATTGCCGTCCCAAGCATACCTGTTATCTTTTGTTATGAATAACACTTATGTCAGGGGAACTTGTAGATCTGTATAAATACAACACACTTTTAGACAGATAATCAGAGGGATTACGACCAGAGGGCATCGCCACCATCGCTGACACCGATGCTGCAGTCATCTTGACACTGATCCAGTCTTCGTGTCCCTGCGGAGTCTGAGATAGAGACCTCATTCCAAGGTAACGAGGGTTGGGGGCTCCTCTCATGGACACGGTTTTGGCAGATTAGGTTTAACGAACCCAGCTCTTCCTTTTTAGGTAGGAGGTTAGACCTACTCTCCTTAGGGTATTAGGGCTTATTCCATCTTTTACATATACATATATTTCTTTCATATATTGCATAATGGTGGGGGTCTTTATAACAATGACTCTCCTCTTTACAATACTGTTGCTTGGTATATTCATTATCCTAATCATTGCAGTTCATGCAACTTATCACAAATTGCAGTTATGTTGACTAAAAACTATTATAACTTTACTGCATCTGTGTTATTGCCTTTGTTTGTATGAGACATAATAAATCTGTGAGAAAAGGGTAATTTCCGTTTAACCACGACAACCCTGAGATATTGTATTTTGAGTCCATGCGTAAGCGACTGCTACAAATCACATTTTACTATTGTGTTTTTGGTGAGGTACTGCTAGTAAGCCGGTAAGGTTTGGACAACAGTTACAAATAGTTGTAGGAAGAGACTTAGGGGGTGATTCTTACCTTGGCGGGCGGCAGAGGGCGCCCGCCAAAGTACCCCTGCCAGAACACCGCACCGCGGTCGTCAGACCGCTGCGGTGATTCTGGGTTTTCCACTGGGCTGGCGGGCGACCGCCAAAAGGCCGCCCACCAGCCCAGTGGAAAACAACCTTCCACGAGGACGCCGGCTCTGAATGGAGCCGGCGGAGTGGGAAGGTGCGACGGGTGCAGTGGCACCCATCGCGTATTTCAGTGTCTGCAAAGCAGACACTGAAATACAAAGTGGGGCCCTCTTACGGGGGCCCCTGCAGTGCCCATGCCATTGGGCATGGCATTGGCATTGGGATTGCCATTGGCATGGGCACTGCAGGGGCCCCCAGGGGCCCCACGACACCCCATACCGTTATCCTGTTCCTGGCGGGCAAACCGCCGGGAACAGGATGGCGGTATGGGGTGTCAGAATCCTCCATGGCGGCGCAGCGAGCTGTGCCGCCATGGAGGATTCATTTGGGCAGCGGAAAACCGGCGGGAGACCGCCGGTTTTCCACATCTGACCGCGGCCAAACCGCCGCGGTCAGAATGCCCTGCGGGGCACCGCCAGCCTGTTGGCGGTGCTCCCCCCAACCCTGGCCCCGGCGGTCCATGACCGCCGGGGTCAGAATGACCCCCTTAGTCACCTACAAACGAAAGTACTGTCATCCTGAGACCAGCAGTCTTGCTCAGAGCAAGAGTCCAAACTACGACACTACGGAACATTCTAACTCTTACTTCCTTGAATTGGTGCTGCCTCCTAGTTAAACAAGTTGCTTCTTTGTAGGATTTTGTACTTGTGACATCATGCACTTCAATTATGTTTTTAGCTGATTTCAAACTTTGGGGGTCATTCTGACCCTGGCGGTAAAATCCGCCAGGGCCAACGACCGCGGGAGCACCGGCAACAAGCTGGCGGTGCTCCCATGGCATTCTGACTGCGGCGGTACAGCCGGTTTCCCGCTGCCCTGGGGAATCCTCCATGGCGGCGCAGCTTGCTGCGCCGCCATGGGGATTCCGACCCCCATACCGCCGTCCTGTTCCTGGCGGTTTTGGCTGCCGGGAACAGAATGGCGGTTTGGGGTGTCGTGGGGCCCCTGGGGGCCCCTGCAGTGCCCATGCCAATGGCATGGGCACTGCAGGGGCCCCCATAACAGGGCCCCACAAAGATTTTCAGTGTCTGCCATGCAGACACTGAAAATCGTGACGGGTGCAACTGCACCCGTCGCACCCCTTCCACTCCGCCGGCTCCATTCGGAGCCGGCATCCTCATGGAAGGGTGTTTCCCGCTGGGCTGGCGGGCGGCCTTCTGGAGGTCGCCCACCAGCCCAGCGGGAAACCCAGAATAGCCGCGGCGGTCTTTTGACCGCGCAGCGGTATTCTGGCGGTCCCCGCCAGGCCGGCGGCGTCCGCCGCCGGCCGGGGTCAGAATGACCCCCTTTGTCTCTTATGCACTTCACTTTGCTTTGTGTCATGTTGATGACATAGTACTTTTTCTGAATGTTGCCCCCTTTTGCTTCTCAGTTCTGATGAAGTGGTATTGTTGTTGCTGTTTCTTTCTTCTCTGACTTTTTAACAGCATAGGAAGTATGTATGGGTAAGGAGAAAATGATATAAGAAAAATAAATAAAAAAGTATATATCATTGTACTAAAAAGTCAGTTTCAAATTTTACAAAGCAGTTTACATGCAAATTTCAATGGCCAATGACAGAGCACACATAGCATCTGCACTACTAGGCATTACCCTTCAGAAAAGAAGTATTTGTCTGGATACATGAAAAGATTTTGTTAGTACTTGCCTCTGTAACTGATTGAATGTAGGTGTCTACCTCTAATAGCACCCAGAGATATTTTAGCACATCTGACAGGAGTATTTGAGTGTGTCTGCAATTGCCTTCGATATTGCTCCATATATAAGTTTATTTTGAGTATGTCAGTGAATGTAGAAGTGTCTCTGTTTCTCTCTAAGTGGGTGAGACAAAACGTTCATGCTTTGGAAACATGAATGTCAGTTCCTTGGTGAGTGGTATACTCTATGTAGTGCACTGGGTGCAGAGCCACTTTTCTTAAATCTGCCCCTATGAGCTATTAGAAGTAAAACATTACATTGACACTTCACAAATCACTTTTACAGGCCAATTTCAGATGACATTGACAGAGCACATACAGGCTCTGCAGTACTAGACCTCACCCTTCAGGAAAGCAGAGTTTGTCTAGACACATGAAAAGACTGTGTGACTTCTTACTTACATATCAGAGTGAACGTAACAGACTACCTCTACTAGTGATATAAGATATTTTAGTACATGTGCTGGTATGTGAGTACATGTTTTAGTACCTTTATGACTGCAAATCAGCACGTAAGTAGCTCAACATATAGCTCAATGCCCGTGTTACGCAATAGAGGGGTATGTGAGTGTGTCTGCAATTGCCTTTGCTATTGTTGCAGACATAAGTGCTTTCTGAGTATCTCAGTGAATGTAGAAGTGTACTTGTTTGTCTGTCAATGTCTGAGACACAGCATCTATGCGCTGGAAGCTAGAATCTCAGTTCCTTGGTGATTGCTATACTCTATGTAATGCTTAGTGTAGGGCTATGAAATAGCACAAGTAACTTTCTAAAATTAAAAAGTATGTTTCATAGTCACTTACATACATTGCACATGCTTGATAGCATACCTACAGCATCTCACAGAGTTGAGAGATTTGCACTAAGAAGGTGACTTTGAGACTTCTAAAAGCAGTTTTACAGGCCAACTTCAGTGGCCATTGACAATGTATGCAGACACTCTGCACTGCTAGGCCTCACCCTTCTGAAAAATATGATTTGTCTGGATACATCAAAAAATTGTGTCAGTATTTGTCTGGATACATCAAAGGATTGTGTCAGTATATGCCTACATATCTGAGTGAATGTACCTGTCTAGCTCTAGTAGCGCCATTACATATTTAAGTGACTGCTGGTACGTGGCTGCCTCTTTTAGAACCTTTTGACTGCAAATTTCAAAGTGTAGTAGGCTAAATATATACTTCAGAGCCTCTGTTAGGGAACAGAAGAGTATGTGAGTTTATCTGCAACTGATTTTCCTATAACTGCACATAAGTGCTTTCTCAGTATGTCAGTGAATTTAGAAGTGTACGTGTTTGTCTGTCAGTGGCTGAGACACACCATCCATGCACTGGAAGCAATAAACTCAAGGCCATATTTACAAGGCCCTAGTGCCACTTTGTGCCGCATTAGCATAATTTCTTTTTACGTTAATGTGGCTCAAGGAGGCAATTTTTAACAAGCCATATTGACAAAGTGGCGCAATGCATGCATTGTGCCACTTTGCAACCCCTTTCACCACATTATGCCTGCATCAGGCATAATGTATGCAAGGGGGGCATTCCGCTTTAGGAGGTCAGCAAAAATGGAACAGTGAAATCCACAAGATTTCACTGAACCATTTTTTGCATCATTTTTAGTGCCTACTCAGAGCAGGTGTTAATATGATGCATCCATTGAAATCAATGAGCCTCCTTGCACTTTGCTACCCTAGCGTCAAAACTGTTGACGCTAGTGTAGCAAAGTGGCACAATAATGTCAAAAATGTTGATGCTATTGTTCTAACGACCGCCATGGTGCACCGTATCATAAATACGGCATACACATGGTGTTGTTAGGTGGGTCAAGGGCGATGAGCTTCTTTTGTTGTAAATCTGGCTCTCAATTCCTTAGTGACTGCTACACTCTACGCAGTGCTTGGCTTAGGGGTATCAAAGGGCACAAGTAACTTTCTAAAACTGAAAGTACGTTTCAAAGTCACTTAAGCACATGCCACATGCTTGACAGTATACATACTGAAATAGGTGAGATATTTGCACTAAAACATGATTTTGACACTTTGACTTTGAAACATATCAACAGATTCACACTTTTGAAAACAAGTATTTGCCTGGATACATGAAAATATAATGTGAGTACTTGTACTTGCCTATATATGTGAGCCAGTGTACATGTTTACTTCTAGTAGCGAAGTGAGATATTTTAGTTTATCTGCCGGTATGTGACTGCCTGTTTCTGTACCTCTATGACTCTATAAATCTGTACGTAAGTAGCCAAACATATCCTTCAGTGCATCTGTTAGGGAATACAGGGGTATATGAGTTTTTCCGCAATTTTCTTTGATATTGCTTTGTGACTTTGTCAGTGAATGTAGAAGTGTCTCTGTTTCTCTGTCAGTGGCTGAAAAATAACATCCATGCTTTGGAAACATGAATGTCAGTTGCTTGGACATTGGTATGCTCTATGGAGTGCTCAGCTTAGGGCTAGAACCTGAAAAGTAAGTTTCCTAATCAGTTAAGCACATTTCAGCATTTTTGATGGCATACCTACATCATGTCAGAGAGGTGAGGTGTAGGTAGTTGGCTCTGTCTGTACTATTTCAAAGTAAGAAATAGCATGCACAGAGTCCAAGGGTTCCCCTCAGAGGTAAGATAGTGGCAAAAAGAGATAATTCTAATGCTCTATTTTGTGGTAGTGTGGTCGAGCAGTAGGCTTATCAGAGGGTAGTGTTAAGGATTTGTTGTACACACACAGCAATAAATGATGAACACACACACTCAAAGACAATTCCAGGCCAATAGGTTTTTATATAGAAAAATATATTTTCTTCGTTTATTTTAAGAACCACAGGTTCAAGACTTACAAACAATACTTTAATTGAAAGGTATTTCACTCGGGTATCTGAGGAACTTTGAATCATCACAATAGCGTGTACAGTTTTGGCAAAAATGGCAATAAGCTATTTTAAAATTAGACACAGTGCAAAATTTAACAGTTCCCAGGGGAGGTAAGTATTGGTTAGTTTCGCAGGTAAGTAAAGCACTTACAGGGTTCAAAGTTGGGTCCAAAGTAGCCCACCGTTGGGGGTTCAGGAAAACCCCAAAGTGACCACACCAGCAGCTCAGGGCCGGTCAGGTACAGAGGTCAAAGTGGTGCCCAAAACGCATAGGCTCCAATGGAGATAGGGGTGCCCCGGTTCTAGTCTGCCAGCAGGTAGGTACCCACGATTTTGGAGGGCAGACCAGGGGGGTTTTGTAGGGCACCGGGGGGGACACAAGTCAGCACAGAAAGTACACCCTCAGCGGCACAGGGGCGGCCGGGTGCAGAGTGCAAACAGGCGTCGGGTTCACAATAGGTTTCAATGGGAGACCCGGGGGTCTCTTCAGCAATGCAGGCAGGCAAGGGGGGGGGCTCCTCGGGGTAGCCACCACCTGGGCTAGGGAGAGGGCCACCTGGGGGTCACTCCTGCACTGGAGGTCGGATCCTTCAGGTCCTTGGGGCTGCGGGTGCAGTGTGTTTACCAGGCGTCGGGTTCTTTGAAGCAGGCAGTCGTGGTCAGGGGGAGCCTCTGGATTCCCTCTGCAGGCCTCGCTGTGGGGGCTGAGGGAGGTCAACTCTGGCTACTCACGGGCTCGCAGTCGCCAGAGAGTCCTCCCTGTAGTGTTGGTTTTCCGCAGGTCGAGCCGGGGGCGTCGGGTGCAGAGTGGAAAGTCTCACGCTTCCGGCGGGAAACGTGTGGTCTTAAAAAGTTGTTTATTTGTTGCAAGTTTCAGTCTTTGTGGAACAGGTCCGCTGTCCTCGGGAGTTTCTTGGTCCTTTTGGATGCAGGGTAGTCCTCTGAGGCTTCAGAGGTCGCTGGACCCTGGGGGACGCGTCGCTGTTGCAGTTTTTCTTGAAGTGGGGAGAAAGGCCGGTAGGGCTGGGGCCAAAGCAGTTGGTGTCTCCGTCTTCTCTGCAGGACTTCAGGTCAGCAGTCCTTCTTCGTCTTCAGGTTGCAGGAATCTATCTTCCTTGGTTCTGGGGGCCCCTAAATACTCAATTGAGGGGTGTGTTTAGGTCTGGGAGGTTAGTAGCCAATGGCTACTAGCCCTGAGGGTGGCTACACCCTCTTTGTGCCTCCTCCCGGTGGGGAGCGGGTCACATCCCTAATCCTATTGGGGGAATCCTCCATCTGCAAGATGGAGGATTTCTAAAAGTCAGAGTCACCTCAGCTCAGGACACCTTAGGGGTTGTCCTGACTGGCCAGTGACTCCTCCTTGTTTTTCTCATTATCTCCTCCGGCCTTGCCGCCAAAAGTGGGACCGTGGCCGGAGGGGGCGGGCATCTCCACTAGCTGGGATGCCCTGTGGCGCTGTACCAAAGGGGGTGAGCCTTTGAGGCTCACCGCCAGGTGTTACAGTTCCTGCAGGGGGAGGTGAGAAGCACCTCCACCAAGTACAGGCTTTGTTCCTGGCCACAGAGTGACAAAGGCACTCTCCCCATGTGGCCAGCAACATGTCTGGTGTGTGGCAGGCTGGTAAAACTAGTCAGCCCACACTGGAAGTCGGGTATGTTTTCAGGGGACATCTCTAAGATGCCCTCTAGGTGTATTTCACAATAAAATGTACACTGGCATCAGTGTGCATTTATTGTGCTGAGAAGTTTGATACCAAACTTCACAGTTTTTAGTGTAGCCATTATGGTGCTGTGGAGTTCGTGTTTGACAGACTCCCAGCACATATACTCTTATGGCTACCCTGCACTTACAATGTGTAAGGTTTTGCTTAGACACTGTAGGGGCATAGTGCTCATGCACCTATGCCCTCACCTGTGGTATAGTGCACCCTGCCTTAGGGCTGTACGGCCTGCTGGAGGGGTGACTTATCTATGCCATAGGCAGTGTGAGGTTGGCATGGCACCCTGAGGGGAGTGCCATGTCGACTTAGTCGTTTTCTCCCCACCAGCACACACAAGCTGGCAAGCAGTGTGTCTGTGCTGAGTGAGGGGTCCCCAGGGTGGCATAAGACATGCTGCAGCTCTTAGAGACCTTCCCTGGCATCAGGGCCCTTGGTACCAGGGGTACCAGTTACAAGGGACTTACCTGGATGCCAGGGTGTGCCAATTGTGGAGACAAAGGTACAGGTTAGGGAAAGAACACTGGTGCTGGGGCCTGGTTAGCAGGCCTCAGCACACTTTCAAATCATAATTAGGCATCAGCAAAGGCAAAAAGTCCGGGGGTAACCATGCCAAGGAGGCATTTCCTTACACAACCCCCCCCCCCAAACGAAAGAGGATGAGACTAATCTTTCCCAAGAGAGTCTTCATTTTCTAAGTGGAAGAACATGGAAAGGCCATCTGCAGTGGCATGGGCAGTCCCAGGTCTGTGTTCCACTATAAAGTCCATTCCCTGTAGGGAGATGGACCACCTCAACAGTTTTGGACTTTCACCTTTCATTTGCATTAGCCATCTGAGAGATCTGTGGTCAGTTTGAACTACACAGTGAGTACCAAAGAGGTATGGTCTCAGCTTCTTCAGGGACCAAACCACAGCAAAGGCCTCCCTCTCAATGGCACTCCAACTCTGCTCCCTGGGGAGTAACCTCCTGCTAATGAAAGCAACAGGCTGGTCAAGGCCATCATCATTTGTTTGGGACACAACTGCCCCTATCCCATGTTCAGAGGCATCAGTCTGCACAATGAACTGCTTGGAGTAATCTGGAGCTTTTAGAACTGGTGCTGTGCACATAGCTTGTTTCAGGGTGTCAAAGGCCTGTTGCATTCTATAGTCCAGTTTACCTTCTTAGGCATTTTCTTGGAGGTAAGTTCTGTGAGGGGTGTCACCATTGATCCATATCCCTTCACAAACCTCCTGTAGTAGCCAGTCAAGCCAAGGAATGCCCTGACTTGAGTCTGGGTTTTTGGAGCTACCCAGTCCAGAATAGTCTGGATCTTGGGTTGGAGTGGCTGAACTTGGCCTCCACCTACAAGGTGTCCCAAGTAAACCACAGTTCCCTGCCCTATCTGACATTTGGATGCCTTGATAGAGAGGCCTGCTGCTTGCAGGGCCTTCAAAACCTTCTTCAGGTGGACCAGGTGATCCTGCCAGCTGGAGATAAAGACAGCAATATCGTCAAGATAAGCTGCACTAAAGGACTCCAAGCCAGCAAGGACTTGATTCACCAACCTTTGGAAGGTGGAAGGGGCATTCTTTAAGCCAAAGGGCATTACAGTAAACTGATAATGCCCATCAGGTGTGGAGAATGCTGTCTTTTCTTTTGCTCCTGGTGACATTTTGATTTGCCAGTACCCTGCTGCCAAGTCAAAGGTACTTAAGTATCTGGCAGCACCTAGTTTGTCACTTAACTCATCTGCCCTTGGAATGGGATGGGCATCTGTCTTGGTGACAGAATTAAGTCCTCTTTAGTCCACACAAAACCTCATCTCTCTCTTACCATCTTTTGTGTGAGGTTTGGGGACTAAGACCACTGGGCTAGCCCAGAGGCTGTCAGAGTGCTCAATGACTCCCAATTCCAGCATCTTGTGGACTTCCACTTTGATGCTTTCCTTAACTTGGTCAGACTGTCTGAAAATGTTATTTTTGACAGGCATGCTGTCCCCTGTGTCCACATCATGGGTACACAGGTGTGTCTGTCCAGGGGTTAGGGAGAAGAGCTCAGCAAACTGTTGTAAGACTTTCCTACAGTCAGATTTCTGTTGGCCAGAAACAGTGTCTGAATAGATCACTCCATCTACTGAGCCATCTTTAGGGTCAGTGGAGAGGAGATCAGGGAGAGGTGCACTCTCAGCTTCCTGGCCCTCATCTGTCACCATCAACAGATTCACATCTGCCCTGTCATGAAAGAGTTTGAGGCGGTTCACATGGATCACCCTTTTGGGGGTCCTGCTAGTGCCTAGGTCTACCAGGTAGGTGACCTGACTCTTTCTTTCTAGCACTGGGTAAGGGCCACTCCATCTGTCCTGAAGTGCCCTGGGAGCCACAGGCTCCAGAACACAGATTTCTGCCCTGGCTGAAATTCAACCATAGCAGCCTTTTGGCCATACCACATCTTCTGGATTTGTTGGCTGGCCTCAAGGTTTTTGCTTGCCTTTTCCATGTACTCTGCAATTCTGGAACGTAGGCCTAGTACATAATCCACTATATCTTGTTTAGGCTCATGAAGAGGTCTCTCCCAGCCTTCTTTTACAAAAGCTAGTGGTCCCCTTACAGGATGGCCAAACAGAAGTTCAAAGGGGGAAAACCCTACTCCCTTCTGAGGCACATCTCTGTAGGCGAAAAGCAGACATGGCAAGAGGTCATCCCATCTCTTTTTGAGTTTTTCAGGGAGCCCCATGATCATGCCCTTCAATGTCTTGTTAAATCTTTCCACAATACCATTTATTTGTGGATGGTATGGTGTGGTGAATTTGTAAGTCACCCGCACTCATTCCACATGTGCTTCAGGTATGCTGACATGAAGTTGGTACCCCTGTCAGATACCACCTCCTTAGGAAATCCCACTCTGGTAAAGATACCAATGAGTGCTTTAGCTACTGCAGGGGCAGCAGTGGACCTAAGGGGAATTGCTTCAGGGTATCTAGTAGCATGATCCACTACTACTAGTATGTATTGGTTCCCTGAGGCTGTGGGAGGTTCAAGTGGACCCACTATGTCCACACCCACTCTTTCAAAGGGGACCCCCACCACTGGAAGTGGAATGAGGGGGGCCTTTGGATGGCCACCTGTCTTACCACTGGCTTGACAGGTGGCACAGGAGACACAAAACTCCTATACTTTCTGGGACATGTTGGGCCAATAGAAATGGTTGACTAACCTCTCCCAAGTCTTGGTTTGTCCCAAATGCCCAGCAAGTGGAATATCATGAGCTAAGGTCAGAATGAACTTCCTAAACTCCTGAGGCACTACCACTCTCCTAGTGGCACCAGGTTTGGGATCTCTTGCCTCAATGTAGAGGAGTCCATCTTCCCAATAGAGACTATGGGGGTCATTCCAATAGCGGAAACCGCAAATTTGCCGCTCCGCGGTCAAAAGACCGCGGAGGCCATTCAGACTTTCCCGCTGGGCCAGCGGGCGCCCGCCAAGGGAGCGCCCGCCGGCCCAGCGGGAAAGGCCCTGCAACATTGAAGCCGGCTCCGAATGGAGCCGGCGGTGTTGCAGGGGTGCGACGGGTGCAGTTGCACCCGTCGCGATTTTCACTGTCTGCTATGCAGACAGTGAAAATAATGCTGGGGCCCTGTTAGGGGGCCCCTGCACTGCCCATGCCAGTGGCATGGGTAGTGCAGGGGCCCCCAGGGGCCCCACAACACCCGTTCCCGCCATCCTGTTTCTGGCGTTGAAAACCGCCAGAAACAGGCTGGCGGGAAGGGGGTCGGAATCCCCATGACGGCGCTGCTTGCAGCGCCACCATGGAGGATTCTCCCAGCCGGGGCTAATCCGGCGGGAAACCGCCGGACCCGGCTGGGCGACCGCGGCGTCGGAATTCCACATGAAGCACCGCCAGCCTGTTGGCAGTGCTTCCGTGGACAGCCACCCTGGCGGTCTATGACCGCCAGGGTTGGAATGAGGCCCTATGTTTTCCAGTGATTTTTCCTTTGGTCTCTTCAGCAGCTTGCTGCCTAAGGACTTCAAGAGAGGGACAGGTTTCTTGCCCCTTACACAACTGTTCCCTTTTGGCCCCCCCTGGGCCTAAGAGTTCAACCTGATAAGGTTCCAACTCCATGGGCTCAGTTCCCTCAGAGGGAAGAACTTCTTCCTGGGAAGAGAGGTTCTTTTTCTTTTTTTGTGTTGAAGCTGGTTCCCCAGTCTTCTTTCCTTTTCTCTCTTCGAGGGTTGGGCCATTATTCCAGGCTCCAGCACCACTTTTTAACCCTGAGCCTTGCACTGTGCCCTTGTCTTGACCCACACCAGTTCAGGGATACCCAGCATGGCTGCATGGGTTTTGAGTTCTACCTCAGCCCATGCTGAGGACTCCAGGTCATTTCCAAGCAAACAGTCTACTGGGATATTTGAGGAGACTACCACCTGTTTCAGGCCATTGACCCTTCCCCATTCTAAAGTTACCATAGCCATGGGATGTACTTTAGTCTGATTGTCAGCGTTGGTGACTGGATAAGTTTGTCCAGTCAGGTATTGTCCTGGGGAAACCAGTTTCTCTGTCACCATGGTGACACTGGCACCTGTATCCCTCAGGCCTTCTACACTAGTCCCATTAATTAAGAGTTGCTGCCTGTATTTTTGCATATTAGGGGGCCAGGCAGCCAGTGTGGCTAAGTCCACCCCTCCCTCAGAAACTAATGTAGCTTCAGTGTGAACCCTGATTTGCTCTGGGCACACTGTTGATCCCACCTGGAGACTGACTATTCCAGTGCTAACTGGAGTAGAGTTTGAAGTGGAACCTTTCTTGGGACAGGCATTGTCTCCAGTTTGGTGTCCCTGCTGATTACAGCTACGACACCAGGCCTTTTTGGGATCAAAGTTTTTACCCTTGTACCCAAAATTGGGTTGTGAAGCGGCTTTGGACCCTCCCTCCTGTGTAGGTTTTTGAGGCCCTGTAGAAGACTCTTTATTTTTACCCTTGGATGTCTCAACACTCTTCCCCTGGGGAGTCTTTGTGACCCCTTGCTTTTGGTCACCCCCTGTTGAAGTCTTGGTCACCCTAGTCTTGACCCAATGGTCCGCCTTCTTTCCCAATTCTTGGGGAGAAATTGGTCCTAGGTCTACCAGATGCTGATGCAGTTTATCACTGAAACAATAACTTGAAAGGTGTTCTTTCATAAACAGATTGTACAGCCCACCATAATCATTTATACCACTGCCATTAATCCAACCATCCAGTGTTTTGATTGAGAAGTCAACAAAATCAACCCAGGTCTGCCTCGAGGAGTTTTGAGCCCCCCTGAACCTAATCCTGTACTCCTCAGTTGAGAATCCAAAGCCCTCAATCAGGGTAGCCTTCATGAGGTCATAGGATTCTGCATCTTTTCCACAGAGTGTAAGGAGTCTATCCCTACACTTTCCAGTGAACATTTCCCAAAGGAGAGCACCCCAGTGAGATCTGTTTACTTTTCTGGTTGCACAAGCCCTCTCAAAAGCTGTGAACCATTTGGTGATGTCATCACCATCTTCATATTTAGTTACAATCCCTTTGGGGATTTTTAGCATGTCAGGATAATCTCTGACCCTAATTAAGTTGCTGCCACCATCGATGGGACCTAAGCCCATCTCTTGTCTTTCCCTTTCTATGGCTAGGAGCTGTCTCTCCAAAGCCAATCTTTTGGCCATCCTGGCTAACAGGAGGTCATCTTCATTGAGGCTGCCCTCAATGCTTCCAGAGCTGTTGGACTCTCCTGTGAGAGAAGCAACATCTCTGACTATCACTTCTGGAGTCAGGGTTGGAGAAACCCTGGGCTCCCTAACTAGGACTGGAGGTGGGACTTCCTCCAAATCACTAGCATCCCCCTCTGTGAGGTCATCATCAGAGGGGTTGTTTTTGGAAAACTCTGCCAAAAGCTCCTGGAGCTGTACTTTGGTAGGGTTTGAACCAGTTTTTATCTTTTTGATTTTGCAGAGAGACCTTAACTCTGACATCCTAAGATGCAGGTAAGGGGTGAGGTTGAGTTCCATTACAATCTCTTCTGCAGCAGACATTATGGGGGTTATTACAACTTTGGAGGAGGTGTTAATCCGTCCCAAAAGTGACGGTAAAGTGACGGATATACCACCAGCCGTATTACGAGTTCCATAGGATATAATGGACTCGTAATATGGCTGGTGGTATATCCGTCACTTTACCGTCACTTTTGGGACGGATTAACACCTCCTCCAAAGTTGTAATAACCCCTTATGTTTCTAAAAGTTGGAATACTTTTTAATAATCTAAAACTATCTCTAGAACTTAATTCAAACTTTTACAAAACTTTTAAACTCTAAAAGAAATGCTAACAGGGACTAACACAAGGCCCTAGCAGGACTTTTACAAATTTAGAAAAATAGCTCAAATTTCAAAAATCAGTTTCTAATGACAATTTTTGGAATTTAGTCGTGTGATCAGGTATTGGCTGAGTAGTCCAGCAAATGCAAAGTCTTGTACCCCACCGCTGATCCACCAATGTAGGAAGTTGGCTCTGTATGTACTACTTCAAAGTAAGAAATAGCATGCACAGAGTCCAAGGGTTCCCCTTAGAGGTAAGATAGTGGCAAAAAGAGATAATTCTGATGCTCTATTTTGTGGTAGTGTGGTCGAGCAGTAGACTTATCAGAGGGTAGTGTTAAGCATTTGTTGTAGTCACACAGGCAACAAATGAGGAACACACACACTCAAAGACAATTCTAGAGCAAATAGGTTTTTATATAGAAAAATATGTTTTCTTAGTTTATTTTAAGAACCACAGGTTCAAGATTTACAAACAATACTTTAAATGAAAGGTATTTCATTCAGGTATCTTAGGAACTTTGAATCATCACAATAGCATGTACAATTCTGGCAAAAATGGCAATAAGCTATTTTAAAATTGGACACAGTGCAAAATTCAACAGTTCCTGGGGAAGGTAAGTATTGGTTAGTTTCGCAGGTAAGTAAAGCACTTACAGGGTTCAAAGTTGGGTCCAAAGTAGCCCACCGTTGGGGGTTCAGGACAACCCCAAAGTTACCACACCAGCAGCTCAGGGCCGGTCAGGTGCAGAGGTCAAAGTGGTGCCCAAAACGCATAGGCTCCAATGGAGATAGGGGTGCCCCGGTTCTAGTCTGCCAGCAGGTAGCTACCCGCGATTTTGAAAGGCAGACCAGGGGGGTTTTGTAGGGCACTGGGGGGGACACAAGTCAGCACAGAAAGTACACCCTCAGCGACACAGGGGCTGCCGGGTGCAGAGTGCAAACAGGCGTCGGGTTCATAATAGGTTTCAATGAGAGACCCGTGGGTCTCTTCAGCGATGCAGGCAGGCAAGAGGTGGGCTCCTCGGGTTAGCCACCACCTGGGCTAGGGAGAGGGCCACCTGGGGGTCGCTCCTGCACTTGAGGTCGGATCCTTCAGGTCCTGGGGACTGCGGGTGCAGTGTGTTTACCAGGCGTCGGGTTCTTTGAAGCAGGCAGACGCGGTCAGGGGGAGCCTCTGGATTCCCTCTGCAGGCGTCGCTGTGGGGGATCTGGGGGGGTCAACTCTGGCTATTCACGGGCTCGCAGTCGCCGGGGAGTCCTCCCTGTAGTGTTGGTTTTCCGCAGGTCGAGCCAGGGGTGTCGGGTGCAGAGTGGAAAGTCTCACGCTTCCGGCAGGAAACGTGTGGTCTTTAAAAGTTGTTTCTTTGTTGCAAGTTTCAGTCTTTGTGGAACAGGGCCGCTGTCCTAGGGAGTTTCTTGGTCGTTTTGGATGCAGGGTAGTCCCCTGAGGCTTCAGAGGTCGCTGGACCCTGGGGGACGCACTGCTGTTGCAGTTTTTCTTGAAGTGGGGAGACAGGCCGGTAGGGCTGGGGCCAAAGCAGTTGGTGTCTCCGTCTTCTCTGCAGGGCTTCAGGTCAGCAGTCCTTCTTTGTCTTCAGGTTGCAGAAATCTATCTTCCTTGGTTCTGGGGGCCCCTAAATACTCAATTTAGGGGTGTGTTTAGGTCTGGGAGGTTAGTAGCCAATGGCTACTAGCCCTGAGGGTGGCTACACCCTCTTTGTGCCTCCTCCCGGTGGGGGGGGGGCACATCCCTAATCCTATTGGGGGAATCCTCCATCTGCAGGATTTCTAAAAGTCAGAGTCACCTCAGCTCAGGACACCTTAGGGGTTGTCCTGACTGGCCAGTGACTCCTCCTTGTTTTTCTCATTATCTCCTCCGGCCTTGCCGCCAAAAGTGGGGCCGTGGCTTGAGGGGGCAGGCATCTTCACTAGCTGGGATGTCCTGTGGCGCTGTACCAAAGGGGGTGAGCCTTTGAGGCTCACCGCCAGGTGTTACAATTCCTGCAGGGGGAGGTGCGAAGCACCTCCACCCAGTACAGGCTTTGTTCCTGGCCACAGAGTGACAAAGGCACTCTCCCCATGTGGCCAGCAACATGTCTGGTGTGTTGGCCGGCTGGTAAAACTAGTCAGCCCACACTGGAAGTCGGGTATGTTTTCAGGGAGCATCTCTAAATGCCCTCTGGGTGTATTTCACAATAAAATGTACACTGGCATCAGTGTGCATTTATTGTGCTGAGAAGTTTGATACCAAACTTCACAGTTTTCAGTGTAGCCATTATGGTGCTGTGAATTTCGTGTTTGACAGACTCCCAGACCATATAGTCTTATGGCTACCCTGCACTGACAATGTCTAAGGTTTTGCTTAGACACTGTAGGGGCATAGTGCTCATGCACCTATGCCCTCACCTGTGGTATAGTGCACCCTGCCTTAGGGCTGTAAGGCCTGCTAGAGGGGTGACTTATCTATGCAATAGGCAGTGTGAGGTTGGCATGGCACCCTGAGGGGAGTGCCATGTCGACTTAGTCATTTTCTCCCCACCAGCACCCACAAGCTGGCAAGCAGTGTGTCTGTGCTGAGTGAGGGGTCCCCAGGGTGGCATAAGGCATGCTGCAGCCCTTAGAGACCATCCCTGGCATCAGGGCCCTTGGTACCAGGGGTACCAGTTACAAGGGACTTACCTGGATGCCAGGGTGTGCCAATTGTGGAGACAAAGGTACAGGTTAGGGAAAGAACACTGGTGCTTGGGCCTGGTTAGCAGGTCTTAGCACACTTTCAAATCATATCTTGGCATCAGCAAAGGCAAAAAGTCAGGGGGTAACCATGTGCCAAGGAGGCATTTCATTACATGAGGTATTTACACAAAAACGTGAAGTTGACACTTTATTTGTCTGTACATTTAAAAAGATTGTGTAACTGCTTGCTTATATATGTGAGTGGATGTAGCTGTCTACGTCTACTAGCGGAATGAGATATCATATACGAGTAATATCCTCTTTGATATGGATTTGATACTTCCGAAATATGTTCTGATTTCTGGAGGATTTGGATCTGGAGGATGAGGATCTGGATCCATGAATCCAAATCCAACTCCGCGACCCTAGATATCTATATTTTTAAAACTCTAATATCTCAGAAACTACTGAAAGGATTTACAACAAATCACAAAAAGTGTGCTTTCAGGACAAAGATACAGCTATCCGCCGAATTTCATAAATTCTGTTCATCAGTTCGGGCTGTAGTCATGTTCAATTTTTTTTTAAATCCCATTGACATTGAATGGCCAAAAAGTGTTACGGGACCCCCCTTCTTCTCAGCCCCACTTGACAGACAGATCACCCTGAAAGCAGCTGAACTGACCAAAGTATAAGTTTTGAACATTTTGTGAAGATTTGTCAAGTGGTGCCAAAGATGTAGGCAAAACAAAAAACACTCTGCCTATGGTTAAAAAAGTGTCCTAACTATAACTACCTAGTATATACATTCACTGAAAAAAACAAAGGTTACAGGGACATTATAGTTAGGAAATAGAATTTAAAAAAACATTAAAATTTACTTACAGGGACGTTGTAGTTAGGCTCACATTTTAAACGTACAAAACCATATAAATTCAGCTACTATAGTTAGAGTTATTTCAAGTAACTATAATTCGTACACTAAGGTAACTATAACTCGCACCTTCGCCATGCACTGCTAATTACCCCAGATATTACAGCACTAATGACATCTGTCAGAACACCATTGATACTGTTATTGTAACATTTTCAGTAAAATTATTGAGGAGAAAACTGTGCATGGCAGGGGTGCCACTTATAGTTACCTTAGGGCACAAGTTATTTCCCCTTTGAAAGCAGCTGAAGAATAAAGGGCATCCAGAACTGAATTATCTGCAATTTAACAGGATAGTGCCTGAAAAGACCATTATGTTATACCACTTCAGGGGATGGAATATATTGCTAAGCCCACTCTGACATTGAAATGAGACTCTACTTTGGTGCTTCAACACTTTAGTTACTGGTTTCCCCTCAGTCTACATCTCATAGGCAAGCCAACTTATTTTCATACTTCAGCCACTTTTACCACGATGACACATGAAACGATAACAATTGTCTTAAGTTTTATCACATGAATGGAATTATTATGATGATTAAGCCCATACTTGCATAAGAAATGAAAATACACCTTCATTTTTGGGAAACTGCCTTCTCCTCAGTTTGCATTATATAGGAAAATCACCTAATTGCTATTCTTCAACCGCAGTGCAAGCTTTCCGTGTTATATCTTCAACAGGGGACAATTTTTTTCAATGCCCCTATTTTTTTCTTTGTCTTTTGACCTGTATACACTCAAAAAATAATTCATGTCGACCTCAGCTTTTTACCTCTTCTTGATACAGAACTTCACCACACATTTAATCATTATATATTAATGAACAAATCAAATTTCTTTTGCAAGCTGACCTCATTTTCATGCTACAATGGAAGCTGCACATACATTCAAAGCATCCGTCTCCCCAAATTCTAATGCCAAACGGCATAAAGAACTTGGTGCAATTTCAAATAAAAGGGTAAAGAAGGATCCTACATCCCCTACTAAATTGCCATTACCCCTAACGGTGGATGACATCATGGAAGAGCTTAAAGGTACGGACCGTTTTATGGAAGAGACAAGTTCTACTTTCCAGAGAATTGAGGAGAAATGGTCCTATTTAGACCATAGGCTTACTAAAGCCAAGCAAAGAGTCAGTGATGCTCAGGACGTCATAACCAAGGTGGAACATTTGACTTAGGAAGCCACTCAACTCGAAAACAGACAGGAGATTTAGAAAACTTCACTAGAGGCAGCAACCTGCACATATATGGCATTCCAGAGGGCTCTGAAGGTCCTGATATAATTACGTTTCTAAAGCAGCACAAACCAAAGATTGTTGGCATTTAATCATCAGTCTTTTTGAATAGCCAAAGAGCACATGTTCCCTCACAATCTACCATTTCTAACAGACCAAGAGAGATTATTGCTGTTTTTTTTATACAATGCTCAGACCTAATGGAAATATCACAAGCAGCTAAACAATGTAAGCAGATGTTATGGTCTGGTCACAAGATCGTCTTCTGCCAAGATGTCTCCAGAGAAATGGCCCTAAGAAGGAAAAAGATTTAGACCTATGAGCAGAGTGGAAATCAATGAATGCCTGTTACGGCCTTATTCTTCCTTGTTTCTTCAAAGTCACACACAAAGATAAAACTACCACCTTCGACAACCTGGAAGGTTTACATAAATTTACACACATTTATATGGTAGAAGACATGTAACTCAGTAAATCTTGATATGTTTCTATGGAATCCTTAACCTATATATATTTTTTTTCTGGTTCTCAGTTACCCCTGTTCTACAGGATCTTCTTTACTGTGTTCTCCAATATTTCCTTGTTCTAATGTTTACATCATGTAAAGTGTTCCTTTCCATGGTTCATAAGTTCAACTGTTATTTGTTGGTTCTGAGTTCTATGGTCATTTTTTATCACCACTCCTCCTGTGATGTTTCATTCTACAATTTATTCCTCTGAGTTTTACATCTGGTTTGGCCTCTGTCTTCTCGTTCCCCTCCTTTCCAATAAGATTACCATTTTCTCTTATCCTTAAATCCATGACTAAAGTCATTTGGCTTTATGTCATCTTTTTATTATTATTTTTTATTACTTCTCTTTCTCTCCTACAACTCCTTCACTTTCTTCATCTTCTTTTCTCTATCTCATTCTTTTTTCTACTTAATAAAGCAGGTTTTATATCTTCATGTAGCAGTGTTTTGTATCTTCTCCTCCAGCCCTTACTCTACCAACCTTCTTATGGTATATGTTGTATACAATCTAAGTCCACTTAAGGTATGTTGTCTAAACATTTTAGGTGGTCATTACAAACCTGGCGGTCAGTGTTAAAGCGGCAGTAAGACTGCCAACAGGCCGGCGGTAAAAAATTTGGAATCACGACCGTGGCGGAAACCGCCAACAAAGACAGCCACTTTAACACTCCAACTGCCACGGCAGTACAAATAAACAGGCGGGAGACAATGTACCGCCCACACTATTATGACAGGCCAATCCCCCACCTTTTCCGGGGCGGATTCACCGCGGATAAAAACACGGCGGAAACGGGAATCCCGAAGGGAAAACGCTCACCTCTACACACTCCACGAGGAACGAGGACGCCATGGAACCAGAGCTTCACATTTTCCCAGCCTTCATCTTCTTGCTCCTCTACCAGGAGCACGAACGCTGGCGGCGAAGACCACGGTGAGTACTGCACCTACGACACAGGGGAGGGGGGAGGGAAAAAACAGGAACACACACATGCAACAACCCCACCCACACCCTCACCCACTACAACACACACACTAATGCGTATCAATACATCACAGTTACACCCCCCGAACCCCCAGGAAGAATGCAAAGACAATAGAAAATGAGTGTAACCATTGGAATATATTAAAAGCAAGTAGGCAGAAATAGATATATACACCATGTACATAATATATACCAAGCATAGTTGTCCAGGTAGTGTTCTAAGAAAGTCCGTGGAACACCGGGACCACACAGTATGGGCGAGGCCCACACAAGATCCCCGACTATGACGGAGAGAACACTGCAGGGGCATCAGACAGCAACTAAACAGGCACCTCAGGGGAAGGGAAAGGGGGGCACCTCAGCCGCTTGAGTGCACGATGACAAATCCACGAGGGGGCCACATGCCCACTGTTCAATCCTGGGGAGTGCAAAGCCACAGTCTCTCAAGTATCTACAGTGGGTGGGTTGCCCACTGTTCAATCCTGGGGAGTGCAAAGCCACAGTCTCTCAAGTCTCTACAGTGGGTGGTTTGCCCACTGTTCAATCCTGGGGAGTGCAAAGCCACAGTCTCTCAAGTGGATGCCTTCTCCAATGGTTCTGGAGGGGGCATGGTGCCCAGAGTGCTTCAACCTGCCAAGGACAGAGGGTGTGGATGTATTTCTCCACTGGTTTTGGAGGGGGCATGGTGCCCAGAGTGCATCATTCACCTCGTGACGGACTCAGTTGCGTCAGTGCCCTTGCCGCTCATGGGCCAGCGGTGCTTGAGACGGCGGTGCCCTGTTCAGCGGTGCTTGAGACGGCGGTGCCCTGTGCAGCGGTGCTTGAGACGGCGGTGCCCTGTGCAGCGGTGCTTGAGACGGCGGTGTGCTTGAGACGGCGGTGCCCTGTGCAGCGGTGCTTGAGACGGCGGTGCCCTGTGCAGCGGTGCTTGAGACGGCGGTGCCCTGTGCAGCGGTGCTTGAGACGGCGGTGCCCTGTGCAGCGGTGCTTGAGAAGGCGGTGCCCTGTGCAGCGGTTCTTGAGACTGCGGTGCCCTGTTCAGCGGTGCTTGAGATGGCGGTCTCCATTGCAGGGTCTCAGCTGCTGGCGGTCCTTCATGGCCCAACGGGGCTTTTGCTGGCGGTCCTTCATGGCCCAACGGGGCTTTTGTTGGCGGTCCTTCATGGCCCAACGGGGCTTTTGCTTGCGGTCCTTCATGGCCCAACGGGGCTTTTGCTGGCGGTGGCCTCCTGGGCAGCAGGGCTGGTGCTGGCGGTGGCCTCCTGGGCAGCAGGGCTGGTGCTGGCCTCCTGGGCAGCTGGGCTGGTGCTGGAGGTGGCCTCCTGGGCAGCAAGGCTGGTGCTGGTGGTGGCCTCCTGGGCAGCTGGGCTGGTGCTGGCGGTGGCCTCCTGGGCAGCTGGGCTGGTGCTGGCGGTGGCCTCCTGGGCAGCTGGGCTGGTGCTGGCCTCCTGGGCAGCAGGGCTAGTGCTGGCGGTGGCCTCCTGGGCAGCGGGGAAGATGGCAGTCTTCTCCGCCGTGCTGCTATTCCCAGACTTGCCCGGTTTCTTGTGGCCCTTCCCCACCTTGGAAGGTGTCACAGCTGACTCCACACTCCCACCGGGACCCCTGGGAGCGGCTTTGGTGGCTGGAGTCTTCCCCCTCTCCCACCGGGAACTGGCCAACTTCTGATGCTTCACAGGCGGGGATTGTCTGTGCTGTGGCTCCGTACCACACTGGCTGCCCTGGTGGCCGGTGCACTCCAGATTCCGGTGACTACAGCCACCACTGGTCCCGGAGATGTTGTGGCTGAGGTGCAAGTTCTGGACCTATGAGGTGGACGGGGTGGGGGAGGTGTGAGAAAGAGGTCAAGGGTGGACAGGAAAAGTTTTTGGGACACACTGGGACGGGTAGCTGGAGGGGGTTTGGGAGTGGAGGAAGATGTGGTGGTTGTAGGAGGTGTACGTTTGGTAACTTTGGGTGAAGGTGCATGCGCTGGAGGCTGTCGTGAGGTGGATGGCTGTTGGGTGGGTGTGTGCCTGCATTTGTGTATCTTGGGAGGGGGTGTCACAGACACACTGGGAGAGGACACAGGGGACGTGTGAATGGTAGTGGGGGTGGTGACTGCACGTGAGCGGGGTGTGGTGGTGGGTGTGCTGGAGAGGGACGTAGTGGCTGTAGAGGTAGTGCATGCAGGTGTGAGTGTAGTCGTCACTGGGAGGCAGGAGGGAGTCGAGCAGGAGGGGGACACAGTGGAGGCAGTGGATGTTGGTGTGTCTGCATGTGTGTGATGCTTGCGTGAGTGCCTGTGGGATGTGTGGTGCTTATGTTTGCCTGAACTACCCTTGGGTGTTGACGTGTGTGCATGTTGGTCTGTAGGTGTGCTTGGGATGGGCTGAGGTAGAGGGGATTGGATCTGGGTGGAGGAAGTTGGAGGGGGGAGGCTAGAGATGGGGACAATGGCTGCCATAAGTGCTGAGGCCAGAGTCTGAAAAGCTTGGTGAAGGGCCGCCTGACCAGAATGAATGCCCTCCAGGAATGCATTAGTTTGTTGCAACTGCCTCTCTAAACCCTGGATGGCATTCAAAATGGTAGACTGCCCAACAGTGAGGGACCTGAGGAGGTCAATGGCCTCCTCACTGAGGGCAGCAGGGGTGACTGGGGCAGGGCCTGAGGTGCCTGGGACAAAGGTGATGCCCACCCTCCTGGGTGAGCGGGCACGGGGCAAAGCCTGAGGGGCTGCTGGGAGGGCAGTGCTGGTAGGGGGGGTGGCGGCTGTACCTGTAGATGCGGGGGGCACAGATGTTGCCGCCACCACAAGGGAGCTCCCATCAGAGGACGAGTCCATGTCGCTGGTCTCAGCTCCTGTCCCTGCCGTGGAGCTCCCCTCGCCCTCCGTCCCACTGGTGAATTCAGACTCCGTAGTGTCGGCCTCCAGGGCCATGTGGGATGCAGCTCCCTCCTGCTCCGGTGCCACTGCTCCTCCGCCTGATGATGCTAATGCACACAAGAACAGGGAGACCACAAAAAGGGGGTGAAGACAGAAGAGAGACATGTTGAGTGCATGCATTACCGCTACCGTTGGCGGACACGACAGACACAGAAGCCCCCTGCACTATGCCGCGCTCTTGGGCTCCACTGTTCAATTCCTGGGAAATGGCCTACAAGGCTATGGACGACATCTGCACACATAGATGACACAGGGGCATGACTAGGTGTACTTGGCACTCTACAGAGGTGGGCTGGGGTGCCACATGGCCTGTCTTACAGAGGGGCCTTGCCTAAGTAACTCGCCCTGGCCTAGGGAAACCCACAGCCCACCTCCCCCACCCAGACACCTCCACTGCGCGCAAAGTCAGCAGAATGAGAGTGTACTCACCCCCTTGTGTCTGCTGTGATGCCCTCAAGCGCCCATCCAACTCCGGGTACGCCACCGCCAGGATCCTGAACATCAGGGGGGTCATGGTGCGACAGGCACCCCTCCCACGTTGGGAGGCCATCCCCAGCTGAGCCTCCGCCGTCTTCTTGCTCCAGTGGCGAATGTCCTCCCATCTTTTACGGCAGTGGGTGCTCCGTCTGTGGTAGACCCACAGGGTCCGTACGTCCTTGGCGATGGCACGCCAAATATATTTTTTCTGGTGGGCGCCGACCTACATGAAATGTACAGGGGAAAAAGAGTAGTTATTACCAACTGCACCGTCAAAGTGATTGGCCCCCATCCCTACCCTTGCCATGATGCACATGCACTCACTGTCGTTTCATGCACGCCTCAATCTCCCCCCCCATCTTTCATCCACCCCACTCCACACAGTCATAGCCCATACAGCATGCTGACAGTGTATTTACCTGTTTGTCTGGAGGACCGTAGAGTAGCGTGTACTGGGGGAGGACCCCATCCACAAGTTTCTCCAACTCCTCTGATGTGAAGGCAGGGGCCCTTTCCCCAGACACTTGAACCATTGGGGGTCATTCCAACCTCGGCGGTCGGTGTTAAAGCGGTGGCAAAACCGCTAACAGGCTGGCGGTAAAAAAAATGGAATTCCGACCCTGGCAGAAACCGCCAACAGAGCCCGCCACTTCAACACACCGCCCGCCACGGCGGGACAAACAAACAGTGCGGCGGTCACCGGCAACAGACAGGCGGGAGAAAATGTACCGCCCACCCTATCACAACCCACCAATCTGCCACCTTTTACGGGGCGGTAGCCCCACCGATAAAAACACGGCTGAAACAGCCATTTCAAATGGAAAACGCTCACCTCCATACACCCCACGAGGAATCTGGACAGCATGGAACCCGAACTCCACATCCTCCCAGCGATTGTCTTCCTGCTCCTCTACGAGGAGCACAAACGCCGGCGCAGAAGACAACGGTGAGTACTGCACCTACGACACAGGGGAGGCAAAAAATTACGGGGACACACATATGCGACACACCCACCATCACACTCACCCACTACAACACACACATCAATGCATAGCAACACATCACAGTTACCCCCCCAAACCCCCCGGAAGAATGCAAAGACAAAAGGAAATGATTATAAACTTTGGAATATATTGTATGACTGAGTATAAAATATATCACACATCTAAAACGTTATACTGTATACATAAATTGTCAAGTCCGATATGTGTATCAGGCATTGTTCAAGGGCCACTGGGGCCAAATCACAAGGGCAGAGCCCACACAGGATACCTGACTCCAACGGAGAGAACACTGCAGGGGCATCAGATAGGAAAACTACAGGCACCTCAAGGGGAAGGGGGGGCACCTCAGCCAGATGAGTCCACGACGCCAGATCCACCAGGAGCCTCCATGGCCACTGTTCCATCCTGGGGAGTGCAAAGCCACAGTCTCTCAAGTCTCTACACTGGGTGGCTTGCCCACTGTGCCATCCTGGGAGGGCAAAGCCACAGTCTCTCAAGTCTCTACAGTGGGTGGTTTGCCCACTGTGCCATCCTGGGGAGTGCAAAGCCACAGTCTCTCAAGTCTCTACAGTGGGTGGCTTGCCCACTGTGCCATCCTGGGGAGTGCAAAGCCACAGTCTCTCAAGTCTCTACAGTGGGTGGCTTTCCCACTGTTACATCCTGGGGAGTGCAAAGCCACAGTCTCTCAAGTCAATATCAGTCTCCACTGGTACTGGAGGGGGACTAGTGCCCAGAGTGCTTCGTGCAGGCCTGCCCGACACAGATGCGGGACTGCCCCTTCCGCCAATGGGCCAGCGGTGCTTGAGATGAAGGGCCCAGTTCAGAGGTGCTTGAGACGGCAGTGCCCAGCGGAGCGGTGCTTGAGACGACGGTGCCCAGCGGAGCGGTGCTTGAGACGGCGGTGCCCAGCGGAGCGGTGCTTGAGATGAAGGGCCCAGCGGAGCGGTGCTTGAGATGAAGGGCCCAGTTCAGCAGTGCTTGAGACGGCGGTGCCCAGCGGAGCGGTGCTTGAGATGTAGGGCCCAGCGGAGCGGTGCTTGAGATGAAGGGCCCAGCGGAGCAGTGCTTGAGATGAAGGGCCCAGTTCAGCGGTGCTTGAGACGGCGGTGCCCAGTTCAGCAGATCAGCGCATGGCGTGGAGGTCATTCACCACCTGACCTGTGGCTGGCTGCGCCTTCCTGCCCACCTGGGATGGGCCTGGTGGGGCCCTCCTGGGCTGCAGTACCGGGCCTGTTGGTGTCCTCCTGCCCACCTGGGATGGGGCATGCGGGGCCCTCCTGCACAGCTGGGCTGCTGGCGGTCTTGTCGGGCGTGCTGCCCTTCCCAGCCTTCCCTGGTCGCCTGTGGCCCTTCCCCACCTTTGGCAGTGTGCCAAGTGGCACCACACTCCCTGCCGGAGCCATGGTAGGGATTTTGGTCCCAGGTGTTTTAGGCCTCTCGCGCCGGGCACTGACAATCTTCGCATGTTTTTGCAGCGGTGGGCTGACCGTGCCTCGGCTCCCTTCTGAGCTGTCTGCCCTTGAGGGTGGGGGACTCCACAGTCCATGGCAGACTGTCTTCACAGGGCCCGCTGTTGAGGTGGCTGAGGTGCTGACTGGAGTCTTTTTAGATGGACGGGGTGGGAGAGTTGTTGGGAAGAGGTCAAGTTTGGAAAGGAAAATAAGTTTAGTAAGAGAGGGACGGGTAGGTGTAGTAGGTATGGGAGTGGAGGAAGAGGTTGTGGTTGTAGGAGTTTGAAGTCTGGTGTCTTTGGGTGCAGGTGCTTGGGCTGGAGGCTGTTATGAGGTGGATGGCTGTTGGGTGGGTGGCTGCCTGCGTTTGTGTATCTTGGAAGAGGGGGTGACAGACACACTGGGAGAGGACACAGGGGACGTGTGAATGGTAGTGGGGGTGGTGACTGCACATGTGCGGGGGGTTCTGGTGGGTGTGCTGGTGATGGACGTAGTGGCTGAAGATGTTGTGCATGCAGGTGTGAGTGGAGACGTGACAGGGAGGGAGGAGGGAGACGAGGAGGAGGGGGACACAGTGGAGGCAGTGGGTGTTGGTATGTCTGTATGTGGATGTTGCTTGTGTGAATGCTTGTGTGATGTGTGGTGCTTATGTCTGGATGAGCTTCCCTTGGGTGTTGAGGTGTGTGCAGGCTGGTCTGATGGTGTGTCTGGGATAGGCAGAGGTACAGGGGATTGGGTCTGGGTGGAGGAAGTTGGAAGGGGGAGGCTAGAGACAGGGACAATTGCTGCCATCAGTGCTGAGGCCAGAGTGTTGAATGATCGCTGATGGGCAGCCTGACCCGAATGAATGCCCTCCAGGTATGCATTACTCTGGTGCACCTCCCTTTCTACACCCTGGATGGCATTCAAAAGGGTAGACTGGCCAACAATGATCGTCCTCAGGAGGTCAATGACCTCCTCACTGAGGGCAGCAGGGGTGACAGGGGCCGGGCCTTAGGTGCCTGGGGCGAAGGAGATGCCCACCTTCCTGGGTGAGCGGGCACGGGGCAAACGCTGAGGGGCTGCTGGGAGGGCGGTGCTGGTGCGCTGGGTGGCGGCTGTACCTGTTGTAGCGGGGGGCACGGATGTTGCCGCCACCACAAGGGAGCTCCCTTCAGAGGACGAGTCGCTGTCACTGACATCCGCACGAGTCCCCGCTGTGGAGCTCCCCTCGCCCTCCGTCTCACTGGTGAAATCCGAGTCAGTTGCATGGCCCGCCATGGCCATGTGAGATGCAGCTCCCTCGTGCTCCGATGCCACTTCTCCTCCGCCTGATGATGCTAATGCACAAATGAACAGGAAGACAACAAAAATAGGGGGGTGGGGAAAAATAAAGAAATGTTGAGTGCATGCATTGGCGACACCGTTGGCGGACAGGACAGACACAGAAGCCCCCTGCACTACGCCGCGCACTTGGGGTCCACTACGCAATCCGTGGGACATGGCCTACAAACCTATGGGTGACCCCTGCTCACATACATGACACAGGGCAATGAATAGCTGCTTTTGGCACCCTACAGAGGTGGTGGGTGGGGGCACAGGGCCTTGCTTTACGGAGGGGCCTAGCCTAAAGATATCGCCCTGGCCTAGGGATACCTACAGCCCTCCTCGCCCACCCAGACACCTCCACTGCGCGCTAAGTCACCAGGATTTGAGTGTACTCACCCCCTTCTGTCTGCTGTGATGTCCTCACGCGCCCATCCAAATCGGGGTATGCCACCGACAGGATCCGGGACATCAGGGGGGTCAAAGTACGCCTGGCACCCCTCCCACGTAGGGAGGCCATCCCCAGCTGAGCCTCCGCCGTCTTCCTGCTCCAGCGTCGGATGTCCTCCCATCTCTTCCTGCAGTGGGTGCCCCGTCTCTGGTGGACCCCCAGGGTCCGGACGTCCTTTGCGATGGCACGCCAAATAGCGATTTTCTGGTGGGTGCTGACCTATGTGACATGTACAGGGAGAGAAGAATAATCATCACCTTCTGCATGCTCGATGTGAGTGGCCCCCTCATCCCCACCCTTGCCATGTGGCACATGCTCTCATCCGTCGTTTGATCCATGCCTCAATCGCTCCCCTCCCCACCATCTTTCATCCACCCCACTCAACACAGGCATTGGCCACAAAGCATGGTCCCAGTGTCCTTACCTGTTGGTCTGGAGGACCGTAGAGTAGCACATACTGGGGGAGGACACCATCCACGAGTTTCTCCAACTCCTGAGCAGTGAAGGCAGGGGCCCTTTCCCCAGTCGCATGAGCCATTGTCTCTTCCAGACCGTGGTCACAGCAGCACTTGCAGTGTAGGTCCTCTCCTGTGGAAGATCAGGTATCGAGTGATTAAGCAGATAGAAAATGGCGGTCATGGCCGTGGCGGTGCGTACCGCGGCGGTGCGTACCGCGACCGCCGGCGCACATCGTCATTGGCTCCTGAGACCCATAGGCTTCAATGTTAACCAATGCAGCTTTGCGCCGTGGACTTCGACCGCCTACCGCCACGGTGTCCCACGCCAGCGCATTGACCTCACATCCCATTGTCGCACTTCACAGGTCAGGCAGCCGCCATTTCAAGGGCCCACTTGCCTTATTTTCTACTGCGTCACACATACCTAGGCCTTGCATCAACACCCATACAAGCCATTCAATGCATTGGGAATCGTGTTATGTACAAGCTGTGGTTACGTACCTGTGGGTTGTTTGACCCTGTGCTCGCTGTTGTCCTTCATAGGCACCGTCCGCTGGGACATGCGAGGAGATGGAGAAATCTTCCCGTGTACAGACCGCTGGTGGACCTGTCAACAATGGTGGAAAGACATGTCATACTGACATACAGGCTTGACCGAGCCACTATACAGGAACTATGGGGGTCATTCTGACCTTGGCGGTCCATGACCGCCATGGCGGAGTGCAGCGGAAGCACCGCCAACAGGCTGGCGGTGCTTCCTGGGCGATTCTGACCGCGGCGGTAAAGCCACGGTTGGAAAAGGGGAGCCGGCGGTTTCCTGCCGGTTTCCCGCTGGCCCAGGGAACCCGCCATGGCGGCGCTGCTTGCAGCACCGCCATTGGGATTCCGACCCCCTTACCGCCAGCCTGTTTCTGGCGGTGTCCACCGCCGGAACCAGGATGGCGGGAACGGGTGCCGTGGGGCCCCTGGGAGCCCCTGCACTGCCCATGCCACTGGCATGGGCAGTGCAGGGGCCCCCTAACAGGGCCCCACAAAGATTTTCACTGTCTGCTTAGCAGACAGTGAAAATTGCGACGGGTGCCACTGCACCCGTCGCACCCCTTCAACTCCGCCGGCTCCATTCCGAGCCGGCTTCATTGTTGAAGGGGCTGTCCCACTGGGCCGGCCGGCGGTCTTCTGGCGGTCGCCCGCCGGCCCAGCGGGAAAGCCGGAATGACCGCCGCGGTCTTTTGACCGCGGTGCGGTCTATCGGCGGGAACCGCTTGGCGGGCGGCGACCGCCGCGGTCAGAATGACCGCCTATGTACCCAGTTGGAGCCAGACCTGATGTCACCAATCTGCCAACCCACAGGGATCCCCCCTCTAGTGCAGGTGCTGTCAGTACTCCATTTCCTAGCAAGTGGGTCATTTCAAACAACAGTGGCCATATCATCAGGGATGTCCCAGCCCATGTTTTCCAAGGTGTTGTCCAGAGTGTTGTCTGCCCTGCTCAAACACATGCAGAGCTACATCATCTTTCCCAGAGGTGGGGGATTTGGCTACAGTGAAGGCTGATTTCTATGTCCTTGGACATATACCCAACATCATTGGTGCCACTGATGGGACACATGTTGCTTTGGTCCCCCCCAGCCGGAGTGAACAGGTGTACAGGAACAGGAAGAGTTATCATTCCATGAATGTCCAGATGGTGTGTTTGGCTGACCAGTACATTTACCATGTTAATGCCAAGTTCCCTGGGTCAGTGCATGACGCGTACATCATGCGGGATAGCAGCATCCCTTACGTGATGGGTCAACTCCAGAGGCACCGTGTGTGGCTATTAGGAGACTCTGGTTACCCCAACCTGTCATGGCTACTGACCCCAGTGAGGAATCCCAGGACAACGGCAGAGGAACGGTACAATGAGGCCCATGGGAGAACTAGGAGGGTGATAGAGCGGACCTTCGGCCTCCTGAAGGCCAGGTTTAGGTGCCTCCATATGACTGGTGAATCCCTAATGTACTCACCAAAGAAGGTGTGCCAGATCATCGTGGCCTGCTGTATGCTTCACAACCTGGCTTTGCGACGCCAGGTGCCTTTTCTGCAGGAGGATGGTCCAGATGGTGGTGTTGTAGCAGCTGTGGAGCCTGTGGAGAGTGAAGAGGAGGAAGGCGAAGAGGACGACATAGACAACAGGAACACAGTAATACACCAGTATTTTCAATGACACACAGGTAAGAATCCACACCGGCATATTACATATACTTAACCCCTACTACCTCTCTACTGTCTTTCCTTTTCCCCCAGTGTATGGTAACTGAGTTGTGACTTTCCCTTCCGATTTCAGAGATGTGGGCCCAACTGCGTGACATCTGCTTTATTTCCCCATGGACTACAGCTGTGTGACATTGGTATGTTGGCATCACAATGTGTATATGCCATTTGGCACGGTAATGTCTAATACATTTGTACAAAATCCCAGCCAGACTCCAGATTGTTTTATGCAATAAGTGTGTTTATTACAGTGCTCAAAATTGGTGGGTGGTTGCAAATCGTTGAGGTGTGATGGTGGAGGATTGTCCATGGCAGAGTCCAGACTATCAGTATCACAGGTGCATTGTCCAGATGCCTGTGGAAAGTGGAGCAGGGGCAGTGTAAGGTTGGACAGGGTGTCAATGTGGGACAGTGGGATGACAATCAGGGAGGTATCCTTTGCTAGCGGGGGTCTTGGCCTCTTACTCTGTCTTCTTCCTGGATCTCAGGGCCCGCTTGCGGGGTAGTTCTCCTTCTGCAGGGGGTGGGGTTCTGGTCGCCTGTTGGTCTTGTGTCGGGGCCTCCTGTCCACTAGCGCCGGCGGAGGTGGTAGGCAGTTCTTGGTCCATGCTAGTGTCAGGGGCCCTTTGTGGTGCAACAGTGTCCCGCAATGTGGTGACTACCTGATTCAGAGCCACTACGATGGTGCCCATGGCGGTACTGATGTTTCTTAGTTCTTCCCTGAACCCCATATACTGTTGCTCCTGCAGAAGTTGGATCTCCTGAAACCTTGCCAGGACCGTGGCCTTCGTCTCCTGGGAGTGGTGGTATGCTCCCATGATGGAGGAGAGGGCCACGTGGAGGGTGGGTTCCCTGGGCCTGTCCCCCCCTGTCGCACAGCAGCCCTCCCAGTTCCCCTGTTTCCCTGTGCCTCTGTCCCCTGGACTGTGTGCCCACTACCACTGCCCCCAGGTCCCTGTTGTTGTTGGGGTGGTGGGTTAACCTGGGTGCCCTGTAGTGGTGGACACACCGCTGATTGACGTATCCTGGGGACAGAGATATGGGCCCGCTGGGTGGGTGGTGTGCTGGTGTTCCCAGAGGGGGGAAGGTCTGCTGTGGCCGGAGGGGAACCGACTGTCCAGAGGTCCCCGATGGGCCGGGCTGGTCATCTAGATCCAGGGAGACAGAGGTGTTGTCATCACTGTGGGCCTCTTCTGGGGGTGGAGTGGACATTTGTGGACCCTCCTGCGCGGTGACGTGGCGTTCGGGTCCTGCAGGGGTATTAATGTATGATTATTGCTTCTGTGTGTGCCATAGCGTGCAATGGGTGGGTGCCCGTGTACCCCTGTGCTTGCATTCCTGTGTGGGGGCTTTTGTGACGGTGGTTTAGGGGGTTGTATGGGTATGTGCAGTGTGCATGCTTTAGTGATGGGTGTCCATGCTCTGTTGTTGCATGCAGGGCTTGGTGTTGGGATGGGTGGTTTGTGATGTTGGGACATATGTGAGGAGTTGGGGTGCTGGGGGTGAGGGTGGGGGTATGTGATAGCATGCAGGTAGGGTGGGGGATGTAATAGTTAAGATTTGACTTACCAGAGTCAGTTCCTCCGCCTACTCCTGCGAGGCCTTCAGGATGCAGAATCGCCAAGACCTGCTTCTCCCATGTTGTTAGTTGTGGGTGAGGAGGTGGGGGTCCGCCGCCAGTCCGCTGAACCGCCTGGTGGTGTCTTGAGACCACGGAACGCACCTTCCCCCGTAGGTCGTTCCACCTCTTCCTGATGCCCTCCCGATTTCTTGGGTGCTGTCCCACTGCGTTGACCCTGTCCACTATTCTTCACCATAGCTCCATCTTCCTTGCAATGGAGGTGTGCTGCACCTGTGATCCGAATAGCTGTGGCTCTACCCGGACAATTTCCTCCACAATGACCCTGAGCTCCTCCTCTGAGAACCTGGGGTGTCTTTGCTGTGCCATGGGGTGGTGTAGGTGATGTGTGGGGTGGATTGTGTGGTGATAAGTGTGCTGATGTGTAGTGGTGTGTTGTGTGAGGTGCGTGGAAGTTCTGTGGGTGATGGTATTGTGTGCCTGTGGATGCTGTTGTTCTTGCTGGTAGTGTCTCTCTCTGGCCTTCTTTCATGATTTTTTGTCGTAGGGGTTTGTGGGTGATGTGGGTGTGTGTTTTATATTGTAATGGGTGTGTGGGAGTGGTGTGTGTATGTGTATCAGGTGTGTGTATTTTTAATTGCCAATGTGGCTGTGTTTTGTAAATGTGTGTGTATTTTGAGCGCAGCGGTGTGTACCGCCAATGGAATACCGCGGTTGAAAGACCGCCGCGTGGATTCGTGTGTCGTGATACTGTGGGCGTATTTCTGTTGGCGTGACGGTGTCTGTTTTGTTTTCGCCAGTTTATCACTGACCTTTGGTGTGGCAGACTTGTGTGGGTGTCTGAATTTTGGCGGATTCCGAAATGTGGGTCATAATAGCTGTGGCGGTTTTCCAAAGATAAATAATACAGTGTTTTCTATTTGTGAGGCCTATGGCCCACAAGAGTTCACCCACAATTTTGGGATACTTTGTTGTCCCTATCATCATTTTGTACATCCGATAACCTTATAGTGGGAGGATACTCTAACTAATTAATGGACCCTTTCTTAGATCGTTGTTCTCAGTCCAGAGATATCCCTACCCAAATGCAAGAAACATTCCAGAAGTTAATAACATTGAGGTCATTAGTTGATGCCTGGAGAACTTCCTATTCTGATGTATTGGAATTCACTTTCTTTTCCCCTGTTGACCACTCACATTGTAGAATACATTATTTATTTCTTACACACAATAGTCTCCAGTTTATGATGAACACAGAGATTGGATCTACATTTATTTATGAACATTCCCCAGCATTGTTGATTTAGATACCCCTACCGATGTACCTCCCTCTAATAGGTGGATATTCAACAATGCTTTGTTACAAGGTAAACAATTTATTGATCAATTTACAGTTTTTTTTAATGAATTATTTACGGTTAATCTTCCATCAGACACCCAAACTAATTTTCTTTGGGACGCTTTTAAAGCGACAGGCAGGGGATTCATTATTTAATATGTAGTAGTCACAAAAAGCCCTTAAAGCATGATCACAATTGCTAAAACAAATTCAATCCCTTGAACACAAATATTTTTACTCTAATAAAATCAATACCCTGTCCAGATTGATACAAGCCAAAATACAATATAATAAGCAATCCTGGGATAGTGCATGTGTCTCTTTACTCAAAATTAACACTAAACTGTATGGTGGTTGCAACAACGCTGGTAGATTATTGGCCAACGATCTGAAAATCAAAAAACTAAAATCAAAAATGTCTGTTATTGCTGGCAATCAAGGGGTTAGACACACTAGTGAATCCAAAATAGTTGAATGTTTCACATAATATTACACTAAATTATACACCCCAGAATTGTTACTCATTGCTAGCTATATTGACAACTTCTTTCACTCACTCCCTAAATGTGTGTAACATTTCATGAATTATTCCACTTTAGATACTCAAATATCTGAGATGGAAATAAAAACAGCCATCTCCAGACTCCTTAATGAAAATGCACCAGGCCCGATGGTTTCTCAGTGCAGTTCTATTCTCAATTTACTCACATTTTAATTACAAAATGATTACTTTTTAATTAATAATTTCCTCGTCTAAAATCAAGTGCAGGGTACTTTCTCTCAAGCCATGTTACGTCTGCTTCCTAAAAAGAATAAGGAGCTATCTAATTGTGGAAATTATAGACCGATTTCCCTCATTAACACTGATTGTAAGATCTTGGCTAAAGTACTCATCCTACACATAAACCAAGTAATTTGTGACCTAATCAGGATATGTGGGAGGACGGTACATTTCTGATAATTCTAGAGCTTTCCTTAACATCATTCAAGTGGCCTTCAAATACCTTGTTCCTTTAGGTGCTTTAAAATGAAATAACTGCCTTGGAATGGCACAACTTCAGTCCCCACATCATTATATATATTTGTCTATTATATTCTGCACCTTTTATTTCTAGTTAATTGCAAGCAGTCACAGTATTTTCCTTTGCTTTGTGTAGGGGTACTAGACAGGGCTGCCCATTATCTCCCATTTTATTTACGTTATCTTTGGAACCCTTTCTAGAAAGAAATGTAGATCTCCATCTTTTCTCCAGATTTAAATATAGAGACATTGAGGTTAAATTTCCAGCACATATGGATGATATTTTGCTATTCATATCAGATCCTCAAACCACAACTTCCTATGTTTTTCTTTATTTTACCAATAGTCAGCAGTATCAGGTCATAAGCTCAACATAGGAAAATTCAAGGTTATGCTGAATATTGTTTTCCTGATATGTTTAAAGATACTGGATTTACTTGGAATTCAAAAGTATCAAATGTTTAGGCAACCAGTGAAACTCCCACTCACATTTTTTCAATATAGTAACTGTTTATTGATACATTTTCATGGTCGTGGTCGGACCGCCACCAAAGTGGCTGTCCGACTGCGACATTATGACCAACCACTGACGCCTCCAGGCTGCCGCCAGCCTGCAGCCTGCTGGCCCCGGCAGTCGTAATCCACCAGGGCAGCGCTGCAAGCAGCACTGCCCTGGGGATTACGAGTCCCCATCCGGCAGCCTGTCCATGGCGGTTTACACCACCATGGAAAGGCTGGTGGAATGGGGGACTTGGCATTGGCAATGCAGGGGCCCCCAAGCACAGCCCCGTCGCACATTCCACTGCTTGAATTATGGGCAGTGGATTGTGCAATGGGTGCTATTGCACCCGCCACATTACAGCCAGCTCCATTAGGACCTGGCTGCAATGTTATGTCCCTGTTCACCGCAGGCCTTGCGGTGAACTCCTAATAGGGCCGCCCGCCACACTCGTAATGAGGCCCCATGTCAGCTCTGATGGAATCTTTTTTTAATTCAAGGATAGTCAACAAAAATGTGGCATATCCTTTTATTATGCTACTCAATATCCTCACCATCAAACAGTTTTTCTTCAATGTTTTTCACAATTCTTATCTCAACACTCAAATACACACTCCCTTCCTTCCCATCTTGATTTTTCTTCACAGGCTAGAGCATCCTTCATATGAAAAAAATCGAAACGTCTCCCCAACACAAAAACCAAAGTCTACTGCTGAACTACAATGGGAAGCTGACTTTCAACATACTTTTTCTCTTCACACCTGGAAATCCAAATGAGTTAAGATTCATACTACATCTCAGTCTGCCACCACCACTCAAACATTCTTTTTTTTATAGAAGGGAGTAGGGAGCACACTGCCTCTCATCCTCATTCCAGCACAGTTCACCCCATTGCACCCTGGTAAATGCAGTATGCTTACTTCAAAGTTGCTGTAGTTTTTCACCAAAGTTAGTTCAGAGAGTACTGTCATCTCTAGACATGTGTTTCTGGGTTTAGCCCTTCATTGGTAGAGAGCAGAAGTAGTAGAGAGCAGAGAAAAGTCATCTGGGGTTGCTGAAATGCTTCCCAACACTTCAAAGGTCACAGTACCCCTCCATAGGCACACAGGTACATCCCAGGTGGGCTTGTCAGCTCATTGGCTCAAGGGAGCCATTTAAATAAAAGAGGGGAGGAAGCACACTGTCTCTCATGCCAGCACAGTTCACCATACTGCATCCTGGTAAATGCAGTATGCTTACTTCAAATTTGCGGTAGTTTTTCAGCAACATTGGTGCAGATACTGCTGTCATATATCACCCCTAAATCTCTACATCTGTTGAAACTAATGCTAGTCATGTCTTCATGAAAATATCGATCTCTTACATGTGTTTTTTGAACGCCTGCTGTTCAAAACATACTAGTTACATATTTGGGATGAGATAAACAAATTTTGTCAACCAAAATTCATTTGAATATCTGGGAAGCTTATCCCTTATATGGGAATCTCAAACTACGGTGGGAAAATGTATTGATTTACTTATTGCAAATGCATTGCAACTTATCACATCGAATTGGAAGGATACAACTACATTTTCATTTATAGGATAGTGGAATTTATTATGTTACTATCATAGAATGATAAAGCAAATGCCACTACAACTCATCTCATGATAGAAAGAGATTTTTTATGGCTGCCATTCAAATCCTAATTATCTAGACAAGTCATTTAGACTACACCTACTAGGACCACTTTCAAACCCCTCTGATGCTCTTACAGAATGCATAGCTGCTACAGGTATTTTCATATGGTTTTCTTTGCATTTATTATAGAATTCAATAATTATTTATTTTGCTTCTCTTCCTTCCTCTTCTTTCTTTCCTTTTCTTTTATTATCTTGTTATTCTTAAAACTTGCTACTGGCTCTCTATAGCACAATATTTCAGTACGTTTTACTTTTACATTAATGAACTTCTAATTCACTAAGTTGAATTAATTTCAAATGTGTTTCCATGGTTGTATTTGGTATTTATTGTACTTGGTTTATTTATATGATACAATATTTTAAAATGTAATTTTTTTATTGACTCTTCAAAGAAGCATTCTTAAACAAGAAAAAGAGGCATGAGCTGCTATATAGTTTTGTTCTCCTTCTCCTTCTCCACACATCTCATCTTTTTGGTATGATGTCTTTGTCAAGGTTCGGGGTAAGAACTACATCTCAAGATTAAAGCAGGGAGAGTGGATATTGCAGTCAGTGTTGTAACGTAAAATAAAGTGCTCCCTCCCCCGCAGAATGTGAAGAGTGGCCCATGAACCTCCTTTTATCATAGATTGTTAGAAATGGTGTCTCTGATTGGCAGTCAGTTTGCACTCTGTCCAAGCAAGGACCCTCACTCTAGTCAGGGCAATGGAGGTACACACTCAAGATAAACCCTGCTTACCCCCTTGGTAGCTTGCCACAAGCAGTCAGGCTTATAGCAGATTCAATGTGTAAAGTATTTCTACCAACACACACAGTAATACAATTAAAACACTACAAAATGGACACCACACCAGTTTTGAAAAATAGGCAATATTCATCTAAATCAAACAAGACAAAATGACAAAAATCCAACATACAAAGTCGAGATATGAATTGTCAAAAAAATATGGGTCTTACTCCATAGAAAACAATGGAAACATTGATTTTACACAAAATACCTGTTTTGCGTCAGAAATAATGCCGTACGGGCGAGTGTGAATCGCAAAACTTAGCGATGCGTTGATTCCTTACTCGCAAGTGAGGCCATGTGTTGTTTCTTCTCCGGTCAGGTAGACGTTGTTTTTCTCCCTCGCAAGAGAGCATTGCGTCAGTTTTTATGCAGGGCACCCCAGATCTGCCCGGGTTCATGATGACTTTGACATCCAGCGATGATGGGTGAGAAATCCGGTCGCACAGTATTAGAAAACTGTGCTGCATGGGGTTTACGTCATTATCTGCAAACGCAAGTGGGTGTTGCGTCATTTCTCCAGCCACGATGCGTCGATCTCCCAGCCGCGATGTAGGTGGAGCATCGATTCTAGCCACGAAGCGGGCGGCACGTCTTTTCTCAGCCGTGTTTCAGGTGGTGCATCAAAATTTCCCCGCAGGGTGTTCTGTGCATGGATTTGTTTTGCCATCTTCACCTTTCAAGGGCCCACGGACTAGATGGGGCACCACTTGGCAGGAGTCTCAGCAGAGACCCTGAGACTTCAAAACAGGAGGCAAGCTGAATCCAAGCCCTTGGAGATTCTTATCAAGCAGGAATGCACAACAAAATCCAGTCTTTGTCCCCTTTCACAGGCAGAAGCAGCAAATGCAGGATAGCCCAACAAAGCACAGGTACGCAGGGGCAGCACTTCCCCTCAGCTCTTCAGCTCTTCTCCTTGGCAGAGGTTCCTCTTGGTACCAGAAGCAAATCTTGAAGAAATCTAAAGTCTGGCATTTTGGGTCCACTACTTATACCCCTTTCTGCCTTTGAAGTAGGCAAATGTTTGTTTACAGGATACTGCCTTGCCCAGGCCAGGCCCCAGGCACACACCAGGGGGTTGGAGACTGCATTGTGTAAGGGCAGGCACAGCCCATTCAGGTGTAAGTGACCATTCCTCCCTCCACTCTAGCCCAGATGGCTCATCAGGATATGCAGGCTACACCCCAGCTCCCTTTGTGCCACTGTCTAGAGAAGATTCACAAACAGTCCAACTGTCAATTTGACCCAGACAGGGAATCTAAAAACAAGCAGAGTCACAGAATGGTTAAAGCAGGAAAATTCTACTTTTTAAAAGGGGCATTTTCAAACTAACAATCAAAAAACCAATTTCACTGAAAGATGTATTTTTAAATTGTGAGCTCATGGACACCAAACTTCATAGTTCTATCTGGTCTCAAAGGGAAACTACACCTTAAGAATATTTCAAGGCAGCCCCCATGTTATTCTAAGAAAGAGAGAGGCCTTGCAACAGTGAAAAACATATTTTGGCAGTCTTTCACTGTTAAGACACGCAAAACACATCAGTACATTTCCCACCTTTACCATGCACCCTTCCCATGGGGCTACCTATGGCCTAACTTAGGGGTGCCTTACATATATAAAAAAGGAAGGGTTAGGCCTGGCAAGTGGGAACACTTGTCAAGTCGAATTGGCAGTTTAAAACTGCACACAGAGACACTGCAGTGGCAGGTCTGAGCCATGAATACAGAGCTACTCTTGTGGGTGGCACAACCAGTGCTGCAGACGCATTAGTAGCATTTGATATACAGACCCTGGGCATCTCTAGTGCACTTTACTAGATACTTACTAGTAAATCAAATATGCCAATCATGGAAAAGCCAATTACACATACAATTTACATAGGATCACTTGCACTTTAGCACTGGTCAGCAGTGGTAAAGTGCCCAGAGCACCGGAAACAGCTAAAACAGAGTCCAGCACACAGTCAAAACATGGGAAGCAGAGGAAAAAAAGACAGTGAGACCACGCCAAGGATGCCAGGTCTAACACAGCTATTCATTGAACGTGGGGCTGTACACCCCCCAAAGAATGGGGAATCCCTGACAAACCTATATTAGTCCCCAGCTTGAAGCCCCCACCACCTCTCCAACATTACAAGGAAGCAGCAGTAGCTTGAATAATACAGTTTTGATTTCGAGGTTCGCACCTTGCTGGAAGACACACATTACCCCATCATACTTTTCAAGTCTGTGATGCTTTTTCTGGCGATGACACTCATCATAAAACTACTGACACCTATATTGAGGACTGTTTTCTGTTCTACTAATGATGACTTATCAGAACAGTTTACCAGTGTCCTCAAATAAACCTTTTTTATATTTGTTAATATAGATGTTGTTTAGTGGTTGGTTCAGTTACTTGTGAAAAAATCCTACTGATGTTGAACAGTGCTTTTCTGTATAACTGACAGCAGGAGTGGCATGAGGATATCTGTCAAAAGTCCTTTCTTGATGAGAACCCAATTCTGCTGAATGGAGTTCTGTGGATCGTAAGATTGAAAGATCAAGTAACTTTGATTTCTTGATTTTTTTTGTCTACTTACAAGTCTGTTCTTTTTAAATGATAGAGTGCTACGATGATCTTCCTAACTAATTATAAGTGATGTCTCAGTGGTTGCATTTTTGCAACACACATCCAACTGTCTGATATTCCTTTTTTGTAGGCTTTGTTGCTCTACTAGCTGTGTTATCAGTAGGCCTGGGTGTAGCAGGCAGAGCTACCAAAAAACTCCAGTGCAGTTCTGTGGGCGGGCGGAGTACTTCATTTCTAATAGCTCTGTTCGACCGGCGTCCTACTTAGTTACAGAGCATTCCAATTTGGCCTACGCATTCATATTTGCTAACAGTTTTCACAGGCATTTATTTATTGCGGCACACAGATTAAGTGAAAGAGTGAAATAATCTTGTGTAAACTTCATATGTATTATTATTTTAGTACTGGCGCTCATTCTGCAGGCTTGGCACATTTATTCCCTCTGCAGCCTTCTCCTCCCCCTGTTCCCCTCCAAGGCTGAGGCGGTCCATGTCCTGAGACATACTGTGCACATGTTTTGCTAGGCCACATTAGCACCTAATAGTAATTAGCAGCCAGCCTCCACAGAAGTAGGATTGCGGTGGTGCCTTTTTGTGCCCCTCCACCACACTGTGACATCCGATTCCAAAGCATAACCTGGTGAAGTAAGTTGTGAAAATTGAAACTCACAACAAAGTATGTGGAGTTTGACAGACACATCTTACTGTAGGTATGACCAGCTCCGCATAATGCACAAACATCCATAAGCCGTATCCTAACATTGCCCTGAAAATAAAAAGCCATTCAGCTTAGAGATGAAATGCAGCCCAGGATGTTGGTTAAAAATCTGCACAGGTAGAAAAATGGAACATGGATTTGTTAAAGTTTTGATTAGCACTGCCCAAAGGGGACATGGCCAGTGAAGGCAGCTGCTGCCAGCAAGCAGTGGAACAAAATTAGCAGATAAAATGAATCAGGTGATTAATAATTAATCACACCCTCCTGGCAAAGACAGGACTTTTCTTTCTGTTACAACACCAATTATAAACCAGTTGCGAGATGGAATAATGTGGGTTCCATTGGAGTTGCAAGATGGAATAGTGTGGGTTCCATTGGGGTTTTGTGTATTGGAAGCCCAGTGCTTCATCACAGAAAACCAGGGATGGCTCCTCCATTAGGGTGGAGGAGCGTTACCTGCTGCCAGCAGTGGCAGCTGCAAAACCTTTAAAAGAAAACAATTATAAACTGTGTTTATTATTGTTTTCCTGCAAAGGGGCGGGCTACAGGGGGTGACAAGCAGTGAGAGGGAGTGCATAGTACTCCCCCTCAGAGTGCATTTGAGTTTGGCCGGCTGTCTTGGGCTGGCCAAATACACATGCGCAGTGTGCTCTCTCCAGCCCAGCACTATGTTGCTGGGCTGCAGAGAGCAGACATAGGCTCCCAGTCTGCCTGGGAGCCTCCTGGCTGGGCACTCCCAGCCAATCCTGATGCTGATGTGAGCAGCATCAGGATTGGCTGCAGGGCAAGCTGGGAGCCTGTGCCTGCAGCTGGCAATGGAGGACCGGAGCAGCAGTTTAAAAAAAAAAAATAATAATAATGTTTATGCACCCCCCTCCGCACACTACCCCACCCCTTCAGTGCCTCATGCCCCACGAGCCGCAACTGCAAAAAAACATTGACAATGACATACAGCTATCAAATTAAAACACGTTTTCCAGTTGTTAGCTATGCATGAAGGAAACAGTCACTAAAAGTGAAGACCACTATACAACTAATAACTGGTTTCAAATACTTGGTCACATTTTTGCAGTGCTATAAACCATGTACACACTGCAGTATTGTAACTAGAGCTGGGTGTCACGGTTTGGATTATTCTTACCCCTGTAGTCTGCCAGTCGCGGGGCACCACCTGGTTTCTTGCTTGTTCTGGATTGGCCAAGGTAAGAGTGACCCCTTCCATTAGCCACGGTGCTGCTGACAATACAACGCCTAGCAGGATGTAACCTCCAGAAAGAGTTCCAGAGGAAAAACCCACATATTGGAAAAACACCTTGGATCACAGGAACTCCTAAGAAGAGTCAAAAAGAAAAGCAGAAAAGAATTAAGGATCAGGAACAACAAAACTGCAGGCAAAAAAGAGGACAGGTCCAAAAACACAGGAAGCAGGAGCGAGGAGCACCACCAGGACGGAAGTGTTTGCAACGCAAGGAAAAGAAGATCTTCTGTGCTTTTATACTTATAAATAGGAAGTGACATGCAGGAAGAACTGAAGATACCATCTTGGATTGGGAAAGCCACATACAGGTGAATGGAACAATTGCCATTGTAGAAAAGGTAGTGAGCCATGCATGAAGGGAAGGAAACACAGACACCTGTGATGAAGAAAACATGGGCACAAGAAGAAAAATTGAAACAAAGAAATAAAAAAGTAAAAGAAGTCCAGCAAGCAGGTAAAAAAATGCTACAGGTGCCACAAGCAAACACGGCGTGACTCAGAGCCCAAGAGAAGACTGCCGAGCCACGCTGCGGTCGAGAAAAGAGGACGCAGCACAAAAAGTGGCCCGCTGCAGGATCGGCCGCCCGAAATGCGGACCGTAGATCTGACTGTGGCCCGCAGCGTCACAGTAGGTCCCCCCACCAAAGCTCCGGGTTTGTCCAGAAAATGTTGAAAACAATTGTGGACCAAGCGGGGAGCATGGACAGAGGAGGCATCCTCCCAAGAACAGTCACTAATGGGATATACTTTCCAGTGAACCAAAAACTGGAGACGATTAAAAAAAAAGCAGGAATCACAAATCTCCTGTACCTCATACTCAGGATGGCCATCAACCAAAAGAGGAGGAGGACAATGGGCATGTCTGTGAAATGAATAAGGAAAAAAAAGGCTTGACACATTAAAAACTGGACGAACTTTCCAGGTCCGTGGTGAACGAATTTGAACAGAGACTGGATTCAACACATGCAGTATTCTAAAGGGTCGATAGTAACAGGGCTTGAACTTATTCTGGGACAAACAAAAGGGCAGAAACTTAAAAGAAAGCCATACTTTTTTCCCGGGCTGGTAAGATGGTACAGTGCTATGCCGGGTATCAGCTACTCTTTTCATATGACGTTTTGTAGCTAAAAGATTGGCACGTATCAAATCGTGTACAATGTGGAGACTTCTAGCAAATGAGGTAACCGCTAGAACGGTGCCACTGCTCCTCTGCCTGATGATGCTATTGCACACAAGAACAGGGAGACCACAAAAAGGGGGGAGGACGACAGAAGAAAGACATGTTCAGTGCATGCATTACCGCTACCGTTGGCGGACACGACAGACACAGAAGCCCCCTGCACTACGCCGCGCTCTTGGGCACCTCTGTTCAATTCCTGGGAAATGGCCTACAAGGCTATGGACGACATCTGCACATATAGATGACACAGGGGCATCACTAAGTGTACTTGGCACTCTACAGAGGTGGGGCGGGGTGCCACATGGCCTGCCTTACGGAGAGACCTTGCCTACGGAACTCGCCCTGGACTAGGGAAACCCACAGCCCACCTCCCCCACCCAGACCCCGCCACTGCGCGCAAAATCAGCAGAATGCGAGTGTACTCACCCCCTTGTGGCTGCTGTGATGCCCTCAAGCGCCCATCCAACTCCGGGTAGGCCACCGCCAGGATCCTGAACATCAGGGAGGTCATGGTGCGACGGGCACCCCTCCCACATTGGGAGGCCATCCCCAGCTGAGCCTCCGCCGTCCTCTTGCTCCAGCGGCGAATGTCCTCCCATCTTTTCCGGCAGTGGGTGCTCCATCTGTGGTAGACCCCCAGGGTCCGGACGTCCTTGGCGATGGCACGCCAAATTTGTTTTTTCTGGTGGGCGCTGACCTACATGAAATGTACAGGGGGAAGAGAAACTTTACTACCAACTGCACCATCACAGTCATTGGCCCCCATCCCTACCCTTGTGGCACATATATTCACCGTCTTTCATGCACGCAGCACTCTCCCCCCTTCCTTCTTACATCCAGCCCTCTCCACACAGGCAAAGCCCATACAACATGCTCCCTGTGTACTTACCTGTTTGTCTGGAGGACCGTAGAGTAGCGTGTACTGGGGGAGGACCCCATCCACGAGTTTCTCCAACTCCTCCGATGTGAAAGCAGGGGCCCTTTCCCCAGACAGTCGAGCCATTGTCTCTTCCAGACCGAGGTCACAGCTGCACTTTCAGTGTAGGTCCTCTCCTGTCGAAGATCAGGTATCGAGTGATTGAACAGATAGAAAATGGCGGTCACGTCCGCGGTGGTGAGTACCGTCACCGCCGGCGTACATCGTCATTGGCTCCTGGGACCCATAGGGTCCAATGTTAACCAATGCAGCATTGCGCCGCGGCCTTCGACCGCCTACCGCAACGGTGTACAACGCCAACGCAGTTACCTCACATCCCATTGTCCCACTTAAGAGGTCAGGCAGCTGCCATTTCAGGGGCCCATACCTAGGCCTTGACTCAACACACATACAGGCCACCTTTGGTGTATGAGTGGTGTTCTGTGTAAACTGTGGGTACGTACCTCTGAGTTTTTGACTCTGTGCTCTCTGTTGTCCTTCATAGGCACCGTCCGCTGGGATATGTGAGGAGATGGCGGCATCCTCCGGTGTACCGACCGTTGGTGGACCTGTCGACAATGGAGGAGCGACATGTGATTATCACATGCAGGCTTGACAGTGCCACAATCCTTGAACTGTGTACCCAGCTGGAGCCAGACCTGATGTCAGCAATCCGCCATCCCACAGGAATCCCCCCTCAAGTGCAGGTGCTGTCAGTGCTCCATTTCCTTGCAAGTGGGTCTTTTAAAAAAACAGTGGCCATAGCATCAGGGATTTCCCAGCCTATGTTTTCCAACGTATTGTCCAGACTGTTGTATGCCCTGCTGAAACACATGCGGAGCTACATCGTTTTCCCTTCAGGTTGAAGATTTGCCTACAGTGAAAGGTGATTTCTATGCCCTGAGACACACCCCAAACATCATAGGTGCCATTGATGGGACCCATGTGGCTTTGGCCCCCCCCCCACAGGAGTGAACAGGTGTACAGAAACCGGAAGAGTTATCATTCAATGAATGTACAGATGGTATGTTTGGCAGACCAGTACATCTCCCATGTGAATGCCATGTTCCCTGGCTCAGTGCATGACGCCTACATCCTGCGGAATAGCAGCATCCCTTATGTGATGGGTCAACTCCAGGGGCACCGTGTGTGGCTATTAGGTGAGCACCTGGAAGCAAGACAGTGGGAATGGTTGTCTGGGTCTGGGGATGTCCCTACAGGTTAGTGTGTGTCTAACAGTTGTCCCTCGATATTTGCAGGTGACTCTTGTTACCCCAACCTGTCATGGCTACTGACCCCAGTGAGGAATCCCAGGACAAGGGCAGAGGAACGCTACAATGAGGCCCATGGGCGAACTAGGTGGGTTATCGAGCGGACCTTCAACCTCCTGAAGGCCAGGTTCCGGTGCCTCCATATGACAGGTGGATCCCTATTCTACTCACCAAAGAAGGTGTGCCAGATCATCGTGGCCTGCTGTATGCTTCACAACTTGGCTTTGCGACGACAGGTGCCTTTTCTGCAGGAGGATGGTCCAGATGGCGGTGTTGTGGCAGCTGTGGAGCCTGTGGACATTGAAGACGTGGAAGCAGAGGAAGAAGACATGAACAACAGGGACTCAGTGATCCAGCAATACTTCCAGTGAGACACAGGTAAGAATATAAACCTGCCTACTATATGTACTTTAACACTACTACCTCTCTACTGTCTGTCCTTTTCACCCAGTGTATGGTCACTGAGTTGTCACTTTCCACTACGATTTCACAGATGTGGGTCCCACTGTGTGACATCTGCCTAGATTCCTCATGGGCTAGAGCTGCGTGACATAGGTATGTTGACATTACAATTGAAAGAGTATTTTGTCACTGTAATTGCTAATACACTATTTCGAAATCACAGACTGACTCCAGATTGTTTTGTGCTTCAAGGGTGTTTATTTAAGTGCTCAATATTGGAGGGGGTAGTAAAATAGTGAGGGGTGATGGCGGAGGAATGTCCATGGCAGAGTCCAGTCTATTAGTCTCACAGGTGCATTTCCCAAAGTGGAGCAGAGTTTACCGCACACCCTTAAATAAAAAGAAAAGGAATGGTATATTTCTTCTGAGGAATTCATCTGTGGCTTACATCCCAAGTGCGTTTGTTACATTCTCTAATTCTGTGTTAGAGGCAATCATGATATTATCGATATACACTACCCAATTTTAAGAATTGAAGCACAATTAGGGCCATATCATTATCCCCTGCATTAGTGCAACACTGGAAATCATCATGTGGCCCCTGGTGCTTTGCAAAGTCTGATGAGTATGATGTATATTTATAGAAAACACATTTTTATCCTGACCAAACTTTTCCTTTTGTGACCCCCTAAGCCCTGACTAGATGGTATGTGCCCTTGACATCCAACTTCAAGTAAATTTGTGATTTCCTCATCAGATCCAGCAACAATGGAAGAAGGGACAATGAGTACCTATTTTTGGCTAGTCATCCTATTGATTGGATTATCACCCCACAGACCCACACCTCTCTCACCCTTCACAGGAACAGAGAGCTAAAGTAACGATTGAGACTTACACAGCCAGATAAACAGGTTAGCCAGGTGTTTCACAATGTGCTGACGGGGGACACATTGCCAGATTGTTTTAATGTGCAAAGCCTAACATACCTGTGTGGGTTTAACAATCCACCATTGTATTATTCAGATTTTACCAAGTTAAACCTATGAATTACAGAGACAACAATATATCAAGAGCCATGGTTAAAACCTTTGTGTGGAACCCCATTGTTTTCCAAGTTTTCAGGAAAGACTAAAAGTAGAATTTAACAATATGTGAGCACTGCAGTCTGTGTGAAATAGATGGTAATGCCCCCTGGGGTTCTGAAATGTACCAGCATTGTTAACAAGGAGATCAAAGGATTTTCATGCAATGTTTGTCACAATAGAGTAATGAAGACTTCCTTTGCTACCAATGGATGATAAACTTTGAAATTAGAACTTAATTGAATCAGCTTTGGGTTTTGAGGGTCATCTGTATAGTGTTTTGTACAGTACATAAAAATGTGATTATGTTTTTTCTTTTGGGAAAATCATCCTCCTATGCCCCCAGTTAGAAATGGGGTTCCTGGTTGGCTGGGGTAGGCACCTAAGCCTGGCAGAAACCACCACTCTAGTCAGGGCAAGTGAGTTACACACCTAAGATAGCCCCTGCTCGTCCCCTTGGTAGCTAGGCATAAGCAGTTAGGCTTATCCCCTCGGCAATGTGTAAATCGTTTGCACAACACACACAATCCAGTGACACAATCAATACACCACAAAGAAAACTCCACAACAAGGTATATAAAAATATACTGTATTGCACAAAACCTCAGTAGACCAAAAATTAATTAAATCAGTAAGACTCTGCTAAACAAACAGTTGTCAGGTCATCATTGCTACCATGAATGCACATAGAGTGAAACATTCTCACAGTGCGTACATCATAAATACACTCTACCTTCCCACTGCATATCAGGTAGACAGTGAAAGCATGAATGTGTTCCTCCAATATGGCAAGCACGACCTAGCAAACATTCTCAGGTCACAAGAGGGAAAAGAAAATGCAGAATATACACAGAGGGCAAGAGTATCATAATAAAATGTAACTTATTCCCAGGACGTCCCTTTTGGACTGAGAGCGCTGCGATCATGCACACCTCTTAGGGGAAATGTAGTAATCACGGGTGGTACTCCCTCCCTGCAGGATAGGGCTCGGTCGAGGACCCCTTGTCTGTTCCTGGAGGGAAATGGTGAACAAGGCCCCAGCTTTCCCCTTGGGAGCTCGCTGGCTAGAGGGGAACGCAAATCACAGTTCTCCCAATGGGGCGAACAGAGGAAGATCCTGTGCCCTCTTGGCAGGCGGGGAGACCTTTTCTGGTTACCCCACCTACCTTACTTCACAAGGTAGCGGCCCGCGAGTCCCTGGTGTGGCTGCCACTGGATCCAGGCCACTCCGCTGAAGGCTGACCCCCCTATGGAGATACAGCCATCCCCACAGCAACCTTGCCTTCCTTAAGTGATGTGTTCAGAGTGCAGCTCGGGCCGTGGTGGTGATCACGCACAAGTAGGGGCCTGTCTGTGCCCTGGGGGCACTACAGGAAGCGTGCTTGTCTGCACTTTTACAAGAGGATGCAGGCGGGCTCCTCTTTGCTTCTCCGGGAGGTGTGGGGGGCAAAACCTCTATGACATCGGGCCACTCCCTGCACACTTAGCAGACCAAAACGAAGTGCTCTTCACGTGCTGCCCAGGTCAGGTGCAATGCTCCTCATGTGCTACATCAGTCAAGAAAAATGAGGTTCTCTCCCTGCAACACGTCGCTCCAGGACACAGTCCTGCCTTGCTCACAATGCGCTTGTGTCAGGGTGAGGAAAAGCACTCTTCACACACTACAGACAGCTAATTCAGTGCTTCCCTTGCTCTTTAGAGCAGCAAACTGGGGAATAGGGGGCAAACAACCCAGCCCCTGGAGACAGCTGAGGGGGGCACAAGACTGCGGGGCCCAGAGAAGCAGGCCAGCACAAAGGTCCTGATGAAAAGAGTGGCTGTGCGTCTAGTGTCCTAGCAGGTCGCAAGTTAGCCCCGTAGCAGGGCAGTTCCAAGGTGGTTCCCACCAAGACCTTCCAGCTGCATCCAGTGTTCAGTCCATAAAGTGTCCATCAGTGTCACCCAGTGTCTCACTGGGACCAAACCAGGGAATAGGCCGGCAGCATGGCAACAAGCAGAAAAGCAATCCAGATGAGTCCTTTGGGTCACCCGTTAGACACTAGGCATCAGGGCAACAAAAGAAGAGAAGTCCAGATGAGTCCTTGGTGCAGTCCAGCAGTCCCTCTGGCAGAGGTCTGGTCCCAGTTCTAAAAGTGATCTAAAAATCAGGGAGCTACAGCCCTTCTACTTATATTCAGAAATGCCTTTGTTGTGGAGGTAGCAGTAATAGCTTCAAGTAAAGCGCAACACCCTTTGTTGTCACTTTGCCCCAAATGTGGATTGGAGTTAGGCTGAAAAAGCACTTAGGCCCATATTTATACTTTTTGACGCTAAACTGCGCTAACGCAGTTTAGCGTCAAAAAATTTTGCGCCGTCTAACGCCATTCCGTGCGGGCGCCGTATTTATGGAATGGCGTTAGCCGTTAGCCGGCGCAAGCAGACCGGCGCTGCCTGGTGTGCGTGGAAAAAAAACACGTAGACCAGGCAGCGCCGGCGTAGGGGGAAAATGGCGCTAGGGCGTCTTAAAATGGCGCAAGTCGGGTTGACGCTAAAAAATCGTCTTAACCCGATTAGCGCCATTTTTTCGACGCCCAGACGACATTTAAATGACTCCTGTCTTAGTAAAGACAGGAGTCATGCCCCCTTGCCCAATGGCCATGCCCAGGGGACTTATGTCCCCTGGGCATGGTCATTGGGCATAGTGGCATGTAGGGGGGCACAAATAAGGCCCCCCTATGCCACCCAAAAAAAATTGAAAAATATAAAAAATTATACTTACGTGAACTTACCTGAATGTCCCTGGGGTGGGTCCCTCCATCCTTGGGTGTCCTCCTGGGGTGGGCAGGGGTGGCAGGGGGGGTCCCTGGGGGCAGGGGAGGGCACCTGTGGGCTCATTTTGAGCCCACAGGCCCCTTAACGCCTACCCTGACCCAGGCGTTAAAAAGTGGCGCAAATGCGGGGTTTTTTGACCCGCCACCTCCCGGGCGTGATTTTTGCCCGGGAGTATAAATACGACGCATTTGCGTCGCCGTCATTTTTTTAGACGGGAACGCCTTCCTTGCATCTCATTAACGCAAGGAAAGCGTTCACGCTAAAAAATGACGCTCTTTGCCCATACTTTGGCGCTAGACGCGTCTAACGCCAAAGTATAAATATGGCGTTAGTTTTGCCTGAATTTGCGTCGAAAAAAACGACGCTAATTCGGCGCAAACGGAGTATAAATACGGGCCTTAAAATATAAGCACAGAGAAATGCCCACTTTCTAAAAGTGGTATTTCTACAATGTTAATAAAAATCCCCCTACACCAATAAGAGGGATTTCTCACTACCATTCGAGACATACTAACTATGCCCACGCCATTCCTCATAGATCAAAAGATACCACTTAGACATATCCATATATCAGGGCATTTCCAATGCAATCCTATGGGAGGAGCAGCACTCACAGTAGTGAGAATCTAAATAGGCTGATTGTCACTGCTAGGACATGCACTACATAAAGATATATGGCCTACGGTTGACATACACAGCAGGGCTATCTAGGGCCTACCTTAGTGGTGATGTAGGTGTAGCAAAAAGGGAGTTTAGGCATTGTCAAGTAGTTTGGGCTGCAAAAACTGCAGCTCTATTGGGAAATATGTTATCTATTCTAAGAGTTCCCTAATTGTATCAGTTTTAACTTTCTGTGTGCCAGCCAAATCCGTGTTCTTGTTAGATTTGTGGCTTTAGTTTGAGGGCACTGGAGTGCTTTACAGGCACAGCTGATGATTGTAGTGGTGACCAGTAGAGAACCAAAAATAACTTTCTTTGAGCTACAGCTTGGTCAGAAATACAAAATATGAATTTACTGCTACAGCAGTTAACACTCTGAATAGGCATACAAATTATAGTGAAAATAGATGAATATGTATATGCCGGCTGGCTTGCTTGAAAGGCATATTTACATATTGCCTTCAGACATACTGCAGTCTAGTGTAAATTAGTCCTAGGTAAATTTCACTTATACTGGCATAATTTCAGAAGTTTCTCATTACTCATTTGATCCACCATTATGCAACTATAGCCCATATTTATACTTTTTTAGCGCCACATTTGCGCTGCTTTTGACGTCAAAAGATGACGCAAATGTGGCGCAAAAAAAGTATAAATATGGGCCTCTGTTTGCAAAGTTATGAGAAATTTGGCACACAAATCCTACAGCAGAAAGACAGGAACAACAAACTTGGAGAGCATGAATGGCTGATGACTGCTGCTGTTGGTGTTCTGCTGCCTTTGGTTCTATTTGCTTAGTGCCAAATGCATCCTCAGCTCCATTTTGGATGCAAGGGTGCATTTTGTGCTAAGAAAATGGCACTAAATGCTGGGTTACTCTCCTCACATATTCCTGTATAATCTAGCATAAATTTGCTGTAATTATGCTAGGGAAATGACATGATTCATGAGACCACCCCTAATTTAAACGTACATCCACATGTGCCTACTTTTTAAATATTTATTGCCCTTACCATTCTAGTATGCAATTTTTTCTCCAAAAACTTATTTTCATTTTCATAACAGATTTTTTGGATTGGCGTAATCAAATTCACTGGGATTTTCTTCAGTATTGGTTGTTGTTTTTTATGCTCAGTGGAACTTGTGGATGTCCCGCACCACTCTGAAAGCATTAATACTATAGATCACACAGTGGTTTATCATAGAGTGTAAACAAAAAGTGAAATATTTGGAAAATGTGTTCTATCTTTATGAACACTAATGTATTTTGTGCATCTGTTAATACCGAGTCTAATTAAGAAACGTTATTAGGCTAATATACTTTTGCTCGTAAGGGTATATATGTTTGTCCTTTCTATTCTCTTTCTATGACTGTTTTGTGGTTCAGTATGTTTAGGGTACAGTAAAAATGTCCCTCAGAGCTCTCTTTTTTTCCAGATCTGAGTGCAAAGTGCCATTTTCGGTTGCGCAATGCAGTGAAACTCTGCTCTGTGGACATTGTAAGTAGTGGTTTGGGCATTGTGAGCAATACACAGCAGTCACTTAGTTATTTGCTTGGGATGCTCTCTTTAAAGAATGTGTTCACAGAATGTACAGAATGAGTTCACACACCACTGCCATCATATATCGATCCTGGTCTGGATTCCAGAACTGTAAAGCATTTGACTCATTTACTACATAAAATTGAATTTGAAATACAGTCAACAGTATCACTGGTTTCACTCACTACAGGCACATTGAGTGTTCTCAGTCTAACATTGCCAAAGGTACTACTGGTTCCAATAATGTTGTCTACATCCTTGGACGAACATTGCCCCTGGATGAACACTGCTTTTACCTGGACCCCAGTGAGTGCTAATTAAGGAACTCTGCCTCAGAGAGCCTGGCACTCTCAGTCTTCTCTCCATCATCCCGAATGAAGCACACATACCGATGTATTGGTTGCACTCCACAAGTTTTGTTTACACCATATAAGGTGTCAGGAAGGATGATGGGCCTATTATTATGGTATGAGCACATGAGTCAGAATTGTGCCCACTGACTGATCCATTCGACATGTGTCCGTCCCTGTCCTAAAGTAGTGAAGGAGAGGCAGTGGCTCTGATATCCTCCTTGGGGGAACAGGGTCCTGAGGTGGCTGCAGTGGCGGCTCGTGTCACGTTAACGTCCCTTTGTTTCACTTTGGTGAAGAGGGCTCCCTCAGTCTCTACTTTTATGTTGAACAGACTCAATGAATTGTATAAGCAGTGAGTCAGAACCTCTGTTGAACGTTCAAAACAGTCCAGGTACTGTAAAATATGTGCCTTTGGAGATTACTAGCAAACACTAGCATCAATTATGTACTAGCCCCAAGGTACTTAGGGGCATATTTATACTCCGTTTGCGCCGGAATTGCGTCGTTTTTTTTGACGCAATTTCGACGCAAAACTAACTCCATATTTATACTTTGGCGTTAGACGCGTCTAGCGCCAAAGTCCATGGAGTTAGTGTAATTTTTTAGCGTGGACACCTACTTTGCGTTAATTATATGCAAGGTAGGCGTTCCCGTCTAAAAAATCGACTCCGAGGCATGTGCGTCGGATTTATACTCCCGGGCAAAATTCAGGCCCGGGAATGGGCGGGTCAAAAAAAATGATGTACGGCCACTTTTGCGCCGTTTTCTAGCGACTGCAAAAGGCAGCCGTTAAGGGACCTGTGGGCTCTGAAGGAGCCCAGAGGTGCCCTCCCATGCCCCGAGGGACACCCCCTGTCACCCTTGCCCACCCCAGGAGGACACCCAAGGCTGGAGGGTCCCATCCCAGGGACAATAAGGTAAGTTCAGGTAAGTCATTTTTAAAAAAAAATGTGTGGCATAGGGGGGCCTGATTTGTGCCCCCCTACATGCCACTATGCCCAATGACCATGCCCAGGGGACAGAAGTCCCCTGGGCATGGCCATTGGGCAAGGGGGCATGACTCCTGTCTTTGCTAAGACAGGAGTCATTTCTATGGGGGTTGGGAGTGAAAAAAAAATGGCGCAAATCGGGTTGAGGCGAAAAAATTGCCTCAACCTGACTTGCCCCATTTCTTGACGCCCAAGCCCCATATCCCCCTACGCCGGCGCTGCCTGGTGTACGTCGTTTTTTTTAACGCACACCAGACGGCGCCGCCGGCTAACGCTTCAGAATGGCGTTAGCCGGCGCTAATTTTTTTGACGCAAAACTGCGTTAGCGCAGTTTTGCGTCAAAAAGTATAAATATGGGCCTTAATCGCATGTTAAGTGTGAGAGGAGGGTCCTTCCAATACCTAGCTGGAATATAGGGCTGACATGAAGAAGTGTAGTGCTGAAAGGATGAGGCTTGCCTTTTCAGCTTGCTAAAGTAACCTAATGTAACCTATCTCCCTAAAAGTAAAAACTGCTGTGTGTTTGGCCTGTCATACATGGAATACGAAAGCTGAATTTTGACTTCTGCTCATGCTTATTGGATGGAATCGATTTCTCTAAGCTAGTCCTTGGCAACCCTCAGAGATACTCAGGCCCTCATTATGAGCATGGCGGGAAAGACTGCACCGCCGGCGGTGGTGGTAACTACCGCCAACAGGCTGGCGGGCTGGCCCGCCAAATAATAAAGCACATGAAAAACAGGCAGCCTAAAAAATACTCACCGCCAGCATAGGAGTGTCGACAACGATGGAAGAGGCTGCCCACAGGCCGACGGAAAGGCCCTACCCGCCCAGCAATTAATGAAGCGCTAGACCACCGTCAGTTCCGGGCCGGGAATTACCGTCACTCAAAGCCAGGCAGAAACGAACCAAATAAAAGGAAACACTCACCGGAGGCTGACACAACACGCCGATGCAGACATGGAGAGAGAGTTGGAAATCATGCCAGTGCAGCTCCTTGCCATATACCTCCGCGACCGTGAGCGCCGACGAAGACGATGACGGTAAGAACAGCAACCTACTAAACAAGGGAAGAAAGGGCACAGTGACATACCCACCCACTCCACCCACACCGCAACGCACCCACAACCCATCACAACATCACAATCCATACACACCTAAGCAAGAGGTACTTGCCAGACACAAGCCCAAGACAACCTGCCCAAAATACCCACATGTGCACAACACCCCACCACAATAAAACGAGGAACCACGGATCCAGAGTGTGCCAACATCAACAATGGGCACACACACTTTATTAAAGCTCCAGGAGCAACAGATTGTCCAAATGAGGCCAATGGCCAGTCCATATCAAAAAGACTGATGGGCCCAAAAGGCCCGAACTTGACTCCCACATGTGCACATGGTACTCCACCATAAAGGGGCATCAATGGGGCAGCCAGGCACCTCAGGGAACAGGGGCAGGGGGTGGCGGGGTGGGGACTTCTGTCTGGGAGGGAGGGCTTGGGCCTACTTTTGGGAGGTGGAAGGGGTTTTGGTTTTGCTTTGGAAGGTGGGGGAGCAGGTTTGGACCGCGGGTGGCAGATGGTCCAGGGCCAGCATGGGCCTCTTGCTCACTGGGGAAGGTGCGTGGGAATAGGAATGTCGGACAGGGGCGGACTTGGACGTAGAAGGAGTGGACAGGGCAAAGAGGTGTGCACGTTTAGGGACGAGATGGGGTGGGCCAGTGGGTTCAAAAAGGTCTAAACAGGATAGGAAAAGTTTCGTAGGGGCAGCCGATTGGACCTGGAGGAAGGTGTGTGAATGGAGGTAGAGAGAGTGGTTATAACAGTGGTAGGTGTGCGTGACATGGATGCAGGAGCCTGAACAGTATGCTGAGGTGTGGTGGATGTGTGTTGGGTGGGTGTCTGTGAACGTCAGAGTATAATGGGAGGAGGGGGTGGACACAGTGGGACAAGACAGGCTGCCAGTGTAAATGGATGTTGTCTGGGTGTCTGCAAGTTTGTGAGTGTGCAGCAAGTGTTACTCAAAGTTGTTGTGGTGTGTGCAGGTGTGGTGTCTGGGGTGCATGACTGGATGTCTGATGTTGTGGTGACTGCAAGAATGGGGTCAGCAACAGTAAATGAGGGTGCAGTGCTTGTGAGTGTGCATGTAGAGGTGACAGACAGGGAGGCGGAAGAGGTGGACACAGTGGTGAAGTGGATGTTGTTGTGTGTGCCTTTGTATGTTGGCTGCGTGTATGCCTGTGGTGGGAAGTGTGGTGCTTGTGTTTCTCTGTGTGCTTCTTGTGTGTTGAGGTGTGTGTATGGCTGTCTGAACGTGTGCTTGGGATGGGTGAAGGGTGTTCGGTGCTGGAAGGAGTAGAGGTGGTTGGAGGAGGGACGGAAAGACCAGGGACACTGGCTGCCGTCAAAGAGGAGGCCAGAGCCTGAAAACATCTCTGCAGGCCAGACATGGCACTGTGAATGCCTTCCAGGTATGCATTGCACTGCTGCATCTGGGATGCTAGCCCCTGGGTGGCATTTATGATGGTTGTCTGCCCTACAGAGATGGTCCTCAGGAGGTCAATAGCCTTCTCCGTGAGGGCAGCAGGGCTGACTGTGGCAGGGGATGAGGTGTCTGGGGCGAAGGAGACACCCACCCTTCTGGGTGAGCGGGCACGGCCAACTGGGTGGGGCGCAACTGGGAGGGCAGTGATGGTATGGGGGGTGGTGGAAGATGTCTAAGATTGGGTGGGCCCAGTAGGGTTTGCCACCACCAGGGAGCTCCCATCGGAGGAGGTATCAGAGTCACTACCTTCAGTGGTAGTTGCCTCCCCCGTGGTACTCCCCTTGCCCTCAAACCCACTGGTCCCCTGGCGTCAGTAAATTCTGCCTCCTTGGAACCATGGGCTGCTGCATCCCCACTCGCCAGTACCACTGCTCCCTCGCCAGATGATGTTGATGTACAAAGACAACACAAGAGTACAGGGGTGGGGAGACAAAACAGGAGAGAGAATATTAGCATTTGAATGGATGTACGGATCTGGTTCACCCATACTCTAACCCAGCTAATACACCAACATGCAGCACCTACAGCTATACTCATGGCTATGCCCCTGACTACTGGCCACAACTGTAGTATACAACCATCTCCCACATTAAAGAAGGACCTGAAGAACTGCAGACCTGCCCCTTATCATCAATCTGCCCATGGGGGCCATAATGCTAAATAACATCAGTCAGAGTCCCTGCCACTAGACAGCATACATACTACAGCACCGTCAGACATCCATAAAGGAGGCATTATATGGTCTTGGTACTCACCCCCGGTGTCTGCTGTGCAGCCTTCATGTGCCTATCCAAGTCTGGATATGCCACTGCCAGAATGCGGCGTATTAGAGGGGGTCAGGGCCCGACGGGCACCCCTTCCTTGTTGGGAGGACTTCCCCAGCTGGGCCTCGCAGGTTTCCTCACCCAGCGCCCCAGGTCCTCCCATCGCTTCCTGCAGTGGGTGCTCCGCCAGTTGTAGACCCCCAGGGTCCGCACCTCCCTGGCGATGGCCTACCAGAGTCCCCTCTTCTGATGGGCGCTAACTTGTAGGGGACACACAGAAAATAAACATTGAGGTCAGAAAAGGCACATTTGATACCGCTGGCCATATGTCCTCTGTGAGACAGACACTTAAAACAGCATTCCAGCACTTCACTCACGCTAAATGTCATGCATTTAATGGCTGTGCAGTTACAAATCGTGCACACATGCATACAGCCATCTACCACCATCACTCACATCCATGCACCCCATTTGCCTACTCACCTGCACCTCTGGTCGACCATATACCTTGGCATACAGGGGTAGGACCCTGTCCACCAGCTTCTCCAGCTCCTCCGTGGTGAAGGCCAGGGCCCTTTCCCCTGTGACTCGTGCCATTTCCAGGACCGGAGTCAGGACATAGCAGCACACTCAGTGGAGTACTTGCATGCACAGAATCCGGGAGTCAAGAGAACCTGGGGTGATGAAATAGCATACACTCCGCGGCGGTGTGCACCGTCACCGCCGGCGGCGATCATGATGGGCCCATATTCCCCATTGACAACCATGTTAACCAATGAAAGGGTGCACGACAGTGAACACCGCCTTACGCCATAACGACAACCACTAGCGGTATGAGGTCACTTCCACTGCTACATATCTGGATGACAGGGGGCTGACAATTTGCAAACTACCATGCAGTTATTATTTGGTCATGGGCCCCATGTAGGCCCTCTGTACCCCAGCCCTCAAACGCATGCCCAAAATACAACTTACTCACCACAACAGAACGGATGTATCAGTTAGGACATGTCACCCCAGTTTAACATCCTACATTACTTATGTGTCACCTAAATGTTTGACAGCAGTGTTGAACAAACAACATGTTGTGCAAATGAATTTGTGTTCCTCACATGTGTTGTCCACTCCTCCTAGATACAGACCCATGTGGCGAGGGAGGGCCCCATCTGTGTACAGACCACTTGTTTATTTGGAGACCATGGTGGAACATCATGTCATTATCAATTATAGACTCACTTGTGCTACTATTCATGAACTTTGTGCTGGATCCAGTACTGAGACTGGCTAATCGGAGTCAGCATGCCTTCCCTACTGAAGTGCAAGTGCTCTCTGTACTCCATTTCCTGGCCACGGGCTCATTTCAGGTAACAGTGGGCATGGGTGCAGGGTTTTCACAGCCAATGTTTTGCCCAATCCTGTCCAGGTTCCTGGTTGCATTTGTACAACACCTTCAGTCATATATGAGGTTTCCCCAAAGTGCTGAACTACCTGCCATCAAGTCTGACTTTGATGCCTTTGCCAGCATTCCCCATGTGATAGGTGCCATCGATGGCACCCTCATAGCTCTCATCCCCCCATGAGTAAGAGAACAGGTGTACAGAAACAGGAAGAACTTCCACTCCATGAAAATTCAATTGGTGTGTACTGCAGACCAATACATCTCACATGTAAATGCCATGTTCCCTGGATCAGTCCATGATTCATTTGTGCCCAGGAACAGCAGTGTGCCACACATGATGGAACAACTACAAGGGTCAGAGGATGGATCATAGGTGAGTGTGTCTGACACTTCTTCTGCACATAGCTGACAGCCAGGCTGTCTGCAACTGAGGGTTGTTAGTTACAGTCATGTCTTGCCCACTTTTGCAGGTAATTCTGGCTACCCCAACATGCATTGGCTCCTGACACAAGTGAGGAATCCTAGAACAGATGCTGATAGGAATTACAATGAGGCCTATGGACGTACTAAGAGGGTGATTGAGCGCACTCTAGGTCTCCTGAAGGCTAGATTCTGTTGCCTCCATATCTCTGAGGGTTCCCTGTGCTATGGCCCCAAGAAGGTGTGTAGAATAGTGGTGGCCTGCTGCATGTTGCACAACGTGGCTGTGAGGAAATCTATCTCCCTCTTGGAGGAGGAGGGTGCTGTATATCCAGACCAGCTTCCTCTGAGAGGGGATGAGAGTGATGGTGATGATGAAGAGGGGGAAGATATACACTCCCGGGAACCAACTGATCCAACTATACTTCCAGTGACTATGAGGTACTGTTCGCTGATGATGTTGTCTGTACTGCATAGTGCCAGTCTCACTTATTCTCTATGGGGGTATGGGGTCTGTAGCCATTTACACTGTAACATGAATTTCAAGTACCATGTGACATGACAAACAACTTGTTAGACATTTCTGTTTCCTCCACATCATGTTGTGCGTGGGGTGCAATTCCTGCAATAAAGGTCTGATTATTGAATTTAACTGGCAAATGCATTCACATTCGATTTGATTCAACATAATGACAGGGGACATTGAAATTGGTATACATGTGTTTTAATAGGTGTCATGGATGCATTGGTGCTCTTTACAGTGATGGGAGTGGGCTAATGGTGGTTGTCCATACTTGTTACAAGGTCTCAGCGATTGTTGGCAGTGGTTATATGTGCATCTGTACTTTACTAGTGGCTGGTGAAGATGGTGGTTCAGTGGCGCACTTGGTAAACAGTTCGTGTCAGAGTCACTTCTTTGATGGTGCCTTGGTCTTGGCAGGTGTACCTGTGCCATATCTGAGTCTGAGGGACTGTTTGAGTGTCTGTTGTTGGGCTGTACGGGTAGGGGTGCTAGTCTCCTGTGTGTCCTTAGACAGTGGCACCAGTCGAGTTGCTGCTGCTGATGTTGATGACTGGTCTGTATCGTGGTCTGTGGTAGGGGCTTCCTGGTTTGTGGGGGTCTCAGGCTAGTCTGGGAAGTGGTGCAGCAGCACCCCTGTAATAGTGGCCATGGTGGCATTGAGCTGTTTCTACTGCTCCATGGCCTCTTGGTGGTGTGCTATCTGCAGCCTTCGATTCTGCTCCAGGGTGGCCACGATCTGGCCCATCCTGTCCTGGGTATGGTGGTATGCTCCCAGGTCCTCAGTGATGACCTCCTGGGCTGCAGCATCTATCCTTTGGCCTTCCCTCTGGGCCACTGATGCCCTCCCACTGGCCCTAGCCCCCTGTGCCTGTGTCCCCTGCACAGGTCTGGCGGTACCACTTGTACTGGGGCCATCGTCATCCTGCCTGTTGGTAGGAGGAGACTGTGGCCTCTGTACTTGTGTTCCACCAGTCTGTGGCCTGGATACACTGGTGTGGGGTCGTTTGCCATGTGCGAATGTTGGTGGCTGGTTGGTAGGGGTGTCAGTGGTGTCCTGGGTGGGGCTGCTGGATGGTGACAGTCCAGGACTGTGTGATGGGGAAGGGTATTCCTCACTGTTCAGAGTTCCCTCTCCAGTGCCCTGAGTGGTACCTCTGTCTCCATGTGGGGCGCTGGCACACCTTGGCCTTTCTGTCAGGGTGGCATGGGTGGTTGTGCCTGTGGGGGGGAATGGACATGTATGTTACATTCACAAAATCGGATGGGGTGCACAGGGCAGGCCTATTTTGTGCAGGTTTTCCACTGTTGGGATATGCAGGGTCCTTTTTTGAGGTTGCCATTGAATTTAGCATGGGATGTGGAGGTGCATTGTGGATGGTGTGGTGCCAATATGATACCTTGCAGGGGGGGTGGCTGTGCATGGGGGAGGGATGTGGCCCTGTTAGTGGGCATGCAAGGTGACTGGATGTAGGGATTGTGGCAGGTTGGGGTGTGGTCCTGGTGGTAGTTGGAGGGGTGAGGTGGTGCATGCATTACAGGTTTGGTGGATATGGGGTAGTTATAGATGACTTACCCGAGTCCATTCCTCCAGTGAGTCCAGTGAGGCCCTCAGGGTGCAGGATGGCCAGTACCTCTTCCTCCCAGTCGGTGTTGATGGGGGTCCTCCCCCAGTCTTCTAGACCGCAATGTTGTGCCTCGGTGTCATTGACCTCATCTTCCCGCACAGGTCGTTCCATCTTTTCGGGATGTCGTCCCTTGTGCGTGGATGATTTCCCACTGCGTTGACCTTGTTCACTATTGTCTGCCATAACTCCATCTTCCTGGCAATGGGTGTGTGCTGGACCTGTGCACCGAATATTTGTGGCTCGACCTTGAGTATCGTTGAGTATTGGTCATTCAGCATCCACCAACCACCGCAGTGATTTGTGCATCATTATTTGGAGCGTGGGGGATTTGTGTGCTCAGCAGTGGCGGGGTGGGATGTGCAGCCTTTCCACCGACAAGGCCCTGGCGTTGGCTGGTGGTAATGAAAATTTTGGCGGGTTCTGTTTTTGGCATCTCGATATGGTGGGTTTCTGTTCACCGCCAATGGCGGTATTCTGTTCACTGTCACCACAGCGAGCGACGGTGTTTACCGCGATGTTCATAATGAGGGCCTCAGTTTGTTATCACTCACCCTCCCATTGTTTTTAGATTTCCTCTCCTGGCCCTCAGATATCTTATTGTAGGACTCTTACCTTGGGGATAAGACTGCGTAGTTTAGGGCGGCAGCACCACCAAGTATGGGTGACTGAGTTGGCCCCTGACCATCTGGAAGCTCTTGGCCTGACTTCTTCGGCTAGCCTGCAGCACCTTACCCAACCCTTGTATGTAAAGGTGATTTATGGCAGCCTAGAACATGACACTCGAACTCCTCAGGGAAGTCATGGTGAAAAGATCATACCCCTTTCTCGAAGCATAGTGGTGTTTGCCCTTCTGCCTGTACAGGTCTGAGGGAAGAGTCCCAACCCCATAACTGAAAGACGGGCAAGTGTCTGCTTGTTGTCTGCTGGCAATCCTCCCGGTTGGCTGAAGAGTCAGTGCCAGGATCAGTGAAGCTGTCAGTGAAATGGTGCACATCTATAGACAGCCAAGGCTGGAATGCTCTCTATCCTCCTTAGGCCTATATGGTGTTTATATAACAAATCATGCACTGTTCTAGGAACTGTTCTACTGTGATAATATGTCTATAGCTGAGTGTTGACTCCGTACCTTCTGCAGAGGCATTACTGGTTAGAATATTGTGTATAAAACATGACGGCCTTGAACAGGGCACAGAGTGAAATGTGTGCAAAGGTATTGATAAAATGTGCAACACGAACAACTATGCCTTCTCAGAAAAGGCAGCTGATTAAGATAAAAAATAAAACTAGCTGAAAGTATTTAAAATCACAGGCTGCGGGCCTAAAGCTAAAATAAGAACATCCAGACTAGGTACTAAGGGGAACCCACAACATCTTGTTACAGCTCTCAAAATGTCCTAGCCCTACAGAATAAATGGCAGTCATATATGACCCCCATCTGGTTCTCAGACACATAACTGATGTTTTGGCATCCTTAGCCGGCCTTTATATCCTCTCTGCAAGAGGTTAAATCCATACCACTGATGCTTAAAGTCTCTCAAATCCACTTTCAATGCCATAAACTGACCTACACTCTTCCTCCCGACACCACTGATCAGCTCTTACTTGACCTTCAGACCTTCTCTGCTGACCTGAAAAGGAACAGAGACCTAATACTGTCTATGAAACAAGTAATCAATTCTCAGATTCTTTGTATTGCCATACGTTCACTCAGCTCTTCTCGTGGAGAAGTGTGGCTCAATGGTTAGAGCAGCAGACCCTGATGCAGAAATCTGGTCTGGGACCAGGGTTCATTTCCTGCCTCGGCGGGTCTTGGGCTCAATTTCCTCAGACCTGATAATTCTTGCATTGTTGCCTAATCTAATTCCTGGGTCCCACTCTGGGCAATAGCTTGCTTAATCTCCACAACGGCCCCAACAGTGCTGGGATGCCTGGCTTCACCTTGGAAGTTGCCCAGGAGTGGGCACCTCACATGGAAAAGCCAGGAGGGGTTCTACAGCGGTATGTGTACAGCACCTTGAGACCCTAACGGGTGAGTAGTGTGCTATAAAAGTACACAGTTTACAGCTCTGAAACAACCTTCAAAGAGGCAAGGTGCTTCCCTGATTACATTTATGCCATTCCCCACATGCAAAATGGTGCTTTATAATCAGCATGTTGCTGTATGTGAGCTGGAGTAATATGTATTATACAGCGGGCATGCATCTGAAGCTCCTTCTGTAGTACAAAGGTGCCCCGGGGCATACGAAGTAGGTACCTATATCTGTTGTGCTCCCAGATGAATAGTCAGAAGAGAATGTCTTATATAAATATCTTAAATAAATATAGTGTCATTCATTATGGATTATGAACCGTAAATTATCTTTCTATATAGCTTTAATTTCGTTAGGGTCAGTTCTTGTATGAAAGGTATTCATATTGTTACCATTGGCATCCAGCTCTTTTAGATATCTCTATTCACTGCTTCTTATCACTTTTAATTTTCTATTTATTTTTAATAGTTTTGTTTTGATATGCTCATATAAATCAATTAAACCATTGCAAAAAAAAATGCTTTTAAAGAAATGGCCCTTCACAGAGACAGTAAAAAACGTTTTTTCCATGACTTATTAACTTATACCTCCTTTCCGTTGTTATCTTATTTATCTTTGCCTTTGTATTTTATTGTAAACAAGATTTGGTATTTTTGTTTAGTTCCACTACATTATTTCATAGTATCCTAATGTTTTTCTCTCCTTTAGGGCCAGATGTAGCAAACTTTTTGCACGTCGCAAACAGCGAATTTCGCTGTTTGCGACGTGCAAAAAGCACATTGCGATCGAGTCAGTAACATGGTTACCGATTCCCAAAATGGTACTGCGAGATGCAATTAGGAAGGGGTGTTCCCCTTCCTAATTGTGAGTCGCAGTGCGATGCTGCATTGCTTTGTGACCGTGAACGCGATCGCAAAGCAATCACAGTTACCACCAGTGTCACACTGGTGGTAACCCATTTGCAAAAGGCTTCCCCTTTGTGAATGGCATGGAAATCATTTTTTTCAGAGCAGGCAGTGGTCCGGCCTGCTCTGAAAAATGAAACGAAAACATTAATTTTTTCGTTTTGTAATGCATCTCGTTTTCCTTCAAGGAAAATGGGCTTCGTTACAAAAAAAAAAAAAATGTTTTATTTAAAAGCAGTCACAGACATGGTGGTCTGCTGTTTCCAGCAGGCCACCATCCCTGTGAGTGCTGCGAGCCTCAAGGGGGTCGCAAATTGCGACCCACCTCATTAATATTAATGAGGTTGGCCTTTGCGACCCCCTTGCGAGTCGCAGATGGTGTCAGGGACACCATCCTGCATTCTGAATTGCTACTTGCAAATTGCGAGTCTCTCTGACTCACAATTTGCGAGTTGCAATTTAGAAAATACATACATCTGGCCCTGACTGTTTGAAATAGATTGTTATTTTTGTCTGCCCATCTCTTTTAACAATCACAGAGAGTAGGTCCCTCACAACAAGGGGACAGAGCACTGTACTTTATCCATAAATCAAAAGTTCCCCTTGGTTACACACTCTACCATATCGCTTCTTCCAAACACTCACAAGTATGCCCTCTCTTTAATTCCCTCATACAGTGACCAATACCACCATACCATACAAATCAAGAGTGGGATATAAGAATATACCCTCTTTAATTTACCCACTTCAATTTCATTGGCATGTCAAAAGTCAAAACCTTTTGTCCAACTACAATGATTCAAATCGTATAAAATACAGAAAACAAATACAAACCCAACATCCTTCCCATCACGATACACAATATTTTCATAAAATCACAAGAACAAAGCCCCACAGAGAATATTAAAACCAGGAGACCAACATAAGACTACACACAGTTGTCTATAAAATTCTACTGATCCACAAAATCTTATTGCATGCTAAACAACAGTTATATCTACATTTCAGTCTGGTTGTAGCAAGCCACAGCAAATTCAGTATTGTATATACTCATTGATTTCAGAGGCCTTCACTGTTTTATCGACACCTTCTTCAGGACAGTAATATGATCTTCCCCAAAGAAAAACCATTGGTTATAAAACATAAAATAAAAGTTTATTATCCTCCTTCCATCCTTCTCAACACATCCCCTCTCAATATAGCACGTTTATATAATATTCAACCTGGAACATTATATGGTTTCAAACTGTAAGTGCACTGGGCCCCTGCTAAACAGGTTCCTAGGGCCTGATCTCTTTCCCAAAACTGTATTATGTTTGGCACTTCAGCCAACTTTGTAAGTCCCTAGTGAATGCTACCCCTGGCACTAAGGGCATGGGTACCGAAGAGGGCTCCTCGGAGCTGCAGCACCAAATGTGCCACTCAGAGGGGCACCACACTAGCCTCATGCAGACTGCTATTGCAAATGCATGACAAGGTGTATCCAAAGTTGCAAACTTGACATGGCACTCACCAGGAGCGCCATGTCCACTAACACTGCATGCAATATCTGTAAGTCACCCCTCAGACAACCCCACAGCCCTAAGGCACTATTATGGTTGTGAGGGCATATGTGTGCTTGAGCAAGTATGTCCCTACTGTCTCTTTGCTGGAAGTCATAGCAAATGCATGTTCTGGACACTGGTCATTTCGAGTTCCACAGATGCATGATAACCTCTCCGAACCCTTGGATGTTTGGTATCAAACAACTCAGAATAATAAACCCAAACTAATTCCAGTGTTGACTTGACAATCGCTGCTGAGGTGTCACCTGTAAATCTGAAGGACTTTACAAAAGCCCAGACCACCTCTAGCCTTCTGAAAATAACAAAGAACCTCCCTCAGAGTGAAGGTATCACTCTCCTGCACCTTGAAGGCAAGGAACCAGTGAAGTCCAGTTCACTGAATGGCTTCTGACCAAAACCCAGATCCAGCAGCCTGACCAAAATCTACACAACAGACCCAAAGTACAAAACCTACAGTATGCCACATTTGGTGGCACTGGGCATTTCAGGGCCTGAGACGTACCATTACCCAGGATACTGGACCCCCAACGCCAGACACCCAGAAGCAAAGTCCACTCCAGACTCCCAAAAGCCCAGAACCAAGCACCAGTCAAAGGACTTCAGGACACCCAAGAACCACCCCCTAGTGTGGCCCTTCTGACCTGCAATCTACCCTACAGGTGACCTGCTCCTGGCTCCAAAGACTCCAAGACACACAAATCCTGGCTGACCTATCTGCACTGCACCAGGCCTCCCTGGCCCCTGCATTTATGAACCAGTTGTGTTCTAAGGGTCCCTAACCCCTTGTGAGCTCCACCCTCTAAGGGACCCACAGGGCTTACCTTTAAGTCCACCTGTGCAGAATTGTTCCAAGTGGTCCCCTTCTTTGTTGTGTACCAGCTCCAAGACTTTCAGCCGCTGCTCCCACTTGAACCGGGAACTGCCCGAACTTCCCAAGCTGACCCACAGGACATCTCGACAGCCTTGACCAAAAAGTAGAATGTGAGAGCCTTGCCTGATTTTATATGTATTTTTTAAGATTTTCCATTTGATTCCTATGGCATGTAATCACACACAAAAACAGAACATTTTCTAAACATTGAAAAACATAACTAAATAAGTACTTACCATAAACTAATGACCCTGGTCTTATGAATTATTTTTGTAAATTGGTCTCAAGTGTGTATGCACATTTATTGATACTGTGAGTACAACAGATGCTTAGCATATCTCCAAGATTTGCCTAACTGCTCACTCACACTACCACAAAAACAGAGCATTAGGTGGTCTGCTTTTTACCTCTGGATACCAAAGTGGGGTTACTTAGACCCTCTGAACAGTGCACATCATTTTCGTACACTGTACAGAGAGCCAGCCTTCTACAACTTGTACCATGTATGGATGTATTACTCAACTCTAATCATACACAAATCACATCTCATTTTGTTGTGGTACTGGTCCAGACGCACAACGCCTTACCCAACTACAATTCATACACTTCTCCTAAGACAGACCTGCCCTCTTCATTTTTCCAACCCATTAGACAGGCCATCTCACCATTTTTTACTTATTCTCTCAATTCTTTCTATCTGTATTTCATCCCCCCACACATACCCCATATCAACGGATATTTAATCACTTTCAAATCTAGCAATTTCTCACTTACCCACACCTTCAATCATTCCATACATGAAGATAATCTCATAGTCTTCAACCTTCCTCATATTATGCCTATATCGTCCCTACTCAACAAAGGTTTACTATCAAAGCCACTTTATTCAGTTAGCACTCTTTCTCTCAGCTTTTCCGGAGGCCTCTATTTTTCCTCCCTTTGTCCTCATTTTCTCTTTTTTAAGGCACCGTATTTGGTTACCACATCATTCCATCCACTGTAAAGAGAAAGTGCTTCAACTTAGAAGGGCCGTCGCTTAATAAATTTATATTTTACAAAGGCCTATCTTTAAAATTATTTTGCCCCTCTTTCTCTCAGTTCTCTCCGCCATTCTAGTCACGCTCCCATTTCTCTGCCTCTTCCCGGGGGTCCTATTATGGCAAATATTTCCACGACATATTGATCCTTTTCATACTGTATCTAGATAGTTTGCACCATGTATCTCACTCACCCTCCATTTCAGGAACACATTTAAATCTTATTTGAATGTTCCTCTGTAACTATCTGGGTTGAAAGAGGTACCTCTGGTCAGTCAACTATGCAGAGTCCATCAAATCGGTGCAATGTTTACACATAGTGCCCATTCAGAATCACATCCCTGAACAACCACCATACCTTGTTTTGGCGTGCACGATATGTCTTTATGTGTAATCACACCGCAGTGGATGTATCTGTGGTAGATTACATTTAATCCTCTGTGCCCTTCCAATAACAGTTGGAATTATGTCTTTCTTAAATCAGGTGTGCATGTCGGGCATTATGGCAGACCCAGTCAATAAATTAAACCCCAATCCTTATCGCGTATTTCAAACCCTGTGTTTCTTCCCCCATACTGTGTTAACATATATCTCCGTGCTTCCAGCATCCGGATGTGGAATCATCCTTACCCGAGTACCAACCTCTCCTTAATCAGTTCTTGATTTGCAAACGTGAACCACGTGACCCTATCAGGTTTGCCCTGACCTATTTGAACTAAAATATACCCAGTCATTCAATTCTCTACTTCACCGGTGTGTATAAGCATGTGGTTTACTTCCAGTACGTCACTCCGTTCATCTCCATGTCCCGCAAACACGAACGATATAGAGTCAGTTCTTTATGCTATTCCACCACCATGATGAAGTACATCCTAAATTGACGCCAGAGAGACACCCTCTAAGTGGGGGTTTAATTCTCTAAATTCTTAGCCAAGACTAACTAACTCCTCCTACAGGTGTCCATATCATCAATTCAATGCCCTTTCCCAATCTTCTCTGCTGTTTAACCCTTGTCTCACCGTATTCAGCCTCGTCATGAACCATTGTTCCCTCATTTTTCTGAACTCATATAAATTACCTCCTCTCTTTCTGTGGAAAAAAACCTTTTCCAATATAAACAGCTTAAAAACTGTACTCATAAGACCATTCTCCAAGAAATGTTCCACTAAGGGGGCGTTGTGTTTCTGCATCATAACAGCTGACCTGTGTTCACAGATACATGTCCTTAACTCCTTATTCGTCTCACCCACATACCCCAGTCCACATGGACAAATGAGGAGATACACTACATTATTACTTTGGCAGTTGTTCATACTGCCGGGCGTAATGTTAATGCCTTGGTGTCCAATAGTTTTTGTCACCACACGAAGGTGACATACGATACAGTTGCCACATTTGCAATTGCACGCCACGTTACCCATATTCAAATCTGTTTGTCCTCATACAGGTTCCTCCCTATTTGTATGTTCTCAAGAATTTCTTAAATTCCTATTTCGTTTAAATTGAAACAGAGATTTTGCTAACCGTACCTCTTCATCTTTCAGAATATTCCAATTCTTATTAATAATGTTCTTGATTTTATCATTAACCCCCAAAAATTGGCTCACAAAAACTATGCGTTCCATGTTCTTCTCCTGAGCCCTCTCCTCACACTATCCCCATTGAAGAATCGTGCCTCTTTGAATGAATGGTTGATCAGCTTCCTTGGGTAGCCCCTATCCTTCAGTTTCCTTTTCGGTACCTCAGAGTGTTTGTAAAAATCCTGTAACGAGGAGCAGTTCCTCCGCAGTCTGAGGATTTGCCCAAATGGAATGCTGTCCTTTTGTACTTTGGGGTGAAAGCTCGAATAGTGAAGGAGTGAGTTCTTGTCGCTCGACATCATGAATAATTCAGCCTCCAAAAAAACATCCTCCTCCTTTTTAACTATATCTAGAAAATCTACTCTCTTGTTGCTAATGTGGACTGTAAACCTCAGGTTGGCGTCACAAAGAAGATATTACAAAATTAAATGATTCCACTTTTACACAATCTCAAAAAACGGGGCGAACTCATTATAGCCATGTTGTGAGTGTTTGGAAGAAGAGATACAGTAAAGTGTGTACCCAAGGGGAACTTTTGATTTCTGGATAATGCCCATCTCTTTTATACAGCATGACATCTTAAATGGCAGCTATCCAATTGTAAGATATCATATGAAAACATTGTCTTAGGGTGCATTTCTTGCCATAAACTGCCACAACCCACTGCTTATGCTTTTTGAGGTCAGACATTTAGGGTAATAATCTGATGATGTTGAAATATTCTTCCCTCCTATGGTCTAAAGTATGGGAATGCACAGCTTGGAACAGGGACATATGGTAGCATCACTGTTGGTCTTTAAGATTCAGTGTGCTTTTCTGTGTTTTGTAGTTTGTTTGAATAGACTTAATAACAGTTCCCAGCTAAGCAGCATGAAGAAAAACTACCAATCTATGGGTGTTATGGAAGACTGTTTATAGGCGTTGATCTATTCACATGGTCTAGCTAGGCCCCTACAATACCCTTGCTAGGAAGGCAACCCAGAGTTCCCCATAAAGTATTATTGGTCTCTCCAAGATGAATGTGGTCCAAAGTCAAATATCAGCAATTCAAAAAGCAATATGGATTACGATTATTGAAGTAATAAATTAGGCCTTTAAAAAAAGGTTGCAAAAATAGTCTAAATATATTCAGAAAACATGAAAATGGGGCAACATGTTGAAGAAAATAAGTTCAGCAGTTTGAATTCAATTCAAATTCAATTGATTAGATGCAGTAGTAAACTCAGGCAAGCATTAAGTTCCAATAGGGGTCTTCTCTTTGCATTAGTCATTACAGTGCACAGAATGAAAACTCAAACACTTTCAGTGGTGGTTGTATCTGACAAAGATTCTACTATGTTACCTAGATTAGGTTGAAGTCATTGATGAGGACGTTTGAAGTATAAACACTCCTCTAACAAGACAGAGGCATCCTTCACACTCGATATAGATATATATGGTTGTCAAAGTCTTTGAAAAACTTGTAATGTTCTATATTTCTGGTGCACAATTCAGTGTGGCTGGACTGGATGCAACCTTTTACAGAGGCTTATACCAAACATGGCTCCTTAGCCTCAGATCTTACTTAGGGGATACCAAAGTGAAGAGTATTGGTGTAGAAGACTCGTTTGAGTTGAGCAGGTTGACTGTGGTTGTTTATCAACTTGTACTATCTTTCATATTGGGCTAGAGCTTTTCCAAGTCGAGTTGGATGAGGCTGGACTTCAATGCATGGAGTTTTGTGGATTTCTAGATAATACTGATTTATTTTAGCTGTGTTTTGGGGCTTCAACATTAGTTGTCTTACAACCAGACACCAAACAGAAAACTTTTCTCAGGGCTATTACGTATGTAGAATGTCTCTCACCCCTTCTGTGCAATACTGGAAACAATCTCAGGATTACTGACCTGCCGCAATAATGCCATCCTGCTCCTACACTTCTTCTGGACTATACACCTACTAGAACTCTCAATGTCTTGGAATATACATTTAAAACATCTAACCAGGAGGCACAGAATCCCTCTGCATGGGGAAGGCTGTACTCTCCCCCTATGCTAGATAAGTTCTGCAGTCCAGGACAGACAATAGTGGTAGTGAGAACAGTTCCTCTAATTGGCTAGATGGATGAATATCATCCATTTTTTCCTAATTGAGCTGGTTCAGTGCTTTTAAAATTGCTGTTGAACGCAGCATTCTTAACTATCTATGGATAACATATGTGAAAAACTGTTAGACTGCCATAATTGACATGGTCTCCCCTAACATTTTTGCCTCTACTTCCCAGGTTATTTCTGTGTGGTGGACTCTGTTTTCGCTGTTTTATTTGCTCTGTGCACTTTACCATTGCTGACCAGTGCTAAAGTGTAAGTGTTCCCTGTATAAATTGTGGCCCATATTTATACTTTTTGACGCAAACGTCAAAAAAATTAGCGCTGGCTAACGCCATTCTGAAGTGCCATGCGGGCGCCGTATTTATTGAATGACGTTAGCCGGCGTTAGCCGCCGGCGCCGTCTGGTGTGCGTTAAAAAAAACGACGTACACCAGGCAGCGCCGGCGTAGGGGGATATGGGGCTTGGGCGTCAAGAAATGGGGCAAGTCAGGTTGAGGCAATTTTTTCGCCTCAATCCGATATGCGCCATTTTTTTTCACTCCCAACCCCCATAGAAATGACTCCTGTCTTAGCAAAGACAGGAGTCATGCCCCCTTGCCCAATGGCCATGCCCAGGGGACTTCTGTCCCCTGGGCATGGTCATTGGGCATAGTGGCATGTAGGGGGGCACAAATCAGGCCCCCCTATGCCACAAAAAAAAAAAGAAAAAAAACACTTACCTGAACTTACCTTAATGTCCCTGGGATGGGTCCCTCCAGCCTTGGGTGTCCTCCTGGGGTGGGCATGGGTGACAGGGGGTGTCCCTGGGGGCATGGGGGGCACCTCTGGGCTCCTTCAGAGCCCACAGGTCCCTTAACGCCTGCCTTTTGCAGGCACTAAAAAACGGTGCAAAAGCGGCCGTACGTCATTTTTTTTGACCCGCCCACTCCCGGGCGTGATTTTTGCCCGCGAGTATAAATCCGACGCACATGCCTCGGAGTCGATTTTTTAGACGGGAACGCCTACCTTGCATACAATTAACGCAAAGTAGGTGTCCACGCAAAAAAATGACGCTAACTCCATGGACTTTGGCGCTAGACGCGTCTAACGCCAAAGTATAAATATGGAGTTAGTTTTGTGTCAAAATTGCGTAAAAAAAAACGATGCAATTTTGGCGCAAACGGAGTATAAATATGCCCCTGTATGTGTACATTGGCTTATCCATGAATGGCATATTTGATTTTCCAGTAAGTCCCTACTAAAGTGCATTAGAGGTGTCCAGGGCCTGTAAATCAAACACTACTAGTAGGCCTGCAGCACTGGTTGTGCCACCCACATTAGCAGCCCTGTAAACATGTCTGTGAGTGTGGTTTTAAACTGCCAATTCGAGTTGGCAAGTGTACCCACTTGCCAGGCCTAAACCTTCCCATTTCATACATGTAAGGCACCTCTAAGGTATGCGCTAGATAGCCCCATGGGCGGGGTGCAGTGTATGTTAAAGGTGGGACATGTATTTATGTGTTTTTCATGTCCTAACCGTGAAATACTGAAAAATTTATTTTTCACTCTTCAAAGGCCTATCTCTCTCATAGGTTAACATGGGGACTGCCTTTAAATATTATTAAAGTGCAGATTCCCTTTGGGAGCAGATAGATATCTGGAGTTTGGGGTCTCTGAACTCTCAATTTAAAAATTCATCTTTTAGTGAAGTTGGTTTTTAGATTGTATGTTTGAAAATACCACTTTTAAAAAATAGGCATTTTCTTGCTTAGACCAATCTGTGACTCTGCTTGTTTGTGGATTCCCTGTCTGGGTCAGGTTGACAGTTTGGCTGTTTGCACCTCTCCTCTAGACAGTGAAACAAAGAGAGCTGGAGCTGAGGGAAGGGGAGGAGTGGTCACTTACACCAGAAAGGGCTGTGCCTGCCCTCACACAATGCAGTCTCTAACCCCCTGGTGTGTATCTGGGGCCTAGCCTGGGCAAGGCAGGATTTTGAAAACATTCTTCAATTCTCTTCTCTACTTCTCTTCAAAGTAGGCCTACTTCAAAGGCAGAAAGGGGTATAAAAAGAGCACCCAGAACCCTTAAAATCAGATTACTTCTGGAACCAAAAGGAACCTCTGTAGGAGGCTGGCCTGGCTTGTAGTGGGTACCAAGGGATACTTACACTCTGTACCAGGTCCAGTTATCCCTTATTAGTGTAGAATAGGTGTTTCTAGCAGCTTAGGCTGGTAGAAGGTAGCTATAGCAGAGAAGCTTAGGCTGAACTAGGAGACATGCAAAGCACCTACTATACCACTGGTGTCATATGCACAATATCATAAGAAAACACAATACACAGATATACTAAAAATAAAGGTACTTTATTTTTATGACAATATGCCAAAAGTATCTCAGTGAGTACCCTCAGTATGAGGATGCCAAATATACACAAAATATATGTACACAATACCAAAAATATGCAGTAATAGCAAAAGGAAGTAATGCAAGCAGTGTAAAATTACAATGTATTGCAATAGGAGCACATAGGTATGGGGGCAACACAAACCATATACTCCAAAAGTGGAATGCGAATAACGTATGGACCCCAAACCTATGTGAGCTCGTAGAGGGTTGCTGGGAATGTAAGAAAACAGTGAGGATTAGAAAAATAGCCTGAAAAGTATGTGTAAAGTGCACCTATATTCCCCAGAGAGCACAGAAGTCGTGATAGGGGAATTCTGCAAGGAAGACCAACACCAGCAATGCAACCAAAGTGGATTTCCAGACGAGAGTACCTGTGGAACAAGGGGACCAAGTCCAAGAGTCGCGGCAAAGTCGAGATTGGGCAGATGCCCAGGAAATGCCAGCTGAGGGTGCAAAGAAGCTGCCACTGGATAGTAGAAGCTGTGGATTCTGCAAGAACGAAGAGGGCTAGAAACTTCCCCTTTGGAGGATGGATGTCCCACGTCGTGAAGAAGCTTGCAGAGGTGTTCCCACGCAGAAAGACTGCAAACAAGCCTTGCTAGCTGCAAGGGTCACGGTTAGGGTTTTTGGATGCTGCTGTGGCCCAGGAGGGACCAGGATATCGCCACTTGGATGAGGAGACAGAGGGGGCACCCAGCAAGTCAGGGAGTCCTCACAGAAGCAGGCAGCACCCACAGAAGTACCGGAATAGGCACTTGGAAGAGGAGTGAACCGGAGCTCACCTGAAGGCACAAAAGGGAGTCCCACGACGCCGGAGGAAAACTCAGGAGGTTTTGCACTGCAGGTTAGAGTGTTGTGGACCCAGGCTTGGCTGTGCATGAAGGAAATCCTGGAAGAGTGCACAGGAGCCGGAGCATCTGCAAATCACACGGTACCCAGCAATGCAGTCTAGTGTGGTGAGGCAAGGACTTACCTCCACCAAACTTGGACTGAAGAGTCACTGGACTGTGGGAGTCACTTGGACAGAGTTGCTGAGTTCCAGGGACCACGCTCCTCGTGCTGAGAGGGGACCCAGAGGACCGGTGATGCAGTCTTTTGTTGCCTGCGGTTGCAGGGGGAAGATTCCGTCGACCCACGGGAGATTTCTTCAGAGCTCCTGGTGCAAGAAGGAGGCAGGCTACCCCCAGAGCATGCACCACCAGGAAACAGTCGAGAAGGCGGCAGGATCAGCGATACAAGGTTGCAGTAGTCATCTTTGCTACTTTGTTGCGGTTTTGCAGGCATCCTGAGCAGTCAGCGGTCGATCCTTTGGCAGAAGGTGAAGAGAGAGATGCAGAGGAACTCTGATGAGCACTTGCATTCGTTATCTAAAGAATTCCCCAAAGCAGAGACCCTAAATAGCCAGAAAAGGAGGTTTGGCTACCTAGGAAGGAGGATAGGAGAGCAACACAGGTAAGAGCCTATCAGAAGGAGTCTCTGACGTCACCTGCTGGCACTGGCCACTCAGAGCAGTCCAGTGTGCCAGCAGCAACTCTGTTTCCAAGATGGCAGAGGTCTGGAGCACACTGGAGGAGCTCTGGGCACCTCCCCTGGGAGGTGCAGGTCAGGGGAGTGGTCACTCCCCTTTCCTTTGTCCAGTTTCGCGCCAGAGCAGGGCTGGGGGATCCCTGAACCGGTGTAGACTGGCTTATGCAGAGATGGACACCATCTGTGCCCATCAAAGCATTTCCAGAGGCTTGGGGGAGGCTACTCCTCTCCAGCCCTGACACCTTTTTCCAAAGGTTACACCCTCTCTCTGAGGAAGTCCTTTGTTCTGCCTTCCTGGGCCAAGCCTGGCTGGACCCCAGGAGGGCAGAAACCTGTCTGAGGGGTTGGCAGCAGCAGCATCTGCAGTGAAACCCCGGGAAAGGTAGTTTGGCAGTACCCGGGTCTGTGCTAGAGACTCAGTGGATCATGGAATTGTCTCCCCAATGCCAGAATGGCATTGGGGTGACAATTCCATGATCTTAGACATGTTACATGGCCATGTTCGGAGTTACCATTGTGACGCTATACATAGGTAGTGACCCATGTATAGTGCACGCGTGTAATGGAGTCCCCACACTCACAAAGTCCGGGGAATTTGCCCTGAACGATGTGGGGGCACCTTGGCTAGTGCCAAGGTGCGCACACACTAAGTAACTTAGAACCCAACCTTTACCAGGTAAAGGTTAGACATATAGGTGACTTATAAGTTACTTAAGTGCAGTGGTAAATGGCTGTGAAATAATGTGGATGTTATTTCACTCAGGCTGCAGTGGCAGGCCTGTGTAAGAATTGTCAGAGCTCCCTATGGGTGGCAAAAGAAATGCTGCAGCCCATAGGGATCTCCTGGAACCCCAATACCCTGGGTACCTTAGTACCATATACTAGGGAATTATAAGGGTGTTCCAGTATGCCAATGTGAATTGGTGAAATTGGTCACTAGCCTGTTAGTGACAATTTAGAAAGTAGAGAGAGCATAACCACTGAGGTTCTGGTTAGCAGAGCCTCAGTGACACAGTTAGTCATCACACAGGGAACACATACAGGGCACACTTATGAGCACTGGGACCCTGGTTGGCAGGGTCCCAGTGACACATACACTAAAACAACATATATACAGTGAAATATGGGGGTAACATGCCAGGCAAGATGGTACTTTCCTACACAACCCCCCCCCCCCAAACGAAGGACAATAAGACTAGCCATGACCTGATGAGTCTTCATTGTCTAAGTGGAAATATCTGGAGAGTCCATCTGCATTGGAGTGGGTACTCCCAGGTCTATGTTCCACTGTATAGTCCATTCCCTGTAGAGATATGGACCACCTCAACAATTTAGGGTTTTCACCTTTCATTTGTTTTAGCCAAAGTAGAGGTTTGTGGTCTGTCTGAACAATGAAGTGCGTGCCAAACAGGTATGGCCTCAACTTCTTCAGTGCCCAGACCACAGCAAAGGCCTCCCTCTCTATGGCAGACCAACGCTTTTCTCTAGGGGTCAACCTCCTGCTGATAAAAGCAACAGGTCGATCCTGGCCCACAGAATTGAGTTGTGATAAGACTGCCCCTACCCCTAATTCAGATGCATCAGTTTGAACAATTAATTTCTTCGAGTAACATGGGCTTTTTAGGACAAGTGCAGTGCACATGGCCTGTTTTAGCTCCTCAAAAGCTTTCTGACAGCTGGCTGTCCACAATACCTTTTTAGGCATTTTCTTGGCGGTGAGGTCATTAAGAGGGGCTGCTATGGAGCCATAGTTCTTAATGAACCTCCTGTAATACCCAGTGAGGCCTAAGAAGGCTCTCACCTGGGTCTGAGTTGTAGGGGGAACCCAATCTATAATAGTTTGGATTTTCCCCTGAAGTGGTGCAATCTGGTCTCCACCTACCAGGTGTCCCAGATAAACCACTTTCCCCTGACCTAGCTGGCACTTTGAAGCCTTGATAGTGAGGCCTGCCTTTTGCAGGGCCTCCAAAACTTTCCATAGGTGGACCAGGTGATCATCCCAGGTTGAGCTAAATACAGCTATATCGTCCAGATATGCTGCACTAAAATAATCCAAACCCTTGCAGGACTGTATTCACCAACCTCTGAAAAGTGGCAGGTGCATTTTTCAGACCAAAGGGCATTACTGTGAATTGTTAGTGCCCTCCAATAGTCGAAAATGCAGTTTTTGCTTTAGCATCCTTTGATAACTTGATCTGCCAATACCCTGCAGTCAAATCAAAGGTGCTTAGATACTTGGCAGATGCCAGTGTATCTATGAGCTCATCTGCCCTGGGTATAGGGTGAGCATCAGTTTTTGTTACCTGGTTGAGACCTCTGTAATCTACACAAAACCTAATTTCTCTTTTCCCATCTTTAGAGTGAGGCTTTGGTACAAGCACCACAGGAGAGGCCCATGGGCTTTCAGAATGTTCAACCACTCCCAGTTCAAGCATTTTCTGAACCTCTTGTTTTATGCAGTCCCTGACATGGTCAGGCTGCCTATAGATCTTACTTTTGACAGGCACGCTGTCTCCAGTATCTATAGTGTGCTCACACCAAGAAGTGGTGCCTGGCACAGTAGAAAAGATTTCTAAAAACGGACCCAGGAGATTTATGCAGTGGCCCCCCTCCACCCAAAAGCTCAGCAGTGTCTGCTGCCAGCTCCTCTGGTGAAGGTTCTGCACAGGGGGGAAATTCTTCTTCCTCAGAAGTTGAATCATCTGTAGAGGGAGGGATAGTGGGTAGGGCGTTACCCTTACTAACCCTAGCTTTAGGGAGCACTTGGTCCATTCTTCCAGGATTCAAGTCACCCTGTCCTTTTTGCTTTTTGGCCTGAGCCCTGGTTAAAGCAAAAATATGCCCAGGAATGCCCAGCATTGCTGCATGAGCCTCCAACTTCACTTCTGCCCAAGCTGATGTCGCTAAATCATTCCCTAGTAGACAGTCTACAGGTAAATCTGAGGCAACCACAACTTTCTTTGGACCAGTAACCCCCCCCCCCAGTTGAGATTCACAACAGCCATGGGGTGGCTAAGAGTGTTGTTATGAGCGTTTGTCACTTGGTACTGGTGACCAAGTAGGTGTTGTTCAGGGTGTACCAGTTTCTCTATTACCATGGTAACACTGGCACCTGTGTCCCTGTAGGCCTGAACCTCAACACCATTTATTAGGGGAAGTTGCTTGTACTTATCCATATTAAGGGGACAAGCAACCAAGGTGGCCAAATCAATGGCACCTTCAGAGACTAGCACAGCCTCTGTGGTCTCCCTAACAAGACCAACCCCAACTAAATTACCAAAAGTGAGCCCAGCTACTCCATTGGATTGGCTATTAGTAGGTTTGCTCCCACCACCACTGCTATTACTAGGGGCACTAGATGTAGCAGTAGGGGTTGTGGTAGTGGGAGATTTGGTGCTTTTCTTTGGACAACTGGCATCAGTTGTCCAATGGCCTTTTACTTTACATAAATAGCACCATGGTTTCTTTACTTGATTAGAAGAGGATTTGGACCCACCACCCCCACCAGAGTGTTTTTGTGGGCCTGATGAAGACTCATTTTTAGATTTGTCCCCACCCTTGTCTGAAGACTTACCATCCTTCTTCTTGCCATCCTTGTCACCCCCTGTATGACCTTTTCTGTTCACTCTTGTTCTGACCCATTTGTCTGCCTTCTTTCCTAGTTCTTGGGGAGAGGTCAGATCTGAGTCCACTAGATATTGGTGTAACAAATCAGACACACAGTTATTCAGAATATGCTCTCTCAGGATCAGATTATACAGGCTTTCATAGTCAGAAACTTTACTGCCATGTAACCACCCCTCCAAGGCCTTCACTGAATAGTCAATAAAGTCTACCCAGTCTTGTGAGGACTCTTTTCTGGTTTCTCTGAACTTAATCCTGTATTGTTCAGTGGTTAAGCCAAATCCATCCAAGAGTGCATTCTTCAAAACTGTAAAATTATTGGCATCACTTTCCTTAATAGTAAGGAGCCTATCCCTACCCTTTCCACTGAAAGATAGCCATAGGATAGCAGCCCACTGCCTCTGAGGGACCCCCTGTACAACACAGGCCCTCTCAAGTGCAGCAAACCACTTGTTAATGTCATCCCCCTCCTTGTAAGGGGGAACTATCTTATGCAGATTCCTAGAATCATGCTCTTTCACAGGATTACTATCTGGAATACTGCTGCTGCCACCATGGGGTCCAAACCCCAACCTCTGTCTTTCTTTTTCTAAGTCTAGAGATTCCCCGTCTAGAGCCAGCTGTTACTGTTTAAGCTTCAGCCTGGTCTCCTCCACTCTCAATCTATTGAGTTCCCTTTCTAACATTCTGTCATCAGGGTGGGTGGGTTGGGAATGCTTTGACACAGAAGAATGATGTGAATGAACAGAGGGAGACCTTTCCCTAACAGTTGGCACCCTAACAACCTGGCCTGCAGGAACAATATTCCTACTGTGATGGGAGCTTCCATTACTATCAGTTATGCTGGGTGGTCTGCTAAGGGGCAGGTTAGGAATTTCACCCTCTAACACTCTTACTGGGGGCTCCCCTGAGTCAGAGTGTGAGCTATCTCCTAACTTCTCAATTGAAGTGCCAGCTAAGGCCTTATCATTTTCAATAAGCATGTTATTCAATAAATCTCTAGAGAGGTTCTTTCCTACCACTAAACCTCTATCAATGCAGAGACTCCTCAAACTTTTCCAATTAAGGTGGTCATAAGCTGAGTTGACCAGGTTAAGAGCAGTTCCTATATCAGACATGATAGAAAGGGTTTAGGGACAGATAAAAGAGAGAAAAAAAGTTTCTGGACTTTTTAAGGAAACAGAAAAAAAACTTTTCTAACTTTTTGAAACTTTTTAGAAAGTTTAGGAGTACTTTTCAGCACTTAGCAGATAGTGTAAGAGAAGAAAAGCAAAACTTTTTGGTTAGGTGTACATACACTGAACTTGTTTTGTATATTATTCTCTTATGAAAAGTAAACAATGACAAAGTGATAAGTAGTTACAAGTACTTATCCCACCGCTGCACAACCTATGTAGGAGGCTGGCCTGGCTTGTAGTGGGTACCAAGGGGTACTTACACTCTGTACCAGGTCCAGTTAACCCTTATTAGTGTAGAAGAGGTGTTTCTAGCAGCTTAGGCTGGTACAAGGTAGCTATAGCAGAGCAGCTTAGGCTGAACTAGGAGACATGCAAAGCTCCTACTATACCACTGGTGTCATATGCACAATATCATCAGAAAAAACAATACACAGATATACTAAAAATAAAGGTACTTTATTTTTATGACAATATGCCAAAAGTATCTCAGTGAGTACCCTCAGTATGAGGATGCCAAATATACACAAAATATATGTACACAATACCAAAAATATGCAGTAATAGCAAAAGGAAGTAATGCAAGCAGTGTAAAATTACAATGTATTGCAATAGGAGCACATAGGTATAGGGGCAACACAAACCATATACTCCAAAAGTGGAATGCGAATAACGTATGGACCCCAAACCTATGTGAGCTCGTAGAGGGTCGCTGGGACTGTAAGAAAACATTGAGGGTTAGAAAAATAGCCCACCCCAAGACCCTGAAAAGTAGGTGTAAAGTGCACCTATATTCCCCAGAGAGCACAGAAGTCGTGATAGGGGAATTCTGCAAGGAAGACCAACACCAGCAATGCAACCAAAGTGGATTTCCGGACGAGAGTACCTGTGGAACAAGGGGACCAAGTCCAAGAGTCGCGGCAAAGTCGATATTGGGCAGATGCCCAGGAAATGCCAGCTGAGGGTGCAAAGAAGCTGCCATTTGATAGTAGAAGCTGTGGATTCTGCAAGAACGAAGAGGGCTAGAAACCTCCCCTTTGGAGGATGGATGTCCCACGTTGTGAAGAAGCTTGCAGAGGTGTTCCCACGCAGAAAGACCGCAAACAAGCCTTACTACCTGCTAGGGTCGCGGTTAGGGTTTTTGGATGCTGCTGTGGCCCAGGAGGGACCAGAATGTCGCCACTTGGATGAGGAGACAGAGGGGGCGCCCAGCAACTCAGGGAGCCCTCACAGAAGCAGGCAGCACCCGCAGAAGTACCAGAACAGGCACTTGGAAGAGGAGTGAACCGGAGCTCACCCGAAGGCACAAAAGGGAGTCCCACGACGCCGGAGGACAACTCAGGGGGTTGTGCACTACAGGTTAGAGTGTCGGGGACCCAGGCTTGGCTGTGCATGAAGGAAATCCTGGAAGAGTGCACAGGAGCCGGAGCATCTGCAAATCACGCGGACCCAGCAATGCAGTCTAGCGTGGGGAGGCAAGGACTTACCTCCACCAAACTTGGACTGAAGAGTCACTGGACTGTGGGAGTCACTTGGACAGAGTTGCTGAGTTCCAGGGACCACGCTCGTCGTGCTGAGAGGGGACCCAGAGGACCGGTGATGCAGTCTTTTGTCGCCTGTGGTTGCAGGGGGAAGATTCCGTCGACCCACGGGAGATTTCTTCAGAGCTCCTAGTGCAAGAAGGAGGCAGGCTACCCCCAGAGCATGCACAACCAGGAAACAGTCCAGAAGGCGGCAGGATTAGCGATACAAGGTTGCAGTAGTCGTCTTTGCTACTTTGTTGCGGTTTTGCAGGCGTCCTGAGCAGTCAGCGGTCGATCCTTTGGCAGAAGGTGAAGAGAGAGATGCAGAGGAACTCTGATGAGCTCTTGCATTCGTTATCTAAAGAATTCCCCAAAGCAGAGACCCTAAATAGCCAGAAAAGGAGGTTTGGCTACCTAGGAAAGACGATAGGCTAGCAAAACAGGTAAGAGCCTATCAGAAGGAGTCTCTGACGTCACCTGCTGGCACTGGCCACTCAGAGCAGTCCACTGTGCCAGCAGCACCTCTGTTTCCAAGATGGCAGAGGTCTGGAGCACACTAGAGGAGCTCTGGGCACCTCCCCTGGGAGGTGCAGGTCAGGGGAGTGGTCACTCCCCTTTCCTTTGTCCAGTTTTGCGCCAGAGCAGGGCTGGGGGATCCCTGAACCGGTGTAGACTGGCTTATGCAGAGATGGGCACCATCTGTGCCCATCAAAGCATTTCCAGAGGCTGGGGGAGGCTACTCCTCCCCAGCCCTGACACCTTTTTCCAAAGGGAGAGGGTGTAACACCCTCTCTCTGAGGAAGTCCTTTGTTCTGCCTTCCTGGGCCAAGCCTGGCTGGACCCCAGGAGGGCAGAAACCTGTCTGAGGGGTTGGCAGCAGCAGCATCTGCAGTGAAACCCCGGGAAAGGTAGTTTGGCAGTACCAGGGTGCCCACACACTAAGTAACTTAGCACCCAACCTTTACCAGGTAAAGGTTAGACATATAGGTGACTTATAAGTTACTCAAGTGCAGTTGTAAATGGCTGTGAAATAACGTGGACGTTATTTCACTCAGGCTGCAGTGACAGGCCTGTGTAAGAATTGTCAGAGCTCCCTATGGGTGGCAAAAGAAATGCTGCAGCCCATAGGGATCTCCTGGAACCCCAATACCCTGGGTACCTTAGTACCATATACTGGGGAATTATAAGGGTGTTCCAGTATGCCAATGTGAATTGGTGAAATTGGTCACTAGCCTGTTAGTGACAATTTAGAAAGCAGAGAGAGCATAACCACTGAGATTCTGGTTAGCAGAGCCTCAGTGAGACAGTTAGTCATCACACAGGGAACACATACAGGGCACATTTATGAGCACTGGGGCCCTGGTTGGCAGGGTCCCAGTGACACATACACTAAAACAACATATATACAGTGAAATATGGGGGTAACATGCCAGGCAAGATGGTACTTTCCTACAACCTCTGCCAAGGAGAAGAGCGGGAAGCTGGAGGAAGAGTACTGCCTCTTTGCCTGGGACTGTGTTTTGCTGGGTTGGCCTGCAGAAGCTGCTTCTTCCATGCAAAGACCGCTGTGTGGGGCAACTTTCAAAGCACCACTTGCCTCCCGGCTGATCAATGACATGCCGCCGGCCTTGCAGCTAAAATCAACGCTCCACCTGCATCGCGGCTGGGAGATCATTGCAACGCAGCTGGAGAAACAACGCGCAACACCCTCAGCAGCTGCTGTTAACGATGCAAGCCCCCATGCAGCGTGGTTTCTAGACACCATGTGACTGGATTTCAACGCAACATTGCTGGGTGCGGAAAATCAACGCAAAGCCTGCCTGGACCCGAGGTGTCCCCCCGGATTGATGCATCGCTCTTTTGCGGGAGAGAAGAAACGACACACGCTGACCCGATAGGAGGTGGAACGATGCACAGTCTCGCTTGCGAGTGAGAAATCAATGCATCACTGGCCTTTTTCGACCCACACTCACCCATGCAGCTTTATTTTGACGCTATCTTGGTACTTTTGTGTAATAACGGCATGCTCACTGTTTTCTAAGGATTAAGGCCCTCATTATGAACATGGCGGTCCGTTCCACTATGCCGGCGGTGGCGGTAGAAACCGCCAACAGAGGAGCGGTCCGGACCGCCAAATAATGATCCAAACGAAACACACGCATCCCGTGAACCACCCACTGCCAGGAAAGGAGTCCCGCCGACGACGGCAGAGTCCGCCCACAGGCCGTCGAAAGGCCGAACCCGCCCATCAAATTATGAACCACCATTCCACTGCCAGTTTCAGGGCGGGAACCACCGCCACACAAAGCCAGGCGGAAATGAAACAAATATAAGGAAACACTCACCGGAGTTCCACAGAACGTGCAGCGGCAGCCATGGACAGAGAGCTGCTGATCATGACAGCCCTGCTCCTTGCCATATACCTACACGACCGAGACCGCCAATGAAGACAACGACGGTAAGTACCGCAACCTATGAGACAAGGGAGAAAAGGGCACAGTTACATACCCACCCACTCCACCCACTCTGCAACACCTCCCCAACCCTTCCCAGCAGCACAAGTCAGACACCCCACACCAAGAGGTACGTACCTGACCCAAGGCCACTACAACTTGACCATAGTACATAAAATAGCCCCACACCAATAAAAAATTAAAACAAACACCAGGGTGTAACTGCGTGCAGCCCAAACACAGGCCACACAGAAACTTTAATGATTAGCTCACTGAGCCAAACAGTGCTAACAGGGCCAATGGCCAGTCCATAAAATGTAGATTGTCCTGTGCCACAATGGGCCACACCTGACTCCCACAAGTGCTGGGTACTCCACAGAACGGGGCACCATATGGAGATCCAGGCAGCTCACGGAAGGGGGGATGGGGGTGGGGTTGGGTCTTTTCGGTGGGGGTGGGACTTTGACTTTCTTGTGGAGGGTGGAGGGGGGGGTGGGCTTCTCCTTTGAAGGGGTGGGGGCTGTTTGGTTCAGCTGGAGCTGGATGGGCTAGGCTCTGACCGGGCCTTCTTCTTCACCCGGGAAGGGGCACGGGAATGGGTAGGCTGGACCGGGGTGGGCTGTGATGTGGAAAGAGCGGAAAGGGCAAGAAGGTGGGCACGTTTGGGGACCAGATAGCGTGGGCCAGTGGGTTGGAAGAGGTCAGCACGGGAGAGGAAAAGTTTTTGGGGAGCAATTGGGGTGGGCGTGGATGAGGGCGTGGGAGTGGAGGCAGAGGGAGTGGATGTATGGGGTGTAGGTGTGCGTGTAGTGGGTGCAGGTGACTGCTCAGTATGCTGTGGTGTGGTGGATGTCTGATGGGTGGGTGTCTTGGTGCGTTTGTGTGTCTTGGGAGGTGGGGGGGTGGACACAGTGAGAGAAGACAGACAGCTAATGTGGATGTATGTTGGGTGGGTGTCTGCAAGTCTGGTGAGTGTGCTGCATGTGTCAACTACAGTAGAGGTGTAGAGGTGGTGAGTGCCGGTGTGGTGTATGGGGTGTGTGTATGGCTGTCTGCTATTGTGGTGATTGCAGGAAGAGGAGCAGTAACAGTGAGTGAAGGTGCAGTGCATGAGGGTGTGGATGTAGAGGGGACAGACAGGGAGGCGGAAGAGGTGGGCACACTGGGGGAAATGGACATTGTTGTGTGTGCAGGTGTCTGTTGGCTGTGTGAATGCTTGTGGTGGGAGGTATGGTGCTTGTTTTTTGAAGTGTGCTTCTTGTGTGTTGATGTGCCTGTAAGCGGGTCTGATTGTGTGCTTTGGACGGGTGAAGGGAGTGCGGTGCTGGAAGGGGTAGAGGAGGTTGGAGGGGGGACGGAATGGCCATAGAAACTGGCTGCAGTCCAAGAGGAGGCCAGAGCCTGAAAAGATCTCTGTAGGGCAGACACGGCACCGTGAATGCCATCCAGATAGGCATTGGTCTGCTGCACCTCTGATGCCAGACCCTGGATGGCATTGACAATGGTTGTCTGCCCTACAGAGATGGTTCTCAGGAGGTCAATAGCCTCCTCTGTGAGGGCAGCAGGGCTGACTGGGGCAGGGGAGGAGGTGCCTGGGGCGAAGGAGACGCCCACCTTTCTGGGTGGGCGGGCACGGGCAACTCAGTGGGGAGCAGAAGGGAGGGCGTGATGGTATGGGTGGTGGCGGAAGATCTCACGGTAGTGGTGTGTGCACTAGGGTCTGCCATCGCCGGAGGACCCCCATCGGAGGACGTCTCAGAGTCACTACCTCCTGTGGTAGTAGCCTCCCTCGTGGAAGTCCCCTGGACCTCCCACCTACTGGTCCCCTGGGCGTCGTTGTCTCTGCCTCGGAGGTTCAGTAGGCCGCTGCCTCCCCACTTGTCGATGCCTCAGCTCCCTCGCCTGATGTTGATGCTGTACCAAACCAACACAAGAGAACACGGATGGGGAGACAAAACAGGAGAGATACTTGTAAATAGCTGAATGCTGATACACAATGGCCAGACATACACCCACCCAGCAAACACACCCAACAGGCAGCACCGTGCACTATGCCCATGGCCATGCCCCTGACTACTGACCAGAATACTGATCTACACCCATCACCTGAAGTACTTTGTGAGTTGAGGTAGGTGAAACCTGACAGGGACACCCCTACACCCTTTGGGGAACATACAGTAGATTGACACTAGTCAAATTCCCTGTTCTAAGCAGCATGAGCCCTATTGCACACACAGTCATCCTTCCAAACTGAAGTATGGTCAGTGAGTACTCACCCCCTTGTGACTGCTGTGCAGCCTTCAAGCGCCCATCCAGATCTGGGTACACCAGAGACAGGATACGTCGCATGAGGGGGGTCAGTGCCCGACGGGCACCTCTTCCAAATTGGGAGGACTTCCCCAACTGGGCCTCAGTGATCTTTCGCACCCAGCACCGCAGGTCCTCCCACCTCTTTCAACATTGGGTGCTCCGCCGGTTGTAGACCCCCAGGGTCCACACCTCCTTGGCGATGGCATGCGAATGTGCCCTCTTCTGGTGGGCGCTGACCTAGAAGGGTGACACAGAAATGGAACACAGAGGTCAGGCACTTGCACGATAGGAACAGCTGGCAAATTGTCCAACATAGGACTGACAGTACTCTCAGACATACAGGACAGTGGCACGCAGCATTCCATGTACCATGGCCCATCCAGGCTCAGAGGAGCACACATTTGTGCAATCCACACCATCCATTACTCACACAGTGCCCCTCAAACCCAGACTCACCTGTACCTCTGGCCGTCCGTAGAGTCTGCCGTACAGGAGCAGGACCCGTTCTACTAGCTTCTCCAGTTCTTCCTGGGTGAAGGCCGGGGCCCTTTCCCCTGTACCACGTGGAACATCCATAGCCAGAGGCAGGCCACAGCAGTACACAGAGTGGAGTACCTGTCCGCACGAGATCAGGGTGTCAAGTGATCAAACGATGACAAACACGCGTATGTTCCGTGGCGGTGTGCACCGTCACTGGCGGCCGCGATCATGATACAACAGGATTCCCCATTGGCATCCATGTGAGCCAATGAGGGTGCGAACAGTGGTCAACACTGCCGTACGCTGTGACGTCAACCGCTAGCGGTATGAGGTCACTTCCAGGACGTAGGGGCAGATCTACAGTGTGCAGACATTTTGCCATCACCTACGCATCTTGAAGTTCCTACTACTCACAATCCAGGGCCTACTAGCCACATGAAACACCTAGGCCTCTATCCATTCCGTATAGTAGCACACATGAATTACTCTGTTCCCTACTAGTGATGTACATGTACATCTGTCAGGTAGCAGTTATTGTAGACACACTACTATGAACAATGCAGTGCATGAATTTTGCACATTTTGCCTATGTAAGTGTGCACATCACTCATTTTTTTTAACCCCTTGTAGGTACCGACCCTTGTGGCGAGGAAGGGCACCATCGGTGTACAGATCACTTGTGGATATGGGGACCATGTTGGAGCGTCAGATCATTATCACTTACAGACTCACATGTGCTGGATCCTGCACTAACTCCGGGAAATCGTAATCAGCATGCCATTCCAACTGAGCACTCCATTTCCTGGCCACAGGTTCTTTTCAAGTGACAGTAGGCATGGGTGCTGGTTTCTCACAACCAATGTTCAGCCAGGTACTGACAAGATTTCTGAATGCATTTGTACAACATCTGCAATCCTATGTGTGATTCCCCCAAAGTACTGACCTCCCTGTCATCAAGTCTGACTTCTATGCCTTTGCAAACATTCCCCATGTCATAGGTGCCATCGATGGCACACACATACCCATCATCCCCCCAAAAGTGAGTGAACAGGTGTACAGAAACAGGAAGAACTTTCACTCCATGAACATCCAATTGGTGTGTACTGCAGACCAGTACATTTCCCATGTGAATCCCATGTTTCCAGGTGCAGTCCATGATTCATTTGTGTTGAGGAACAGTAGTGTGCCACAGAAGATGGAACAACTACAGGAGGACAGAGGGTGGATCATAGGTAAGTTTTCCTGTCACTAACTGACACATTGCAGAAAACCAGCCTGTCTGACTAAGGGACATTACAATGACGAGTCTGTATTGAACTATTTTGTAGGTGATTCTGGCTATCCAAACTTGCATTGGCTCCTGACACCATTGAGGAATCCCAGGACGGATGCAAAGAGGAAATACAATGAGGCCCAAGGACGTACTAGAAGGGTCATAGAGCGTACTATAGGTCCCCTGAAGGCTAGATTCCGGTGTCTACATATCTCTGGGGGTTCCGATTCTGTTCACCGCCGACACGGCGGTCGGCGGTCTTTCCCACCATTTCATAACTTGATTTGTGTATGTTGGATTTTTGCTGTTTTGGTCTTGTTTTGTTTAGATAAGTATTATCTATTTTTCTAAACCTGTGTTGTGTCATTTTGTTGCGTTTCACTGAGTTACTGTGTGTGTTGGTACAAATACTTTACACATTGCTTCTGAAGATAAGCTTGCCTGCCCATGCAAAGCTGCCAAGGGGATGAGTGGGGGTTAACTGAGGTTGAATCTACTTTACCCTGACTAGAGTGAGGGTCCTTGCTTAGACAGAGGGAAACCTGACTGCCAACCAAAGACCCCATTTCTAACAAAAACTATTAGCTTTGGATATCTATCTTTTCTATCTGTAAAAATATCCAAATTGTCCTGCATCTAACCCTGTACTTGAAAGTACAAGAAGTGCTTTTCAAAGTACCTTACTCTCTCACTTGTTGGTAAAGCACATGCTGACCTTATGAATAAACCACACCTCTCTGTTATGCAATACACATCTGCAGCCTTTTAACACTTACAATCAGGGTATCTGTGCAGAGCGATCCAAGGCTTACTCACAGAGGTGAAGTGGGATGGAAACAAAGACCTCAATTAAGCATGTAATTATTGATCAAGGGCTTTAATTTGAAGAAAATATGCATTTTATTGACCAGACATGGCTAAATATGTCGCAGAATAAGCAGAGCTAGCAATAGGAAATAAATGTTACTTTGAAGTTGTTCCCACGTGCTTACAAATAGTAATGTCACAACCCCTTTCAGAAGGCCATGAACTCAGAATACAAACAGTGACACCAACAATCTGATTTTCAAGTGCAGTACTTACTTTTGGTAAGAAAAAAATTATTTCTTACACATGCAAGGTATAATACAGCACTCAAAATAACACAGTCTAGAGTCTCTTAGGGTGAGTGCTCTAGTGCTTTCTCATAAGTCCTCCCTCTCCCAACTCATCCTAATAAACATGTTCATTGCAGTTTACTCAAGATAATTCCACATAGAGCTTCCCATGATCTGGTGATGAGATAGATGCACTGTGTCTTCTCACTGTCAGAAGGAGTCGTGCACTGAAGCACTAAGAGTCAGAGTCAGCTTCCAGATGCTGCAAGTGCCTTCTTCTTTGCAGTTTGTGCAGGTTTGGTGGTGAGGCAGAGGGGATGATGCATGGTGGTGCTAGCTTTTGAATCTCTTTCAAGGGGACTGCTCCAAAACGAATAGTGGCCCCAATAGTGGTAGTAGCCCCCTCCTGCCATTTTGGTGCATGGGCATGAGCACTGGGCCCAAAGATAATGGTTGTACTGGGCGACGGCCCTCACAGTTTCAGTTTGATGGGTGATGGTTCCAACATTCATAGTGCCCCCTACTACAATACGGGGGTCAAGGGGAAGGGTGAGGACCTTAGTGATATAGCATCAATGGGTAATGGCCCAAAACTTTGTGGCAGCCCCAACCTGGGCCATTGACCACTGCAAGGGAGAATGAGTCTCTCTGTCTCACAACAATTGTCCCGACTGGACTGCATAACTCACACTTCACTCACTGGGATCCACGGTTCAGAATGCCCGCTGAGCCTCACTAATTCCAGGCTCTCTTCTCCTCCTTACAGGGCACACTGGTCTTGGCAGGCAAGCAGAAGACTGATGCTACAGGAACAGGGTAAGAGGTCCTGGCTTCTTGAGTGATGGCGTCTATCTCAGCTGGTAGACTAGCAGACCTTTGTTCCTAGTTGTGGTTGCAGAAGCTCAAAGTTGTGGTTATCTTGTCTATGTATGGTACCTGCTTGTGAGTCTCAAGCTCATGCTTTATTAGTCCATTTACAGTCACAGATGAGATTCAGTGTTTGTTCCTTTTAAATTCATGTTGTAGTTATTGACTTCTCTCTTCTGCCCTATCCTATGTCAAAGGGACCATCTGCCACAGCAGACACATCTGCAATTCTGACTTACCAGCAACACATGGCAGAGCATGTATCAGCTCACTATCACACTCCACTGAAATATGTCTCACAAAGACTCAAAGGTCTAAGCCTTCTCCTTTCTTATCATTACCTGATCCTACACTGTCAACCTAATAAGACCCACCATCTCACCTAACAATGAGCACATACCCCACTTACCAGTAACTCTTCCTGGGATCAAATAGACTTTTGACGCGGCAGAGGATGCTCTGCTCCCCTTGCTTCAGTGTCAGAAATCCATTTCTCCTGTCTGGGTTTGCAGTACTCACTTCCGACTAGCCATTCCAGGCCCTGGGCTTTCAAAATGGGATGCACTGGCCCCCATGTTATGTAAGTTTTGTGACACTCAGTAAAGGACCCTGCAGAATGTGCACAGTGATCTAAGTGAACTTCAACTCTCTGGACCACTGCTGTAATAGTAAGGTCTTGAAAAATGATAATGTCACAAGTGTATGTGACAAACTGTTGCTAAGCTTCATTTGCTGATTTAATATATCAGTGCCCATGTATAGCCATTTTTTTAATTCTGATTATTGATTGTAAAAATGAATTGGGAAAAGCCCTTTTGTTTTGCCCAACAACTGACTCTCATTGGCTGTGTATCATCTGTGCAACATGCATTGTAATCAATAAAACCCATGTTAACATCTGTATTTTAAACAAGTCCAGAATTGCACTTGACTCCTTGCATCTGTTGAAGACAAAGTTGCAATTTGAATTTTACTGCTACGTGCCTTAATTAAATGTTAGACTTCCAAACAAGCACAGGCACAGATACGAGATGGCACACACAAGCAATCATCACCTGCTGCACGGTACTACATATACTCATCAAAAAGGACAAGGGTGAGTTAAGTACACAACAGTGGAATTGTAGACAAGTGGGCAGGTAGTCACTACTCAGGGGGGGGGGTAAAAAGGCTAGTTTAACTTCCGTGTCTTATAAAACACAAAATGGGTATGCTGTCATCACCACACTCATGTCACTTAACTCCTAACAAGCGCAGTAGCCCTCTAACACTATGAGTGAAGAGCTTGGTGCACCACTGCCGGTCTAACAAGAACACATTACCAATCCATGTTCGCCCAAGACCAAAAATCAGGACCAGGAGTCTAGATATCCATGCAGCAGGGGCACTCAGGGCAGGGTTGCACATACAACACTATGCATGGGACATGTCTGTCCCAAAGAGCACTAAAACATCAGGGTCAAACACATTCAGTTAGAGCCATTCCTTGTGGAATATAATGCCCTTCCACTCTCTCAAAGCTGTAGATACAATGATTTTGAGTCTTGCAGTCAATATTGTCCCTAGATTTTGCATTGTTGCCCTAGTGACTGTCAGTGGTCTTGTGCTCCCTGGAACCATGATTTCATACTATAACTTTAAACTGTAATGCACAGACTTCTCCTGTAATTCATGGGGCATTTCTACCTCAACAACCAGCCCCTCAGTTTTATGAAGCGCCTAAGCGGGGCAGTTGATAAATGAAAAGGAAATATAATCCATTGCCCATAACAAGCTAATTTCTCTATACTGTCATGTGAACTCTAAGGTTATCAACATAATACACTAGGGATGGTCAGTTGTTTGGAGAGAGTAGACATGAGCCCAAATTCTGGTCATGAAATTTAGAAGGGGAGTGAACAAGGAGGTGAAAAGAGGTGAACGGTTCAGATTTTAGAGGAGCAGAACATAAATGGATGATGTGCTCTGCAGAATAAAAATACTTCCTCTCTGCTCATTGTAAATGATTCAAGCTCTTGAATATGTCTGTCTGTCCACGCATACCCTCAGAGAACCTCACTGGCTCAGACTGCACACTTTTCATTACATTCATGATCCTCTGTACTACCTGAAGTGCAGTCAACTTTGGAGGTTCCCAGGATCAGATGACATTGATTAAGATATAATTAGGATTGCCAAACTGCAAATTGGAAAATGAAGTGGAAAAAAGAGGTTTCATGGTGTTCTGTTACTGTGCTTGTAGGATTTACAACACCACTCACTTCAAATACAACAGGCTCCGTCCCTCCTCCACTTCCACAAAACTGTAAAAGGTAAAATCTTAAAAGTATCATCTCATAAAACTGTAACTTCTCAGAAGCTGGAACACTCATTAACCAGTCGGGTGCCTTGGACGAGGTCACCTCGTCCTACACCCGGGAACTGGGGGGAGCGCTAGCGCTCCCCCCATGTGCACCCCGTCCACCCCCCCAAGGCGGGGATGGAAGGGGAAGCCCGGGGGGGCGAAATCCACTAGACACCAGGGATTTTGTTTTTATGGTTTATTTTGGGGGTGACCCCTTGGGCAAGGGTCGCTTCCCTGGAGGGCTATTTTTTTTCTATTTGGCCCCCCCGAGGGCAGATCAGCCATGTTTTTGGACGATCTGGCCCCGGGCACATTAGGCGCCAGGCATTGTGTGGTGTGTGTGTGGTGTGTGTTTGGGGGCACCCCTTGGGCAAGGGTTGCTCCCCCAAAGTGGGGAAAGTTCGTAAAAGGAGGGCAGAAACCACAAATACGGCAGGGATTTCTTTTTTTTGTTCCCCTTTTTTTGTTTTGTGCTGGGGGTGCCCCTGTTGGGAAGGGTCGCCCCTTAAAGGGGGCACAGAGCTGTTGGCCATTTCTGCTCCCCTTGGGGGCAGATCGGCCAATTTCTTTTACGCCCATCTGCCCCCAAGGGGGGCAGAATCCACTTAGGTACCAGGGACAATTTCTAAGTTCTTGGTGGTGGGGTGTTTGTCAACTGGCGAAGTATTTGTATTTGTGATTATAACAATTTATTTCTTCTTTTTCTTCTAGTTCAACGCTTTTGCTTCCTTTGCTGAGGATCCTTGCGGTTTTGGCAGTAGTTGTCCTGCGGTTTGCATAGTTGCATGTTTTAGGTAAGTGAAAGCAATTTACTCCAAAGGAGTATTGTTGACATGCATGAATGACATGTTTGTAGGTGGTGTACTAAATGCAGTATTGTGTGTGAAATTGTCCTTAGATTTGAGCACAATATTTGTGTTGTCATATGTCTAATTTGCTTTTTTCTTTTTAGTGGGATATCATTGGTGATTGCTGTGTCTGTGCAGAGTAGTTGCTTGGTGAGTAGCTTTTTCAGGCAAGTGAGTGGTATAGTTTTTTAGTACATAACTCTTTGTGATAAAGCTACACTTTGTTTATTACTTATTTTAGTGCTAGTTGTTGTTGGCAATCCATTTGTTGTTAGTGAGGATCATGGCTAGCCGCAGAGTAACTGCTCAGCAGGTTGTTGGCATGCTCTTTGAGTCGTCTTCAGACCATGATTACGAGACTGACTCTGCATCTGAGGCAGAGGAGGAAGTGGGAGATTCTGGCAGTGAGTTTTCTGTCTGAGAGTATTCTTCTGATGAGGAAGCTACTCTCAGTGCAGATGAAGGGCCTGTTGTAGAGGAGGACATTGATGTGCCAAGAGTGCAGCAGCCTGGGGCTGAAGGGTTTCCCATTAGAAGGCCTGACACCTGGATTGCCCCAAACATGGATCAGCCGCAGTTACCTGCATTTACTGGTCTCCCAGGGTGTAGAGTCAATACGGAAAACTTTAAAACTTTTTGCCTGTCCATTTCTTTCACTTGTTTATGGACGATGTATTTTTGGAAGAGATTGTGGAGCAGACTAATTTGTATGCAGAGCAATATTTGAGGGACAACGCTGCCAGACTTAAGCCTCAGTCTAGAGCTACTCAGTGGGTTCCCACATATCTGGAAGAGATGAAAAAGTTTTTAGGTTTGACTTTTTTGATGGGGTTGATCAAGAAGCCGTCACTGGCTTCTTATTGGTCTACTAGTCCCTTGATGGCAACGGCTATATTTCCTGCAACTATGACACGTAATCGGTATTTGCTTCTTCTTCGTATGCTGCATTTTGTAGACAATGCTTTAACCTTGCCACAAGATCACCCTGATTGTGACCGTCTTTTTAAGATTAGGCCTGTCCTTGATCATTTTGTAGATCGGTTTTCAGAGGTCTATGTTCCCGGCAAAGAGATAAGTGTGGACAAGTCTTTGGTCCTTTTCAAGGGGCGTTTAGTTTTTAAGCAGTACATTCGTAGTAAGAGGGCACGGTATGGGATTAAATTGTATATGCTGTCAGAAAGCAGTACAGGATATGTGTATAATTTCCGGGTCTACACTGGTAGGGATTCCTGTGTTGACCCTCCTGGTTGTCCGGCCACTTTTGGAGTTAGCGAAAAAATTGTGTGGGAACTTGGTAGACGGCTGTTTAACAAAGGTCACCAGTTGTACGTAGATAATTTCTACACTGGAGTGCAGTTGTTCAAGGAGTTGTTTAGAGTGGACACTGTTGCTTGTGGCACAATCCGTTCTAACCGGAAAGGCTATCAAAGGGAGCTTGTCTGTAAAAAACTTGAGAGGAGACAGTGCAGTGCCTTGCGGAATAATGAGCTGCTAGCTCTGAAATTTTCAGACAGGAGGGATGTGTACATGCTGTCTACCATCCATGATGAGAGTACTTCCCCTGTGACTGTTTGGGGTCAGATTGCGGAAGTGCGCAAACCTGCGTGCATTTTGAACTACAATAGGCACATGGATGGTGTTGATAGAGTAGATCAGAGGTTGGAACCTTACACTGCTCTTCGTAAGTCTTACGTGGGGTATAAAAAGTTGGCCCTACATTTATTTCATTTGGCAACTTTTAATGCTTTTATTGTATTCAAGGATTGTTCACCTGAGTCAAGGATGACATTTGTTAAATTTCAGGAGTCAGTGATAGAAAGCCTTATTGTGGTGGAACAGGCAAGAGTTCCTAGAGTAGAAGTGGTGGAGGATGTGGCTAGATTGAAAGATCGGCACTTTTCAGATCACATTCCTCCTACTCCCAAAAAAGACTTTCCCACAAAGAAATGTAGAGTATGTGCCCGGAGATCAGTCCGGAGGGAGAGCCAGATGTACTGCCCCGAATGCCCTTCAAAGCCTGGGCTGTGTGTGCCCAGCTGTTTTAGAAGTTACCACACAAGGAAAAACTTTTGGGAAATACCGTGAGCGTAAACTGTCTGTTTTATATTTTCATATGTTGAGTTTCACGGTTGGCATCACTGTCATGTATTTAGTTAGAGCTTTTGTGTTTGTAGTTTTGTACTTATTTTATAATTAGTTAGTGATTTCTTTGTTGTTTATAAAAAAAAAAAGTGATGGCGGTGTGCGTGCGGTGGCGCTTGGCTGGCGGTGTGCTTGGGGTGGTGCTTGGCTAGCAGTGTGCTTGGGGTGGCGCTTGGCTGGCAGTGTGCTTGGGGTGGCGCTTGGCTGGTGGTGTGGGTGGGGTGGCGCTTGGCTAGCAGTGCCAGCCAAACGCCAGTCCACACACTCATCAGCTGGTGTGATTTCTGTGTCAGGCATGTGGGCGTATGAAAGTGATGGGCCCTTGACTGGCGCTGTCTGTCGATGTGAGTCTTGTAATGTGCTGGGCCCGTGGCTGGCGGCGTGAATGGTCTTGTGCATGTCATGTATGAAAGGTGTGTGAATGGACTGTAAAGCGGTTGGTGCCTTGCCGTGGCTTTACAGCTCACGAGCTGTGAGTCATTGGTTCAGTTTATGGCCTTTCAGTTATAACCAGTGCATTTCACTTTTGTGAAATCTCTTGTTAATAAAATTTGATCTACTGAACCATCACTCACCCTCGTGCCAAATCCAACCAGTATGCGTGGTACAAATGACAAAACCTGCTCCGTTGTAATCAGGCGTCGCAGCACACTTGAGACACGCTAGGTGTCTCAGGTGGGACCCCGATGATGAAGCATGCCACCAACTTGGTTGGTGGGTGAGGGGTCTTTTTCGCTTAACCTAAGTGCGTTTCTTTTCACAATTTTAGTTTTTGGCACATCACAGACGTATGTGGACACATCAAAATGATATATTACAAAACTACCTGTGTTTGGGGGGGAGGGGCCACCTATGTTTTTGGTCCTGGGTGCGGCCTTCATCTAGGGAAACCTACCAAACCCAGACATTTTTTAAAACTAGACACCCCAAGGAGTGCAGGGAGATGTGGCTTGCGTGGATCCCCCAACATTTTCTTACCCAGACGCCTCTGCAAACCGCAAAATTTGCTTAAAAAAGCATATTTTCCTGACTTTTGTTTGTACGATCACCGCTCCAGCACAAAATTCCTACTCCACAGCGTTCCCCTCAGTCTCCCAAGTAAAATGACACCTCACTTGTGTGGGTCCCCAAAGCAGAGTCAGCCTAAAGATGTATAAAAGAAGAATATGTCCTTATCAACTCGCTGTGCTATCCCCTCTATCTCTACAAGTTTTAGGCCATATTCTGTTGCAGGCACCTGGTCCACCCACACAAGTGAGGTATCATTTTTATCGGGAGACTTGGGGGAACGCTGGGTGGCAGGAAATTTGTGGCTCCTCTCTGATTCCAGAACTTTCTGTCACCAAAATGTGAGGAAAACTTGTTTTTTTAGCCAAATTTTGAGGTTTGCAAAGGATTCTGGGTAACAGAACCTAGTCAGAGCCCCACAAGTCACCCCATCGTGGATTCCCCTAGGTCTCTAGTTTTAAAAAATGCATAGGTTTGGTAGGTTTCCCTAGGTGCCGGCTGAGCTAGAGGCCAAAATCTACAGGTAGGCACTTTGCAAAAAACACCTCTGTTTTCTTTCAAAAAATGTGATGTGTCCACGTTGCGTTTTGGGGCATTTCCTGTCGCGGGCGCCAGGCCTACCCACACAAGTGAGGTATCATTTTTATCGGGAGACTTGGGGGAACGCTGGATGGAAGGAAATTAGTGGCTCCTCTCTGATTCCAGAACTTTCTGTCACCAAAATGTGAGGAAAATGTGTTTTTTTAGCCAGATTTTGAGGTTTGCAAAGGATTCTGGGTAACAGAACCTGGTCAGAGCCCCACAAGTCACCCTATCTTGGATTCCCATAGGTCTCTAGTTTTCAAAAATTCACAGGTTTGGTAGGTTTCCCTAGGTGCCGGCTGAGCTAGAGGCCAAAATCTACAGGTAGGCACTTTGCAAAAAACACCTCTGTTTTCTTTCAAAAAATGTGATGTGTCCACGTTGCGTTTTGGGGCATTTCCTGTTGTGGGCGCTAGGCCTACCCACACAAGTAAGGTATCATTTTTATCGGGAGACTTGGGGGAACTCTGGGTAAAAGGAAGTTTGTGGCTCATCTCTGATTCCAGAACTTTCTGTCACCAAAATTTGAGGAAAATGTGTTTTTTTAGCCAAATTTTGAGGTTTGCAAAGGATTCTAGGTAACAGAACCTGGTCAGAGCCCCACAAGTCACCCCATCTTGGATTCCCCTAGGTCTCTAGTTTTGAAAAATGCACAGGTTTGGTAGGTTTCCCTAGGTGCCGGCTGAGCTAGAGGCCAAGATCTACAGGTAGGCACTTAGCAAAAAACACCTCTGTTTTCTTTCAAAAAATGTGATGTGTCCACGTTGCGTTTTGGGGCATTTCCTGTCGCGGGCGCTAGGCCTACCCACACAAGTGAGGTATAATTTTTATCGGGAGACTTGGGTGAACATAGATTAGCAAAACAAGTGTTATTGCCCCTTGTCTTTCTCTACATTTTTTCCTTCCAAATATAAGAGAGTGTGTAAAAAAGACATCTATTTGAGAAATGCCCTGTAATTCACATGCTAGTATGGTCACCCCGGAATTCAGAGATGTGCAAATAACCACTGCTTCTCAACACCTTATCTTGTGCCCATTTTGGAAATACCAAGGTTTTCTTGATAGCTATTTTTCACTCTTTATATTTCAGCAAATGAATTGCTGTATACCCGGTATAGAATGAAAATGCACTGCAGGGTGCAGCTCATTTATTGGCTCTGGGTACCTAGGGTTCTTGATGAACCTACAAGCCCTATATATCCCCGCAACCAGAGGAGTCCAGCAGACGTAACAGTATATTGCTTTCGAAAATCTGACATTGCAGGGAAAAGGTACAGAGTAAAACGTAGAGAAAAATTAATGTTTTTTTCACCTCGATTTCAATATTTTTCTTTTTCAGTTGTTATTTTCTGTATGAAACCCTTGTAGGATCTACACAAATGACCCCTTGCTGAATTCAGAATTTTGTCTACTTTTCAGAAATGTTTAGGTTTCTGGGAATCAGCATTGGTTTCATGCCCATTTCTGTCACTGACTGGAAGGAGGCTGAAAGCACAACCAATTGTAAAAATGGGGTATGTCCCAGTAAAATGCCAAATTTGTGTTGAAAAATTGAGTTTTCTGATTTAAGTCTGCCTGTTCCTGAAAGCTGGGAAGCTGGTGATTTTAGCACCGCAAACCCTTTGTTGATGCCATTTTCAGAGCTTTCTTCTGCAGCCACTTTTTCTAATTTTTTTAAAAAAAACTTAATTTTCACTGTATTTTGGCTAATTTCTGGGCCTCCTTCAGGGGAACCCACAAAGTCTGGGTACTTCTAGAATCCCTAGGATGTTGGACAAAAAGGACACAAATATGGCTTGGCTAGCTTATGTGGACAAAAAGTTATGAGGGCCTAAGCGCGAACTGCCCCAAATAGCCAAAAAAGGCCTGGCACAGGAGGGGGAAAATGCCTGGCAGCAAAGGGGTTAAGATTTCACTGTGCCCACACCATCCCCTCCTCAAACACAACTTTGTTTTCCCGTTGGTTACATGCTCATTAGGCGTGCATGAAATTTTAATTTGTGTAGTTTGGGGAATTTTGTGTCACGCTTGGCATGCAAAAGTCACAAAATCATGCCACTATGCCATTACGCATACGTGCTTGCACAGGAACAACACAGTGCTAGTGACTGTTGCTTGAGGTGCTTTTGTATAAATGCAGCTCCAGAAACTGATGTTGAGGTGCATTTTGTGTGAAAATATAGCCCGAAATGATGGCTTTGTATTTTGCTTAATTTCATGTGATTTTGCCGTAATGTTGTGTAATTATGAAATGCAAATTACGAGAGTATTACATACCCTTCATGACCATCCGTGTAAGACTACTCTGTAAACTGCTAACAATTCCCAGTAAAGATATATTTATACTTGTATATTTGTCTACAACTACTGAAACGACATTCTGCGCAGTGCATATTGCTTTGTCCTGGGTAGTGGCACACAGACTTGTATACCTCATGGGCACAGAACCGACTTCTTCCTCAGTGCTATTTCTGTTTTGAAGGATTGTCCGACTTCAAGTTTGACATCTGATCCTGGAATCTACTTTCTCTCACTCTCTCTCACCGTCTTGTTTTTTTCCAGATCTCATTATCCTCACTGTAAAATCCTCGGATGCCCTTCTGATCCTGAATTGTGCAAACTGTTTGACATTTTACAGCTCTTTTCATTTACTATTACGATTAAGTCTTCTCACTACCTTGCCATAATAATTTTTCAATTTGATGTGATAAATGTACCTAAATACGCATGCAAATAAACTATACATTTTATCATTACACGAGTATAAGATTGCTAATGTGTTCAAATGATTATCCATAGTTAGCTATGATCAATAAACCTTGGGGAGGAGGCTTATGCCCTAATCACAAACTATTTTTGACCAGTGCTATTTTATGTACTGGGGGCATATCTACAAGAGGCTTTCACTGTGTCACCTTTTTTTGATGCACCTGTGGCGCAGACTTCAGGTCTAGATCTACAAGGCCACACAAAGTCATTTTCCATGGCTTTACATGGCCTTGTAGATATGGAGTAAGGCAATGTAGTGCAAAACCTGGGAATGCCCCAAAAGCCTATGCTTCCCCAGTCTGAGAATTCCAGGGAACCAGCTCCTGCTTTCCCTTGGACTTACAATATTTAAAAAAAAAATTGGAACACAGCAGCGCTGCAAGGCTTCTTGCAGCGCTGCCCTGCATCAAAGGAAAAGGTCAGGAATGCGCAGGATCTATAAGATATAGCACATTCCTGTCCTTTTCTACTGTGATGGCACACAATTGGCTGCCATGCGCCAATGCAGGCACCCTTGCACCATGGTGCAAAGGTGTCTGCATTGTAGGAATGATTCTTTTTGTGCAGGAAGAGACCACTTCCTGCACAAAAGAGATCAATGGAGGCGTTTTCCTCTTATGTGTGCTGCAGAATGCAGCACGCATAGCTAGAGGAAAAAACAAGGAGAAAAAAGTTATTTCTCCTCATTACACCTCTCCTGTTGAGGCATAGGCTTTCTGACGCATTCCCAGGTTTACAATGCCTTGTAAATCTGAGAATGTGTGAAAGTCCATGGGTGTTGAGTGGGAAAACCCACCACAACGCCCATGGAATGTCTCTTTGATGCAGAGTAAAGGCAATGCAGCTATTTGATCTGCTTTGCCTCACTCCATGTTTACAAGGCCATGTAAAGCCATGCAGAGTAGCTCTGTGTGGCCTTGTAGATATGGGCTTGCAGACTGCACCGATGGTGTAAAAAAAAGTGATGCACCCGTGGTGCAAGCTGCTTGTAAATATAGCCCCAGGTTTCTGGTAATGGTAATGTGTGACATTTTGTTGTGATGATTTTTTCTGTTTTTTTGTGCTGTATTGCTTTTGTGTTACAGTATGATGTTTTATACCATGGTTGTTGTGCATTCTATTTTACCTGTTTTGTTGTGTTTTGCCCAGTTATGTTTGTTTTTGTGCTATGTTTTATTGTTTATTTAAGATATACTAGGAACTTATGCTAGGTTTCCTGCCAAATGCAGCACAAGTCTTTAAAAATCATCTGACAAGCAACCATTTTCCACGCTCACTGTGATCAAATAATTACAATCCAGATTGTCAACTATTAAATACACCAGTCACCCGGAGCGCGCACGCGCCGCAGATCAAGATGGCCGCCTAATTGCAGAGCTCCACGCATTGTCGGGTAATTTTTTACCTCCGGAGCTGTTTTTTTTTCTTTTTTTAATGGCACTTCTACATTAACAGCTGTGGGATGTGTTGGTGAGCATTTTCATCATTTTTAGGGCTTCCTAGCTTTTTTCCTGACTTTTTAATTACGTTTTTTCATTTCTCCTCATGAGTGCGGCCATTTTGAAAAAAATTTTGCTCACCATTACATTATACTTATCTGTTTTTTCTTTGAACATTTGATGGCTCGGCTTACAGTTTTTTGCGCAAGCCTTACAATTTATTTTTGCTGTCTCGTTAACATATTTGTGGAGTTCCTGTGTCACTCGTTTCCTTATTGAAGACTTTTATTTTTATATGGGCAAACTAAAGAAAATAAAGTCTTCCTCAGCTGACAAACTTTTGTAGTTTTTACAGTTGGACACTTCTGCTGCAGCGTCTTCTTCTTCCATGTCAAAGATGTCTTCCTCATCTTCGCCTAAAGTTTTCAAATTATTTCTACACCTACTCATAATAGAGTCAAACAGGACCCACCTTCACCAGTAAAATCTCCCTCGCCGATCTCTCTTGAACTTGTACTTGACGAAATATGTGCATTGCGTCCTTTTATCGAAGAAACTAATTCTCTGATACAAAATCTCAAATGGAAGTGAGAGTCTCTGCTTTGGAACAAAGAGTCAGTGACGTGCAGGATGAAACACATAAATTTATTAGTTTGGAAAAGGAAGTGGCAACTTTAAATACACTTGTGGAGGATTTGGAAAATAGAAAAAGATGCATTTATCTTCGCGTTTACGGATCACTGAAGGGTCTTAAAGGGAGTGGCCCAATTTCATTTTTTGCCTCATTTTTTCCACATTTGGTGGGCCTACCATCTTCTACAGTGTTGAACAACCAAAGAGCGCACCGCATTGGTCATCGTTCTCCTCATTCCTCCACATCTAAACCAAGAGGTGTTATTATTTTCTTTTTTTAATTTACTGATTTACTGAGAATTCATAACTCTGCGAAAGCCAAAAAACAAATTTCTTGGCACAGAAGTAAAATCTTCATCTCATAGGATGGGTCCAAAGCTACAGCAAACAGGAGGAAAGAATTTTTGGATCTTTGTCCACAGCTTCGTGACTTGGGAGCTCGTTTTGGATTATTCCATCCGTGTTTGTTCAAAGTGACATATCAAAACAAGACCACCTCATATACCTCTCTTGCAGCTCTTTGTGGTTTTCTAAGACTACACTCTACAAATTCTATGGAAACAGCTGGTCCTTCTACACGTTGACTATATACGTTTCTTAATTTATTATGCCCTTTCATTACTACTATGATATAATTGATGGCCCTTCATATGCAGTTTATACAGTACACTATATTGACATGACTACAGACCCTTTTTGTTAATGTATTGTTTTCTTTTCACAGGTTCCTGGTGTTCTATAATCATTATTTTTGCTTGTAACCTTTGTCCGTTGATGCGTTCTGTTCCCTTGCTGTGCCGTCTTCAGTCTGTGCTGTCACCACCCCTCTCCTATTGTTCATTCATCTCAGGTATGTTTTTGCAGTCGCCTTTATTTGACATGTACTGTCTCTTCTTCTTTTCTTGAATATTTTCCATCCTTTTTCCTGCTTTTTTCCCTTTACTCTTTTCTCTCTTTGTTGTTCCTGTTTACTTTTCCCTTATATGTACTTTAAATTATTTAGGGTACAAGACCTTTTTTGTATATATATGGTTATATGACGTAAATTCAGAGTTATTTCTTGGAATGGCAAAGGATTTATTGATCCAATTAAAAGGCAGAGAATTTTATCCCATTTATCTAAATATAATCCAGACCTGGTTCTTTTACAAGAGACCCATTTGACGGACTCTGAAGCTCTGAATCTTAAAAAAGGTTGGGTGGGCAATGTTTTTACTTCTCCTTCGTCTACAAAGAAAAATGGTGTAATTGTGCTCTGCCATAAAAAATTATCAGTTAATGTTATTTCGCAAGACTCGGATTCTGATGGTATATGGCTCTTTGTGAGGCTAAGTATTAATGGGATTACAATGACTATTGGTAATATTTATGGTCCTAATAATTCAGATTATCTTTTCTGGCCTAATATTACTAAACAATGTTTGCATTATAATGATGAATTTCTTCTTATTGGAGGGGATTGCAATCAAATTATTGACACCTTTATAGATAGGCAATCTGTAATTAAATTTTTTCCCCATAAAATGCATAAACAATTTAAGGCATTTTTCTCACAATGTAATTTAATTGACTCATGGAGAACCTGTAATCCTGATAGTAGGAATTTACAGTTTTATTCTCCACCACATGGCTCCTTATCTAGACTTGACCACATTTTTGTTTCTAAATCATTATCCCAAAACCTTATTAATTCCTCCATTGAGGAATCCTATGGTAATATCTGATCATGCTCCAGTCATTACAGATGTTGACTTGCTCCCAGTGCATCCCAAGTCCAATAGGTGACAATTTAATAATTCTTTGTTACTTGACTCTAAATTTTCCACTTCCTTTGTTGCCTTTGCGGACAAATTTTTCTGATTTAATGAAGATTCTCACGTTTCTCCACAATTGTTATGGGATTTGTTTAAAGCTGCGGCTTGGGGTCATATAATACATTTTGGCCCTCATTCTGACCCTGGCGGTCGGTGATAAAGCGGCGGCCAAGCCGCCAACAGGCCGGCGGTCTAAAATATGCAATTCTGACCCTGGCGGGAACCGCCAACACAGCCCGCCAACTTAACACTCCGACCGCCACAGCGGTACAAACAAACAGCGCGGCGGTTCCCGCCAACAGCCCGGCGGCAGACAATGTACCGCCCACCCTATTACGACCCACCAATCTGCCACCTTTTCCGGGGCGGGAGCACCGCCGATAAGAACACAGCGGAAACAGACTACGAACGGGAAAACGCTCACCTCTACGCACTCCACGCGAGATTCCGGCAGTATGGAGCCAGAGTTGCAGGTCATCCCCGCACTCCTATTCCTGCTCATATACCAGGAGCACGCCCGGCGGCGCGGAAGACATCGGTGAGTACTGCACCTACGACACAGGGGAGGGAAAAGATTACCGGCACACACCCACCCACCCACACCCACTACAACACACACATCAATGCATTCCCACAGATCACTGTCACAACCCACAAACCACCCCCCTCCGAAATAATGCAAAGACCAAAAGAAGAGATCATAAACGGGCAGATATATTGAAATATGTACACCAGTAATCCCAATAAATAAATAAACTATGTACAAAATATATACAGCTACTAAATGTAGTCCAACCACTGTCCGTGGATCACAGGGGTCCTGTGCAAAGGGGCAAGGCCCAGTCCCACGACAAGAACTCCACGGAGAGAACACTGCAGGGGCATCAGAAAGAAAATAGGACAGGCACCTCAGGGGGAAGGGAAGGGGGGGCACCTAAGCCACTTGAGTACACGACGCCAGATCCACGAGGGGACTCCATGACCACTGGCCCATCCTGGGGAGAGCAAAGCCACAGTCCAAACAGTCCATACAGTGGGTGGCCTGCCCACTGGGCCATCCTGGGGAGAGCAAAGCCACAGTCCATACAGTCCATACAGTGGGTGGCCTGCCCACTGGGCCATCCTGGGGAGAGCAAAGCCACAGTCCAAACAGTCCATACAGTGGGTGGCCTGCCCACTGGGCCATCCTGGGGAGAGCAAAGCCACAGTCCAAACAGTCCATACAGTGGGTGGCCTGCCCACTGGGCCATCCTGGGGAGAGCAAAGCCACAGTCCATACAGTCCATACAGTGGGTGGCCTGCCCACTGGGCCATCCTGGGGAGAGCAAAGCCACAGTCCATACAGTCCATACAGTGGGTGGCCTGCCCACTGGGCCATCCTGGGGAGAGCAAAGCCACAGTCCATACAGTCCATACAGTGGGTGGCCTGCCCACTGGGCCATCCTGGGGAGAGCAAAGCCACAGTCCATACAGTCCATACAGTGGGTGGCCTGCCCACTGGGCCATCCTGGGGAGAGCAAAGCCACAGTCCATACAGTCCATAACAGACCCCACTGCCACTGGAGGAGGCAAGTTGGCCAGAGGACATCCTGCAGCCCTGCCCGAGATAGATCCTGCCCTGCCACGTCTGCCAAAGGGCCAGCGGTTCTTGCCCTGAAGGGCCCAGTTCAGCGGTTCTTGAGACGGCGGGGCCCAGTTCAGCGCTCCTTGCCTTGAAGGGCCCAGTTCAGCGCTCCTTGCCTTGTAGGGCCCAGTTCAGCGGTCCTTGCCCTGAAGGGCCCAGTTCAGCGGTTCTTGAGACGGCGGGGCCCAGTTCAGCGCTCCTTGCCTTGAAGGGCCCAGTTCAGCGGTTCTTGAGACGGCGGGGCCCAGCGGAGCGGTGCGTGATACGGCGGGGCCCAGCGGAGCGGTGCTTGAGACGGCGGGGCCCAGTTCAGCGGTTCTTGCCCTGAAGGGCCCAGTTCAGCGGTTCTTGCCCTGAAGGGCCCAGTTCAGCGGTTCTTGAGACGGCGGGGCCCAGTTCAGCGGTTCTTGCCCTGAAGGGCCCAGTTCAGCGGTTCTTGAGACGGCGGGGCCCAGTTCAGCGGTTCTTGAGACGGCGGGGCCCAGTTCAGCGCTCCTTGCCTTGAAGGGCCCAGTTCAGCGGTTCTTGAGACGGCGGGGCCCAGCGGAGCGGTGCGTGAGACGGCGGGGCCCAGCGGAGCGGTGCTTGAGACGGCGGGGCCCAGTTCAGCGGTTCTTGCCCTGAAGGGCCCAGTTCAGCGGTTCTTGAGACGGCGGGGCCCAGTTCAGCGGTTCTTGAGACGGCGGGGCCCAGTTCAGCGCTCCTTGCCTTGAAGGGCCCAGTTCAGCGGTTCTTGAGACGGCGGGGCCCAGCGGAGCGGTGCGTGAGACGGCGGGGCCCAGCGGAGCGGTGCTTGAGACGGCGGGGCCCAGTTCAGCGGTTCTTGCCCTGAAGGGCCCAGTTCAGCGGTTCTTGAGACGGCGGGGCCCAGTTCAGCGGTTCTTGAGACGGCGGGGCCCAGTTCAGCGGTTCTTGCCCTGAAGGGCCCAGTTCAGCGGTTCTTGAGACGGCGGGGCCCAGTTCAGCGGTTCTTGAGACGGCGGCCGGTCTATGGCCAACTGCTAATTGCCTGGTGGTGCCCTCCTGGGCAGCGGGGATGGTGCTCCTTCACTGCCCACCTGGGCTGTGGGTGGTGGGGCCCTCCTGGCCAGCTGGGCTGGGTCCTCCCTGGGCAGCGGCTATGGGGGTGGTGGGCTCTCCCGGGGCAGCTGTGCCGGTTCCTCCCGGGGCAGCGGCTATGGGGGTTGTGGGCTCCTCCTGGGCAGCAGGCCTGCTGCCTGACCTCTCCGACTTGCTGCCCTTGCCCTCCTTAGTCGTGGGCCTGTGGCCCTTTCCTCCCTTTGGAGCTGTGGCTGGTGACTGTCTCTGGGTGGTGTCCGGGGGGGATGTAGAAGGCGGGCTCCTGCGGCGACCCTTCCGCCTTCTGCTCCTCTTCCCAGGGGGTGGGCTGGCTGTCCCCTTGCTGCTGGGCGAAGATCCAGACATGCGGGCTGGCGGGCTCCAATACCCCTGCACCCTTGTCAAGGGGGCTGCAGGGCTGGTGGTGGCTGAGGTGCTCTTCTTACCCCGACGAGAAGGAGGGGGGGGCTCAGGGTCAGGAAAGAAGTTAGTAGTGGCGAGGAAGAGCTTCTTGGGACAATGGAGAGTGGTAGGTACAGTGGGAATGGGAGTGGAGGGAGAGGATGTGGTTGTAGGTGAGTCACGTTTGCTGTCTTTGGGTGCAGGTGCAGGAGGGATAGGCTGTCGTGAGGTGGATGGCTGTTGGGTGGGTGGGTGGCTGCGTTTGTGTGGTGTGGAAGAGGGGGTGACAGACACAGTGGGAGAGGACACAGGGGACGTGTAAATGGCAGTGGGGGTGGTGACTGCACGTGTGCGGACTGGAGTGGAGGGTGTGCTGGTGATGGAAACACTGGCTGATGGTGAGGTGAATGGAGGTGTGAGTGTAGACGTCACAGGGAGGGAGGAGGGAGACGAGGAGGTGGGGGTCACAGAGGTGGTAGTGACTGTTGGCATGTCTGCATCGGAATGTTGCGTGTGTGAATGTCTGCGTGATCTGTGGTGCTTATGTTTGGATGAGCTTCTCTTGGGTGTTGAGGTGTGTGCAGGCTGGTCTGATGGTGTGGGTGGGACAGGCAGAGGAACAGGAGACTGGGAGGAGGGAGTTAGTAGAGGCAGGCAGGAGACAGGGACAATGGCTGCCGTCAGTGCTGAGGCCAGAGCCTGGAACGATCGCTGATGGGCAGCCTGACCCGAATGAATGCCCTCCAGGTACGCATTGCTGCGATGAACCTCCCTCTCCACCCCCTGGATGGCATTCAAAAGGGTAGTCTGCCCAACAATGAGCGTTCGGAGGAGGTCAATGACCTCCTCACTGAGGGCAGCGGGGGTAACAGGGGCAGGGCCTGAGGTGCCTGGGGCGAAGGAGATGCCCGGCTTCCTGGCAGAGCGGGCACGGGGCGAACGCTGAGGGGCTGCTGGGAGGGCGGAGATGGTGCGCTGGGTGGCGGCTGTACCTGTAATGGCGGGGGGCACGGATGGTGCCACCCCCGCAAGGGAGCCCCCTTCCGAGGACATGTCCGTGTCGCTGCAGGGTCCAGTCGTCCCCGTCGTGGAGCTCCCCTCGCCCTCCGTCTCACTGGTCCAGTCTGACTCTGTGGCATGGCCCTCCTGGGCCATGTGAGATGCAGCTCCCTCCTGCCCCGATGCCACTTCTCCTCCGCCTGATGATGCTGATGCACACAAGCACAGAAAGACAAACAAAAAGGGGGGGGGAGAGAGAAATAAAGGGATATTGAGTACATGGATCTCCAGTACAGTTAGCGGACATGACAGACACAGATGCCCCCTGCACTAAGTTGCGCACTTGGGGTCCGCTACGCATTCCGTGGAACATGCCCTACACGCCTAGAGTTGACAACTGCACCCATGGATGACACGGCCCAGGGATGGCTGTACTGACAAACTACTGAGGGTGGTGGCTGGGGACACAGGGGCTTACGGGGGTGCCCAGCCTACAGATATCGCCCTGGCCTAGGGGGACCCCCAGCCCTCCTCCCCCACCCAGACACCTCCACTGCGCGACAACAGAGTAGATAATGCTTGTACTCACCCCCTTGTGTCTGCTGTGCTGCCCTCACGTGCCCATCCAATTCAGGGTAGGCCACCGCCAGGATCCGGAACATCAGGGGGCTCAGTTGACGGCAGGCACCCCGCCTACGTTGGGAGGCCATCCCCAGCAGAGACTCGGCGGTCTTCTTGGTCCCGCGGCGGATGTCCTCCCACCTCTTGCGGCAGTGGGTGCCCCGTCGATGGTGGACCCCCAGGGTCCGGACTTCCTTGGCGATGGCACGCCAAATCCCGATCTTCTCATGGGCGCGGACCTATGTGACACGTACAGGGAGGGAGAAATACCACGTTCAAGTTTCTCAGCATTTTCCTTTCCAGTGGCCCAACGCCCCCCATCCCCGCCAGGCCCCCCGCCATGCCCCCCGCCAGGCCCAACATGCCCCCCATCCCCGCCATGCTCCCCGCCAGGCCCAACATGCCCCCCATCCCCGCCAGGCCCCCCGCCATGCCCCCCGCCAGGCCCAACATGCCCCCCATCCCCGCCAGGCCCCCCGCCAGGCCCAACATGCCCCCCATCCCCGCCATGCCCCCCGCCAGGCCCAACATGCCCCCCATCCCCGCCAGGCCCCCCGCCATGCCCCCCGCCAGGCCCAACATGCCCCCCATCCCCGCCAGGCCCCCCGCCATGCCCCCCGCCAGGCCCAACATGCCCCCCATCCCCGCCAGGCCCCCCGCCATGCCCCCCGCCAGGCCCAACATGCCCCCCATCCCCGCCAGGCCCCCCGCCAGGCCCCCAAGCCAGCCAGTGGCCCCAAATCCATATTGAATTAAACTCACTTGTTGGTCTGGAGGACCGTAGAGTAGGGCATACTGGGGGAGGACCCCATCCACAAGTTTCTCCAACTCCTCTCCAGTGAAGGCAGGGGCCCTTTCCCCAGCCGCAGCAGCCATTGTCCCTTCCAGACCGAGGTCACAGCAACACTTGCAGTATAGGTCCTCTCCTGTGAAAGTTCAAGTCGCAAGTGGATAAGTAGATAGAAAATGGCGGTGACGTCCGCGGCGGTGCGTACCGCGGCGGTGCGTCCCGCCACCGCCGGCGCCCTTCGCCATTGGCTCCTGAAACCCATAGGCTTCAATGTTAACCAATGCGGCTTTGCGCCGCGGTCTTCGCCCGCCGCCCGCCGCGGTGTGCCACGCCAGCGCATTGACCTCACATCCCATTGTCACACTTCACAGGTCAGGCAGCCGCCATTTCCAGGGCCCACATGGCTCAATTTCAACAGCGTCACACAGGCCTAGGCCTTGCATAGCCACTCAGACACGCCATTCACTGCATAGAGAATCGTTTACTGTGCTAGCTGTGAGTACGTACCTGTGGGTTGCTTGACTGTGTGCTCCATGTTGTCCTTCCTAGGCACCGTCCGCTGGGTTGGGCGAGGAGACGGATGAATCCTCCCGTGTACCGACCGCTGGTGGACCTGTCGACAATGGAAGAACGCCACATTATCCTGACCTACCGTCTTAACCGTGCCACTATCCATGAACTGTGTGCCCAGCTGGAGCCCGACCTGATGTCCCCCATCCGCCAACCCACAGGGATTCCCCCTCTGGTGCAGGTCATGTCAGTACTCCATTTCTTGGCAAGTGGGTCATTTCAGACAACCGTGGGAATTGCTTCTGGGATGTCTCAGCCCATGTTTTCGAAGGTGTTATCCAGAGTGTTGTCTGCCCTGATGAAATCCGTGAGGAGCTACATCATTTTCCCTGAGGTGGGCGAATTGGCTACAGTGAAGGGTGATTTCTACGCCCTTGGACATATTCCCAACGTAATTGGTGCCATTGATGGGACCCATGTGGCTTTGGTTCCCCCAAGAGACAGGGAGCAGGTGTACAGGAACAGAAAAAATTACCATTCAATGAACATCCAGGTGGTGTGTTTGGCTGACCAGTACATCTCGCATGTAAATGCCAAATTCCCAGGGTCAGTGCATGACGCCTACATCCTCAGGAATAGCAGCATCCCTTACGTGATGGAACAGCTACAGAGACACCGTGTATGGCTAGTGGGGGACTCTGGGTACCCCAACCTGTCGTGGCTACTGACCCCAGTAAGGAATCCCCGGACCAGGGCAGAGGAACGGTACAATGAGGCCCATGGGCGTACTAGGAGGGTGATCGAACGCACCTTTGGCCTCCTAAAGGCCAGGTTTCGCTGCCTGCATATGACAGGTGGATCCCTAATGTACTCACCTAAGAAGGTGTGTCACATCATCGTGGCCTGCTGCATGCTTCACAACCTGGCTTTGCGCCGCCAGGTGCCTTTCCTGCAGGAGGATGGTCGAGACGGTGGTGTTGTGGCAGCGGTGGAACCTGAGGAGAGTGACGAGGAGGAAGACGACGGGGCTGAAACAGACAACAGGGACAGAATCATTGAACAGTACTTCCAATAGGACACAGGTAACATTTCAAAGATAATTTAGTAAATGTTAACTACTCTCCAGCATCTCTGCTGCCTGTCTATTTGCCCCAGTGTATGATGACTGAGTTTTGGCTTTTCCCTCCCTATTTCAGATCTGGGGTCCCCACTACGAGTCCTGTGCTTCGTTTCCCCATGGACTACAGCTTTGTGGCAGCTGTTTGTTGACTTCACCATGTACAAGGACATATTTGCACTGTCATGTCAATTACAATCTATTGAAATCACAGCCAGACTCCAGATATTTTGGTGCAAAATAGGTGTTTATTTAAGTGCTCAAAATGGGATGGGTGGTTTCAAGTGGGTGGGGGCTATGGTGAAGGAATGTCCATGGCAGAGTCCAGAGTAACAGTCACACAGGTGCATTGTCCAGAGGCCTGTGGAGAGATGGAGCATGAGCAGTTCAAGGATGGACAGGGTGACAATGTGGGACAGTGGGATGACATCAGGTGGTATCCATTGCTGGCGGGGGTCTTGACATCCTACTCTGTCTTCTTGCGAGATCTCAGGGCCCTCTTGCGGGGTGGTTCTTCTTCTGCAGGAGGTGGGGGTCTGGTGGGCTGCTGCTGTGCGGGGGCCTCCTGTCCACTAGCGCCGGCGGAGGTGGTTGGCTGTTCTTGGTCCAGGCTAGTGGCAGGGGCCCTTGGGTGTTGTTCAGTGTCCGCCCTGTTGTTGACGAGGTCCTGCAGCAGCCCTACCATGGTAACCAGGGTGGTGTTGATGGCTCTGATGTCCTCCCTGTACCCCGATAGTGTTCCTCCTGCAGCACCTGGATCTCCTGGAACCGGGCCAGTACCGTCGCCATCGTCTCCTGGGAGCGGTTGTATGCTCCCATGATGGTGGTGAGGACCTCGTGGAGAGTGGCTTCCCTGGGCCTCTCCTCCCCCCCCTGTCGCACAGCTGCCCTCCGAGTTCCCCTGTTTCCCTGGGCCTCTGCCCCCTGGCCGGTGTGCCCACTACCACTGCCCCCAGGTCCCTGTTGTTGTTGGGGTGGTGGGTTATCCTGGGTGCCCTGTAGTGGTAGACACACCGCAGATTGACGCGCCCTGGAGACAGAGGCATGGGCCCGCTGGGTGGGAGCTGTGCTGGTGTTCCCAGAGGGGTTTGGGTCTGTAGTGGCCTGGGCCTGTGTGAGGGGAACCGACTGTCCAGAGGTCCCCGATGGTCCGGGCTGGTCATCGGTGTCCAGGTCGACAGAGCTGCTGTCATCGCTGACGGCCTCTTGGGTGGGGGGTGTGGAGAATTCTGGCCCCTCCGCCGCGGTGTGTTGACGGTCGGGTCCTGCAGGGGTATAGAGGTATGGTTATAGTTTCAATGTGTGGCATATGGGTGTATCTGTGGGTTCTCGTGTCCCCAAGTGCTGGCATTCGTGTGTGGGGGCTTTGGTGAGGGTGGCTTGTGGGGGGGATGTGTATATGCATTGGGCATGCTTTGGTGATGGGTGTCCATGCTTAGTGGACGCATGCAGGCCTAGGTTTTGGGATGTGTGGGTTGTGATGGTGAGACATTGGCGGGAATAGGTGTGCTGGGGGTGGGGGTGAGGATGGTGGTGGGGGTGAGGATGGTGGTGGGGGTGGGGGTGAGGGTGGGGTTCGAGGATGGGGGTGAGGGTGGGGTTCGAGGATGGGGGTGAGGGTTGGGGTATGATTTGGCATGCAGGTGGGGGGGAAGCAGTATTGAAGCTTCAACTTACCAGTATCCATTCCTCCGCCGACTCCTGCGAGGCCGTCAGGATGCAGGATGTTCAAGACTTCCTCCTCCCATGATGTGAATTGTGGGGGTTGAGGTGGGGGTCCTCCGCCAGTCTTCTGCACGGCGATGTTGTGCCTGGATACCATGGAACGCACCTTCCCCCGTAGGTCGTTCCATCGCTTCCTGATGTCTTCCCGATTTCTGGGGCGCTGTCCCACTGCTTTCACCCTGTCGACAATCCTCTGCCATAGCTCCGTCCTCCGGGCAATGCTGGTGTATTGTATCTGTGTGCCGAACAGCTGGGGCTCTACCCGAACGATTTCCTCCACCATGACCCTGAGTTCTTCGTCTGTGAAGCGGGGTTGTCTTTGGGGTGCCATGGGGTGGTGTGTATGATGTGTGGGGTAGAGTATGTGTATTTAAGTGAGTTGAGTGTGGTGGTGTGTCTTGTTTTGTGTGTGGATAGTGTGTGGGTGATGGTGTTGAGTGGCTGTGGCTGTTATTTTTTGGATGCTGGTGTCTCGCTCTTGCCTCCTTGACAAATTTTTTAGCGTAGGGGTTTGTGGGTGATGTGGGTGTGTGTTTTATATTGTATTGTGTGTGTGGGAGTGGTGTGTGTATGTGTATCAGGTGTGTGGGATTCAAATCGTCCAATGTGGCTGAGTTTTGTTCGTTTGTGTGTATTCTGACCGCGGCGGTGTGTCCCGCCAATGGAATACCGCGTTTGAATGACCGCCGCGTGGATTCGTGGGTCGTAATGGGATGGGCGTATTTCTGTTGGCGTGACGGTGGAGGTTTGGTCACCTCCACCTTTCCGCCGACCGCTGGTCTGGCGGTCGGATTTTCGGAGGTTTGCCTTCTGCGGGTCAGAATGACCGTGGCGGGTTTCCGCGACCGCGGCGGGATTATGGAGGATTTCTGACCGGCGGTAGGCGCCTTTTACCGCCGAGGTCAGAATAACCCCCTTTGTCTGTAATAAAAATAAAACCTTTAAGGCCCAGCATCAAGCACTGCTTCTCAAAATTAAACGGTTAGAACATCAATATTATTCTTCCTCCTCCAATTTTAATATACAAGAACTTATTCAGGCAAAATTTGCAATTTAACAAAATCTCAACAGATAATGCTTCCTCTTTTCTTCTAAGTAGTAGTGCCCGTTATTATGGAGGTCGTAATAGAGTGGGGAAGCTTCTGGCTAATTATTTAAAAGTCCGAAAGCAACGCCATAATGTGAAGTCTATAGTTTGAGATACTGGTGAGTCCCTTTTGAAGGATGAAGATATCTTAGCTGAATTTGTTAATTATTACCAGACACTTTATACTCTTGAGTCAGTCCCGACCCCCTTACAGATTGATGATTATTTAAAGAATATTCCAAACCCTAGTAAGACACTGATTGATGCTACTTCACTTGAAGCAGATGCTACTTCGTTAGAAATTTTTAAAGCTCTTCAATTTCTAAAAACAGGTAAAACTCCTGGTCCAGATGGATTTACAGTGGATTTTGTTTTACATTTTTCTGACATGTTACTTCCCAAACTTTTTCAGCTTTTTCAATTCTTCATGGGTTCTGGTTGTTCAGGGGGAACATTTCAGGAAACTTCGATTTGCCTAATTCCAAAGGACGCTAAGGATCATACTTTCTGTAAAAATTATAGACCACTCTCTCTTCTCAATTCAGATTATAAAATCTTTGCTTAATTATTGGCCCTACGTCTTGATACCCTTTTACCTGCGCTGATAAGTAAGGAACAAACGGGTTTTGTCAAAGGTAGACTTGCTTCTGACAATTCTAAAACATTCTTTAATGTACTCAGCAAAGCTCCCACTCTGTCGTACTCTTTAACGGCAATTTCCATAGATGCAGAGAAAACGTTTGACAGGTTAGACTGATTTTTTCTATTAAAAGCTTTAGCTTGGCATGGTTTAGGGCCTCATTTCATGTCATTTATCTCTTTGCTTTATCAATCCCCGATGGCATTGATATTGGTAAATGGGAAATTGTCTAGATATTTTGTATTACACCGAGGTGTACGTCAAGGGTGTCCGCTCTCTCCACTCCTATTCATTCTAGCTCTAGAGTCCTTTCTATCCAGTATTAGAAATAACATTAAAATTGAAGGTTTCCAGTATGGCGAGAAACTTTTAAAATGAACGGCGTATGCAGATGATATACTTTTATATATCTCAAATCCTGACCTCTCGATTCCGTCTCTACTTCGGGAATTTGAGGATTTTTCTTTGATATCAGGTTATAAGATAAGTTCGGATAAAACTGAAATCCTCCCTCTAACAAACTTTGTTTTACAGCATCGTTTGATACTACTGGTTTTCACTGGAATTCTTCCAAGATTAAATATTTTGGTATTTGGTTCACCTCATCCATTAAAAAGTCCATTGAAGTAAATATCTCAGATGCTTTAGAGAAAGTTGATAGATCGATTCTGGCATGGAATCCCTTATTTTTATCCTGGTGGGGTCATCTTGTCTCTATTAAAATTATGATTTCTCCTAACATTCTATATATCCTATGCATGATTCCGCTTCCTCTACCTGGTACCTTTTTTACACAGATTATCTAAATTCCTCTGGAACAATAAGAAATCTAGAATTTCCCTTAGTCATCTTCGCCATTCTAAATAGGAGGGAGGAGTCAATTTTCCTCATTTTAGATTGTATCACAAATCCTTTTGTTTGCATCAAGCTTCTAGATGGATCTCCCTGTCAGGCTCTAGGTTTACCCCCTTACGGTTGGATATTGAGGCCCATATTTATACTTTTTGACGCAAAACTGCGCCGGCACAGTTTTGCGTCAAAAATATTACCGCCGGCTAACGCCATTTTGGTGCGCCGTGTGGGCATCATATTTATACTTTGAAGCACGGCGGCGCAAACCACAGGTGGGAGTCATTATTTTTGACGCACACAGCAGCGTCAAGTCATAAAGCAAAATGAGATTAACGCAGCGGAAATGACTGTGGGTCGATTTACGACCCCGCAAACCGGATATACGCCGTTTTTTGACGCAATAGCGTCAAAAAAAAACACGAACACTGCCATTTCAACAGAGGAGAGCCAAAATGGATCTCAGATGCCACTACGTACCCCAGGAAGATGACAGCAGACCAGGAACCAGCCAGTAGGACCCACACAAGAACCAGGACACTTTTAAGAAGAAAAGAAAGTGTTGCTTTAGTGCAGAGGAACAGGAAATTCTGGTTAAAGAGGTGACGGAACACCAGCACCAACTGTTTGTCACCTCAAAGTTGCCAATCAGTAGGAGAGAGGCTATATGACAACAAATTGTCGACAAGAACACTGTGGCTGAAGTACGCAGAACAGTCATCGAGTGCAAGAAACGCTGGCATGACTGCAAGTGCAGGACCAAGAAAAAGATGTTCAGGAACAGGAAGGCAGCACTGCAGACTGGAGGGGGGAGTCCAGCACACCAGGAGGCCCTGGACCACATGGAGGAGATGGTCGCAGCCGTCATCCCTGAGGAGATCGTCACAGGGATTCAAGGACAGGACAGCGCAGACTACCAGGAGACAAAGCACATGCAGGGTAAGTCGCATGGGAAATAAAATGCAATAATGTAATCTACAACCGGGGGGGATAGAAATGTCAGTGTACGGAAAGCAAAACTAAAACCACATGGTCTGCAAGTTGTAACTGGACTTGCCAGCATAGTACCAAGTGCCAAACCTGAGTGTGTATACTAGGTTCCAACCAAACAGTCACTTATTCACATGTATGTGTAATATACTGGTCGCATCAGTACTAGGTTCCCCATTCACAAACCCATGCCTGTGTTTGAGGGTGGGAGGGTGAATAAACAACTATCAATTTCCAACAACATGTATACCGAGGAGTGTATAGACAAGTCCACACGTGTTTGACTCTACACACACACACCACAGGTAAGGTCTATCAACAATTAGGAGTCAGCAAACCCTAGAGCAATCATAGGGCCACACATGTCAGGAAATGCAGAACTTGGTACACAACATATACTTCCAGTAAGGCCTGACTTACATCAGACACAGAGTTGCAAGAACACCCATGATCATGAATTGCATGCACACCTAGGCCATTGCACTCAAGTTCCACATACTTGTAGCACTACATGTGGAAGTACATGCTGCTAGGAGGTTCTACCTACTGTTTCCTAATTACGTAGGTAAATAGGGAAGCAGATGTCTATTGGAAACAATTTGCTGTACCAATCTTGGAGAATGTGGGTCTGACAGGCTGACTAAATCGGAGCTGACTTCCAGTGCGACTCTTGTTGATACAAGTGTCATCCACATGACTAACCTGTGTACTCACAGTGGGGCCTACAGGAATGGCCTACAATCCCTACATAATACCATTGGATATGCATTGGCCAACTCAAAACATGTGAGAAACTGAATTCCCACTCATGGAACAAGAGAAAAGCTTGCCCAACGCATCACACCTTGCTATGCGTTCAACACACACGAGTCCATAACCAGCAAACACAACATATAAGAGACATATAAACACTTACTGGAGTGGTCGGGGTCCTCAAATGTCGCCACCTCTCCCACAGTGTAGGGTGCCAGTCCACCTGTAAGGTATGGAAGGAAGAAATGTGCTCAAAATCTGTGCACAGCGCAACCATTTCATAAACATATACAATGTGTAGGCTGAATAAGGAAATGGCAGCCATTCAGACATGATGGTACTGCATCTGATATATCACGGCCAACTTGTACATAGCATGGGTCTCCTGTGACAGTTACACACATATCTGCACACGTACATAGGCCCTAACTATCATGTGGTTGCAAACATGCCCCATAATTGGTGAGCAGAAAAAGATATGGAGTGTAATTGTCTCATCATGTGCATCCAAGAGAGACATCCAAATCCTGGTTACTTGAGGACTGCATTACCAGTCAAACATGCCTTGTGGCCATGAAACATTTATGACACATAGGTACAATGTACAGAGGGAGGAGCAGGTACTTTTGTATGCCCCACTGTTGTTACATTTGATTCAGTTGATGTGGCCCAGCTATGGTGATTTGCACCAACAATGGAGATGTGAAGCCATGTGCATACACTTGGACTGCAATCCATATTTGGAATGTGGCACAGTTAACTCCAACAAACATTCTAAGATGTTAGCTGAGGGCACCTTACACCTTTTCACAATGTTTTCAAATCCAGATCTGACATGTATCCAAAAAGATCAAGGAACATAATAATCCCAAACATTCATAGTACTTCCGTGAACGCTTTCCTTCCACACTTACCAGACTCTCATGAGACATATGTCTGAGCCACTTTGCTATTATCAATTGACGTGAAGGCAGCACTCATTTTCAGCATCATGTAGTGATTTTAAAGTCAGTCTAGCTATTGCCTCAACACAGTTAGCCAATATTTTGGTACATCTTTACTTCTCTGTCAATAGTACCCTATATAGACATGATTGGCTCCTATTTTGTTTGGTTTTCTGACAAAAAGGCCGCACGAATTTACTTCATGGAAAAGCATCCTGTAAGTTTGCTGAGGACGTGCTACCTGACAACTAGCAATTGTGATCCTTGCCATAGTGCATCAATTATCCCTTTATGTTTCCCCAGCATTACACACAGTCAGTTAGCTGGCAGACATTGTACAAATCCTCTTATGTCACTACAGAGCATTTAATCGTGCACATTTACATGATTAGTACTAACCAACAGTGCCACCAATCATGATTCCCAGGTGGTCCAAGAGATCCTGCTCCCTGGTGATGAGGTCAGCCCACCGGTGCTTCAGCTGGTGGTCACTCCTCTGGCTGGCATACACACGCTGCAGGTGATGCAGCACCTTTCCCCACCGGATTCTGCGCGCCTCTGTTGGATACCCCTGTATCACCCTGCCCCCTGCATGGATCATGAGTGGCAAGAAATGGCACACAAGCCAGATGAACCCCCCCAACTCCTCTTCACCCATCCTGCCAAGACGTGGCCTACCAGACATACTTGAAAAGTGAAAGGGAATAGGGGTAAAATAAATAGAAAGGGGAAAAGGGGGAAAGTAGGGGTACAAATACAGATGAAAAGTAAACTTCACCACTAAAAGAGCCCAACTATCCCCAAACTAACACTACCCACAACAGACACCCACAAACAACAAAAACACAAGATAAATGGACAAATGTAGACAAAACACAGTAGTACAGTATACAGCAACAATATTTATTTCACAAATGGACTTTACAGATAGCACACAGGACAAAAAAGCACAAAATCTCAGGACACCACTCTCTACACAGCCACACAGTCTAGAAGGATCATAGACTGCAAAGTGAAAGTGAAAGTACACCTACTGTACATGATCTGTAAACAGGATATCCTATTACATCACTTCCTGTATGAAATGTCTGCCCTTTTTCAAATTATGCGTCATTTTTTGTCTACCAAAACTGTATTTGCGTCATTGTTTTTGACGCACAGGAGTAAAAATTAGCCCGCATCCACATAATAGTACATGACCTGTACAAATATCTGGATGTGGGCTAATTTTCACTTCTGTGCGTCCAAAAAATTACGCAAATACAGTTTCGGTAGACAAAAAATGACGCATAACGCTAGGAACGTCAAACTTTCAGTGCATTAACTGGTTTTGGGCAATTTTTCTTGTTTTTTTATTATGTTACATTTGGGACACATCAGAGATAGGCTGATTGAAGACACTATGGTGTTGATGGTGTATGTTCACATGTGTGACATCATACTGCAGCGGACCATGATCCGCTACTCCCTTCACAGTATTTTTACGTTTGGCTGACGCAATAGTTGGTCATAAGTGTGGCCTACATATATGTGTTGCACAAATTGTGCATGTTTGGCATAAGGAGAGGATAGCAATGTGACACACATATGTACAATACCTAAATGCCTTTGGCTCAAAGTGTGTGCTTTGGCAACTAATGTATTTGTTGACCAAGTGTGTGTGTATCACATGAAGCATATTTGTACATATGCTTGTATGAATGTGACGTCCATGTGTCCAATCCTTAGATGCAAGTCATTGTGGAAATGAGAGAGGGCATGTGTTAGTCATACATGTAGCAACATCCGTAAAGTGGACTTTCAAGATTTAGGGTCACGTAGACACCACATGTGACATAGCATGCATCAGATAGATGGCAGACGCTTGTTCATGTCAATGGTCCGCATTTTCTACATCGTATGTCCTGGAGTATTGGTAACAGCTTCCTAGGCACTAGTTGGTGAATCCCACAGTGAGTCATACACATGCATTGAGCAAGTGGGTACCATGTTGTTTGCACAGACAGACAAGGGTGAATCTCAAATGTATGATGACACCACAGTTGAGGCCATAGAAGTGAGCCCCAACTATCAAGTGGCTGTGGTGGACCAGCATACAAGACAGCACGTGTCCACATATTTCCAGTGATCAATTGCACATAGGTGTCTTGTTCATGTGTGTGGTCCAATGATGATCCTGTATATTTTTGGGGGTGTAATTTATCACATTTCGGTCCAGGACTCATCATGAGTCAGTGGCACTTATTCCTGTATCTACTGAGTATCCTTGGTTGATCAATGTGAGTAAAGTGGATGTGGACATGTGAACCTACATGGGGATGGTCCCACCCTGTCACTAAAGATGTGTAATGAGACAGTCAACAGGGCAACCTTGGTGTGCTGAGTGAGATAATGTCTCAGGTGTCATGTTCCAGCAGGTGTCATTACAACATTTGTACACAGGTTAGCCTCTGCAATTCCCTCATTTGGGAACATCATAGCCCCTGTGCTGATTATTCTTGCAGCTATTCACCACACACGGCCTGTCGCATGGGCTCTCATTATCCTAAATGAGACTACTGGATTTCTAGGCAGCAGGATCGATAACGGTGTGGGGGACTGAGTCTGACCCACGTGTAAGGAACTCTGTCACCCTAAATCCGTTTTTTGCTCCGGCTAACTAGCAGTGCCTCATTTCTCCTACGGGGAAGAAATTATTAGGCAGCCGAGCGCATGACATCTTTGGAACTTCTCAGGGAAGTCGTGGTCACTCAGATCCGAACCAACTCTCTCATTTACAATATGATCTCATATACAAATGACTAAGACAGTATAAGTTTTATATAATGTTTTAATAAAACGACTGTATTTTAGATAATAAGGCGTGAGCCGCAATAACCAGAACAATATAACATAGTAGGATTGATATAGTCACCAGGAGAGTAAAACATAAGAATAAAGCTATCATATTTCCTAACAGTTTCTACTCTCCCTCTGCTTGTTCTATTTAGAGCACAGCATGTTAAGCTTCTAGCTTGCCTTTCCGAATCACCGGGGAGACATACGCCCTCATACCTGAGCAAAGGCCTGTGATCTGGTTCAGCATCTGCAACGAGGCAGTCAGCGTCTAGCTGTGGGTCTCTGGTCGGAATCTCCCTCTTGCGTGTATTGGGACAAGGAAGTGATTTTATAACTAACATGTCATCGTGATCACAAAATGTCCCTACGCAGGAATGCCAAATCTAAACTCCTACCACGTCTATCGGCAATGTACCAGACTGTATCCTTGACTGAAGCACAGAGTGAATATGTTATGGAGAACTCCAGTGCTGAAGTAGGCAAAACAGTGTGATATGAATAAAAAACAACACCGTAGAACTGGCTATTTGAAAAATAACAGTACGAAGCCTCATAAAAAGCATTAAGAGCAAAGTGCACAGAGGCTCTAAGCTGTCAGCAAATGAATAAAATACATTCAGGGCAAAGTGCACAAAGGCCTAAAGCCTGAAGCTAATGCACAAAGTATACGTAAAACTAACCACACTACACCCTCCCCTTGTCAGTAGCAAGTGGTTCCAATAACATAAAAACATGCCCCAAATATAAACAATATATTTCGACAAGATAAGAAGACAACAAAGTCATAAATTTAGGAAACATGTGACGATAAAGCCAAATTCAATATAGTGTCAATTTTGCCAAAGAAAAAAAAATCTAATTGTCAGACAGAAGCAATAGAACGTAGGAGCTCCTCCACCTCGATATATGTTAAAATCGGAAGATCCACGCCACAAAGTACCATGGAGCAGGTGTGTTCCAAAGCCCCAAAACCATTCAGGGCGGCACCCCGTGCAGGGCCTATGAAAGAGACAATACCATCTTCCTCCAGGAAGGGAATCTCATAAACTGCCTCACGAAGCAAACGCAACCGTAGTGCACAAGTCTGGGAATGAGCCCTAATCGGGAACATCAAAAGATCAGGATCGACCACTGGAGGGCGCTGCAGTGAGAGACAGAAAGCCAGTGCATGTTCAAATGAGCACCAAAGGCACCGAAACACGGGTTGCACACAATCCAAAACCGGTGTGAAAGACAGAGACCAGTCACACTCCAAATGGCCCAGGAGTGTAGCTCCAAAATGCTGCATCATGCGTTCACGACACAGCTGCGCTGACGGGAGCAGCAATATAGGATCTCGTCGTGGCAGGACAGCCATTGCGGAAAAATAGCAACAATAGCAAGACTCCAGCCAACAAAGCCAAAGTAATCGGGAAACCCCCAAAAATGCTTCCGAAAATAGAGTGTATAGCCGAAGGTATCAAACCGAATATGGAAGAGAAGGTGTGAGCGAAACCAACACCAACGGCTTTGAAAAAATGAGCAATACCAGCAGTGCTGGATGCATTAAATATACGTCCCACAAGTTCACCAAAGTGACTTGGAAAGTTAGTATTCAAAAGGGACTGTATCTCCGCCGATGACCTTGCCACCTGAAGTGCGTAGGTCTCACTAGCAGATGTAAGGGCCACATGCTTTTGAAACAATAAAGCTTTCAGCCGACTCAACTTGCGAAATCAACCTTGGAAGTAGCAATATGAGGCCAGATGTCAGCTACCTCCCTAATTTGAGTGGGGGGAAACAACACATTCCCGCAACACGTAACGGCCTTGTTAACAACGACAACCTAAACTATGCCGGGACGCATGCCACAGCAGCGTTCGCTGTTAAGAACAACGTAACTGCCGTTAGAAAGCAACCGGAAAGTATTTTTAATAACCGGGACTGGAACACCCTTTAAATAACAAGCTAAGTTAGCAATCGAAGCGTTACACGCTCCGTGCAAGGACAGCTGTTTACAAACCATGGAATGGCTGACAGAAGATTCGCATTCGCTACCGCTAAGAAAAACCTTCATATCTACCCACCGGAATGTGCTTCAAACAAGAAGTATATTGCAGAGTGGAGATAGGCAAATTAATAACCCCATGAATCAACCACTCAGCTGACGGAATCTCAGCCACAGTGAAAGGCAGTTTCTCCAATTTCTCAATATTCAACATAACATACGTCGCTTCCTTTTTAGCCATCAACTGTTGTTGACGAGTCAAATTAAAGGAGATAAAGATCTCTCTGGCACGAATGTGCTGCCATGGAACGCGACCCGCCTTCAAGGTCTGAAGAGTCCAACCCAGCTGCATGATGGACCGCGTTTGACTCTGCCCATGATATAAAGAAGACATGTCTGATTTAATAATGTCAATAGCAGAGGAAACAATGCTGTCAATCGTGTAAACACGGTCAGAAAGGGTATGCATGCCATTATCAACAACAGACAAAGGGCCTGATTCTAACTTTGGAGGACGGTGTTAAACCGTCCCAAAAGTGGCGGATATACCACCTACCGTATTACGAGTCCATTATATCCTATGGAACTCGTAATACGGTAGGTGGTATATCCGCCACTTTTGGGACGGTTTAACACCGTCCTCCAAAGTTAGAATTAGGCCCAAAGTCTGCAGCAGATTTTCTTGATCAATCTGCCTCAACCGGGCTGCAGCCTCCTGTTGTGAAAGTTTCCAAATCTCATTATAAACTTCATATAAAAACCTTTTCTTCCGTGGTACCTTGGGACCTGACAAAAAATCAGTACCATTAGACAGTAACTTGAGATGTGACTTAACTGCATCCAGCGTGGATGACTTCAACCATTGTTGACAAAGCTTCCCCACGCTGTACGTAGTTATAATATCAGCATGTTCTGGTGAAATGTAACGAGGGTCTGCCCTACTAGTCCTGAACCCCCCTGAAGAGGTGACAAAACGTTGATGACACTGATTAGTGTCTACAGGCCATAATAACCACCCGCCCGGATGTAACGATGAAGCGTTAAGCGTACCATTCTGGACCCAATGCGTAAATTCACTAAAAGTAGCATTCACATAGTGCTGCCAGTTGTTTAATTTGGAAGGAACAGGTATACTAGGCAAAGTCAACTCTCTAATCGTCGCCAAGCCCAAACAGCTAGTCTGTTGTACTGTGTCATTGAGGAAAATCATCTGCACAGGGATAAGACATGCTCTAAATGATGTATCCCTGCCTTGCATCTGCCAATTTTTCGTACCACAAACACTTTTCAAGTCAACAGTCTTTAACCAGTATTCATACCCCTCGACCGAAAGTTTAGATACAAACAAATTTGAATATAGTAATTTAGTATCGGTCAATAAAATTTGCTTATTAGAATACGGTGCAACTTTAAAATAGTAAGACTTAGCATTCCGCTGATCATGCCCAGAAAAATATGCAAATTTATCATAATACGTTTTCGAACTCCCTTGTGGAGGAGTCGAGCAATGTTCCCATTGCACATAATTAAATATGGACTTAGGGCTACTAGCTTTATGAATAAAGTGGTGTCCATAATAGTTGTAGCAAAGCATGTCACCATGATTATCTCTAAATTGGTAATCATCTTCATCGTCATAGACAGTATAATATTGCAAATCCATTAGCATAGAATCTACTGTCTTCACATCCCAATCATCAGAAACAATGCCTGGTATAACAATATCATTCATTGATAACTTGAGGACATACGGTATTTGAATCAATTCAGTGGGACCATATATATCAAACATTACTTTATCCCACACAATCCCATCCGGAATCGGTATTGCAGAAATGTTCACATTGGACAAGTCTCTTCGAACCATATGAGACGAAAAATGTGGTCTCAACACAGTCTCCACGTGCTCAATGTCAGATCGATCAGGAAGAAAATGACCATGTATTACTAGAAAAAAAGTAACCACAAATCCCAACCATAAAAAAAGAGTCATTACAGTCATAAAAAGCCACAAATAGTTCCAAGGAAAAACAAAATATGTGCGTTTAAGCCAACTCAGCAGCTTACGTGGACCTTGGACAGAAGACATCGAGGACGAGGAGCTGGACACTGCTTCATCAGCGTCGTTGAAGCAGCCAGAGGCAGTTCTTGCAAAAGGTGCAATTGTGAACAAAGAAGCAGATGGAGGCTCTCTCCTAGGCACGCTATAAACCACATGTTCAGAAACATCAGTAGAACGTACAGCAACTTGATCAAAAGATTCCATATGAATCGTTGTCTGTGGAACAATCGCAAGATCATCTTCCACCCTCCCCAAGCTCTGAAAGGAAACAGCGTCGGTGTAAATCACCTGCAGCGGGACTTCTTCCCCAGTAGTGAGAGGGATGCCGGAACTGCTGGGTGTCCCTCTTGGTCTGCTGTGCAGAATCGGCCACATGTTGTAACTTGACATTATCAATAGAAACAAAGCGATATCCTTTGGCCCCTTGCAGCGGCGGTAAAATCACAGTTCTCGTGCCGCTCACCCCTAACACAGGGACAGGTGCTCGATAAGAAGGACCAAATTCTTTCTTTACTGCGACCTTTTCACGCACTAGATCCCCAATCCTGGGAATCCAACCAGTAGATGTTACTGGCTCATCCTTAATTCCTGAGGAGGCAGCACTTGCAGAAGAGTTATCTTCACGGAATTGTTGTAAATCCTGCAAAACAGTGACACGATCATTTATGTCAAAGGGCGGAACTGCCGCCTCCACACCAGGACCATCTAGATCAGGAACATACATTCGTGTTCCAAACAGGCACTCATATGAAGTACGACCCCCCAGTGACCGTCTAGGCAAGTTATTAAGTGCTCTCTGTACTACATATAGGTGGGCTAGCCAACTACGACCCGTACCTATAACCCTGGCCGTTAAGGATTGCTTTAAATCACGATTTAAACACTCCACGACAGAATTTCCCTCAGGATGAAATGGAGACGAGAATTGGAGTTGGACCCCCAACGAAGCCATGGTGTCCCTGAATGCCTTAGAGGCGAAAGCAGGGCCCTGGTCCGAATGAAAAGCCGCAACTGCAAATGTATCGACAAAGATGCGCAAATCTTTAATAACAGTCCGAGCGTCAGCTGAGCGTTGAGGCCATACCCACACAAATCTGGAGCACGAATCTACAGCAACCAATATATATTTGTATGCACTATCTGGTGTCAGCGGACCACAATGGTCCAAATACACACACTGTAATGGTTTGTTTGAAATCAGAAGGGGCGTCTGCTGCGGGCGTCTAGCCGACGACGCTTTAATTTGTTGCAGACATCACAACAAAGGACATACTGCTTTGTCTCTTTATAGAGACCAGGCCACCAGTAACGAGCCTGTAAAAGTGAAATCGTGGCAGCCACACCAGCATGTGCAGATGCCACCCCCTCATGTGCTGCAGAAATTAATCGAGGTCTCTCAATTCTATTGGGAATTTCACGTACACCAATGCCTGGAATATTAACAACAGCATTTAGCGCACTACTCAAGCAGTAACTATATTTAGAAGGAACTCCTTTAGGAAATCTCTGTGTCTGGTTTGGAACTCGAACGAGTCACTGCGGCTACAGTGGCGATAGCCACTGCCGACTTTGCGGCTTCATCAGCCAAAGTATTCCCAGCAAAGTGTATTCCAACACGCTGGTGTCCAAGTGTATGCACAACATGGACCTTAGGAAGCGTTTCTTTCAGATCTGCAACCTTACCCCACAACAGTTTATGTTTAATGGTGTTGCCTTTAGAATCTCTGAACCCATTCAACTTCCAATAGTGCAGATATTCATTGAAAGACTGAACACAGTAGTAGGAGTCACAGACCAGCAAGGTCAAAATCGCCGGATCCGCGTGCTCCAACGCTAACAATAGAGCTTTGAGCTCAGCCAGCTGTGCTGTGCAATCTCCCAAGGTTTTAGTATAAGTATGTCGGGGGCAGAACACTTCCCCCTCCATAGTGACGCTCACCACCGCACATGCAGCAGAATACTGTTGTTTAGTCCCAACCGCTGGTTGCGCAGAGCCATCGGTATACATGACCACTTAATATTGGTCAATAGGCAATGTGCCAGCAGGAACTGGGTACTCTATTTCATATTGAAGAAATTCTTGAGTCTGCAGTGTAGGGTCAAATATGTAATCCACATCAGTGGCTGTCAAAGACGTAGCCCATTGTATCCATCGCGGGTGTAAAGCTTTCGAATTAGGAACACTCGCTTTTGTAACAGCCTCTAAGGCCGGAATCGGGGAAACGACAATGATGCGTTGGCCCTGGGCAAGCGGTCTTTCTTTAATTACAGCCATCTGTACTGCAGTGAGTATTTTCTCAGTCTGTGCAAATCGTTGTTCTGCAGCAGAATACAAGTGGGACTTGTATGCAATCGGGACTGTCTCACCCTCATTAAAGGTGACATACGTAAACCCAACAGCCCCAGGTATTACCCTGATGACTAAATGTGTCTTATTGTCCCGTGTGTGTAAGTGTTTAACTGCTAAGAGATCAGTCTGTAACTCTCGCAGTATGTGTGTATGCTCAATCGTCCAAAATCTACTCGAATAATTTGGGCGAATCAGTTCGTATAAGGGTTTTATACGCGTAGCATAGTCAGGAATGTAAGTTCTGCCAACATTCAGAAACCCCAACAATGACTGGAGCTTCCGAACCGTATTAGGAGGCTGCAATAAAGCACAATTCTCCCAAAAATGTGGTGCTAGGCTCTTGCCCTCACTCGATAACTCATATCCCAGGAAAATGACGCTGAGGAAGGCAATCTTTGATTTCTTAAAATTAAACTTATAGCCAATATCAGCAAATCCCACAACAATGCGCGATACGCGCCCTAGATGTCGCAGAACCTCATCGTCTGTCAAATATATGTCATCAACAAATGATAACGCTTCAGGGTCCAACTCGTGCAGCAGTTCAGTCACACAAGCCGAAAACAGTCCTGGGCTATTCTTATACCCCTGAGGCAAACGACAAAAAATTTTCTGAGAGCCAAACGCACTGAAACTCGTATAGTCCCGACTTTCGGGCGCTATATTTTGGCACAAAAATCCATTCGAGATATCCAACGTTGTTTTGTATTTCTTACGCACTACATTGTTCATAAGCGCTGCGCTATGTGAATTCTGTATTGCATATGTGCGTGTGTGACTATTCAAATGCCTGTAATCCACCACTATCCTATATGAATGGTCCGGTTTAGCAACCGGAAATAAGGGATTATTCATCGGAGAGACACAGGGCTCAATTACACCCTGGTACTCCAATTGTGTAAGAATTTGCCGAACTAATGCCCTTGCCTCAAATTTAATAGGATACTGCGGCTGTGGCTGAGGTGTGCCCTTTATTGGAATTACATGATAAGGTGATTGTCTATCCCACCCCACATTAGTTCTATATAGGGCGGGAGCCTGTGCTAGATCCCATGTTTTACCATAGGACTCCGCTAGCTCTCTCGGAACAAGTGGTGAGAAGGAAGGTACAATAACATCCTCCCCAACCGGACAGTCGCGAACAAAGTCAGGTGGCCAATCCTGTTCGGCCAACAGAACATCATATGATTTTACCACATGGTCCCAAAAGATGGCGTGTACAATGCGGTCAATGTCCCCTTCTAATCGTAGAGTCACTTGATATACTCTATCAGGATCAGAGACTCGCATGTCCGCCGTTTCGACTTGTATGAAGTCATCAGTTGCTTTCACCTCCAGATGCTCTAGAAGACTCCGGCGAACTATTGTGACCTCTGCCGCGCTGTCTAACAGTGCTAACGCCCATGTCTTGTTCGTCAAGAGAACTCTCTTCTTGAGCGGCATGTCTAACTGAGACAGCTGCCACTTTTTTCTTTTCAAATTGCCGTTTTTGTTGCAGCGGTTTCTCTTCTTGTTTAACAGAAACCTCCACTGAGCGGTGTGAATCCTGTCTCGGTTTCACGTACTCCGTCCTCCGCTCTGACCGCCCACCTCTCTCACTTCTCTTCTCTGAGGAGTCCTGAAAGGAACGAGATTGGCGTGTATCAGTATATTGATATCTATCAGGCGTCTTCAAATTATCCCTATTCCTGAGATTATACCTATTCTGCGGGGTCTCCGGTTGCAGAGACTGTTCCCCATCTTTTTTAGGTGTTTGCTGTTTCTTTTCCCAGCGCTTTTTCGTACCCTCAGGTTGCTGTTGCTTAGCATTATCATTATTATATTTACCCTGCAATTGGGGTTTCTGCGGTCTAGCCCCTAGGCTATCGCGACCAATACTTGAATATGTCTCAGCTATTATTCTCGGAAGTTCCCGCTCTTGATCAATCTGCGGAACATCCCGAAGACGCATTCGCACGGCTAGTGCTACTGCCTCTCCCTTGAGATTACTCAAAATAATAGAAGAAACTGCGGCAAAATTGCCCATTAACTGCATGCCCAAATCTAAGGCAGGGGCAGCCCCATATTCATCTTGAATTTGTTTAAGCACTTCCGGTAAATTAGCTAAAGTCGGTGTACCGTGTGCTGTAGTATAGAGCGCGGCAAACACCGTGCCCCAGGTATTACAAAGGTCCACCGGAGGAACCATCCCATACGGCAAACACATCATCAAAATTCTATGTTTATCCTGAGGTCCCGTATGGGGAAATACTGCTTCCAGCGTATTAATTTTTTGCGCCAGCCAAAATGGAGTTTCCTCCCGTTTAGCCGGTACCTTGCCCATAACTGAGTGTACAGTGGCCGGATTGATTCCCGGTACCACTGCTTGTGGGTGCGCCGGAGCAGCACGCGCTGCATTAGTATTTAATGTCTGCATCACAAACTGAACCAGTCTTCTGTATGTTGTAGCTAAGTCTATATATAAACGATGCACATCAGCCACTGCCAAATTTGCAACCGCAGGATATGGTGTGTAAGTAGCCAATATAGGCCAGGTCGGATCATCATTACTCAACGGACCTAACCTCACTTGTGCTACTGTATGTGGGAGGGCGCCATCAAGCCAATTATGGTGTTCTTGATAAGATAGAGGTATCTCTAAATAAGCGTAAGCCCTGTATTGTAAAGGGGCATTCGCAACAGTGTATTTGTGAAAAGTATTTGTACCCCCATCAACTGCTGGAAATGCGACCCAAGAATAAAAAAGTTCTGTCCTATAGGCTGCATGGGCATCCACCACAAAAGTGACTGGACCCCCCTGTACTGTTAGTCCATGTGCTATCAGATGTCCTGTGAGCGGGTGACGCATATTGATTGCTATATTCACTACATTAGGATTCGCCATTTGCAAAAATATAGCTCTAGGTCAGAGAAGGCACACCAATATCGGGGTTTTTCCTTTCAAAGTTCAAGCTTGAACAACCAACCACTAAGCAATAGGACCTACCTATCCCGTGGTGGCGGAAACCCTCAGTCCCACGGACGTCTCCGGTTCCGGAACCGAGGAGTCAAAATATATATGAGATCGAGAGAGTCAGTCGGACTTAAACAGTTTCTACTCTCCCTCTGCTTGTTCTATTTAGAGCACAGCATGTTAAGCTTCTAGCTTGCCTTTCCGAATCACCGGGGAGACATACGCCCTCATACCTGAGCAAAGGCCTGTGATCTGGTTCAGCATCTGCAACGAGGCAGTCAGCGTCTAGCTGTGGGTCTCTGGTCGGAATCTCCCTCTTGCATGTATTGGGACAAGGAAGTGATTTTATAACTAACATGTCATCGTGATCACAAAATGTCCCTACGCAGGAATGCCAAATCTAAACTCCTACCACGTCTATCGGCAATGTACCAGACTGTATCCTTGACTGAAGCACAGAGTGAATATGTTATGGAGAACTCCAGTGCTGAAGTAGGCAAAACAGTGTGATATGAATAAAAAACAACACCGTAGAACTGGCTATTTGAAAAATAACAGTACGAAGCCTCATAAAAAGCATTTAGAGCAAAGTGCACAGAGGCTCTAAGCTGTCAGCAAATGAATAAAATACATTCAGGGCAAAGTGCACAAAGGCCTAAAGCCTGAAGCTAATGCACAAAGTATACGTAAAACTAACCACACTACACCCTCCCCTTGTCAGTAGCAAGTGGTTCCAATAACATAAAAACATGCCCCAAATATAAACAATATATTTCGACAAGATAAGAAGACAACAAAGTCATAAATTTAGGAAACATGTGACGATAAGGCCAAATTCAATATAGTGTCAATTTTGCAGAAGAAAAAAAAATCCAATTGTCAGACAGAAGCAATAGAACGTAGGAGCTCCTCCACCTCGATATATGTTAAAATCGGAAGATCCACGGCACAAAGTACCATGGAGCAGGTGTGTTCCAAAACCCCAAAACCATTCAGGGTGGCACCCCGTGCAGGGCCTATGAAAGAGACAATACCATCTTCCTCCAGGAAGGGAATCTCATAAACTGCCTCACGAAGCAAACGCAACCGTAGTGCACAAGTCTGGGAATGAGCCCTAATCGGGAACATCAACAGATCAGGATCGACCACTGAAGGGCGCTGCAGTGAGAGACAGAAAGCCAGTGCATGTTCAAATGAGCACCAAAGGCACCGAAACACGGGTTGCACACAATCCAAAACCGGTCTGAAAGACAGAGACCAGTCACACTCCAAATGGCCCAGGAGTGTAGCTCCAAAATGCTGCATCATGCGTTCACGACACAGCTGCGCTGACGGGAGCAGCAATATAGGATCTCGTCGTGGCGGGACAGCCATTGTGGAAAAATAGCAACAATAGCAAGACTCCAGCCAACAAAGCCAAAGTAATCGGGAAACCCCCAAAAATGCTTCCGAAAATAGAGTGTATAGCCGAAGGTATCAAACCGAATATGGAAGAGAAGGTGTGAGCGAAACCAACACCAATGGCTTTGAAAAAATGAGCAATACCAGCAGTGCTGGATGCATTAAATATACGTCCCACAAGTTCACCAAAGTGACTTGGAAAGTTAGTATTCAAAAGGGACTGTATCTCCGCCGATGACCTTGCCACCTGAAGTGCGTAGGTCTCGCTAGCAGATGTAAGGGCCGCATGCTTTTGAAACAATAAAGCTTTCAGCTGACTCAACTTGTCGAAATCAACCTTGGAAGTAGCAATATGAGGCCAGATGTCCGCTACCTCCCTAATTTGAGTGGGGGAACCAACACATTCCCGCAGCACGTAATGGCCTTGTTAACAACGACAACCTAAACTATGCCGGGACGCATGCCACAGCAGCGTTCGCTGTTAAGAACAACGTAACTGCCGTTAGAAAGCACCCGGAAAGTGTTTTTAATAACCGGGACTGGAACACCCTTTAAATAACAAGCTAAGTTAGCAATCGAAGCGTTACACGCTCCGTGCAAGGACAGCTGTTTACAAACCATGGAATGGCTGACAGAAGATTCGCATTCGCGACTGCTAAGAAAAACCTCCCTCAAACCATTAATACATCTGTATTGAAAGGGAAGCTCCCACACCTCGTGTATGTAACTGTCTCCCAATAGTTCATATCTACCCACCGGAATGTGCTTCAAACAAGAAGTAAATTGCAGAGTGGAGATAGGCAAATTAATAACACCATGAATCAACCACTCAGCTGACGGAATCTCAGCCACCGTGAAAGGCAGTTTCTCCAAATTCTCAATATTCAACATAACATACGTTGCTTCCTTTTTAGCCATCAACTGTTGTTGACGAGTCAAATTAAAGAAGATAAAGATCTCTCTGGCACGAATGTGCTGCCATGGAACGCGACCCGCCTTCAAGGTCTGAAGAGTCCAACCCAGCTGCATGATGGACCGCGTTTGACTCTGCCCATGATATAAAGAAGACATGTCTGATTTAATAATGTCAATAGCAGAGGAAACAATGCTGTCAATCCTGTAAACACGGTCAGAAAGGGTATGCATGCCATTATCAACAACAGACAAAGGGGGTCATTCTGACCCCGGCGGGCCAGGGTCGGCGGGAGCGCCGCCGACAGGCCGGAGGTGCCCCGCAGGGCATTCTGACCGCGGCGGTTCGGCCGCGGTCAGAAGAGGCAAACCGGCGGTCTCCCGCCGGTTTACCGCTGCCCTTAGAATCCCCCTGCGCCGCCATGGGGGATTCTGACACCCCCTACCGCCATCCTGTTCCTGGCGGTTTGCCCGCCAGGAACAGGATGGCGGTAGGGGGTGCCGCGGGGCCCCTGGGGGCCCCTGCCGTGCCCATGCCAATGGCATGGGCACTACAGGGGCCCCCGTAAGAGGGCCCCGAAAAGTATTTCAGTGTCTGCTAAGCAGACACTGAAATACGCGACGGGTGCAACTGCACCCGTCGCACCCCTGCAACTACGCCGGCTCAATTCTGAGCCGGCATCCTCGTTGCAGGGGCATTTCCTCTGGGCCGTCGGGCGCTCTTTTGGAGAGCGCCCGCCGGCCCAGAGGAAATGTCTGAATGGCCGCCGCGGTCTTTTGACCGCGGTGCGGTCATTCAGCGGCGGTACCCTGGCGGATGGCCTCCGCCGTCCGCCAGGGTCAGAATGAGGCCCAAAGTCTGCAGCAGATTTTCTTGATCAATCTGCCTCAACCGGGCTGCAGCCTCCTGTTGTGAAAGTTTCCAAATCTCATTATAAACTTCATATAAAAACCTTTTCTTCCGTGGTACCTTGGGACCTGACAAAAAATCAGTACCATTAGACAGTAACTTGAGATGTGACTTAACTGCATCCAGCGTGGATGACTTCAACCATTGTTGACAAAGCTTCCCCACGCTGTACGTAGTTATAATATCAGCATGTTCTGGTGAAATGTAACGAGGGTCTGCCCTACTAGTCCTGAACCCCCCTGAAGAGGTGACAAAACGTTGATGACACTGATTAGTGTCTACAGGCCATAATAACCACCCGCCCGGATGTAACGATGAAGCGTTAAGCGTACCATTCTGGACCCAATGCGTAAATTCACTAAAAGTAGCATTCACATAGTGCTGCCAGTTGTTTAATTTGGAAGGGACAGGTATACTAGGCAAAGTCAACTCTCTAATCGTCGCCAAGCCCAAACAGCTAGTCTGTTGTACCGTGTCATTGAGGAAAATCATCTGCACAGGGATAAGACATGCTCTAAATGATGTATCCCTGCCTTGCATCTGCCAATTTTTCGTACCCCAAACACTTTTCAAGTCAACAGTCTTTAACCAGTATTCATACCCCTCGACCGAAAGTTTAGATACAAACAAATTTGAATATAGTAATTTAGTATCGGTCAATAAAATTTGCTTATTAGAATACGGTGCAACTTTAAAATAGTAAGACTTAGCATTCCGCTGATCATGCCCAGAAAAATATGCAAATTTATCATAATACGTTTTCGAACTCCCTTGTGGAGGAGTCGAGCAATGTTCCCATTGCACATAATTAAATATGGACTTAGGGCTACTAGCTTTATGAATAAAGTGGTGTCCATAATAGTTGTAGCAAAGCATGTCACCATGATTATCTCTAAATTGGTAAGCATCTTCATCGTCATAGACAGTATAATATTGCAAATCCGTTAGCATAGAATCTACTGTCTTCACATCCCAATCATCAGAAACAATGCCTGGTATAACAATATCATTCATTGATAACTTGAGGACATACGGTATTTGAATCAATTCAGTGGGACCATATATATCAAACATTACTTTATCCCACACAATCCCATCCGGAATCGGTATTGCAGAAATGTTCACATTGGACAAGTCTCTTCGAACCATATGAGACGAAAAATGTGGTCTCAACACAGTCTCCACGTGCTCAATGTCAGATCGATCAGGAAGAAAATGACCATGTATTACTAGAAAAAAAGTAACCACAAATCCCAACCATAAAAAAAGAGTCATTACAGTCATAAAAAGCCACAAATAGTTCCAAGGAAAAACAAAATATGTGCATTTAAGCCAACTCAGCAGCTTACGTGGACCTTGGACAGAAGACATCGAGGACGAGGAGCTGGACACTGCTTCATCAGCATCGTTGAAGCAGCCAGAGGCAGTTCTTGCAGAAGGTGCAATTGTGAAATAAGAAGCAGATGGAGGCTCTCTCCTAGGCACGCTATAAACCACATGTTCAGAAACATCAGTAGAACGTACAGCAACTTGATCAAAAGATTCCATATGAATCGTTGTCTGTGGAACAATCGCAAGATCATCTTCCACCCTCCCCAAGCTCGGAGAGGAAACAGCGTCGGTGTAAATCACCTGCAGCGGGACTTCTTCCCCAGTAGTGAGAGGGATGCCGGAACTGCTGGGTGTCCCTCTTGGTCTGCTGTGCAGAATCGGCCACATGTTGTAACTTGACATTATCAATAGAAACAAAGTGATATCCTTTGGCCCCTTGCAGCGGCGGTAAAATCACAGTTCTCGTGCCGCTCACCCCTAACACAGGGACAGGTGCTCGATAAGAAGGACCAAATTCTTTCTTTACTGCGACCTTTTCACGCACTAGATCCCCAATCCTGGGAATCCAACCAGTAGATGTTACTGGCTCATCCTTAATTCCTGAGGAGGCAGCACTTGCAGAAGAGTTATCTTCACGGAATTGTTGTAAATCCTGCAAAACAGTGACACAATCATTTATGTCAAAGGGCGGAACTGCCGCCTCCACACCAGGACCATCTAGATCAGGAACATACATTTGTGTTCTAAACAGGCACTCATATGAAGTACGACCCGCCAGTGACCGTCTAGGCAAGTTATTAAGTGCTCTCTGTACTCCATATAGGTGGGCTAGCCAACTACGACCCGTACCTATAACCCTGGCCGTTAAGGATTGCTTTAAATCACGATTTAAACGCTCCACGACAGAATTTCCCTCGGGATGAAATGGAGACGAGAATTGGAGTTGGACCCCCAACGAAGCCATGGTGTCCCTGAATGCCTTAGAGGCGAAAGCAGGGCCCTGGTCCAAATGAAAAGCCGCAACTGCAAATGTATCGACAAAGATGCGCAAATCTTTAATAACAGTCCGAGCGTCAGCCGAGCGTTGAGGCCATACCCACACAAATCTGGAGCACGAATCTACAGCAACCAATATATATTTGTATGCACTATCTGGTGTCAGCGGACCACAATGGTCCAAATACACACACTGTAATGGTTTGTTTGAAATCAGAAGGGGCGTCTGCTGCGGGCGTCTAGCCGACGACGCTTTAATTTGTTGCAGACATCACAACAAAGGACATACTGCTTTGTCTCTTTATAGAGACCAGGCCACCAGTAACGAGCCTGTAAAAGTGAAATCGTGGCAGCCACACCAGCATGTGCAGATGCCACCCCCTCATGTGCTGCAGAAATTAATCGAGGTCTCTCAATTCTATTGGGAATTTCACGTACACCAATGCCTGGAATATTAACAACAGCATTTAGCGCACTACTCAAGCAGTAACAATATTTAGAAGGAACTCCTTTAGGAAATCTCTGTGTCTGGTTTGGAACTCGAACGAGTCACTGCGGCTACAGTGGCGATAGCCACTGCCGACTTTGCGGCTTCATCAGCCAAAGTATTCCCAGCAAAGTGTATTCCAACGCGCTGGTGTCCAAGTGTATGCACAACATGGACCTTAGGAAGCGTTTCTTTCAGATCCGCAACCTTACCCCACAACAGTTTATGTTTAATGGTGTTGCCTTTAGAATCTCTGAACCCATTCAACTTCCAATAGTGCAGATATTCATTGAAAGACTGAACACAGTAGTAGGAGTCACAGACCAGCAAGGTCAAAATCGCCGGATCCGCGTGCTCCAACGCTAACAATAGAGCTTTGAGCTCAGCCAGCTGTGCTGTGCAATCTCCCAAGGTTTTAGTATAAGTATGTCGGGGGCAGAACACTTCCCCCTCCATAGTGCCGCTCACCACCGCACATGCAGCAGAATACTGTTGTTTAGTCCCAACCGCTGGTTGCGCAGAGCCATAGGTATACAAGACCACTTGATATTGGTCAATAGGCAATGTGCCAGCAGGAACTGGGTACTCTATTTCATATTGAAGAAATTCTCGAGTCTGCAGTGTAGGGTCAAATATGTAATCCACATCAGTGGCTGTCAAAGACGTAGCCCATTGTATCCATCGCGGGTGTAAAGCTTTCGAATTAGGAACACTCGCTTTTGTAACAGCCTCTAAGGCCGGAATCGGGGAAATGACAATGATGCGTTGGCCCTGGGCAAGCGGTCTTTCTTTAATTACAGCCATCTGTACTGCAGTGAGTATTTTCTCAGTCTGTGCAAATCGTTGTTCTGCAGCAGAATACAAGTGGGACTTGTATGCAATCGGGACTGTCTCACCCTCATTAAAGGTGACATACGTAAACCCAACAGCCCCAGGTATTACCCTGATGACTAAATGTGTCTTATTGTCCCGTGTGTGTAAGTGTTTAACTGCTAAGAGATCAGTCTGTAACTCTCGCAGTATGTGTGTATGCTCAATCGTCCAAAATCTACTCAAAAAATTTGGGCGAATCAGTTCGCATAAGGGTTTTTATACGCGTAGCATAGTCAGGAATGTAAGTTCTGCCAAAATTCAGAAACCCCAACAATGACTGGAGCTTCCGAACCGTATTAGGAGGCTGCAATAAAGCACATTTCTCCAAAAAATGTGGTGCTTGGCTCTTGCCCTCACTCGATAACTCATATCCCAGGAAAATGACGCTGAGGAAGGCAATCTTTGATTTCTTAAAATTAAACTTATAGCCAATATCAGCAAATCCCACAACAATGCGCGATACGCGCCCTAGATGTCGCAGAACCTCATCGTCTGTCAAATATATGTCATCAACATATGATAACGCTTCAGGGTCCAACTCGTGCAGCAGTTCAGTCACACGAGCCGAAAACAGTCCTGGGCTATTCTTATACCCCTGAGGCAAACGACAAAAAATTTTCTGAGAGCCAAACGCACTGAAACTTGTATAGTCCCGACTTTCGGGCGCTATATTTTGGCACAAAAATCCATTCGAGATATCCAACGTTGTTTTGTATTTCTTACGCACTACATTGTTCATAAGCGCTGCGCTATGTGAATTCTGTATTGCATATGTGCGTGTGTGACTATTCAAATGTCTGTAATCCACCACTATCCTATATGAATGGTCCGGTTTAGCAACCGGAAATAAGAGATTATTCATCGGCAAGACACAGGGCTCAATTACACCCTGGTACTCCAATTGTGTAAGAATTTGCCGAACCGATGCCCTTGCCTCAAATTTAATAGGATACTGCGGCTGTGGCTGAGGTGTGCCCTTTATTGGAATTACATGATAAGGTGATTGTCTATCCCACCCCACATTATTTCTATTTAGGGCGGGAGCCTGTGCTAGAGCCCATGTTTTAACATAGGACTCCGCTAGCTCTCTCGGAACAAGTGGTGAGAAGGAAGGTACAATAACATCCTCCCCAACCGGACAGTCGCGAACAAAGTCAGGTGGCCAATCCTGTTCGGCCAACAGAACATCATATGATTTTACCACATGGTCCCAAAAGATGGCGTGTACAATGCGGTCAATGTCCCCTTCTAATCGTAGAGTCACTTGAAATACTCTATCAAGATCAGAGACTCGCATGTCCACCGTTTCGACTTGTATGAAGTCATCAGTTGCTTTCACCTCCAGATGCTCTAGAAGACTCCGGCGAACTATTGTGACCTCTGCCGCACTGTCTAACAGTGCTAACGCCCATGTCTTGTTCGTCAAGAGAACTCTCTTCTTGAGCGGCATGTCTAACTGAGACAGCTGCCACTTTTTTCTTTTTAAATTGCCGTTTTTGTTGCAGCGGTTTCTCTTCTTGTTTAACAGAAACCTCCGCTGAGCGGTGTGAATCCTGTCTCGGTTTCACGTACTCCGTCCTCCGCTCTGACCGCCCACCTCTCTCACTTCTCTTCTCTGAGGAGTCCTGAAAGGAACGAGATTGGCGTGTATCAGTATATTGATATCTATCAGGCGTCTTCAAATTATCCCTATTCCTGAGATTATACCTATTCTGCGGGGTCTCCGGCTGCTGAGACTGTTCCCCATCTTTTTTAGGTGTTTGCTGTTTCTTTTCCCAGCGCTTTTTCGTACCCTCAGGTTGCTGTTGCTTAGCATTATCATTATTATATTTACCCTGCAATTGGGGTTTCTGCGGTCTAGCCCCTAGGCTATCGCGACCAATACTTGAATATGTCTCAGCTATTATTCTCGGAAGTTCCCGCTCTTGATCAATCTGCGGAACATCCCGAAGACGCATTCGCACGGCTAGTGCTACTGCCTCTCCCTTGAGATTACTCAAAATAATAGAAGAAACTGCGGCAAAATTGCCCATTAACTGCATGCCCAAATCTAAGGCAGGGGCAGCCCCATATTCATCTTGAATTTGTTTAAGCACTTCCGGTAAATTAGCTAAAGTCGGTGTACCGTGCGCTGTAGTATAGAGCGCGGCAAACAACGTGCCCCAGGTATTACAAAGGTCCACCGGAGGAACCATCCCATACGGCAAACACATCATCAAAATTCTATGTTTATCCTGAGGTCCCGTATGGGGAAATACTGCTTCCAGCGTATTAATTTTTTGCGCCAGCCAAAATGGAGTTTCCTCCCGTTTAGCCGGTACCTTGCCCATAACTGAGTGTACAGTGGCCGGATTGATTCCCGGTACCACTGCTTGTGGGTGCGCCGGAGCAGCACGCGCTGCATTAGTATTTAATGTCTGCATCACAAACTGAACCAGTCTTCTGTATGTTGTAGCTAAGTCTATATATAAACGATGCACATCAGCCACTGCCAAATTTGCAACCGCAGGATATGGTGTGTAAGTAGCCAATATAGGCCAGGTCGGACCATCATTACTCAACGGACCTAACCTCACTTGTGCTACTGTATGTGGGAGGGCGCCATCAAGCCAATTATGGTGTTCTTGATAAGATAGAGGTATCTCTAAATAAGCGTAAGCCCTGTATTGTACAGGGGCATTCGCAACAGTGTATTAGTGAAAAGTATTTGTACCCCCATCAACTGCTGGAAATGCGACCCAAGAATAAAAAAGTTCTGTCTTATAGGCTGCATGGGCATCCACCACAAAAGTGACTGGAGCCCCCTGTACTGTTAGTCCATGTGCTATCAGATGTCCTGTGAGCGGGTGACGCATATTGTTTGCTATATTCACTACATTAGGATTCGCCATTTGCAAAAATATAGCTCTAGGTCAGAGAAGGCACACCAATATCGGGGTTTTTCCTTTCAAAGTTCAAGCTTGAACAACCAACCACTAAGCAATAGGACCTACCTATCCCGTGGTGGCGGAAACCCTCAGTCCCACGGACGTCTCCGGTTCCGGAACCGAGGAGTCAAAATATATATGAGACCGAGAGAGTCAGTCGGACTTAAACAGTTTCTACTCTCCCTCTGCTTGTTCTATTTAGAGCACAGCATGTTAAGCTTCTAGCTTGCCTTTCCGAATCACCGGGGAGACATACGCCCTCATACCTGAGCAAAGGCCTGTGATCTGGTTCAGCATCTGCAACGAGGCAGTCAGTGTCTAGCTGTGGGTCTCTGGTCGGAATCTCCCTCTTGCATGTATTGGGACAAGGAAGTGATTTCATAACTAACATGTCATCGTGATCACAAAATGTCCCTACGCAGGAATGCCAAATCTAAACTCCTACTACGTCTATCGGCAATGTACCAGACTGTATCCTTGACTGAAGCACAGAGTGAATATGTTATGGAGAACTCCAGTGCTGAAGTAGGCAAAACAGTGTGATATGAATAAAAAACAACACCGTAGAACTGGCTATTTGAAAAATTACAGTACGAAGCCTCATAAAGAGCATTTAGAGCAAAGTGCACAGAGGCTCTAAGCTGTCAGCAAATGAATAAAATACATTCAGGGCAAAGTGCACAAAGGCCTAAAGCCTGAAGCTAATGCACAAAGTATACGTAAAACTAACCACACCACACCCTCCCCTTGTCAGTAGCAAGTGGTTCCAATAACATAAAAACATGCCCCAAATATAAACAATATATTTCGACAAGATAAGAAGACAACAAAGTCATAAATTTAGGAAACATGTGACGATAAAGCCAAATTCAATATAGTGTCAATTTTGCTGAAGAAAAAAAAATCCAATTGTCAGACAGAAGCAATAGAACGTAGGAGCTCCTCCACCTCGATATATGTTAAAATCGGAAGATCCACGCCACAAAGTACCATGGAGCAGGTGTGTTCCAAAGCCCCAAAACCATTCAGGGCGGCACCCCGTGCAGGGCCTATGAAAGAGACAATACCATCTTCCTCCAGGAAGGGAATCTCATAAACTGCCTCACGAAGCAAACGCAACCGTAGTGCACAGGTCTGGGAATGAGCCCTAATCGGGAACATCAACAGATCAGGATCGACCACTGGAGGGCGCTGCAGTGAGAGACAGAAAGCCAGTGCATGTTCAAATGAGCACCAAAGGCACCGAAACACGGGTTGCACACAATCCAAAACCGGTGTGAAAGACAGAGACCAGTCACACTCCAAATGGCCCAGGAGTGTAGCTCCAAAATGCTGCATCATGCGTTCACGACACAGCTGCGCTGACGGGAGCAGCAATATAGGATCTCGTCGTGGCGGGACTGCCATTGCGGAAAAATAGCAAGACTCCAGCCAACAAAGCCAAAGTAATCGGGAAACCCCAAAAAATGCTTCCGAAAATAGAGTGTATAGCCGAAGGTATCAAACCGAATATGGAAGAGAAGGTGTGAGCGAAACCAACACCAACGGCTATGAAAAAATTAGCAATACCAGCAGTGCTGGATGCATTAAATATACGTCCCACAAGTTCACCAAAGTGACTTGGAAAGTTAGTATTCAAAAGGGACTGTATCTCCGCCGATGACCTTGCCACCTGAAGTGCGTAGGTCTCGCTAGCAGATGTAAGGGCCACATGCTTTTGAAACAATAAAGCTTTCAGCCGACTCAACTTGTCGAAATCAACATTGGAAGTAGCAATATGAGGCCAGATGTCCGCTACCTCCCTAATTTGAGTGGGGGGAAACAACACATTCCCGCAGCACGTAACGGCCTTGTTAACAACGACAACCTAAACTATGCCGGGACGCATGCCACAGCAGCGTTCGCTGTTAAGAACAACGTAACTGCCGTTAGAAAGCACCCGGAAAGTGTTTTTAATAACCGGGACTGGAACACCCTTTAAATAACAAGCTAAGTTAGCAATCGAAGCGTTACACGCTCCGTGCAAGGACAGCTGTTTACAAACCATGGAATGGCTGACAGAAGCTTTGCATTCGCTACCGCTAAGAAAAACCTCCCTCAAACCATTAATACATCTGTATTGAAAGGGAAGCTCCCACACCTCGTGTATGTAACTGTCTCCCAATAGTTCATATCTACCCACCGGAATGTGCTTCAAACAAGAAGTAAATTGCAGAGTGGAGATAGGCAAATTAATAACCCCATGAATCAACCACTCAGCTGACAGAATCTCAGCCACTGTGAAAGGCAGTTTCTCCAATTTCTCAATATTCAACATAACATACGTCGCTTCCTTTTTAGCCATCAACTGTTGTTGACGAGTCAAATTAAAGGAGATAAAGATCTCTCTGGCACGAATGTGCTGCCATGGAACGCGACCCGCCTTCAAGGTCTGAAGAGTCCAACCCAGCTGCATGATGGACCGCGTTTGACTCTGCCCATGATATAAAGAAAACATGTCTGATTTAATAATGTCAATAGCAGAGGAAACAATGCTGTCAATCCTGTAAACACGGTCAGAAAGGGTATGCATGCCATTATCAACAACAGACAAAGTCTGCAGCAGATTTTCTTGATCAATCTGCCTCAACCGGGCTGCAGCCTCCTGTTGTGAAAGTTTCCAAATCTCATTATAAACTTCATATAAAAACCTTTTCTTCCGTGGTACCTTGGGACCTGACAAAAAATCAGTACCATTAGACAGTAGCTTGAGATGTGACTTAACTGCATCCAGCGTGGATGACTTCAACCATTGTTGACAAAGCTTCCCCACGCTGTACGTAGTTATAATATCAGCATGTTCTGGTGAAATGTAACGAGGGTCTGCCCTACTAGTCCTGAACCCCCCTGAAGAGGTGACAAAACGTTGATGACACTGATTAGTGTCTACAGGCCATAATAACCACCCGCCCGGATGTAACAATGAAGCGTTAAGCGTACCATTCTGGACCCAATGCGTAAATTCACTAAAAGTAGCATTCACATAGTGCTGCCAGTTGTTTAATTTGGAAGGGACAGGTATACTAGGCAAAGTCAACTCTCTAATCGTCGCCAAGCCCAAACAGCTAGTCTGTTGTACTGTGTCATTGAGGAAAATCATCTGCACAGTGATAAGACATGCTCTAAATGATGTTTCCCTGCCTTGCATCTGCCAATTTTTCGTACCCCAAACACTTTTCAAGTCAACAGTCTTTAACCAGTATTCATACCCCTCGACCGAAAGTTTAGATACAAACAAATTTGAATATAGTAATTTAGTATCGGTCAATAAAATTTGCTTATTAGAATACGGTGCAACTTTAAAATAGTAAGACTTAGCATTCCGCTGATCATGCCCAGAAAAATATGCAAATTTATCATAATACGTTTTCGAACTCCCTTGTGGAGGAGTCGAGCAATGTTCCCATTGCACATAATTAAATATGGACTTAGGGCTACTAGCTTTATGAATAAAGTGGTGTCCATAATAGTTGTAGCAAAGCATGTCACCATGATTATCTCTAAATTGGTAAGCATCTTCATCGTCATAGACAGTATAATATTGCAAATCCGTTAGCATAGAATCTACTGTCTTCACATCCCAATCATCAGAAACAATGCCTGGTATAACAATATTATTCATTGATAACTTGAGGACATACGGTATTTGAATCAATTCAGTGGGACCATATATATCAAACATTACTTTATCCCACACAATTTCATCCGGAATCGGTATTGCAGAAATGTTCACATTGGACAAGTCTCTTCGAACCATATGAGACGAAAAATGTGGTCTCAACACAGTCTCCACGTGCTCAATGTCAGATCGATCAGGAAGAAAATGACCATGTATTACTAGAAAAAAAGTAACCACAAATCCCAACCATAAAAAAAGAGTCATTACAGTCATAAAAAGCCACAAATAGTTCCAAGGAAAAACAAAATATGTGCGTTTAAGCCAACTCAGCAGCTTACGTGGACCTTGGACAGAAGACATCGAGGACGAGGAGCTGGACACTGCTTCATCAGCGTCGTTGAAGCAGCCAGAGGCAGTTCTTGCAAAAGGTGCAATTGTGAAATAAGAAGCAGATGGAGGCTCTCTCCTAGGCACGCTATAAACCACATGTTCAGAAACATCAGTAGAACGTACAGCAACTTGATCAAAAGATTCCATATGAATCGTTGTCTGTGGAACAATCGCAAGATCATCTTCCACCCTCCCCAAGCTCGGAGAGGAAACAGCGTCGGTGTAAATCACCTGCAGCGGGACTTCTTCCCCAGTAGTGAGAGGGATGCCGGAACTGCTGGGTGTCCCTCTTGGTCTGCTGTGCAGAATCGGCCACATGTTGTAACTTGACATTATCAATAGAAACAAAGCGATATCCTTTGGCCCCTTGCAGCGGCGGTAAAATCACAGTTCTCGTGCCGCTCACCCCTAACACAGGGACAGGTGCTCGATAAGAAGGACCAAATTCTTTCTTTACTACGACCTTTTCACGCACTAGATCCCCAATCCTGGGAATCCAACCAGTAGATGTTACTGGCTCATCCTTAATTCCTGAGGAGGCAGCACTTGCAGAAGAGTTATCTTCACGGAATTGTTGTAAATCCTGCAAAACAGTGACACGATCATTTATGTCAAAGGGCGGAACTGCCGCCTCCACACCAGGACCATCTAGATCAGGAACATACATTTGTGTTCCAAACAGGCACTCATATGAAGTACGACCCCCCAGTGACCGTCTAGGCAAGTTATTAAGTGCTCTCTGTACTCCATATAGGTGGGCTAGCCAACTACGACCCGTACCTATAACTCTGGCCGTTAAGGATTGCTTTAAATCACGATTTAAACGCTCCACGACAGAATTTCCCTCGGGATGAAATGGAGACAAGAATTGGAGTTGGACCCCCAACGAAGCCATGGTGTCCCTGAATGCCTTAGAGGCGAAAGCAGGGCCCTGGTCCGAATGAAAAACCGCAACTGCAAATGTATTGACAAAGATGCGCAAATCTTTAATAACAGTCCGAGCGTCAGCCGAGCGTTGAGGCCATACCCACACAAATCTGGAGCACGAATCTACAGCAACCAAGATATATTTGTATGCACTATCTGGTGTCAGCGGACCACAATGGTCCAAATACACACACTGTAATGGTTTGTTTGAAATCAGAAGGGGCGTCTGCTGCGGGCGTCTAGCCGACGACGCTTTAATTTGTTGTAGACATCACAACAAAGGATATACTGCTTTGTCTCTTTATAGAGACCAGGCCACCAGTAACAAGCCTGTAAAAGTGAAATCGTGGCAGCCACACCAGCATGTGCAGATGCCACCCCCTCATGTGCTGCAGAAATTAATCGAGGTCTCTCAATTCTATTGGGAATTTCACGTACACCAATGCCTGGAATATTAACAACAGCATTTAGCGCACTACTCAAGCAGTAACTATATTTAGAAGGAACTCCTTTAGGAAATCTCTGTGTCTGGTTTGGAACTCGAACGAGTCACTGCGGCTACAGTGGCGATAGCCACTGCCGACTTTGCGGCTTCATCAGCCAAAGTATTCCCAGCAAAGTGTATTCCAACACGCTGGTGTCCAAGTGTATGCACAACATGGACCTTAGGAAGCGTTTCTTTCAGATCCGCAACCTTACCCCACAACAGTTTATGTTTAATGGTGTTGCCTTTAGAATCTCTGAACCCATTCAACTTCCAATAGTGCAGATATTCATTGAAAGACTGAACACAGTAGTAGGAGTCACAGACCAGCAAGGTCAAAATCGCCGGATCCGCGTGCTCCAATGCTAACAATAGAGCTTTGAGCTCAGCCAGCTGTGCTGTGCAATCTCCCAAGGTTTTAGTATAAGTATGTCGGGGGCAGAACACTTCCCCCTCCATAGTGACGCTCACCACCGCACATGCAGCAGAATACTGTTGTTTAGTCCCAACCGCTGGTTGCGCAGAGCCATTGGTATACATGACCACTTGATATTGGTCAATAGGCAATGTGCCAGCAGGAACTGGGTACTCTATTTCATATTGAAGAAATTCTTGAGTCTGCAGTGTAGGGTCAAATATGTAATCCACATCAGTGGCTGTCAAAGACGTAGCCCATTGTATCCATCGCGGGTGTAAAGCTTTCGAATTAGGAACACTCACTTTTGTAACAGCCTCTAAGGCCGACAATGATGCGTTGGCCCTGGGCAAGCGGTCTTTCTTTAATTACAGCCATCTGTACTGCAGTGAGTATTTTCTCAGTCTGTGCAAATCGTTGTTCTGCAGCAGAATATGCAATCGGGACTGTCTCACCCTCATTAAAGGTGACATACGTAAACCCAACAGCCCCAGGTATTACCCTGATGACTAAATGTGTCTTATTGTCCCGTGTGTGTAAGTGTTTAACTGCTAAGAGATCAGTCTGTAACTCTCGCAGTATGTGTGTATGCTCAATCGTCCAAAATCTACTCGAAAAATTTGGGCGAATCAGTTCGTATAAGGGTTTTATACGCGTAGCATAGTCAGGAATGTAAGTTCTGCCAAAATTCAGAAACCCCAACAATGACTGGAGCTTCCGAACCGTATTAGGAGGCTGCAATAAAGCACATTTCTCCAAAAAATGTGGTGCTAGGCTCTTGCCCTCACTCGATAACTCATATCCCAGGAAAATGACGCTGAGGAAGGCAATCTTTAATTTCTTAAAATTAAACTTATAGCCAATATCAGCAAATCCCACAACAATGCGCGATACGCGCCCTAGATGTCGCAGAACCTCATCGTCTGTCAAATATATGTCATCAACATATGATAACGCTTCAGGGTCCAACTCGTGCAGCAGTTCAGTCACACGAGCCGAAAACAGTCCTGGGCTATTCTTATACCCCTGAGGCAAACGACAAAAATTTTTCTGAGAGCCAAACGCACTGAAACTCGTATAGTCCCGACTTTCGGGCGCTATATTTTGGCACAAAAATCCATTCGAGATATCCAACGTTGCTTTGTATTTCTTACGCACTACATTGTTCATAAGCGCTGCGCTATGTGAATTCTGTATTGCATATGTGCGTGTGTGACTATTCAAATGTCTGTAATCCACCACTATCCTATATGAATGGTCCGGTTTAGCAACCGGAAATAAGGGATTATTCATCGGCGAGACACAGGGCTCAATTACACCCTGGTACTCCAATTGTGTAAGAATTTGCCGAACCGATGCCCTTGCCTCAAATTTAATAGGATACTGCGGCTGTGGCTGAGGTGTGCCCTTTATTGGAATTACATGATAAGGTGATTGTCTATCCCACCCCACATTACTTCTATATAGGGCGGGAGCCTGTGCTAGAGCCCATGTTTTACCATAGGACTCCGCTAGCTCTCTCGGAACAAGTGGTGAGAAGGAAGGTACAATAACATCCTCCCCAACCGGACAGTCGCGAACAAAGTCAGGTGGCCAATCCTGTTCGGCCAACAGAACATCATATGATTTTACCACATGGTCCCAAAAGATGGCGTGTACAATGCGGTCAATGTCCCCTTCTAATCGTAGAGTCACTTGATATACCCTATCAGGATCAGAGACTCGCATGTCCGCCGTTTCGACTTGTATGAAGTCATCAGTTGCTTTCACCTCCAGATGCTCTAGAAGACTCCGGCGAACTATTGTGACCTCTGCCGCGCTGTCTAACAGTGCTAACGCCCATGTCTTGTTCGTCAAGAGAACTCTCTTCTTGAGCGGCATGTCTAACTGAGACAGCTGCCACTTTTTTCTTTTTAAATTGCCGTTTTTGTTGCAGCGGTTTCTCTTCTTGTTTAACAGAAACCTCCGCTGAGCGGTGTGAATCCTGTCTCGGTTTCACGTACTCCGTCCTCCGCTCTGACCGCCCACCTCTCTCACTTCTCTTCTCTGAGGAGTCCTGAAAGGAACGAGATTGGCGTGTATCAGTATATTGATATCTATCAGGCGTCTTCAAATTATCCCTATTCCTGAGATTATACCTATTCTGCGGGGTCTCCGGTTGCAGAGACTGTTCCCCATCTTTTTTAGGTGTTTGCTATTTCTTTTCCCAGCGCTTTTTCGTACCCTCAGGTTGCTGTTGCTTAGCATTTTCATTATTATATTTACCCTGCAATTGGGGTTTCTGCGGTCTAGCCCCTAGGCTATCGCGACCAATACTTGAATATGTCTCAGCTATTATTCTCGGAAGTTCCTGCTCATGATCAATCTGCGGAACATCCCGAAGACGCATTCGCACGGCTAGTGCTACTGCCTCTCCCTTGAGATTACTCAAAATAATAGAAGAAACTGCGGCAAAATTGCCCATTAACTGCATGCCCAAATCTAAGGCAGGGGCAGACCCATATTCATCTTGAATTTGTTTAAGCACTTCCGGTAAATTAGCTAAAATCGGTGTACCGTGCACTGTAGTATAGAGCGCGGCAAACACCGTGCCCCAGGTATTACAAAGGTCCACCGGAGGAACCATCCCATACGGCAAACACATCATCAAAATTCTATGTTTATCCTGAGGTCCCGTATGGGGAAATACTGCTTCCAGCGTATTAATTTTTTGCGCCAGCCAAAATGGAGTTTCCTCCCGTTTAGCCGGTACCTTGCCCATAACTGAGTGTACAGTGGCCAGATTGATTCCCGGTACCACTGCTTGTGGGTGCGCCGGAGCAGCACACGCTGCATTAGTATTTAATGTCTGCATCACAAACTGAACCAGTCTTCTGTATGTTGTAGCTAAGTCTATATATAAACGATGCACATCAGCCACTGCCAAATTTGCAACCGCAGGATATGGTGTGTAAGTAGCCAATATAGGCCAGGTCGGACCATCATTACTCAACGGACCTAACCTCACTTGTGCTACTGTATGTGGGAGGGCACCATCAAGCCCATTATGGTGTTCTTGATAAGATAGAGGTATCTCTAAATAAGCGTAAGCCCTGTATTGTACAGGGGCATTCGCAACAGTGTATTCGTGAAAAGTATTTGTACCCCCATCAACTGCTGGAAATGCGACCCAAGAATAAAAAAGTTCTGTCCTATAGGCTGCATGGGCATCCACCACAAAAGTGACTGGACCCCCCTGTACTGTTAGTCCATGTGCTATCAGATGTCTTGTGAGCGGGTGACGCATATTGATTGCTATATTCACTACATTAGGATTCGCCATTTGCAAAAATATAGCTCTAGGTCAGAGAAGGCACACCAATATCGGGGTTTTTCCTTTCAAAGTTCAAGCTTGAACAACCAACCACTAAGCAATAGGACCTACCTATTCCGTGGTGGCGGAAACCCTCAGTCCCACGGACGTCTCCGGTTCCGGAACCGAGGAGTCAAAATATATATGAGACCGAGAGAGTCAGTCGGACTTAAACATTAGAGCCAGACCAATAGTTGGCGGCGCCATGTCGCGTGGGCTCTCATTATCCTAAATGAGACTACTGGATTTCTAGGCAGCAGGATCGATAACGGTGTGGGGGACTGAGTCTGACCCACGTGTAAGGAACTCTGTCACCCTAAATCCGGTTTTTGCTCCGGCTAACTAGCAGTGCCTCATTTCTCCCACGGGGAAGAAATGATTTGGCAGCCGAGCGCATGACATCTTTGGAACTTCTCAGGGAAGTCGTGGTCACTCAGATCCGAACCAACTCTCTCAAATGACTAAGACAGTATAAGTTTTATATAATGTTTTAATAAAACAACTGAATTTTAGATAATAAGGCGTGAGCCGCAATAACCAGAACAATACAACATAGTAGGATTGATATAGTCACCAGGAGAGTAAAACATAAGAATAAAGCTATCATATTTCCTAACAGTTTCTACTCTCCCTCTGCTTGTTCTATTTAGAGCACAGCATGTTAAGCTTCTAGCTTGCCTTTCCGAATCACCGGGGAGACATATGCCCTCATACCTGAGCAAAGGCCTGTGATCTGGTTCAGCATCTGCAACGAGGCAGTCAGCGTCTAGCTGTGGGTCTCTGGTCGGAATCTCCCTCTTGCATGTATTGGGACAAGGAAGTGATTTTATAACTAACATGTCATCGTGATCACAAAATGTCACTACGCAGGAATGCCAAATCTAAACTCCTACCACGTCTATCGGCAATGTACCAGACTGTATCCTTGACTGAAGCACAGAGTGAATATGTTATGGAGAACTCCAGTGCTGAAGTAGGCAAAACAGTGTGATATGAATAAAAAACAACACCGTAGAACTGGCTATTTGAAAAATTACAGTACGAAGCCTATTAAAAAGCATTTAGAGCAAAGTGCACAGAGGCTCTAAGCTGTCAGCAAATGAATAAAATACATTCAGGGCAAAGTGCACAACGGCCTACAGCCTGAAGCTAATGCGCAAAGTATACGTAAAACTAACCACACTACAGGCCCATCACTATGTTGTGAGCACTGTAATTCTGTGTGTGAACTGTCATGGTCCTGACATGTGTGGATTTTTCATGAACATTAACAGAGGTTGCTGGTTGTGCTGAAAGCCCTGTACCCAATCCCTGCCTACTGCCCTGGGACACTGTCACACTTTGTCATTCATGCATAAATGCGACCCAGACAAGGGATGGGCCATGAATTTTGCTTTTCCCAGAGGATTTAACTCAAATGGTACAGTTAAAAGGCAGATGATGCTATCCAATGTATTTGTGAATGCATTGAAGAAGCCCATGCCCAATACCCCCTGATGAATGAGAGGTTTGCTAACGCAAGTGTGGTACATATGTAGACACAGGGATACTTTAGTGTGATGCACAGACAGATGCCAGTCAGGCTGACAGAATGTAGGGTGATTCAGGATCCAGCAATTTGACAAGTTACATAATCAGTGGTCTGACTCAGACTGTTTGGAGGACAAACTAGAGAGTTGACATGTCAAACTGGGTATGTCCTGTGTTTTTGAAGGTGACAAATGAACCCAAGGGCTGTGTTACACAGCTTAATCAGTGGCAATGCTTAACAGTGTAATTGACTAAATGGCAACTCCTATGCTGTTCCAGGCATCAGCAGGGGCAGTACTTTTTGAAAAGGGTGGTGTGCATGGAGGTGATCACAGGTGTGGGCTGCATCTGTTTCTCACCAGTCCTGTAGGTGAGGCTTGAATTCTAAGGGCCAACAGACATTTTCACACAGGAAGCAATCTACCGGTGCTAACAGGGCTTTGAAACTAGAAGACAGCGTATAAATTAACCTGATGTCCATGCAGTCAGATGTTCTATGACAATGGCATACCATAGGAAAGTGTGTAGCACACTGGATTGCTAATGGTGGACTGTGTGTGTAGAGGAGGGAATATCAGGGTACACAACTTAGTATTCCAGGGACCTCTTCTGACAGGTGGGTTGCAACCAGGTGCATGGGTGTGTCAGGAGTTAGGAAATGGGCTGACATGTACATGGAATGTCATGTGTGCAATGCTGCTCATATGTGTGGCACTTGCGCTGTCTATGTTCTGCTTCTATGGAACTCTGTTCACAGATAGTCCTTGCAAATATTGGATGCAGATGGACCTACTGCTGTCAAGGGTCTGGTCAGACATTCCTGTTACTGATGCAAAAGCACATTGACTGCCTCATGTATGAGGCTTGTTTTCCCCTTATTGAGTGATGGTGTCTTAGTTGTGTGCCATATGCTGCGTTGGACCTTGATTTCAACATGTATGTGTGAAATAGTTGTGGTCCTCTGCTATTGGCCTTCAAAGGAGAAATGTACATGATATATGTCATTAACAGTGTGTGTGTATGTGACCATTGAATGTTAGGCATCACATTAGCTCTGGGATGTTCAGTGTCCTAATCAGTATCTCAGCAATGCTCCATGAGGCAACACTCTTATTCTGATAAGTAGAGATGAAGGTGTGCAAAAATGAATAGCCAGACCATGATATGGTGATTATTATAGGTGTTTATTTAAATTAGTTAACTAAAGTGGTGAAGGTGATTATATTCAAAAGAAATTGTTGACGATCTGTTGCCGCCTGCGTATACCAGCGGCCGTGTTCTGTAGTTCCCCCTCATGTTGCAGGCCAGCATCCTCCTCTTCCGCCTCTTCAGGCATGTGTGGCTCTGGTTCCAGGAGGGGAATGTTCCTTTTGATGCAAATGTTGTGCAATATTGCACGTTAGGATGATCCTGCAGACCATCTCTGGCGAATATAGGAGGCTACCACCAGTGATTTCGAGGCACTGGAACCTTGACTTGAGGATGCCAAAGGTCCTCTCGACAATGCTGCGTGTCCTCCTATGTGCGTTGTTGTAGGCACGCTCTGCAGCAGTACTCGGGTTGCCAAATGGTGTCATAATCCATGGCTGGATGCCATACCCCTGATCAGCTGCAAGAGAAAATGATTGGGATCATATTGATGTAGCTGGCCCTATTGAAATGACCTTTCATGGCAGTAGTTGTCTTGTGTTGTCTGTGACTCTTTTGTGCTATAATGTAGCATCCTAGGCTTGCAGGATGTACCATCTGCATTGTGTTGTTTCCTTGGCTGAACGAGTGTTTGTCTGCTAACCGGTTGTCAGCAGTATGTTTTGGGATTTGCAGTACAGTGTGCCCTCCCTAGCATTGTGACTTGTGGTACAGGTGTCCGTGTGTCTTCACTGGGGATGAGATGATAGTTCCATACACAGGTTCAAATTGACAGGGTTGTTAACACGTTCATATCAATGTACCCTGGACATCCCATACCTTTAGACTTATGCAATTGACTAATGTAAAGGTCATTGGGACACTTACATTTTGCAAGGTGACATTTGTGCAACCCACTCCACACGTTGTGATCTTTGACGTCTTAACATTAGGCTGTACAGTAATTTCCAATGTGTGACAGGTTCAATGGTGACCTAAGAAACATGGCTAGCGATGTCACGATCTCAGTGTGTTCCTTTTCACATGTTGCTGTTGTGGTGTATGTGTTGTGTGTCCTAGAGGATTGCTGTGCAGTGTGTATATAAGTAGGTTTTTGTACTTACCAACAAGTAGACCATTGCCACACCGTCCATCCTGGAAGTGTTCATTGATGGTGCAGTGACGGAAGATGAATGAGTCATGTACACTCCCAGGATATTTAGCCACAATGTTGGTGATCAATCCCTGGTGATCGACTATGGCCTGCACGTTGATGCCAAGGGTAGGTCGCTCCCCCTGCCGCTGCAGCTCCTCCAGCTCCTCCAGGTTCCTGAGTTCCTGAGACCCACCTCACAGTAAGTACCCCCCACCTCCGAGCCCCTCGCCCTGCCCCGCGCTACTCACCCTCTCTCCTGCTTCTTTTTCTCCTCTCTGTCTCTTCCTCCTCGCTCCTCCTCTGCAATCTTCTTCTGTACTCTTCTTCTCCCCGTCTTCTCTCTTCTTCTGTGTGCTCCTCAGCCTCTCCTGTCGCCTCTCTTCTTCCTCATCTTGTTCTGTGGTCTTCTGCCTTCTGCTCTTTGTCTTCTTTATCTTCTTTGGTGATCTTCTGTTCGTCTGCTCTTTTGCTTCCTCGTCCCCTGCATCTTCCTCTGTGTTCTTCCGTTCTTCTGTGTTCTTCTCTTCTGTTCTTCTGTGTTCTTCAGTTCTTCTGTGTTCTTCTCTTCTGTTCTTCTGTGTTCTTCCGGTCTTCTGTTTTCTTCTCCTCTGCTCTTCTGTGTTCTTCCGGTCTTCTGTGTTCTTCTCTTCTGTTCTTCTGTGTTCTTCCGGTCTTTTGTGTTCTTCTCCTCTGCTCTTCTGTGTTCTTCCGGTCTTCTGTGTTCTTCGCTTCTTCTGTTCTTCGGTCCTCTCCGACTCCTGTCTCTTCCCGCCCCTGTCTCTGCCCTCCTGCCTCACCCCCCTCTATCTCTCCACCTATCTCTCCATCTATCTATTTCCCTATCTCTCCCCCCGTCCCGACACCCCCTCTGTTACCTATCTCCCTATCATCTCACTCTACCTCTCACCCTCACCCACCTCTACCACCCCCCCTCCCCTATGTTTTCAACCCTACTCCTATCTATCTCCCTATTCTCCTAAAACTCTAACACTCACCCCCCTCCACCCTTAAACCCACCTCCCCCAGCTCTTCTCACTCTACCTGTCCCCCCCCTCCCTCGCGCTTTCCCGCCGCGACCTCCTGCACGCCTCCGCCCCCCAGCTCCAATTCGCCCCCAGCTGACCCCTCCCCCCCTCCTCCCTCTTATGGCGCCCGCTGCGCGACAGTGGTAGCGACCCTTGGCCCAAGGGTAGGTCACTCCCCCTGCCGCAGCAGCTCCTCCAGGTTCCTGAGTTCCTGAGTTCCTGAGACCCACCTCACAGTAAGTACCCCCCACCTCCCAGCCCCTCGCCCTGCCCCGCGCTACTCACCCTCTCTCCTGCTCCTGCTTCTTTTCCTCCTCTCTGTCTCTTCCTCTTCGCTCCTCCTCTGCAATCTTCTTCTGTACTCTTCTTTTCCCCGTCTTCTCTCTTCTTCTGTGTGCTCCTCAGCCTCTCCTGTTGCCTCTCTTCTTCCTCATCTCGTTCTGTGGTCTTCTGCCTTCTGCTCTTCGTCTTCTTTATCTTCTTTGGTGATCTTCTGTTCGTCTGCTCTTCTGCTTCCTCGTCCCCTGCATCTTCCTCTGTGTTCTTCTGTTCTTCTGTGTTCTTCTCTTCTGTTCTTCTGTGTTCTTCCGGTCTTCTGTGTTCTTCTCCTCTGCTCTTCTGTGTTCTTCTGGTCTTCTGTGTTCTTCGCTTCTTCTGTTCTTCGGTCCTCTCCGACTCCTGTCTCTTCCCACCCCTGTCTCTGCCCTCCTGCTCCTGCCTCACCCCCCTCTATCTCTCCACCTATCTCTCACTATCACCCACATCTACCCTTTCCCTACCTGCCTCCCTCACTCCTCTATCTATCTCTCCACCTAACTCCCTCACTCACCCCCTCCTCCTATCTACCTATTTTTCTATCTCTCCACCTATCTCTCCATCTATCTATTTCCCTATCTCTCCCCCCGTCCCAACACCCCCTCTGTTACCTATCTCCCTATCCTCTCACTCTACCTCTCACCCTCACCCACCTCTACCACCCCCCTCCCCTATCTTTTCAACCCTACTCCTATCTATCTCCCTATTCTCCTAAAACTCTAACACTCACCCCCCTCCACCCTTAAACCCCCCTCCCCCAGCTCTTCTCACTCTACCTGTCCCCCCCCTCGCGCTTTCCCACCACGACCTCCTGCACGCCCCGCCCCCCAGCTCCCATTCGCCCCCAGCTGACCCCTCCCCCCCTCCTCCCTCTTATGGCGGCCGCTGCGCGACAGTGGTAGCGATCCTTGACCCAAGGGTAGGTCGCTCCCCCTGCCGCTGCAGCTCCTCCAGCTCCTCCAGGTTCCTGAGTTCCTGAGACCCACCTCACAGTAAGTACCCCCCACCTCCCAGCCCCTCGCCCTGCCCCGCGCTACTCACCCTCTCTCCTGCTCCTGCTTCTTTTTCTCCTCTCTGTCTCTTCCTCCTCGCTCCTCCTCTGCAATCTTCTTCTGTACTCTTCTTCTCCCTGTCTTCTCTCTTCTTCTGTGTGCTCCTCAGCCTCTCCTGTCGCCTCTCTTCTTCCTCATCTCGTTCTGTGGTCTTCTGCCTTCTGCTCTTCGTCTTCTTTATCTTCTTTGGTGATCTTCTGTTCGTCTGCTCTTCTGCTTCCTCGTCCTCTGCATCTTCCTCTGTGTTCTTCTGTGTTCTTCTCTTCTGTTCTTCTGTGTTCTTCGGTTCTTCTGTGTTCTTCTCTTCTGTCTCCCGTCTGCGCCTGTCCGCGCCTGGCCCGCGCCTGGCCCGCGCCTGGCCCGCGCCCAGCGCCACGACCCCTGGTCCCCAGCCCTCCCCTACCCCGCTGACCCGCTACAACCCCACCACCCTCCACGCCCTCAACCCCGGGAGCTCCAACACCTGCTTCCAAGCCCAACCCAAGCACACCCATGGACCCTTTGCCTGTAACTCCTGCAAACGCATCTTCCACCACGCAACTACCACGACCACCAGCCCACGCACCATCAACCACCTCAAGTGCATCCTGGTCAACGCTCGCTCTGTCCACAAGCACGGCGTTGAACTCTGGGACCTCCTGGACTCCACAGCTCCGCACGTCGCCTTCATCACGGAAACGTGGATGAACGCCTTATCAGCTCCAGACATCGCCACTGCCATCCCCGAAGGCTACAAGATCTCCAGAAAAGACCGCACCAACCAAGTAGGAGGAGGTATCGCCATCGTCTTCAAAGACTCCATCAGCGTCACCACCTCCACCGAAGACACCCCTCTCTCTGCTGAACATCTGCATTTTCAAATTCGCACCGACCTCAGGACCACCCTCAGAGGATCCCTCGTCTACCGTCCCCCCGGACCGCGTGCCCCTTTCAGCGACGCCATCGCCGACTTCATCTCCCCGCACGCCCTCGCCTCGCCGGACTACATCTTCCTAGGCGACCTCAACTTCCATCTGGAACAGAACAACGACCCCAACACCACCGCCCTGCTCGACAACCTCGCCAACCTCGGCCTCAAGCAACTGGTGAACACCGCCACCCACATCGCCGGACACACGCTCGACCCTATCTTCTCCACCAGCAAACACATCTTCTTCACCCACACCTCTGCTCTACACTGGACCGACCACAGCTGTGTCCACTTCACATTCCGACGCGAGACCCGTCACCTCCGCACTCAACCCATCCCTCGTCGACAGTGGAACAAGATCCCTGAAGAGCAACTCTTCTCCGGACTCGCCGCCAACCAACCCACCCTCACCACCGACCCCAACGACGTAGCCCTCAGCCTCACAAACTGGATCTCCAACTGCGCAGACAACCTTGCTCCCCTCAAACGCACGCATCGACAGACCAACACCAAAAAACCTCTCTGGTTCACTGACACCCTCAAAGAATCAAAGAAAACTTGTTGCACCCTCGAGAAGGCCTGGCGCAAGGACCACACCGCTGACAACATGACCGCCCTCAAGAACGCTACCCGCGAACACCACCACCTGATCTGCGCTGCCAAAAGGAACTTTTTCACCGACAGACTGGACAAAAACAGCCACAACAGCAGAGAACTTTTCAGCATCGTCAAGGAGTTCTCCAACCCCAACGCCAACGCCGTCACGCCCTCACAGGAATTGTGCGAATCCCTCGCCACCTTCTTCCATCGCAAGATCAGCGACCTCCACGACAGCTTCGTACACCAGACCCAACCAAACATCACCGAACCCGCACCCCCGGCCTTCACCCTCAACAACTGGACCCACATCAACACTGAAGAAACCAAATCCATCATGAACTCTATCCACTCCGGCGCCCCTTCGGAGCCCTGCCCTCACTTCATCTTTAATAAAGCTGACGACATCATCGCCCGCACCTCCAGACCGTCATCAACTCTTCTTTTTCTTCTGCTACCTTCCCCGAATGCTGGAAACTCGCCGAAGTCAACGCCCTCCTAAAGAAACCTACGGCTGACCCGAGCGACCTGAAAAACTTCCGCCCCATCTCTCTCCTGCCTTTCCCAGCCAAGGTAATAGAGAAGACCGTCAACAAACAGCTGACCACCTTCCTGGAAAACAACAACCTGCTCGACCCTTCACAAACCGGATTCCGAACCAACCACAGCACGGAAACCGCCCTCATCTCAGTCACAGACGACATCAGAACTCTGATGGACAACGGTGAAACAGTCGCCCTCATCCTCCTCGACCTCTCGGCTGCCTTCGACACCGTCTGTCATCGCACCCTAATCACCCGCATCCGCTCCACCGGGATCCAAGGCCAGGCCCTGGACTGGATCGCCTCCTTCCTCTCAAACCGTTCCCAAAGAGTTTACCTCCCACCGTTTCGCTCAGACCCCACCGAGATCATCTGAGGCGTACCTCAAGGCTCATCGCTCAGCCCGACACTCTTCAATGTCTACATGAGCCCCCTCGCCAACATCGTACGCAAGCACGACATCATCATCACCTCCTACGCCGACGACACCCAACTTATACTCTCCCTCACCAAGGACCCCGCCAGCGCCAAGACCAACCTACAAGAGGGGATGAAGGACGTCGCAGATTGGATGAGGCTCAGCCGCCTAAAGCTGAACTCTGACAAAATGGAAGTCCTCATCCTCGGCAACACCCCGTCCGCCTGGGACGACTCCTGGTGGCCCACGGCCCTCGGCACCGCACGACCCCCACAGACCACGCCCGCAACCTCGGCTTCATCTTGGACCCCCTTCTCACCATGACCAAGCAAGTCAACGCCGTGTCCTCCGCCTGCTTCCTCACCCTCCGCATGCTCCGCAAGATCTTCCGCTGGATCCCCGCCGACACTAGAAAAACCGTGACCCACGCCCTCGTCACGAGCCGCCTGGACTACGGCAACACCCATCTACGCTGGAACCACCGCCAAACTCCAAAATCGCCTGCAACGCATTCAAAACGCCTCGGCCCGCCTGATCCTCGACGTACCCCGCAACATCCACATCTCCGCACACCTGAGACACCTGCATTGGCTCCCAGTCAGCAAAAGGATCACCTTTCGACTTCTCACCCACGCACACAAAGCCCTCCACAACAAGGGACCGGAATACCTCAACCGACGCCTCAGCTTCTACGTCCCCACCCGCCTCCTCCGTTCCTCTGGCCTCACGCTCGCTGCCGTCCCTCGCATCCGCCGCTCCATGGCGGGTGGGAGTACTTTCTCCTTCGTGGCAGCCAAGACCTGGAACTCCCTCCCCACCAGCCTCAGGACCACACAGGACCACTCCGCATTCCGGAGACTCCTAAAAACCTGGCTTTTCGAGCAGCAGTAACCCCCCCTTTCCCCTAGCGCCTTGAGACCCGCACGGGTGAGTAGCGCGCTTTATAAATGTTAATGATTTGATTTGATTTGAATGTGTGTGCTTCCTGTTGCAGTAGAGGTGTTCAGTTGCAGCAGGTGGCACAAGGCGTACATGTGTGCAGTCGATTGCACCAAGGACGTGTGGGAAGCCACTGATGAGGTAGAATCCCTGTTTTGTTTCCTGCTGCTTCTGCACTGTGTTACGGAAGCAGATGTGGCGGGGTGTCAGTCCAATGATGGCATCCAGTACTTTGGGCAAAAAGGCGGAGAATGATGGTTGTGATATTCCGGCAACCAGGGCACCAGTTGTTTGAAAAGAGCCACTTGCCAGCATATGAAGTACAGCAAGCAGCTTGGTTTCTGTTGGGTAGGTGCAGGGTGTCAGCAAAGTGGGGCCCAACTGCAGTTCAATGTTGCGCAGCAGCTGCTGAATGGCCTGCCAGTTCAACCGGTACCTCTGGATGATGTCGTGTTCCCTGAGGCCCTGAAGGGTGGTTCTGGGGCAGAATATCCTCTCCTGCCTTCTGCGCTGCCTTTGGGGTCCCTGCTGGTGTTGTTGTAGCTGCTGTTGTTGCTGCTGGGCTCTCAGTCTGCGTGCACGCTGGATTAGAATCACCTCCATGGCACCCTGTTGCTGCTCTGCTGCTCTGCTGTTTGTTCTGTGTGTTCTGATTAAATACAGGTGTGTTTGCCCCATTTTAACGCCTGCCCTGACCCAGGCGTTAAATTTTTATGCAAATCGGGCTGTGCATAATTTTCCGTCTCAGCCTCCCGGCCGTGTGTCATTTTTGCCCGAAAGCATAAATACGACGCACGGCCGTTTAAGTCATTTTTGGGACGGGAACGCCTACCTTGCATATGATTAACGCAAGGCGGGTTGCCGCATCCAAAAAATTTCGCACACGGTGGAATTTTGTCGTCCGCGGGCTCGGGCGGCAAAGTTTCAATATGGGCCAGCGTTTGCGCTGAATGTGCGTCAAAATTTTTGACGCACATTCGGCGCAGACGGAGTATAAATATGCCCCTGAATGTTCTTTTCTTTTGCTTTTTTCCCCTAGTGAGGTGGTATCCTTTTCTTATAATATTTTCCTTATCTCCTCTCCGCTTCTTAAACATACTTGTGCTCTTCTGCGTTCTCACTATTTACCTCCATCTGTCTCTCACTCCTCTTTTCTGAATTCCCCTATTTGGCATAATTGTCTTATCACTATTAATAAAAAAAACTTTATTTTGGAAATCCTGGCGACAGAGAAATATAGCGTGGGTCAAGGATTTATTCACCAATGCTACTCCACTTTTTTTTTCACAATTCCAACTTCTATTTCATTGTCCCAATTCATTTAGGCCTAAATATCTTCTTCTTATTAATATTATTCTTGATGTACTTTTTTCCTTGCCTTCCCCTTCTTCTTCGGAATTACCCTTTTCTTTGTCCTCCTTTCTTACCTCGTATCCTAAGGCGTCAAATATCTATAAACTTTTTCAGTCTCCTGTTTTGACGCGTCCTAAATCTAAAATTGAGTCTCAATCGGAATTGGGTTTGGGATGTACCTGGACTGTTTCCTTTTGGAATAAGGTGTGGCATCGATCTTATAATACATCTAGATCAGCTTCTACCACACAGTAACTTTTCTTTCTTTATCATAGACTTTATTTTACCCCTTCTACTATAGCACATTTTTCTGTATCCTCCACTTCAAACTGCTGGTCCTGCGATAGCCCAAAGGGAGATCTTATGCATATCCTTTTTGAATGTCCTCCTACTGTCTCTTTTTGGAGAAAAATTTGGTGTCAGCTTACCTCCATTTTTCATTTGCGATCCCAATTATCTCCCTTGGTGCTTTTTCTAGGTAGCCTCTCTGCTGACATTGTTTCAGATGATGATAATTTAAAGTTGTTGTATCTCATGTTAGTTTTAGTCTTTCAGCAAATTACTCTTACTTGGAAAAATTAATCCAACATTTCCTATAAGGCTTGGTGGAATAATGTTTGCCACTACCATATACTAGATGTTACTTTTACCTCTTTATGCTGCCCTTCCATAAATAGAGATTTGTATTGGTTACCTTTGACTGATTATCTTAATGCTGTTGCTTGTAATTCGACTAATTGTATATTATCTGAGAATTTTAAGCCACCATGAATTCTTTATTTTCTCTGTTCTTGAGTGAATTTTAATTTAGCTTAACTTTATGCTTTATTGAATATTACTTTTTTCTTTTATTTAGCTGTTGATGATCCAATGTATCTTTTTCATTGTAACTGGTCTTGTTCCGTTTTTCATTGCTTCTTCCCCATTTTATACTTTTAAAATGTTAAACAGCTTTTACAATTCCTTTTAAAATTATATCATTATCATTGTGACAGATATCTTGTATTGTTAGGATGTGACCCATATGTATTTTGATTTTAATAAAGCTGATTTACCTTTAAAAAATGCACCAGTCACCCCAAAATTATTGCAGATGTGAGGTTGGTTGACAAAATATTCTGACTGACGCTATTAAGGTAGTACGTAGTCTAAGTATCTTTTATCACAATAATATGGAAACTGGATTCTGGAGCTGGTAATGTGAGCTTGAAATGTATGTGCACATTTGCTTTGTGGCATTGTGCTTTCTTGTGTTCTGTTTATTGTGCTGGTCTCTTTTTGTGCTACATTATTGCAATCTGATTTTATTTTGTTGTAATTCAGTTTGTTTGCTGCTTTCTGATTATGCTGTTTTGTTGTGTTTTGTTTCAAGTGTGGTGGTACCTAACTTTGTGAATATTATTGTGTCGATTTTAGTTGTTTACTTTAGATAGATCAATAAATGTTGTTCTAGTTCCAGCCAAAAGCGTCACATGCCTTGAATGTTCCAGTGAAATCAACTATGTATTGCCTTCTGGGTGGTAAAATGGCGCTGCTCCAGATCTTCAACTAATCAAGACAACAGTTATCTCATAACTGTGGCAACCACCAGTGATCACGGTATGTGATACAGCCCCTGATGCTCACCATGGTAACACAGAAGCTGTTCTTTTCCACTCTTTGCCAATATATCTTGATTCACAGCATACAAAGCAAATAGAATCCATTTGGAAACATTCTATAAAAGCAAAGTCCAAATAAAAAACAAAATGATTGCACAGAGAAAGGTTTATAGCAGCAATCTTTTATTTTTATACTCTACTTATTGTTCATAAGATCTTGAAAAAAAGTTATAATAGCATAAAGCATGAACAGTCTCGCTTTTATAGAAATAAGTGCATCCTTTCCTGACTTTCAGGCTGCTATCACCTATTTCTAATAAACCTTTCCACTTAAATTGCAAGTTTTAACATTGAGTTTACAGTAACCAATGTGCAGTATTGAAAATACGCCTATAAACAGTGATTGAAAAAATCCTCTTGTGAATAACAGTACATTTCGAATTGCAATTGTGTCTTTGCGAATTTATAGGGGTTGCACCTTGAATCTGTGCAGCTATAGCATTACAAACTTTAAAAACTGACTCCCCAGTAGAAAATCTGCCATGATTAGGAAAGGAAACCTGCTGTTGGTAAACGCATCCAGGGGGCATTGCCAAGGAAAGAGGAAGACGGTCTCCTGTCGCCATTCCGAGACTTCTTAACCTCAAGGAACCATATGAGTCTGCCTTGTGGAACCATTCCTTAGGTAGGGGGAGCCACCGTCACCTGGAGCGCCTTGCAAGGACCTGGATCAAGCTGGTGCAAGTACCCTCTGAAGCTAGTAGTATTTTCTGTAGACAGCGTCTGCTCTTGAAAGCACCTGTTTGTGATGCAAAAGGTTATCCATAAACTAAACTGTTGGAAAGGTAATATGGTCTGTTAGATTTTGTCAGAACAGTATCCCTCCACGTCCTCATGCTCATGGACCTCCCAAAGATCTAACACTCGACTCCAAGAGCTCTATCACCAACCTCTAGGAACTTTACCTTGGATATCTATACAGCTTTTCACAAAGGTTGTAGAGCATTTAGGGTCAGATGTATCATGCATTTTTGGGATCGCAGATTTCAGAAATGCATTTTGGTATGTATGAATTCAAATTTGCGACTCCGTAACTTAATCGACTACATAAAGATTCGGTTTTAGGAAGGGGCGTGTCAAGGGCGTCCCTTCCTATTACTGAATTGAGGCGGTGTCTGGGAATGTTTTGTGACCCCAATGCGATCACAAAACATTTGCATTTTACCACCTACTTTCAGTAGGTGGCAACCCATTCGCAAATGGGTTGCTACCTAATGGGGACCCCCTTCCCTTTGTGAATGCATGCAGAAACATTTTTTAAGAGCAGGAAGTGGCCCCACAAACCACTGCCTGCCCTTAAAAAATGAAAATAAAACCTTTTCTTTTTCTTTTTTGAACACATCATATTTTCTTTTAAGGAAAACAGGCTGCATTTAAAAAAAAAAAATGCCTTATTTAAAAGAAATCACAGTCATGGTGATCTGCTGAACTCAGCAGGCCCCATCCCTGTTATTATAGCCATTTACAATGGGTCACAAATTGCGACCTACCTCATAAATATTAATGAGGTGGGTCGATTTCCGAGCTATTGGGACTCGCTAAATGAAACTCCTGGAGTTTAATACATTCATATAGCGAATATGTAATTGCGATTCGCAGATAATCGCAATTAGATAATCGGTATTTGGAAAAAATATACCTCTGGCCCTTAGCCTGGTTGGGAAGTCATGTCTGCCATCGCGGGACATTTCTATAGCAACACTCTAGACTGCACATTCAAGCCACTGATCTTGGAGCAGAAGGGTCTTCCCAAAGGTTTTCAACCTGAAAGAGGCATGAAATCCTCGTAGGAACATGGAGCTCTGTCCTTTGTCGAGAGATGCAACTTGGTTCCAGACATGCATGCAGTGTTTAGGAGCGCTACAATTTAACCCATGGAGCCTGCTGTAAACAATAACTGTTCTTGAGGGAACACTGATGCACCTGAGAATGAAAATTACTTCTGTGAAATGAAATATTAGGAACCACAATTCATGTCTCTCAGAGGCCAATGTTGGCCTTATTATAACAAGCACCACAGACAAGATACTTTGCCTTGTTCAGTGGGCAGGGGCATAGCTTGGTCAGTATGATGGGGGGGTGGGTGTCATATTTCTCAACAATCGTGCTGGGACATTGTGTTGAAACACAATATATGAAAAGTAGAGGGGGCTTACCGGGCAGTGGAAAGAGAGGAATGCAATTGTGAGGGGTACTTAAAACGCAATATTTTTAACCTAATCAACATTTTTTAAATCCTTCAAAACATGGACAAGAGAGTGTGTGTGTGCTTGGCACTGTAAAAATCCCAGGTGAAATCTGACAGACACATCACATTACCACTTGTACCCAACTATTTACTGCAGAATACATTTTTAGTGGGGTGTAACAGCCCACAAACGCCCCTGGTGCCAGGCCCTTGTCAGTGGGATGAGATATTCTTCCATGAAAACAACCTAATTTACATCTAATATGCTTTTAAATGAGCAACAAAGGCAGCTGCACTCTCAACATGGAATAACACACAATCAGTATCTGGCAATATTGATGGCCACAGATTGCATTAGGTATGGCGAAAAATCTTTATCATGGATTTACTGCAGTAGTGCATTTCTGTTTAGTAACAAGCAATAATGTATGTAAAAGATTTGTTGTCATGAAAAAGTTAATGAACACTCACAAACTTTAGGTTTGCATATTTTCGCAAATATGTTTCAGAAAATGTGTCTCCTACCTGTAAGAAATTGGGTTACTGCTTGAGGTGTGTGAAAGCCTACTCAATCAGCAACCACAATTCCTGTAAGGGTAAGGCACAAGCACACCCTAAATTAACCCGTGCTCAACTCTCTGGTGGGATGGCACAGAGCAGTCAGGCTTAACTTGGAGGCAATATGTAAAGTATTTATACAGCACTTCAAAGAGTAATAAAGTGAAACTAGAACACCAGAAAAATCCCACACCAACTTAGAAAAATAGAGTAACATTTAATAAATAATTTGGCAAAAGTCTAATCAGTAAATCCAGAGACATGAATTTTTAAAGATTTAAGTGAAAATAGCGCTAAAAGGCCAGAAGGGTCACTTGTGGCTATCTAGTTGTGCAAGGCTGCGAGAAAGTCACAAGCTTAGGCTAATTGCAATAGAGTGCAGTTTGGATACAATGACCAGATTAGTCCCGCTAAAAAGTTATTGTCTCAGTCTAGCACAAAGAGTCTTGCTCCCAGTGGAGAGAGCTGTGAGGAGCAGAGAAGTGTCATGGATAGTTGTGGTTGTAGCGCAAAAAGCAGTCCTGGCATCGTGGATGGTTGTTGCTGTAGCGCAAAGATTCTCCTGTTGTTGCAAATGGCCAGGCCAGAGGTTTTTGGTGGTGCTCCCCATGAGCAGTCGATGCTGTAGCACAAATAGTCAGGTTGACGAAACTTCGCACTGGGGCAGTGCAAGAGACAACGCTTTAATGCCAATGGGCCCTTTCATGGTTGCAAGGAGACCAAAAACGTACATTCTGCTCCACAGAGGCAACACCAGGAGTCCGGGACATGAGGGGCACCACTTGGGGGTCAGGGGCTGGTTCCAACTGAATCTGAGTGCTGGTTCAGGTGATTGGGAACTTGTTATTTTCCTGTGACTCTGAACAGGAAACTGGTAAACTAGCCTTTGGAGTCACTCCAGGAGTTCTGGGTTCAAGTGCGGGTCCGATCCCTCTGACTCAGGCACGAGGGCAGCAGGACAGCAATGCAGTAACACAGCAGTCCAGCCTAATGGCAGTTCATTCAACTGCACGGCAGCCCTACTCACTGGCAGAGTCTCCACATGTTCAGAAGTGTACTAAAGAGTTGGCGTCTGAGGTCCAATATGCATACCTAGTGCCACCTTTGAAGTGGGAGAAGCTTCTAGAGGTTTTCTTTGAAGTACACAGGATTCCTGCCTCCACTGTCTTGGCTTCAGTCTAACTACAGGGGTTATGCAGTCTTTGTGGGGAGGCAGGACAGAGCCTATTCAGGTGTAAGTGGGTCTGTGCCTAACTCCGCCCTCCCATCCTGCCAGTGATGATTCATCCAGACACACCTAAATCATCTATTGTGTTTGGCTGTCCAGGAGGAATACACAAAGCCCAATTGTCAGCTAAACCCTGCCATGCTTCCCAGAGACGGGCTGCAGGCACTGAATGGCTAAAGCAGCAAAATCCCAACTTTTTCAAATGGCATGAAGAGAGGAGTTTTTTTCATTACAATTCCAAAGATGCCAAACATGAAGTAGGTACCTCTTCTCATATGAAATTAACAGTTTATTAAATCTAACAAGGTTATTCCAATATTATCCTATCAGAGAATTGATTTTTTAATTTTAGTGGCTGTTTGATTACTAAAAATCATTACTGTAAAAAGAACTTATATGCATATGCCCGCCCCCAACTCTTGAAATTTAAAACTATAGAGTGCAAACAGATTAGCAAATTAACAATCAGCATTACGTACTCAATTCATATTTGTACACTGCCTTTGATCTTTTTAAAATAAAAGATGTGGGTTGCCTGATTTGCAGTTACATGCCAGAGGAGGACGCATTTTGGGATTAGCCTAAATTGTGTAAAGTTGAACCTCAGAGTAGGTGTACCAAGGCTTGCAATGTTAAAGAGGGGCAGCCTTTTGAGATTACCCTTAACCAACTAGTGGTGGGCCTCAAAGAGATTAAAACAGAGTTGTGAAGGAATCTCATCATTACTGCCCTTAGATGTGGCGAATATCCTCAGAAGAGATTCTATATCAATAGTTAGCACGTCTGACCTTAATATGAAAACTTACAAGGGGACGCAAATAGGTCGATAAACCTTTGGACTCGCAATTAGGATGATCCCACCATAACTCCAGTACATGCAGATCAATAATCACTAATCAATCAGTAACATCAATATCAATGATAATCAATAACTTTAATAATCAATGGAGTCAGTAATTGTTACACACCATGACCTTTCAGTCGTGAACAACCACACCTTTTAGTAAAAGTTAGAATATTTATTTCTCTATATTAACAATGCTAAAGTCATGTAAATTAACCTCAAAATCAAATGATACACATACAGAAACAACACTGGCTGTCCAAACGGCAGAAGAAACGAAATCAAATCAAAGCTTGAACTACACATTCTAAGGTTACGGTGCAAATTAATAACAAGAACAATTTCGCAAACAAGATCACTTACAGGTAGCTTCAGCAAAGAAACTTATCAAGCATCATTCCTTATTAGTAGATTTCCATTAGTGAGGATCCTTAACTAACACCAGATTAGCATCAGCATGCTGGTCTTCATGCAAAACAATTTAGTAACACGAATTTGGAAAAACATCTAAATATGGCTCTCGCAAAACAATGCAATTGGTAACTAGAAAGAAAAAGCAAATATGCATATCATATGGGTACTATAATACCTCTCCTCAATTGGATCAGCAAGCTAAGATAGTCTTCGTCATCTGGACATCTGTCAATCAGCAAGGCATCTGGATTCAGCATCAAAGTTCAGAAAACGCAAAGTCTTTAAGCAATAAAGTTAGGCAAGTCTCTTGTCAAGATGCACAAGAACATACTGACCTTTCGGACAGCAAGAAAATCGGCAATGGGATGTCTTCCCTCGGGCAGTCTTGTTGAGGTAAATTCACTAAAACTATTTCCCAAATCCCTATTGGTCAAGGGATCGCATGTTCACACTTTGTCCAATAAAACTAAAACTCCAAATCTATGAATTCTACCATTACTCTGTTCACATGTCGCAGATAGTTTTTTCCTGCAATGTTCTCATCATCCAGCTCGTCAGGTAACAATATTTTTGCAGCTTCTACTTCTGTCAGTGCCTTCCTTGTTCGCCTACTGAGAAAGACAGTCTTACACACATTACACACATAATGTTACAGGAACAGCATCTTCTAGCAGTCGGTTCTCATGAGAAAGGTTTCTCAGCTGTGAGCACATTTACACAACACAATAGAAAATCACAGTGTAACTCTCTAGGAGGACATTTATTAAACATTAAGAAATACAGCTTGAAATGAGACCTTCTTTAAATTAAGGCCTACAATTAATAAATCTAATACATAATGCATAACCTTTAATATGACATGATACTACATTAGTCAAATATATGCTCAACATTTCATATTAATACCATTAATAAGTACACTCTGTGAACATTGATGGCCACTCATCGTGACCACATTTTCAAATGTGTGCATTATTTTTCTATGTTATTATATTTTCTACAGAAATCCATTACTCACAATACATGAACACTCATTAATAATTTTTATTAAAACATCTGTGCTAGCAATCCCTCCTCTGATGACTAAATGTATCATCACACTAACTATAATCCCCAAATTTTTGCATCAGCTAAAATGTTGTCTAGTCAATCCCTTCATACCTGTGTTCCCTTTTTGAATTTTCCCTGTACAATTTTTCCCTTTTCTTTTCTTCGCTCCTCTGATCATTCTTTGACTTTTTCAATGTAATCCCTTTACAAAATTTACACAATACCCCTATTACAATTAGGCAAACCGCAGTCATTAATATTCCCTGCAAGATTTTCAATAGAATCCCACTCCAAATGTTGCTGAGTCAACTCCCCACTGAAGCAAAACCTTGGCCAAAATTTTCCCAAACTTTTGGTTCTTTCAATTCTTTCAAATCAGCACTTTAATTAGTCAGATTAGTAATTAAGGGGGTCATTCTGACCCCGGCCGGCGGCGGAAGCCGCCGGCCTGGCTGGAACCGCCAGAATACCGCTGTGCGGTCAAAAGACCGCCGCGGGTATTCTGGGTTTCCCGCTGGGCTGGCGGGCGACCGCCAGAAGGCCACCCGCCAGCCCAGCGGGAAACACCCTTCCATGAGGATGCCGGCTCCGAATGGAGCCGGCGGAGTATAAGGGGTGCGACGGGTGCAGTTGCACCCGTCGCGATTTTCAGTGTCTGCATGGCAGACACTGAAAATCTTGGTGGGGCCCTGTTACGGGGGCCCCTGCAGTGCCCATGCCATTGGCATGGGCCCCCAGGGGCCCCACGACACCCCATACCGCCATCCTGTTCCTGGCGGCCAATACCGCCAGGAACAGGATGGCGGTATGGGGGTCGGAATCCCCATGGCGGCGCAGCAAGCTGCGCCGCCATGGAGGATTCCCCAGGGCAGCGGAAAACCGGCGGTACACCGCCGGTTTTCCGTTTCTGACCGCGGCTGTACCGCCGCGGTCAGAATGCCCAAGGGAGCACTGCCAGCCTGTTGGCGGTGCTCCCGCAGTCGTTGGCCCTGGCGGATTTTACCGCCAGGGTCAGAATGACCCCCTAAGTCTCTAATTTCTTTACTATTATTAGGAATACATGAGCAACAATGCCTAGAATTAATCATTCTACAAACTCCGCAATCCTTCGCAAAAAGAATGTATAAAGAAAGACGATTCTGAAGAGCCACAGATCTTTCAGCAGCTAATTCAGCATCCATCAGGAGGATGGCCCCTGAAAAATTTGTCGGGATGTCACAATAGTAGACAACTTTTAAATCTTTACCGAATTCAGAATAACTCCCACTGAAAGAATCATTGCTCCAAATATATCTCCCACTATACCATAAGGAGACACTCTCCTCTGTCTCATGAGATGTAATTCAGTCACTTTCGGAAATTTCTTCAAATCATCCAGTTGCAAAATCTTTGGGAAAACTATCCCCAAATAGCATGTACCATACTATCCTCTTGGAAGACGGTAATAAGCATTAGGACGACAGATGTAATATATCCCAGGAATCGCAGGATCCTGTCCATTCAACATAAATGTCCATTTATTCTGAAACAAAAAACACGTCTACATTCACTCGTTCCCACAAATAAAGTGTCAGTCCGTGATCTAAGCCTATATATACAAAGTTTCCCTACGTGTTGCGCATCTAAAGCTAATTTTCTTTGTATTTTAATTACACTATAAGCATAATCATTCCTGTAAGTCTTTTTCTCTAAACCTTTTTCTAACTTCTCCTTCAATGCCTTTTCCTGTCATGTGTGTGATCTAAGAAGCTTTTCTCTAAAGCTGTAAGCAAGCAAGTTACATTATTGTGCTGTGCATAAGCCAGCCCAAACATCAATGTAGGTTCAAAGAAACCTCTAACTAATACTATGTCATTATCCTTAGCTACTCTACTCAACTACCTAATTATAGGGACAAACGAAAACACCAAGGCCCTCATTACAACCCAGGCGGTCGGTGGTAAAGCAGCGGTAAACCCACCAACAGGCCGGCGGTAAAAAAAATGGAATTATGACCATGGCGGAAACCGCCAACATAGACAGACACTTTAGACAGGCGGATGACAATGTACCGCCCACACCATTATGACAGGCCAATCCGCCACCTTTTCCGGGGCAGATTCAATGGAAACAAAAATACGTCAGAAACAGGACTTGGAAGGGGAAACACTCACCTCTACACAACCCACGAGGAACCAGGATGCCATGGAGCCTGAACTCCAAATACTCCCTGCGATTGTCTTCCTGCTCCTCTACCAGGAACACGACCGGCGGCGGCGACGACCACAGTGAGTACTGCACCTACAACACAGGGCAGGGGGGAGGGAAAAGAGAGTGACACACATACCCAACACCCCCACCCACAGCAACACACACCAATACATGCTGAAACATTACATTCACACCCCCCAATGCCCCCTGGAAGAACGCAAGGACAAAAGGAATTGATTGTAACCATTGTAATCAAGAAACATCCATTAGTCAAAAATGTATGTACACTATAAACAAATATGTACACCAGGAATTCAAGTCCTGGTACTGCACCTATATAGTCCGTGGACCATTGGGCCCAAAATGCATGGGCGAGGCCCACACAAGATACCTGATCGAAACGGAGAGAACACTGCAGGGGCATCAGATCGAAATAAAACAGGCACCTCAGGGGGAAGGGAAGGGGGGGCACCTCAGCCGGGTGAATGCACGACGCCAGCCCCACGAGGGGGCTCCATGCCCATTGATGTATCCTGGGGAGTGCAAAGCCACAGTCTCTCAAGTCTCTCCAGTGGGTGGTTTGCCCACTGCTTTATCATGGGGAGTGCAAAGCCACAGTCTCTCAAGTCTCTCCAGTGGGTGGTTTGCCCACTGCTTTATCCTGGGGAGTGCAAAGCCACAGTCTCTCAAGTGGAGAACAGTCTCCACTGGTTCTGGAGGGAGCTTTGTGCCCAGAGTGCTTCATCCTGCCAAGGACTGAGGTAGTGGATAACAGTCTCCACTGGTTCTGGAGGGGGCTTTGTGCATAGAGTGCTTCATCCTGCCAAAGACTGAGGTAGTGGATGCCTTTCTCCACTGGTTCTGGAGGGGTCATTGTGCCCAGAGTGCTTCATCCTGCAAAGGACTGAGGTAGTGGATGAGATTCTCTACTGGTTCTGGAGGGGGCTTTGTGCCCAGAGTGCTTCATCCTGCCAAGGACTGAGGTAGTGGAAGTGACAGTCCACTGATGGTGGGGCAAAATAGAAGCTGCCCAGGCCCCTGGAACTGACCACCAGCTACGTACGGATGACCACTGGGGATGGCAGCCATGTCTCCGGTGGTGCCACTGGCTCAGGTTGTCACGGGTCCACTGGCGGCAGTGTCATTAGCGGTGGTGCTTGCAGCGGTCATTGTGGCGGCGGTGCTGGTGGCGACCTCACTGACTGCGGTGCTGGTGGCTGGCTCACTGACTGCCGTGCTGGTGGCTGGCTCACTGACCGTGGTGCCGGCGGCGGTGTCAGTAGTGGCGGTGCTAGTGGCAGGGTCACTGACAGCGGTGCTGCTGAAGGGCACAGTGTCTGCGGTGCTAGTGAACGGCTCAGAATCTGGGCTGCTGGCGGCCGTGTCCGTGGTGGCGGTGTATGTGGTGGTGCCAGTGGCGGTCTAGTCCGCCGTGCAGGTTGACTTGCCTTTCTTCTTCAGGCCCTTCCCCACCTTGGATGGTGGTGCAGCTGTCTTGCCACTCCCCACAATTGTCTTGACTGAGCCCTTGGTGGCAGGTGTTTTGGCCTTCTCCCTCTGGGATGTGGGCAACTTTTTCTGTTTTGGAGGTGGGGGAATGTCCTTGGCCTCGCTCCTTGGGACACTGGCAGCCCTGTTGCTTGGCGCACTCCAAAATCCGGGTATTGCTGGCACCACTGTGCCTGGTGATGTTGGGGCTGAGGTGCTGGGTTGGTACCTGGAAAGGCGGGCCCTAGGGGACGGACGGGGGGGGAGGTGTAGGGAAGAGGTCAACATTTAAGAGGAAAAGTTTTTTAGACACTGGGACGGGTAGATGGAGGCGGTTTGGGAGTGGAGGAAGAAGTAGTGGTTGTAGGAGGTGTTCGTTTGCTGACTTTGGGTGAAGGTGCATGGGCTGGAGGCTGTCGTGAGATGGATGGCTGTTGGGTGGGTGTGTGACTGCGTTTGTGTACTTTGGGAGGAGGGCTCACAGACACACTGGTAGAGGACACAGGGGATGTGTGAATGGTAGTGGGAGTGGTGAGTGCACGTGAGCAGTGTGTGGTGATGGGGGTGCTGGTGATGGAGGTAGTGGTTGAAAATGAAGTGCATGCAGGTGTGAGTGGAGACCTGACAGGAAGGGAGGAGGGAGACGTGGAGGAGGGGGACACAGTGGAGCAGTGGATGTTGGTATGTGTGCATGGGTATGATGCTTGTGTGAGTGCCTGTGGGATGTGTGGTGCTTATGTTTGCCAGAGCCACCCTTGTGTGTTGAGGTGTGTGCCTGCTGGTCTGATGGTGTGCTTGGGATAGGCTGAGGTACTGGGGATTGGGTCTGATTGGAGGAAGTTGGAGGGGGGAGGCTAGACACATGGACAATGGCTGCCATCAGTGCTGAGGCCAGAGCCTAAAATGCTCGCTGTTAGGCTGCCTGGCCAGAATGAATGCCCTCCAGGTATGCATTTGTCTGTTGCAACTGCCTCTCTACACCCTGGATGGCATTCAGAATGGTAGACTGCCCAACAGTGAGGGATCTCAGGAGGTCAATAGCCTCCTCACTGAGGGCAGCAGGGCTCACTGGGGCAGGGCCTGAGGTGCCTGGGGCGAAGGAGATGCCCACCCTCTTTGGTGAGCAGCCACGTGACACATGCTGAGGGGCTGCTGGGAGGGCGGTGCTGGTAGGGGAGTGGCGGCTGTACCTGTAGATGCGGTGGGCACAGAGGGGCTGCCACCGCAAGGGAGCTCCCATCAGAGGAAGAGTCGGTGTCGCTGGTCTCAGCTCCTGTCCCCGCCGTGGAGCTCCCCTCGCCCTCCGTCCCACTGGTGAATTCAGACTCCGTTATCTGGCCCTCCAGGGCCATATGGGATGCAGCTCCCTCCTGCTCCGGTGGCACAGCTCCTCCGCCTGATGATGCTAATGCACACAAGAACAGGGAGACCCCAAAAAGGGGGGGGGGAGAAAGAAGAAAGACATGTTCAGTGCATACAATACCGCTACCGTCGGTGGACACTACAGACACAGCAGCCCTTTGCACTACGCCATGCACTTAGAGTTCCCTAATTAATCACAGGGACATAGGGTACATGGCCTATGCCCGATTGCTGCACAGATGGAAGTCACAGGAACCTGACTAGGTGTAGATGGCTCTTACCACTGGCGGGGATGGGGTGCCACTTAGCCTGCCTCACAAAGGGTCCTTGCCTACAAAGCTCGCCCTAGCCTAGGGGAACCCACTGCCCACCTCCCCCACCCAGACACCTCCAATGTGCGCAGAGTCAGCTGAATGAGAGTGTACTCACCCCCTTGTGGGTGCTGTGATAGATACGCCACCGCCAGGATCCGGAACATCAGGGGGGGTCAGGGTGCGATGGGCACCCCTCTCACGATGGGAGGCCATCCCCAGCTGGGCCTCTGCCGTCTTCTTGCTCCAGCGACGAAGGTACTCCCATCTTTTACGGCAGTGGGTGCTCCGTCTGTGGTGGACCCCCAGGGTCCGGACATCCTTGGAGATGGCACGCCAAATATCCTTCTTCTGGTGGGTGCTGACCTCAAGGAATAGTACAGGGGAAAATGTAAAACATTTACCGTCCGGACCGTCACAGTCATTGTCCCACGTTCCCACCCTTGCCCTGACGCACATACACTTACCATCCCATCATGCAGGCCTCATCTCCCCCCACATCTTCCATCCACACCACTCCAAATAGGCATTGCCCATACAGCATCTTCACAGTGTACTCACCTGTTTGTAAGGAGGACCGTAGAGTAGCGTGTAGTGGGGGAGGACCCCATCCACTAGTTTATCCAACTCCTCCGATGTGAAGGCAGGGGCCCTTTCCCCAGACACATGAGCCATCTTCGCTTCCAGACTGAGGTCACAGCAGCACTTGCAGTGTAGGTCCTCTCCTGTCGAAGATCTGGTATCAAGTGAGTGAACAGACAGAAAATGGCGGTCACGTCAGCGGCGGTGCGTACCGTCACCGCCGGCGTACAACGTCATTTGCTCCCGGAACTCATAGGGCCCAATGTTAACCAATGCAGGATTGCGCCGCGGTCTTCGACCGCCTACCGGGACGGTGTACAACGCCAGCACAGTTACCTATATCCCCTTGTCCCACATTACAGGTCAGGCAGCCGCCATTTCAGGGGGCCACATGGCATCAATTTTTAAAGCGTCACACATATATAGGCCTTGCATATGCACAGTGACTGGCACATAACGTATTGACAAATGTGTGCAAAAAAATTATTGTTTTACTACCTCAGGGTTGGCTGACTATGTGCTCACTGTTCTCATCCATAGGGCACGTCTGCTGGGGCAGGTGAGGAGATGGCTGCATCCTCCGGTGTACAGACTGCTGGTGGACCTTTCGACAATGGAAGAGAGACACGTAATAGTCACCTACAGACTTGATCGTGCCACAATCCATGAACTGTGTGCCCAGTTGGAGCAAGACCTGATGTCAGCTATCCGCCATCCCACAGGAATCCCCCCTCTAGTGCAGGTCCTGTCAGTACTCCATTTCTTGGCAAGTGGGTCTTTTCAAACAACAGTGGCCATAGCATCAGGGATGTCCCAGCCTATTTTCTCAAACGTGTTGTCCAGAGTGTTGTCTGCCCTGCTGTAAAACATGTGCATCTACATAGTCTTCCCTCAGGTAGAGAATTTGCCTACGGTGAAAGGTGACTTCTATGCCCTGGGACATATCCCCAACATCATAGGTGCCATTGATGGGACACATGTGGCCTTGGTACCCCCCACAGGAGTGAACAGGTGTACAGAAACAGGAAGAGCAACCATTCAATGAATGTGCAGATGGTGTGATTGGCCGACCAGTACATCTCCCATGTGAGCGCCAAGTTTCCAGGCTCAGTTCATGATGCTTACATTTTGAGGAATAGCAGCATCCCTTATGTGATGGGGCAACTCCAGAGGCACTGTGTGTGGCTGATAGGTGAGGACAAGGACCCTATACCCTGTGAATAGTTGTCTGGGGTTGTCCCTAAGGGTTAGTGTGTGTCTAACAGTTGTCCCTTGACATTTGCAGGTGACCCTGGGTACCCCAACCTGTCATGGCTACTGACCCCGGTGAGAAATCCCAGGACAAGGGCAGAGGAACGCTACAATGAGGCACATGGGCGAACTAGGAGGATTATAGAAAGAACCTTAGGCCCCTGAAGGCCAGACTCCGGTGCCTCCATATGACAGGTGGTTCCCTGTACTACTCACCAAAGAAGGTATGCCAGATCATCGTGGCCTGCTGTATGCTGCACAACTTGGCTTTGCAACGACAGGTGCCTTTTCTGCAGGAGGATGGTCCAGAAGGAGGTCTTGTGGCAGCTGTGGAGCCTGTGGACAGTGAAGAAGAGGAGGCAGAAGAAGAGGACATAGACAACAGAAACAACGTGATCCAGCAATACTTACAGTGAGACACAGGTAAGAAGACATCACTCCCTCCTACATCTGATAAAATTGTTAGACCTATCATCTGTCTGTCACTTTCACCCAGTGTATGGACCCTGAATTGTCACTTTGCCTTTCCATTTCACAGATGTGGCTCCCACTGTGTGACCTCTGCTATGTTACCTCATGGACTAGAGCTGTGTGACATGGGTATGTTGACAATAGAATGGACATTGCTAATTTCCTCAGTTATTGCAAATACACATTTGTGAAAGCACAGACTGACTCCAGATTGTTTTGTGATTCAAAGGTGTTTATTTAAGTGCTAAATAGTGGAGGGGGTTGTAAAATGGTCAGGGGTAATGGTGGAGGAATGTCCATGGCAGAGTCCAGTTATTAGTCTCACAGGTACATTGTCCAAAGGGGCCTAGGAAGTGGAGCTAGGGCAGTTTAAGGATGGACAGGGTGACAAAGTGGGACAGAAGGATAACATTCAGGGTGCTCTCATTTCTTGGTGGGGGTCTTGGCATTGTTCTCTGTCTTTGTCCTGGATCTCAGGGACCGCTTGCGGGGTGGTTCTCCATCTGCAGGGGGTGGGGTGCTGGTGTTGTGGTCCTGTGGCGGTGCCTCCTGTCCACTAGTGCCGGCGGAGGTGGTGGGCAGTTCATCGTCCAGGCTAGTGTCAGGGGCCCCTTGTTGTGCCACAGTGTCCCTCCTGGTGTTCACAAGGTCCTTCAGCACACCTACAATGGTGCCCAGGGTGGTATTGATGGACTTGACTTCCTCCCTGAACCCCAAATACTGTTCCTCCTGCAGCCGCTGGGTCTCCTGAAACGTGGCCAGTACCGTTGCCATCGTCTCCTGGGAATTATGGTACGCTCCCATGGTGCTGGAGAGGGCCTTGTGGAGAGTGGGTTCCCTGGGCCTGTCCTCCCCCTGTCGCACAGCAGACCTCCCAGTTCCCCGGGTTTCCTGGGCCTCTGTCCCCTGAACCATGTGCCCACTGCCACTGCCCCCAAGTCCCTGCTGTTCTTGGGTTTGTGGGTTTGCCTGGGTTCCCTGTAGTGGTGGGCACGCTGCTGCTTAATGTGTCCTGGGGACAGAGGTATGGGCCCGCTGGGTGGGTGCTGTGCTGGTGTTTCCTGAGGGGGGGAGGCTCTGTAGTGGCCTGTGACTGTGTCAAGAGAACCGACTGTCCCGAGGTCCCAGATGGGCCGGGCTGGTCATCTAGACCCAGATGGACAGAGCTGCTGTCATCACTGTGGGCCTCTTCTGTGGTGGGGGGTGGACATGTCTGGAACCTCCTGTCCGGTGACGTTGGGTAGGAGTCCTGCAGGGGTGTAAAGGTATAATTATTGCATCTGTGTGTGTCATGGTGTGCAATGGGTGGGTGACCCTGTACCCCAGTGCTTACATTCTTGTGTAGGACTTTGTGTGATTTTGGGGTCTGTGTGGGTATGTGTAGTGGACATGCTTTGGTGATGGGTGTCCATGCTTTGTTGTTGCATGCAGGGCTTGGTGTTGGGATGTGTGGTTTGTGATAATTGGACATATGTGAAGAGTTGGAGTGATGGGTGTGAGGGCGAGGGTGGGCGGTATGTGTTGGCATGCAGGTAGGGTGGGGGATATTGTAGTTAAAGATTTGACTTACCAGAGTCCATTCCTCCAGCTACTCCAGCGAGGCCCTCAGGATGCAGTATAGCCAAGACCTGCTTCTCCCATGTTGTTAGTTGTGGGGGAGGAGGTGGGGGTTCACCGCCAGTCCTCTGAACTGCAATGTGGTGTCTTGAGACCACGGAACGCACCTTCCCCCGTAGGTCGTTCCACCTCTTCCTGATGTCATTGCGTGTTCTTGGATGCTGTCCCACTGCGTTGACCCTGTCCACGATTCTGCGCCACAGCTCCATCTTCCTAGCAATGGAGGTGTGCTGCACCTGTGATCCGAATAGCTGTGGCTCTGCCTGGATGATTTCCTCCACGATGACCCTGAGCTCCTCCTCAGAAAACCTGGGGTGTCTTTGCGGTGCCATGGGGTGGTGTGGGTGATGTGTGAGGTGGTGTCTGTTGTGATGTGTGGGGTGATGTTTTGGGGTGTGTGGTGTTTTGTGCGTGGATGTGTATGAGCGATGGTGTTGTGTGCCTCTGTATGCTGGTGTGGTCTTTGCTTTTCTGTCTCTCTGCTTCTTCCAAATTTTTTGTTGTAAGGGTTAGTGGGTGATGTGGGTGTGTGTTTTATATTGTATTGGGTGTGTGGGTGTGGGGTGTGTATGTGAATCAGGTGTGTGTATTTGGAACTGTCCAATATGGTTGTGTTTTGTAAGTGTGTATGTATTTTGAGCGCGGCGGTGTGTACAGCCAATGGTGTACTGCGGGTGAAAGACCACTGCGTGGATTCGTGGGTCGTGATAGTGTGGGCGTATTCCTGTTGGCGTGATGGTGGAGGTTTGTTATCCCCAGTTTATCACTGCCCTTTGGTGTGGCGGACTTGTGTGGGTGTCTGGATTTTGCCGGATTCCGAGCTGTGGGTCATAATAGCTGTAGCGGAATTCCGTGGCCGACGCAGTGTGTTGGCGGTCTTCTGCACAGCGGTAAGCAGGATTTACCGCCAATGATGTAATGAGGGCCCATGTCATAATTTGAATAGAAATACTGAATGTACTCCTGGTAGTAGAATCTTGTTAGTAGCTGACTAAAACTTATTCCATATGTCAAAGGCAAACGTGCATACGTAACTCCTTCCTCAACTGATGAAGGAATCTGTGTACACTGATAACAATTCCTCACATCCATCGTCTCAACATATTCACTCAACAAGCCATATAAGACATTAGAAGAAAGTTCTCCTTGCACACCAGTACCTTCATGAAAATGCTTCTCATCTAACCTAAACCTCCCTATTGCCGTTACTGCAGTAGTAGTCTCAAAAGCAGAAGTATGGTTGGCTTCACCCTTATCATGAACAGACATACCCACAATCAAAACCACAAATAATAACCCACACATAATCGCCAAACAAATACTCATACTTTTACAGCACCTAGTATTTCTGCCCTGCTGACTAATGTCACTCATGATCTATAAAGAATCAGAAAGCAGAAGAAAAATTTAGAAAAAGTGCAGCAAAAATCAAAAACAAACAACTCTTCTTTCAGCAGTTATTTACAGCTTTCAGTCTCACTTCCAGGATCCCTTGTCAAAATCGGTAAGCAGCTTGTCTAAATCAGGTTTAAAAAGTCATATCAGTTTATCAATGTATCTTCTGGTTACTTTCAACAGTTTCTTTTTCAAAAACTTTTCTCTCAGATTGTTTCAACAGTTCAGTTCATCAGCTTCCCTCAGGTGCCAAAATACTGACCCGAAAGGCCTCTATCAAAACAAGAAGACAAAACTTCTTGCTGCCATTCACTTGTAGTTGCATACGCCCATTCATGACTGTGTATCTTAGACTTTGCTATTCTATTTCTCTTCAACTTTTGATTGCCATTCAATTCTCCTTCACTTAGATCTTCTCTCCTTGTTGTATTTACTTCTTTTTCGATTGTTGCCTCAACAACCACTTCCTTTCCCTTTCCTTGCGACTCCAGCCACTTATCTCCTTTCAGTGGACCTTCTAGCATTGTTCTCTTCAGAGGTGAACTTGAAACTTCCCCTTGTTCTGCGGTGTTTTCTCTTGACGAACCTGCAACAGGTTCAGGAGGAGTCAGATCACAGTGACTTTGATCCACCTCAACTCCTTTCCCCTCTGGGTCTGGCGATTGCTCTGTTTGTCTCTCAAGATCGTCTCCTTCTGGGAAAGCCTTCCTCTGACTAGGCTGTCCTGGTGCCTTAAGTGAGATAGGCTCTCCACCACCCTCCTGGAGGTCTTCTCTTTTGTCTCCTACAGGAGTGACTTAATTCTTCTTCCTCTTGATCCAGTGGACATGCCACTTTCTTCATGTGACTGGCATGGATCCAATTCGGAATTCCAGCACACTTCACAGCTGTGGTAATTGTCAGAACTACCTGGAACGGTCCTTTCCAACGAGGCTCCAAACACGTTTTCCTCACGTGTTTCCGGACCACAACCCAGTCTCCGGCTCTCAGGTTGTGTCCTGGGACATAGATCGGTGGCAGCATGGTGGCTTCCACCTGCTGAGAGAAAGAGCAAACCACATCAGCCAGACCTTTGCAGTAGTCCAACACCATATCATCTGTAATGTTGACAAGTGCATTCACAGGCACGGCTGGAAACCACATGGCTCTGCCCATAAGGATCTCATGCTGCGACATTCCCTGTCTTCCTGTCAGGTGTGTTTCTCATTGAAATCAAAACTAAAGGCAATGCGTCAGGCCATTTGAAGTTCATGGGCGCACACATCTTTGCAACTCTTGACTTCAAGGTACCATTCATCTGCTCCACTAGTCCTAATGCTTCAGGGCGGTAACTACAAAGCAATTTCTGCTCAATGTTCAATGTTGCACACAGTAATTTAATTACTTCATTGTTGAAGTGACTTCCTCTATCTGATTCTAAAGAGATCGGAAACCCGGATCGTGGTATCAGTTCCCTAAGCAGTAGTTTTGCTACTGTGAAACTATCATTTCTTCGTGTAGGTTAAGCTTCAATCCAGTGACTAAAAATGCAAACAATCACCAACACGTATCTCAAACCTTCACACACAGGCATCTCAATAAAATCCATCTGCATTCTGCTGAATGGACCTCTTGCTCTTCCAATGTGGCTCAAATTACCCACTATCCCTTTCCCTGCGTTCAATTGTTGGCAAATGACACAGTGATGGCAAACTGCTTCAGCAACCTGTCTAAACCTTAGGTTGAACCAATCATCTTTGAACAACCGAATCATGGCATCCCTCCCAACATGTGCTTGACCACGATAATACCTATCCATTTGAGACAACAGACTATTTGGCAAAACCAATTGACCCTCTTCTGAAACCCACAATTTAGCTTGTCTTTGCACACATTTCATTTTACTCCATAAACGTTTTTCCTCCCATTTTCAATTCCTCCATTGTGTCAATTACTTTCAATACAAAACTTGGACACGTTTCGTCTTCTTTAGGTAACATTTCCCACTTATCTTTGAATGAGATACGGTTCAATGCCTAAAACCTTGTGACTTGATCCGCATATCCATTTCCCAGTGATTCTAAGTCCTGCGACTTCAGATGTAGACTGCATTTCACCACAGCATCTTTTCAGGCATTTGGATAGCTTGCAACAGTTCTTTAATCCTATCACCATTTCTCACTGGTGTATCAGAAGAGGTCATGGAACCTCTCTGTGATCACAACTGGCCAAAATCATGGACTATTCCAAATCCAAACTGGCTATCTGTATAGATTATAACTTTCAGCTGAGCAGAAACATGGCATGCTCTAGCAAGGGCTACCAGTTCCGCTACTTGGGCAGAATAAACTCCTCAAAGCCAAGAAGCTTATAAAATACACAGCATATTCTGATCTCACTGTCCCTGTATTGTCTCTTAGACAACAACCATCAACAAAGATAAATTGGTCATTCTCTTCCTGTCGGGTATCTCTTATGTCAGGTCTTGGTTTTGTGCACAAGTCAGTTACATCAAGATAATCATGCTCAACGTCTTCCATCTTTTCAATTTCAACATTTTCATTTGGATGTAAGGTTGCCGGGTTCAGTACTGTTCATCTTTTCAATGACACATTTCGTGACCCGGGAATACTCGTTTCATATCTGGTCAACCTCACACCAGTCAAATATTGGGTTTTCGTCCTTGTAAGTAGAATCTCAATAGAGTGAGGGAGCATTATAGTCAGGGGATGTCCAATCCCAGTGCCTTCACTCTGTGTAAGGCTTTGACCAACTGCTGCAACTGCGCGCAAGGAACCTGGTAAGGCTGCTGCAACTGGGTCCAAAGTAGCTGAAAAATATTGTACTGGGCAGTTTACACCTCCATGGACCTGTGTCAAGACAGACAAAGAACATGAGTCACGCTCATGACAAAAAAATGTGAAAAGTTTAGTGTAGTCAGGAATACCCAAAGATGGAGCCTTGCACAGACTCTCTCTCAATTCAGTTAACGCTCAGCCTGGTCTTACACTATGGGATCAGTGACTTCCTTATGAGTCAGCTTCTACAATGGTCTCAAAATGACTGAAAAATTTGGAGTCCATTGGTGACAGTAGCCTACCATCCCTAAAAACATCCTGACATTTCTCTCTGTGGTCTGGGGATTTAACAACAATATGGCTGTAATCCTTTCTCTGAAAATTTGTTCTTGATCCTTTCTCAATCTGGTGACCCAAGTATTTGACTACTTTTTAACAGTATTGCAATTTAAAGTGGAGACACTTTATGACCATTCTTTCCCAAATGGTTCAGTAAGGCAATCGTATCCTTTTTGCACTCGTCCTTTGTGTTAGACGCAATCATCAAGTCATCAATGTACTGTTCCAAGGTCAATTGGAAAGGCAATTCCAACGACTCCAAATTATTTTTCAAGATCTGATTGAATATGGAAGGTGTCTCTGAAAACCCTTGAAGAATTCTGCACCAACAATAAACTTGATCCAGAAATTTTAAACAAAAAATAAATTGGCTGTCCTCATGAAGAGGCACAGAAAAGAAGGCTTGTGACAAATCAATGACAGTGAACCACTCAGCATCACATGGAATTTGGAACATTATTACAGCTGGATTTGGCACCACGGGACAACATTTGACCACAATCTCATTTATTTTTCTCAAATCCTGGACAATTTGAACTTTCCTACAGGGCTTTTGCAAACCCATTATCGGTGAATTACATGGGCTGCTCAATACGTCCTTCAAAACCCCTTGATTTACAAAGTCTGCAATTATCTGGGCGGCCTTCATAAGGACATATTGCGGCATGTGATACTGCGGAATTTGAGAAAACACTGCATTCGGTTTTACAGTAACTTTAACTGGCTTAACTCCCTTTATCAGACCTACTTCTTTTCCTCTCAAATCCCACACTTTCTCCTTAACCGTTTCCTGCAAATCAGGATGAAGCTCCTTCACTGTGAACATCGGGAAAAAATCATTCGGGGGTACTCCTCTTGTAGTTTCACCTTCTATCTCTGGGGCTTGGTCATCTTCATCATCAGTATTCGTCTGAATCTCAATTCCATCATATGAACAAGTAACCGAGCATTTTGTTTTACACAGCAAGTCTTCCCAGCAGGGATACCGGACTCGAATCGCAGACTACGAATTTGTGCAATGGCTGAAAGTTGACAATTTTAACCTGAACTGGTTCTGTAATCGGGTTAGGCAAATAATGATTTGCTACTCCCACAATCTAAACTGTTTTACTTGAAAGTTTGGAACGTCTACACTTCTCACTGTAGAGCGTGTAGCTCCTGTGTCAACCAAGAATGAAACTTTGTGACCCATAACCTTTCCCTTCACAAAGGGACCTTTCTGATCTACTTCTAAGGAAGTTGCAAGCAGACATGGCTCCTCATCTGAACTGCCTCTCAGCCAATCATTCAATCATCATTTATTCCTTTCACACTGTGTAACAGAAATTGGTGCACTGTGCTATTACTTTGGTTAAGCCTCTGACCTGTGACCTATGGAGAAAGCATCATCTGTTGCTGTTCCATTGGGCTTTAAGGTATTTGAATTTGATGTCAAGGTACCATGGGAACCTGCTGTTGCATTAGCTGCAACTGTGTCATTTTGCACATGTGGCATTTGCACCTGCTGCACGGGTTGAAAATTCTGCACTTGATTCACATTATTTAGAAAATTTGGATTAGGACTTCTCCCTCTCAGTCCTCTCATGTTCTGGAACGAATTGATGTCATTACTTTGCTGAACAATACCTTCTTGCACCATCATCAGACACTCCCGTTTCCAATGTCCAATGGCTCCGTAAATGTGACATGGCAATGTAATTCCTTGTACATCATTCTGAACCTCTACAGTACCCCAGTCTGGACCGTGATTCACATTATCACTGCGACCTCTACCTCTCATCTGGGGCTGAAACATCATGTTACCCTGCTGCTTTGGCAACTGTTGTGGAAAATTCCCTTGCATACCTGTTTGAGCAGCTTTAATCTGCATCACCATCGCCTTCTCTTTCAGCTTTCTCTGCTTCAACTCAATCTCATCACTACAGTACTTTGCATACTGCAACACCTCATCAATCGGCTTTGCTTGCCAGCAAATCAAATGACTCTTAATCATCTGGCTAATTTCAGGTCTCAACCCTGCCACAAATCTGAACACAAAATGAATCATGTATTTCGCCTCAATTATCTCTGTACCACTGTAACGCTTGAATGCCTGTAACAATCTCTCATAATATGCATGTATCGACTCCTTTGCTTCCTGAGCTATCCTGTCAATCCTCTGCCAAACAATATTCGTTGGCGAAATAATCGTTTTAAAAAACTCAATCACCTTATAGTAATATTTCATTACCTCTGGAGACAGTGCAACTGTATTCTTGTCTCTCTCTGGTTCACTTGTTGGCCAATCTACACTTCTCTTACACTCTATCCACAGATCAGCTGGAACCACTATCTCCAGTAATGTGTTCAAGTCCTCCCACAGGCGCTTTGCAAGTTTCACAAACCTATATGTCTGCTGGTACCACTCCACTGGCTCCTCTCTCAATTTTGGATAATCATTTGTAAATGATAGAATGTCACGTCTGCTCCAAGAGACAAGAATAAAATTCCCTCCAGGAATCTCTCTCATTGGTAAAATGTTCACTGGATCTTTATCCTGCTGCACATTTGCAGTCAGCTCCACAGAATCCATTTTCCCTTGTCTCTTTTCTTTACCCATCTGCCTTCTCATTTGTCTAATGCTCCCCAAGTCTGGGCACTTTGAAGCAATTCCTTAAGGTGTGCCTTCATTCCGGGAGATCTCATGTGTTCAAAATCGTTAGTCTCAAAATCTAGTCTGTAACTCCTTTTGAAATGCTTCATTTCCTCTACTTCTGCAATGTACTTCTCGGAAAGGTCTGCTAGTTTCCGATGCACATTGCTCACTTCCCTCGTAATCTTCGGGCACAAATATCTCAACTCTCCCTCTGTGTAGGATCCTAACCTGTTCACACCCATAGTTCCTTCAATGAGTTCACCCGCCTCGATGCTTAGCCTACCATAATTCAAACACTCCTCTCCCTTAGGAGCACTCTGCGGGGTATTCAGCTTCTCTAACCATTGAATCAACTGCTGAGCTGTCAAACCTTGAAACAAAATGTTACTGGCTTGGACTGGTGGCACCTGCTGTGCAACTGAATTCGGTGTCTGTGGTGTCAACAATTTCAAAGTCTGGCTAATGTTTGACCCTACCATAGTATCTGGAAGTGCTACAAATGGACTGAGGTCTAACTATGATCTTGATCCGTCAAAAGCCTGTCTGACAGGAGAGACTACTCGAGCATTTTCATTATGTCCTCCCCTCATTATATTCTGGGACATGGGACCCTGTTCACCTACAGTAGATTTCTCGTGTGCAAATAGGGGTACGGCTGGATCAACGGTAATAGGTAACGATATAGCATCTGGGGTTGGTCTAACACTTATGCTTTGTGGGAGAGTAATTTCCATGTTCTGATTCATCATCAGAGTCATATCTGACTGTGCCCCTGTTACTGGAGGGAATATTGGCATTACCTGCGGCTGAACTTGGGGCAGTAAAATTGGAGTTGGTTCAGTCTGAGCCAACATTAGTCTTGGATAAACCTGTTCCATAGGCACCATTAAGTTCGAAGTTGTTTCCATAAGGGGCACATCAGGGTAAATTCTCTGAACCTGTGGCGGTTGCGCCTTATTTTGTACCGCAGGAGTAGTAGGCACTTTAAGACCACTCTGCATCGCATTCTGTGTCAGGCTAGCATTAATTTGCATTGGACTCATTAACTATCCCATTAACCTTTGTTGGGGCTGTGGAATCAGCACTGATACTCAAACCACTCTCATGTGCTGTGTATGGTAGTTGGTGATTTCTCAATAACTGCAAAATAAACTCATCATCATCTGATTCTTCCTCCACTGTTGAAGACTTTCTAGCCTCCCTACTCTCAGACAGACTTCTGTCTTTCTAGTAGCTTTCCTTCCATCCTTCTCATTGTCCAGCGTAATTGCCGGAAATAACTTAATTCTGTGCAAATTCTCTATCCTCCACACTCTCTGATCACTGTCCCACCTAGCCTCTGTTAAAGTTTTTTCCACTTTTCTCATTTCCCTCTCGAATTTCTGTTGCTGTTGCTGTCTGGCTACTAGCTCCCAGATTGCTAATGCCTCAAACTGTGCTGGTCTCGGGAGGGGCTTCGATTCATATAGCACCATCCTTAACTGCTCCAAAACCCTCAAACTGAATGTCCCATTTGTAGAAAACTCTAAGTTCCCATCCTTTTCTGTCACTTTGCACCATTGCTTTAGCCAAAGACATGGCACAACACCCTTCTCTTCCATTACAATGTAAGCTGGTGTACCTTCTGGTGGTGTATCCTCGCCTATACTCGTTGCAATATATGTATCTCCTCCTTAAGCACTCATTAAAGCTTTGCAAAATTTCATCTTTCCAACCTTTTTTATTATTTAGAATCAAATCAGGAAGTGACATTTAATCCCAGAATTCCCTTCACCTACTTTCTCAACCAATTGCCTCTTATGGACAGCTGCCAATCCGTGCGTGACCCTACTCACTAACCGATCTATCCCAGCCCGGCTCCAATGACGTCACACTCACACGTACTGCAGCTGACAAAGTCTTCAGCTTTACCTCCCAAACTTCAATGCAAAACTAAACTAAACTAAACACAAAACTAATGCAAAAATTGCGAGCACTAATAAAAAAACAAATCTGCAGGTTTACTACAGGAAAGGTAACCCAATCGCTTTGGAAAGTTTACGGATTTTTCACTGATGGCTCTCGCTCTAACAGCTACTCCTTTCTCAATATACCAAATTTGCAAGCAAAATTCGACCCGCAAATTTTACTCTCAACTGATCAGTGGGTCTGTCCTGGTGCACATAGGACTCGCCGGATCTCATTCAAAATTTTCTTTCACTCACTTTGACTTGTCGACCACGCCCGATCGAACTACTAAACCAGACAAATTACAACATAAAACCAAGTGTCTCATGCACTTTACAATATACTCCAGAGTCTTAAACCACACAGGGTTTGTACATCAACAACCACGTGGACAATTTTTGAACACAAAGCACCACATACGTGAAGTGCGACGACTTCCCTACTCTCACACTGAGGAGTACGCACACTCCTTCCACAACTTGATTTGGAGTACACAAACTCCCTAAGCCCTCACAAACATCACAATTCACCTGCAATTTGCATAAGCTCTCCAAACGCAACCTACTTCATTCACATTGTCACTAGAATGCCCAGAACATCCTCAAACAATCATTTGCAAGATCCGAGATTCTGGGAAAGTCATTTCTGGACTTAGGGAAACATTTTCTCTCCAATTAGCATAATTGAAAAATAAAATCCAAATCTCAGTAATAAAGAACTTTCAAAGGACCAAATCATCAAACTACTACGACCACTGAGATCATCAATCCTACTACTATCCGTATCAGTACCTGTTCTTCTCTGTCAGAATCTGTTACTCTGTGCTGGACGTCTATGGTGAGCTCTTAAGGAGACAAAACATTACCTCTCTGCTCTTACTCTGTACCGGATGTCTATGATGGGCTCTTAAGGAGACTAACCATCATCTCTGCTACCATCACTATTAGCATGTCCGACCATAATAAGTAAACTTACAACGAGATGTGAATAGGTTGATAAACCTTTGGATTCGCAATTAAGATGATCCCACCATACCCCCAGTACAGCAGATCAATAATCACTAATCGGTAAAATCAATAATCACTGATAATCAATACCTTTAATAATCAATGGAGTCAGTAATTGTTATGCACCATGACCTTTCAGTCATGAATAACAACACTGTAACCGGGCGTCCCCGGCAGCTGCGGCTCGTCATTACGCATCGGATCAGGCCGATGCGTCATGTCCGCATCTCCCCGTTGCCGGGGCGACGCGATCCGAACGAGGCAGGGGGAAGGCCGTTGCCCGGGAAACCGGATGGGTTTCCCGGCGCGGCATAAACAAAAGGGAGGACGGCACCGGAAGAGGGAGAGAGGAGCAGGAGAGGAGAGCCGAGGAGAAGAGACAGGAGACGGAGCAGGAGAGGAGAGCCGAGGAGAAGAGACAGTAGACGGAGCAGGAGAGGAGAGCCGAGGAGAAGAGACCGGAGGAGGAGGAGAGGAGAGCCCAGGAGAAGGAGCAGGAGAGGAGAGCCCAGGAGAAGGAGCATGAGAGGAGAGCCCAGGAGAAGGAGCAGGAGAGGAGAGCCCAGGAGAGGAGACCGGAGGAGCAGGAGAGGAGAGCCCAGGAGAGGAGACCGGAGGAGCAGGAGAGGAGAGCCCAGGAGAGGGAGACCAAAAAAAAGACGGCAGGAGAAGAGACCGCAGCAGAGGAACGCCACAATGCCAGCCACGACCCAGGAGGGTCGTGGCTCACCAAGGTACGGTCCTTGTGGACCAAAACAAAGGCCATATCAGACTAAGGGGGGGGGAGGGAATATAGAAGTGGAAAGGGAGGGAACCAAAAGGGGAACGATAACGAGCACATATGGGCACCCCACAAAATCTATAATTAGAGCGTGAGAGCACTTATTTCCCAACTCCTCACAGACACCCCCTCCTTATCGTTCCTACCCATACCCAGACAAGACTACAGAGAAAAAGTGAAATAACCTTTTGGTTAAACCCCATACTTACCCGGGTGTTGTTTTCCTTTGTTTTCCGGTATCCGGGAATCCACCTGAGGGGATCCGCCAGACGTCTCCCGGGAAAAGAAACATTGAGACTAAATCAACACTACAGGAACTGAACAACAACACCGAAAACCCTAAGGAAACCCCGCCCGCTTGATTATATACTTCAAGTTTTTGCCTTTATTCCACCTTAATCTTAGAATAAATCCCACCATAAACTAAAACGCATATCTCGTCGTCATTTGTATATTGTTCGATCTGTCACAGTGGTGTCAGAAGTGGGATCAGACTCTAGATCCTCCTCGACAATCGAACAGTATACACAATGAGTGACGCCCCCTCGCTGGAGGACATGATAAAACAGTTGGACGAAGGCCAACGACACCTACAACTGGTGTGGGAGGCCCACCAGAGGGAGGCTAAGGAGGACCGTGAAGCCTTACAGTCGGCTTTGAAAAGTCAGGCAACCATACTGGCCAATAATCAACTGGTCCACGAGACGGCCATGAAGAAACTAACGGAGACAATTGCTACCACTAAGGTACACCCCAATGTCCCAAGTTCCGTCTTGCAAAAATATCAAGAAGGGGATGATCCCGAATCCTTTTTTACTAATTTTGAAAGGGTGGCCTCAACCGCACAATGGCCGGAAGATAGATGGGGCCAGTATGTCGCCCCTCTACTTACAGGAATCCTACAAGCCGCATATCAAGCAGCGAACCCCGGGGGAACAACCCCATATTCCGAAATAAAGACCAGTATATTAGAGCGGGTGGGGCATGACACGGAATATTATAGAATCAAATTCAGGAAAATCAAATGGGGAGCGAACGAGGATCCCCGAACCTTCTACTATCGGGTAAACGATTTGGCTTTAAAATGGTTGGGTCCGTCAGGGAATAGCCGGGAAGACTTAATCCAAACAATTGTCCTCGAACAATATTTAGATGCCTTGCCTACGGCTACAAAACACTGGATCCGTCAACATCCCAAGGTGAATACGGAGATGGCAATTGACTTAGCATGTGCATACCATAGTTCGGTGGATGTACGAAATATGCCAACCCGCCCCATCATAAAACCGGGGCTCCCCAACCCAAAAAGCACTCCCAGAGTCCTTCCCGAAGAACCCGTACCTCGCAGAACCTACGAGCATCCACCAGTACCGGGTCCTCAGTGTTATAACTGTGGGGAATGGGGACACATTGCCCGTATGTGTCCCAGAAAACAAGACACTAGTGAACCCATGGAGGTTGGAGTTACCCGACGACGGGTGCTGTGTACAGGCCGGGGCAACCCCAAATTTAAACAGTCCTTAAACGTCAATGGTCGAATGGTTTGCGCCCTTATAGATTCCGGATGCAGTCAATCCGTGATAAGGAAGGATCTCCTAGCCCTAGCAGACCGGGAAGTCGAACATTGGGTGACTATTTGCTGCATTCATGGGGATAAGGAGAGATACCCCTTACAGGCCCTGACAGTAGAGTGGAGGAACTACAGGGACAGCCTTCCTATGGGTATAATCTCAGATCTGATAGAGGAATGTATTATTGGGACGGATTATGAACATTTTCAGGAGATCCTGGACCACGTTCGACAACCAACCCTGACCCAGGACTGGTGGAAGGGTGCCCCTTTTTCTGACAGCGACCTAGAGCCCCCCTCTACCCGTAGGAAACTGTCACGTAGGGAGAAACGTGTTGAAAAAGCAAACCACCGAGAGAAAGAGGCACATAGCACACCCTCAGGTCTGATTGCCGAGACACATGAGGTGCCTGTCGGGTTTCCCCAAAGACAAAGAGAAGATCCTTCTCTCGCTCAAGCTTGGAAGTCGGCCAAATCAGAAGAAACCGAAGAGGTGGGTCCCTACTTCTTAATTAGAAAAAACCTCTTATATCGCATAACCACTAATCGCTCCAGGGACCGTAAACAACAGTTGTTAGTGCCCGAGTACTATAGAGAACATGTTTTAACCTTAGCCCACTGTCAACCCGGAGGAGGTCATTTCGGAAGGGAAAAAACAGAGGAGTATCTCCTCCGGCGGTTTTATTGGCCGGGGGTTTTTGCCCACATACGAAAATTTTGCTCCCAATGTTCCAGGTGCCAAGTTACCGAACCCTGTAGACCTAGAAAAGCGCCTCTCATGCCATTACCCATCATAGACGTTCCATTTAGTAGGATGGGAATGGACTTGATATGTCCCATAGTACCCTCCACGAAAGGGCACGCATATATCCTAGTCATGGTAGATTATGCCACCCGATACCCAGAGGCCATTCCTTTAAAAGTATGACAACCAAAACAGTAGCACAAGCAATGATTAATGTATTTTCTCGAGTAGGATTTCCACATGAAATACTCACTGATCAGGGAACTCCTTTCATGTCTACACTCATGAAGCAGGTGTGCAAAACGTTAGGCATTTCCCAAATTCGCACCTCGGTGTACCATCCACAGACCGATGGACTGGTAGAACGGTACAACCGTACCATAAAAACCCTGCTAAGAAAAGTAGTAGAGGAGTCAGGTAAAGACTGGGATCAAAAGTTGCCCTTGGTATTGTATGCTATACGTACCCATGAACATGCATCTACCGGACACAGTCCTTTTGAACTCGTGTTCGGAAGACAGCCCCGATCCCTGCTGGACATGGCCATAGAAGCTTGGGAAGAGGAGGCGGAGGAAGGGGGGAAACCCTTGTTAGAATATGCCCACGACTTACGGTCTCAGTTACAAGGGTTATGGGACACAGTCCGAGTAAATATGGAACATGCCCAACAGAACCAAAAACAATATTACGATCGAGGGAGTAAATTAAGAGTTCTACTACCAGGAGATCAGGTACTTATAATGCGCCCCACGTCTGAACACAAATTGGTTGCAAAATGGCAGGGTCCACATAAAGTACTACGAGCCGTTTCCCCGGTCACTTACCTAATTGAAATCTCGACCACGCCGCAGAAAACCCAGATTTATCACATAAATCTATTAAAAAAATGGGAAGAACCCGAGGGCTCTAACTCGACCGAAGCCGTGGGCCGGTTCCTATGTCCCAATGGGAGGGTTCAAATTGAATTTTGCCCGACCGAGACCACTATTGGGGAGAATCTACCCACAGTGAACGCCTCATTAACAAAATTAGAGAGGGAACAGGTATTCAGTCTACTGGAACATTTCAGATCGTTTTTTTCCATAGTGCCAGGCAAAACCTCTTTGATTGCCCATAAAATACGGACTGCACCAGGTACAATTGTCCGGTTACGACCATATCGTATACCAGAGGCCAGGAAACAAATTATGGAGGACGAGGTCCAAAAGATGCTAGAATTAGGAGTAATAGAGCCTTCTACTAGTCCCTGGTGCTCCCCCGTTGTCCTGGTACCAAAACCTGATGGTACTATTAGGTTCTGCATCGACTTCAGGAAACTCAACGAACATTCCATGTTCGATACTTATCTGATACCCAGGGTGGATGATGTATTAGAAAAACTAGGAAAAGCAAAATACATGTCCACCCTAGATTTAACTAAAGGATATTGGCAGATTCCACTAGCCGCAGAAGATAAAGAGAAAACGGCCTTTGCCACGCAGTCGGGCCTGTACCACTTCACAGTGTTGCCGTTCGGACTGCATGGAGCCCCAGCAACATTTCAACGGTTAATGGACAGCCTCCTAAACCCTTTTCGACATTTTTCAGCTGCTTACTTAGACAACGTAGTTATTTTCAGTGAAACATGGAATGATCATCTACTGCATTTGCAACAGATATTCCATACTCTGAGACAGGCAGGGTTAACTGCCAATCCAAAAAAATGCGTTATCGGACAGCCTGACATATTATACTTAGGATACAAAATCAGTCAAGGGAACCTCCAGCCACAATCTAAAAAGGTAGAAGCTATTCTCAATGCACCTAGCCCTGCAACGAAGAAAGATTTGCGTTCCTTCCTAGGGTTGGTCGGCTACTATCGAAGATTCATTCCCAATTATTCCACCCTAGCCGCCCCCCTTACAGATCTTCTGGCTAAATCTCGTCCTAATCAATTAGCCCCTTTTTCGGATCAACAGGAGACTAGTTTTGAACAGCTAAAAGCCTTTCTGACTAGGGAGCCCATCCTACGGTGCCCCGATTTCTCGAAACCGTTCCACCTCTATACAGACGCCTCTGATGTCGGGCTAGGAGGGGTACTGACCCAGCCCGATGGGGACGGTAGGGATCACCCGATAGTGTATATTAGCAGGAAACTGTTTCCTCGGGAACGCCATTACCCCACGATTGAAAAGGAATGTTTGGCCATCAAATGGGCTGTAGACACCTTGCAGTATTACCTTTTGGGTCGCCCTTTTATTCTCTATACAGATCATGCTCCCCTCACTTGGTTGTCGGCTCATAAAGATACGAATTCACGGATCTTGAGGTGGTTCCTTGAACTCCAACCCTTTTCGTTTCAGGTCCGTCACATCCCTGGTCCCCAACAGGCCCCGGCTGATTATCTCTCCAGATACCCAGACTCTACCTCCGTCCTCGATCAGGACCGTTCTTGGGAAGGGGTGTGTAACCGGGTGTCCTCGGCAGCCGCGGCTCGTCATGACGCATCGGATCAGGCCGATGCGTCATGTCCGCGTCTCCCCGTTGCCGGGGCGACGCGATCCGAACGAGGCAGGGGGAAGGCCGTTGCCCGGGAAACCGGATGGGTTTCCCGGCGCGGCATAAACAAAAGGGAGGACGGCACCGGAAGAGGGAGAGAGGAGCAGGAGAGGAGAGCCGAGGAGAAGAGACAGGAGACGGAGCAGGAGAGGAGAGCCGAGGAGAAGAGACAGGAGACGGAGCAGGAGAGGAGAGCCGAGGAGAAGAGACCGGAGGAGGAGGAGAGGAGAGCCCAGGAGAAGGAGCAGGAGAGGAGAGCCCAGGAGAAGGAGCAGGAGAGGAGAGCCCAGGAGAAGGAGCAGGAGAGGAGAGCCCAGGAGAGGGAGACCAAAAAAAAGACGGCAGGAGAAGAGACCGCAGCAGAGGAACGCCACAACGCCAGCCACGACCCAGGAGGGTCGTGGCTCACCAAGGTACGGTCCTTGTGGACCAAAACAAAGGCCATATCAGACTAAGGGGGGGGGGAGGGAATATAGAAGTGGAAAGGGAGGGAACCAAAAGGGGCACGATAACGAGCACATATGGGCACCCCACAAAATCTATAATTAGAGAGTGAGAGCACTTATTCCCCAACTCCTCACAGACACCCCCTCCTTATCGTTCCTACCCATACCCAGACAAGACTACAGAGAAAAAGTGAAATAACCTTTTGGTTAAACCCCATACTTACCCGGGTGTTGTTTTCCTTTGTTTTCCGGTATCCGGGAATCCACCTGAGGGGATCCGCCAGACGTCTCCCGGGAAAAGAAACATTGAGACTAAATCAACACTACAGGAACTGAACAACAACACCGAAAACCCTAAGGAAACCCCGCCCGCTTGATTATATACTTCAAGTTTTTGCCTTTATTCCACCTTAATCTTAGAATAAATCCCACCATAAACTAAAACGCATATCTCGTCGTCATTTGTATATTGTTCGATCTGTCACAAACACCTATAAGTAAAAGTTTGAATATTTATTTCCCTATATTTACAATGCGAAAGTCATGTAAATTAACCTCAAAATCAAATGAAACACATTCAGAAACAACATTGGCTTTCCAAAGCGGCAGAAGAAACGTAATCTAATCAAAGCTTGAACTACTACACATTCTAAGGTTACGGTGCAAATTAATAACAAGAACAATTTTGGAAATGAGATCACATACAGGTATCTTCAGCAAAGAAACTTATCAAGTATCATTCCTTATTAGCACATTTTCATTAGTGAAGATCCTTAACTAACACCAGATTAGCATCACCATGTTGGGCTTCATGGAAAACAATTTAGTAACACGAATTTGGAAAAACATTTAACTATGGCTCTCGCAAAACAAGGCTGTTGGTACCTAGAAAGAAAAAGCAGCTGAGTAGCTTGTCGATGATGGAGCTCAATAATACTACATGATCACTTGATACTTTTGACATTATGTTGAGATTGCCAATGGGGTGAAAGTGATCTATGGAGTACCTTATATAGTCTTAGGTTTCTAATCTGTACTGGCAGATGTGGATGTATCCAGCTAGAATGTCACCCTTAGTTCTGCCATTCAGACACAGGAGGCCTAGGACTTCAATCAATCAATCAATCAATCAATGCATTTATAGAGCGCGCTACTCACCCGAGAGGGTCTCAAGGCGCTGAAAGGGGGGGGGTTACTGCTGCTCGAAAAGCCATGTCTTGAGGAGTTTCCTGAAGGCGAGATGGTCCTGGGTAGTTCTTAGGTGTGCGGGGAGGGAGTTCCATGCTTTGGCTGCCAGGTAGGTGAATGATCTTCCTCCGGCGGTGGTTCTGCGGATCCGTGGGACGGTGGCGAGGGTGAGGCTGGCTGAGTGGAGCTGACGGGTGGGCGTGTAGAACGACAGGCGGCTGTTGAGGTATTCGGGCCCATGTTGTGGAGTGCTTTGTGTGCGTGGGTGAGGAGCCTGAAGGTGATCCTTTTGTTGACGGGGAGCCAGTGCAGGTGTTTCAGGTGGGCGGATATGTGGCTGTGGTGAGGGATGTCGAGGATGAGGCTTGCGGAGGCGTTCTGTATGCGTTGTAGACGTTTCTGAAGCTTTGCGGTGGTACCTGCGTATAGGGTGTTTCCGTAGTCCAGACGGCTTGTGACGAGGGCATGGGTAGCTGTCTTTCTGGTTTCGGTGGGGATCCATCGGAAGATTTTTCGGAGCATGCGTAGGGTGTTGAAGCATGATGACGAGACGGCGTTGACTTGCTTGGTCATAGTGAGGAGGGGGTCCAGGATGAATCCGAGGTTGCATGCGTGCTCCAAGGGGGTTGGTGCGGTGCCCAGCACCGTGGGCCACCAGGAGTCGTCCCAGGCGGATGGGGATTGTCCGAGGATGAGGACCTCCGTCTTGTCTGAGTTCAGTTTTAGGCGGCTGAGCTTCATCCATTCCGCGACGTCTTTCATTCCTTCCTGTAGGTTGGTTTTGGCGGTGGTTGGGTCTTTGGTGAGGGAGAGTATCAGCTGGGTGGCGTAGGAGATGATGTTGATGTTGTGTTTGCGTGCGATGGCGGCGAGGGGGCTCAAGTAGATATTGAAGAGGGTTGGGCTGAGCGAGGATCCTTGGGGTACGCTGCAGATGATCTCGGTGGGTTCTGAGCGGAAGGGAGGGAGGTGGACTCTTTGGGTTCTGTCGGAGAGGAACGAGATGATCCAGTCTAGGGCCTGTCCTAGGATTCCCGTGGTGCAGAGGCGGGTTATTAGGGTGCGATGGCACACTGTGTCGAAGGCAGCCGAAAGGTCCAGGAGGATGAGGGCGGATGTTTCTCCGTTGTCCATCAGAGTCCTGATGTCGTCGTGACTGCGATGAGGGCGGTTTCTGTGCTGTGGTTGGCTCGAAATCCAGATTGAGAAGGGACGAGCAAGTTGTTAGCCTCGAGGAAGGCGGTCAGCTGTTTATTGACGGTGTTCTCGATGACCTTGGCCGGGAAGGGGAGAAGAGAGATGGGGCAGAAGTTCTTCAGGTCTTTGGGATCAGCCGTTGGTTTTTTCAGGAGGGCGTTGACTTCTGCGTGTTTCCAGCTCTCGGGGAAGGTGGCTGATGCGATCGAGCTGTTGATGATGTTCCGGAGATGGGGGCGATGACGGAGTCGGCTTTGTTGAAGATGTGATGGGGGCAAGGGTCCGAGGGGGAGCCGGAGTGGATGGTATTCATGATGCTACTGGTCTCTTCTGAACTGATAGGGGTCCAGTAGCTGAGTGTAGTGGTGGGGGCTGTTGGTTCGGTGGTAGGGGGCGGGGTCTGGGGTCCGAAGCTGTCGTGTAGATCTGCGATCTTTCGGTGGAAGAATGTAGCGAGGGAGTTGCAGAGTTCTTGTGAGGGTGTGATGTCGTTGGAGCTGGCGCTGGGGTTGGAGAGCTCTTTGACGATGTTGAAGAGTTCCTTGCTGTTGTGGGTGTTGTTGTCTAGTCGCTCTTTGAATGAAGTCCTTTTGGTGGAGCGGATCAGCTGGTGGTGTTTACGGGTGGCGATCTTGAAGGCTGTCATGTTTTCTGTGGTTCGTTCCCTGCGCCAGGTTTTTTCGAGGTTTCGGCAGGATTTCTTGGATTCTTTGAGGGCGTCCGTGAACCATGGGGGTTTCCTGATGCTGGTCCAGCTTGGGGGGCTTTTAAGTGGAGTGAGGTTTTCGGCACAGTTGGTGATCCACTGTGTGAGGTTGTGGGCTGCGTTGTTGGCGTCAGTGATGTTGGCTGGTGGGTTTTGGCTCAGTGTTGAGAGGAGCTGCTTTGTGGGAGATTTTGCTCCAGCGTCTGCGGGAGATTTGTTGTGTGCGATGGTGGTGAGTCTCCCGTTTGAAGGTGAAGTGGACGCATCTGTGGTCGGTCCAGTGTAGCTCAGAGGAGTGGCTGAAGGAGATGTGCTTGCTGGCGGAGAAGATGGGGTCGAGTGTGTGACCAGCGGTGTGGGTGGGGGTGTTCACCAGTTGCTTGAGTCCGAGGTTGGCGAGGTTGTCGAGCAGGGTGGCAGTGTTGTTGTTGTTGTTTTTCTCCAGGTGGAAGTTCAGGTCCCCGAGGAGGATGTAGTCTGGTGAGGCTAGTGCGTGCGGGCTGATGAAATCTGTGATGGTTTCGCTGAATTGGGCGCCTGGGCCCGTGGGTCTGTAGACGAGTGTTCCTTTGAGGGTGGTTCTGGGGTCGGTGTGGATCTGGAAGTGTACGTGTTCGGCGGCGAGGGGGGTGTCTTCTGTGGTGGTCGTGATGTTGATGGTGTTCATGTAGATGATGGAGATTCCTCCTCCGGTTTGGTTGATGTGGTCCTTCCGGGCGATCTTGTAGCCGTCGGGGATGGCTATGGCGATGTCTGGAGCCGAGGAGGCGTTCATCCAGGTTTCTGTGATGAAGGCGACGTCTGGTGCTGTTGTGTCCAGGAGGTCCCATAGTTCGATGGCGTGTTTGTGGATGGAGCGTGTGTTGAGGAGGATGCCCTTGAGGTGGTTGTTGTTGCGAGGGCTGGTGGGTGATCTGCAGGTTCGGTGGAATGTGTACTTGCAGGCTTGGCAGGTGAAGGGTCCATGGGTTCGTTTAGGGCTGGCTTGGTAGTAGGTGGCCGTTCGTCCGGTGTTTAGGGCGTAGAGGGAGGCAGCGTCGTATATTAGTCGGGTGTTTTGAGTGCGGTGGGGGCCAGGGGTTCTGGCGCTGGGCGCGGTCCAGGCGCGGACGGGCACAGACGGGCTTGACTTTGGCACGCCAGCGGCGCGCCGGCTGCGTGCGCCCGCTGCGCGGAAGGGAGGAGGGGTCAGCTGGGAGGCAGGAGGGAAGGAGAGCCAATGGGAGCAGGTGGGGCGGGGCCGCAAGGGTGGCACCGGCGGGAAACAAGCAAAGCGCTAAGGACAGGAGGAGAATGGAGAATGGAAGAAAAAGGAAGAAAAAGAAACAAGAAAAAATGGAAGAAAAAGAAACAAGAAAGGGGAAAATGGAAGAAAAAGAAACAAGAAAGAAGAAAATGGAAGAAAAAGAAACAAGAAAGGAACGACAAAGGAGGAAAAACAAGAATCTACGTGGCAGGAGCCTGGGCAGGCGGAGCTGCAGTGGCGGGGAAGCGACCCACCCGGGGGTCAAGGGTCGCTGTCTCTGCCGCGCAGCGGCCGTCATAAGAAGGAAGGGAGGGAGGAGGGGTCAGCTGGGAGGCGGGAGGTGGGAGGGAAGGAGAGCCAATGGGAGCAGGGGGGACGGGGCCGCAAGGGTGGCAGCTGCGGGTAACGAGCAAAGCGCTAAGGACAGGAGGAGAATGGAGAATGGAAGAAAATGGAAGAAAAAGAAACAAGAAAAAATGGAAGAAAAAGAAACAAGAAAGGGTAAAATGGAAGAAAAAGAAACAAGAAAGAAGAAAAAGAAACAAGAAAGGGGAAAATGGAAGAAAAAGAAACAAGAAAGAAGAAAATGGAAGAAAAAGAAACAAGAAAGGATGAAAAACAAGAATCTACCTGGCAGGGGCCAGGGCAGGCGGAGCTGCAGCGGCGGGGAAGCGATCTCCCCGAGGGTCAAGGGACTTCAAGCTTGGTGGCAAACAGAGAGACAATGACATCTTTTTCTGGTCTAATTGGGCTGTTTCAGGGATTTTCCAGTAGGCGTTTTCTCTTTCTTTCCAATTGTCAATGGTGCTTGACCCCAGAAGGTTAGATTTGAAGTCACACCCAATAAAATAAATCACGTCCCCTTGCTCCTCCTCAGCATCCTTCAGCTCCTCCAGAAGGACTGCTGCTGTTTGTCGTTTCCTGGTCAATGCAGGATGTAGATAGAGGTTTCCAACTATGATTGAATTTGGCAATATTCTGTTGAGAGATTTTATTGTTGTGATTTTGACAGTAATAGAATCTCCATTGCTAGCCCAGATTTCAGTGGTGTTTATGTCCAGTTGTTTTTTACATGGATCCATGCTCCACTGCTTGGGTGGCTCCCACATGTCGAGGGTCTCGCTGGACACTATATTCAATGTGATTTTATAAGGGCTTTTCCTCCAGCCTCCAGGTCTCTTAAAAGCATATCACGTCGTCTGCACTTAGCTCTTCCAGATCTCTTCCTTTGATTTCCTCACCAGATATCCCTCTCACATTCCAAAAACATTTTTAATGCTTTACTCCAGGACTGTGCGCAATGTTTCTCATCAGTGGCATGGTTTAGTGATCTGGCCAGCCCCTCCTAGTTTAGGTTCTCCCTGGGGGGCCTAGTATGAGCTATGCTTACTTTTTTCCCCCATGTTGAGTGGTGTTCTTCCAAGGTGCATTTGTCTGTTTCACATTTGGCATGATGACTTTAATTAGCATCCCAGGAATTTCTATCAAAGTAGATGGTTTACCTTTATGCTGCTCTAGCTCAAATTGTAAAAGTCCCTCCTTTTCTGACTTCTGGGGCTCCATGACCTCCTATGACCTTGTGGGGACAGAAACTGGTATGTCTCCTCCGACTGCCCACTTCTCTTCTTGTGTACCTTAAGTGTCCTTCAGAATTGGGGATAGTTTCTGCAAAGATGGCTCTCCTTGCGAGTTTTCTCTTTTTCTGGGAGGGGAGAGAATCAAGATTGCTAGATATTGCTCTTTCTCTCGGCGTTGGAGTTTTATTCCTCAGGATTCCAACAGGGATGTATTTTGCTCAAGCTTCTGAACTAATTGTTTTTCTTTTAGACCTATCTCAGTTTGTTGCCGGAGTTCCCCTGTTCCAGGTGGCCTAAAGGCATCATTTTCAATATCTTTGACCACAGGTCCCCCAGTTCTGGAATTTTAGAGGTCAGCCTGAGAATGTTCTCCCTATTGAGAACATTCCATTTGCCACATGAGGTGTATCGCAGTTAAAGGAGTATTTGTTGGGTTCTTTTGGGACGGTTAACCTCTTGAAGTTTTTTTCACAGTATGTGCCCACTCTTAACTTTCGGGCCATCTAGCAGGGATGTGCACACCTTTGTGTAGAATGGAGCTTCTGCTCCTCTCTTAGGGCCAGAGTAATAAACGTTTTGCATGGTGCAAACTGCGAAAATCGCAGTTTGCACCATGCAAAACGTGCATCGCGATGCACATTCCCATTTTGCAAGTCGGTACCAACTCGCAAAATGGGAATGCGACTCGCAAATAGGAAGGGGTGTTCCCTTACTATTTGCGACTCGCACCGCAATGCAGAATTGCTTTGTGACCGCGAAAGCAATTCGCAGTTACCACCAGTGTCACATGGGACCCCTTTCCCTTTGTGAATGTTGCCATAAATGTTTTTTCAGAGCAAGCAGTGGTCCAATGGACCACTGCCTAATCTGAAAAACTGAAACCAAAAGGTTTCATAATTTGTTTGTATTGCAACTCGTTTTCCTTTAAGGAAAACTGGCTGCAATTAAAAAAAAAAACTGCTTTATTTAAAAAGCAGTCACAGACATGGAGGTCTGCTGTCTCCAGCAGGCCACCATCCTGTTAGTCCAGGGAATCTCAATGGGGTCGCAAAATGCAACCCACCTCATTAATATTAATGAGGTGGGTCTTTGCAACCCCATTGAGATTCGCAGACGGTGTCTGAGACACGGTTCTGCATCCGATTTTGTGATTCGGAAAATCAGAATTTGCTACATCTGGCCCTTAGTTCTTAATTAATCTGGCACTCTTGGGTTTTATGGAAATGAGCTATAGTTACTTGCTGTGTTGAGATTTCTTTTTTGGTTACTGTTAAACCTTCCCTTTTCAAGTGCTACAAAAAGCTCACCTGTTCCGTTCTTCTTCTCTTTGAATTTTTTCGCACCCCCCTGATTCCATATTTGTTGTCTTTACTTCCCCCTCTTGGGCAGTCTTGTTGTTCTACAGCAGGTGTCTCCAACCTTTTCTGTGATAGAAGCTACTTATGTCCAATGAAAATCATCCCGAGCTACTAATATTATTAGTGTTGTAATAGTGATCAAGTCAGACAATTTAACATTAGTGGCCAACCCAAGCATGAATGTCAGCAGTCGATATCTCTGTGTATAACACACATTTCCCAGTAACAAAGTAAAAAAGGCTTTGCCTCTTTAGAATGTGTTTACATAGTTAGCATATAATAACCATAGTTATAGTGCTCAGGGCACAAAGATGAATATATACTCATAATAAGTCTTCCCAGTGCTATCTCATTTATCACTCATATATCAGCATAAAAAAAAATAAACTATTTTTCTCTAAACATTAGCTTATAAGTATTGAAAATAAACCTATTTTAGCTCATGAACACACTTTTCAGTTTTGAAATAAATATATGTATTCAACCAAGCAAAACTGTCTAATTTAGTAGGCTGGGCTGCCTAAAGCAGAGCTACTTACGAATAGATGGAGAGCTACCAGTAGCTCACGAGCTACTCATTGGAGAAGCCTGTTCTACAGTGCTTTTGGGAGGCCCCTCTTCTGTTTTTTAAACTTAACTGGGTTGCTTTTCTTAAATCCTGGATAAGAGTGGACATTGCTTTTGGTAGTTTGGAGATTTTCTCCACTATTGGGTGCCATTACACCACACCAGCTTATCTTCGCAAGTGCTTGAGTTGTTTTATAAGTTGGTTCAGGTGCTCCAGCTTTGTATCAATTGTCATGGTGAGGTTGGAGAGCATTTGAAGGACCTCAATCTGAGTGTCCAGTTTGTCCATGTGGAGTTTACTGGCATTTTCCTTTTCTAGTAGGACTCTAGCCAGAGTCTTGGTTTCATAATTTGGAGTTTCAGGTCGCTTCCATTCTTCCTCTTCCTTTCCAATTTCCTTGTCTTGCTCTTATAGCATCGCGTTGTGGTATACAGCTGCTATGGAGGCGAAGGTTTTATCTTCTTCCTCCATACGTTTAGTTAAGAACTACTCATTGATGTTTCCTGTTTGCTCATTTCGTGGCTGCCGCTGTTGGAAAATGGGAGTACCAAATGCTGTATCCTGTGGTGGCACTATGTGTAGCATTGGTGTCATCTCAAGCAGGACCTTACTGTCCCACTGTGAGATCTTGTGTGGCAGAGCTCTCATTATGATTACTGGTGACAGTGGGATGAGGGGGTGTCAGTAGATTTTTCATTTGGTTTTCTTGAGTCCACTTGTTTGCCTCACCTTTAGCAAATCCAGAGCTCATCCTGTCCTTTTCGCCTCTCCCCTGAGCTTCTATTCACTTCTCTGCTGGCCTTGCCCAGCTGGTAATTTATGGGGTGCTCCCTGGAATCTTATCGCAAGCTTTTCCCTCTGACTTAGAGTATTCTCTCCATGGTCACCTCGTCCTTTTTACGGGGGTTGTATCAGGCCCCTCTTTGATATCTGGTTCTAAAGTTAACTTATGGAAGGCAGGTTTATTTTTGTTACTTTAAATATTTTAGGTCTTGGAGACCACAAGTCTGTCACAGTGCCCTTTTCCACGATAATTGTGATACCAGCCAGGGTACCCACGCATTTCCTTTTATTTGGTCCCTGTTTTTGTTGCCCCTTCTTTGAGGAGTAGAGCATTTCGGGTTCTCATTCCAACCCCTTGGCCTTTTCCGGGTTTCTGTAAGATTAGGCCTCTCCTAGTCTTCATTAAAATTATAACTCTACTGTTGGAAATAGCCTTTCTGCAGGGTCACCCACAAACTTTTTGCCTTCCTCCTTCTCTTTTTCTGACCTCATTTCTGCTCGCTTTAGGACTCTGTACAATTTACCACTGCTAATCAGTGCTAAAGTGCATATGCTCTCTCCTTAAAACATGGTGACATTGGCTCATACCCAAGTGGCTTATTTAATTTACTTGAAAGCCCCTAGTCAAGTGCACTACATGTGCCCAGGGCCTGTAAATTAAATGCTACTAGTGAGCTGCAGCACTGCATGTGCCACCCACATAAGTAGCCCCCTAAGCATGTCTCAGGCCTGCCTCTGCAGTGCCTGTGTGTGTAGTTTCACTGCCACTTGACTTGCCATTTAAAAGTACTTGACACGTCTTAAACTCCCCTTTTTCTACATATAAGTCACCCCTGCGGAAGGTCCTAGGTAGCCCATAGGGCAGGGTGCTATGTAGGTAAAAGGCAGGACATGAACATGTGTGTTCTATGTGTCCTGGCAGTGTGAATCTCCTAAATTAGTTTTACACTGCTGTGAGGCCTGCTCCTTTCATAGGATAGCATTAGGGCTACCCTCATATACTGTTTGAGTGGTAGATCCTGATCTGAAAGAAGTAGCCAGGTCATATTTAGTATGGCCGGAATGGTGATACAAAATCCTGCTTAATGGTGAATTTGGATTTTGTATTACTATTGTAGAAATGCTTCTTTTAGAAAGTGAGCATTTCTCTACACTTAAATCCTTCTGTGCCTTCCAATCACTGTGCGTACATTCACTCAGACAACCCCAAACACCGGATGCTCAGTCACACTTACGTACATCTGCATATTGAATGGGTCTTCCTGGGCTGGGAGGATGTAGGGCCTGACACTTACATGTCAAAGGACAGTAGCCTGCCCTCACACAAAGGACTGCCACACCCTCTATTGGGACCCTGGCAGACAGGATGGAACTGAAAGGGGCCCATGTGCACTTCTAAGCCACTCTTTGAAGTCTCCCCCACTTCAAAGGCACATTTAGGTATTTAAGCAGGGTCTCGTACCCTACCAACTTAGACAATTCTGAGGTAGACACTCTACTTCATCAAGACACTTCCTGGAGAAGAACCTGAACCAGAACCTGCAACCCGCCAAGAAGAACTACCTGGCTGCCCAAAGGACTCACCTGACTGCTTTCTGAGAAGGACTGCTGCCTTGCTGTTGCCCTGCTGCCTTGCTGCTCTCTGGCTGTGCTGAGAAGTGCTTCCCAAGGGCTAGGATAGAGCTTGCCTCCTGTTACTGGAAGTCTCAGGCCCAAAAAGACTTCATTCCTGCAAGACGAACTCCCTGTGCTGCGAAAATTGACACACAGCCTGCCAGAAACGACACACAGCCTGCACCGTGGTGAAAAAATCACTGCACGCTGAACTGGAACAACGCAGCCCGACTTTGCAAGGAGAATATCGATGCAGCACCAGTGTAGCGACTAGAAATTCAATGCACAGCCCACTGGATCGACGCAAAGCCGAGCCGGAACGACGCAGCATAACTTCCCGTGTGGTAAAATTTTCCACGCAATGGCCACCGGATCTACGCAGCCCCTGTGACTTTGTCCTGGCAGTGCTGGATTTCAACGCATTGTCCCCGGGGCATCCGAAATCCCGCAACCCGAAGAGGACCCAAGTCGAAGCACTGGAAATGGACGCAAAGCCTTCCCTGCATGAAAAATAAATTATGTATCGCCGCGTACGGCCCAAGAAATCCATCCACACCTCCCTGTTTTCAACGCACCTCCTCCTCTGCGGTTCCTTGTGGAGATTTTGAATGCAAACCAAATACTTTGGGGCATATTTAACCTCCGTCTGCGCCGAATGTGCGTCAAAAATTTTGAACCACATATAGCGCAAACATTGCCCCGTATTTAAACTTCGACGCCTGAGACCGCGGACAACAAAATTCCACCTTGTGCGTCAATTTTTGGATGCGCAACCCGCCTTGCGTTAATCATATGCAAGGTAGGCGTTCCCGTCCAAAAAATGACTTAAACGCCCGTGCATCGTATTTATGCTTTTGGGGAAAAATTACGCACGGCCGGGAGGCGGAGCCAGAAAATGACGTACAGCCTGATTTGCGTCAAAATTTAACGCCTGGGTCAGGGCAGGCGTTAAAATGGGGCAAACACACCTGTATTTAATGAGAATACACAGAAGCAACAGCAGAGCAGCAGAGCAGCAGAGCAGCAGAGCAGCAAAAGGGAGACATGGAGGTGATTCTTATCCAGCGTGCACGCAGACGCAGAGCCCAGCAGCAACAACAGCAGTTACAACAACACCAGCAGGGACCCCAAAGGCAGCGCAGAAGGCAGGAGAGGATATTCCGCCCCAGAACAACCCTTCATGGCCTCAGGGAACACAACATCATCCAGAGGTACAAGTTGAACTGGCAGGCCATTCAGCAGCTGCTGCAAAACATTGAACCGCAGTTGGCACCCACTTTGCTGACACCCCGCACCATTCCAACTGAAACCAAGCTGCTAGCTGTACTTCACATGCTGGCAAGTGGCTCTTTTCAAACAACTGGTGCCCTGGTTGCTGGAATATCACAGCCATCATTTTCTGCCTTTTTGCCAAAAGTACTGGATGCCATCATTGGACTCACACCCCGCCACATCCGCTTCCTAAAGACACTGCAGAAGCAGCAGGAGACAAAACAGGGGTTTTACCTCATAAGTGGCTTCCCACACGTCCTGGGTGCCATCGACTGCACACATGTACGCCTTGTGCCACCTGCTGCAACTGAACACCTCTACCGCAACAGGAAGCACACACATTCCATCAATGTGCAGGCCATTGTTGATCACCAAGGATTGATCACCAACATCGTGGCAAAATATCCTGGGAGTGTCCATGACTCATTCATCTTCTGTCACTCTACCATCAATCAGCACTTCCAGGATGGACGGTATGGAAATGGACTACTTGTTGGTAAGTACAGAAACCTACTTACATACACACTGCACAGCAACCGTCTAGGACACACAACACATACACCACGACAGCAACATGTGGACAGGAACACACTGAGGTTGTGACATTGCTCGCCATGTTTCATAGGTCTGCATAGAACCTGTCACACATCTGAAATTAGTGTACAGTTTAATGTTAAGACGTCAATGATCACAACGTTTGGAGTGGTTTGCCTAATTGTCACCTTGCAAAATGTAAGCGTCTCACTGATGTTTAAAGTAGTCTATTACATAAGTCTAAAGGTATGGGATGTCCAGGGTACATTGATATGAACGTGTTAACAACACTGTCAATTTTAACCTGTGTATGGCACTATCATCTCACCCCCAGTGAAGACACAGGGATACCTGTATCACAAGTCACAATGCTAGGGAGGGCACACTGTACTGCAAATCCCAAAACATACTGCTGACAAACGGTCAGCAGACAAACACTCGTTCAGCCAAACACAATGCAGATGGTACATCCTAGAAGCCTAGGATGCTACATTATAGCACAAAAGAGTCACAGACAACACAAGACAACTACTGCCATTAAAGGTCATTTCAATAGGGCCAGCTACATCAACATGATCCCATTCATTTTCTCTTGCAGCTGATCAGGGGTATGGCATCCAGCCATGGATAATGACACCTATTGGCAACCCGAGTACTGCAGCAGAGTGTGCCTACAACGACGCACATAGGAGGACACGCACCATAGTCGAGAGGACCTTCGGCATACTCAAGTCAAGGTTCCGGTGCCTCGACATCACTGGTGGTAGCCTCCTATATTCCCCGGAGATGGTCTGTAAGATCATCCTAACATGTGCAATATTGCACAACATTGGCATCAAAAGAAACATTCCCATCCTGGAACCAGAGCCACACATGCCTGAAGAGGAAGAAGAGGAGGATGCTGGCCTGCAACATGAGGGGGAACTACAGAACACGGCCGCTGGTATACGCAGGCGGCAACATATCATCAACAATTTCTTTTAAATATAATCACCATCACCACTTTAATGAACTAATTTAAATAAACACCTATAATAATCACCATATCATGGTCTGGATAATCATTTCTGCACACCTTCATCTCTACTTATCAGAATAAGAGTGTTGCCTCATGGAGCATTGCTGATATACTGATTAGGACACTGAAAATCCCAGAGCTAATGTGATGCGTAACATACAATGGTCACATACACACATAGGGCCATATTTATACTTTTTGACGCAAAACTGCGCTATCGCAGTTTTGCGCCATAAAGATTAGCGCCGGCTAACGCCATTCTGAAGCGCCATGCGGGCGCCGTATTTATTGAATGGCGTTAGCCGGCGCTAGCAGACCGGCGCTGCCTGGTGTGCGTGGAAAAAAACCACGTACACCAGGCAGCGCCGGCATTGGGGAAAATGGCGTTAGGGCATCTTAAAATGGGGCAAGTCAGGTAGAGGCAAAAAAATCGCCTCCACCCGATTTGCGCCATTTTTAACGACACCCAGACGCCATTTACATGACTCCTTTCTTAGTAAAGACAGGAGTCATGCCCCCTTGCCCAATGGCCATGCCCAGGGGACTTATGTCCCCTGGGTATGGTCATTGGGCATTGTGGCATGTAGGGGGGCACAAATCAGGCCCCCCTATGCCACAAAATATATATATTTTTTTTAAATTATACTTACCTGAACTTACCTGAATGTCCCTGGGATGGGTCCCTCCATCCTTGGGTGTCCTCCTGGGGTGGGCAAGGGTGGCAGGGGGGGTCCCTGGGGGCAGGGGAGGGCACCTCTGGGCTCATTTTGAGCCCACAGGTCCCTTAACGCCTGCCCTGACCCAGGCGTTAAAAAGAGGCGCAAATGCGGGGTTTTTTGCCCCGCCCACTCCCAGGCGTGATTTTTGCCCGGGAGTATAAATACAACGCATTTGCGTCGCAGTCATTTTTTTAGACGGGAACGCCTACCTTGCATCTCATTAACGCAAGGAAGGCGTTCACGCAAAAAAATGATGCTCATTCCTCATACTTTGGCGCTAGACGCGTCTAACGCCAAAGTATAAATATGCCGTTAGTTTTGCGCCGAATTTGCGTCGAAAAAAACTACGCAAATTCGGCGCAAACGGAGTATAAATATGCCCCATACTGTAAATGACATATATCATGTACATTCCTCCTTTGAAGGCCAGTAGCAGAGGACCACACCTATTTCACACATACATGTTAAAATCAAGGTCCAACGCAGCATATGGCACACAACTAAGACACCATCACTCAATAAGGGGAAAACAAGCCTCATACATGAGGCAGTCGATGTGCTTTTGCATCAGTAACAGGAATGTCTGACCAGACCCTTGACAGCAGTAAGTCCAACTGCATCCAATATTTGCAAGGACTATCTGTGACTAGAGTTCCATAGAAGCAGAACATAGACAGTACAAGTGCCACTCATATGAGCAGCATTGCGCACATTGGCATTCCATGTACATGTCAGCCCATTTCCTAACTCCTGACACACCCATGCACCTGATCACAACCCACCTGTCTGAAGAGGTCCCTGGAATACTAAGATGTGTACCCTGATATTCCCTCCTCTACACACACAGCTTGTCAATAGCAATCCAGTGTGCTACATCCTTTCCTATGGTATGCCATTGTCATAGAACATCTGACTGCATGGACGTCAGGTCAATTAATACACTGGCTTCTAGTTTCTAAGCCCTGTTAGCACCTGTAGATTGCTTCCCGTGTGAAAAAGTATGTTGGCCATTAGAATGCAAATCTCACCTACAGGACTTGTGAGAAACTGATGCAGCCCACACCTGTGATCACCTCCATGCACACCACCCATTTCAACAAGCACTGCCCCTGCTGATGCCTGGAACAGCATAGGAGTTGCCATTATGTCAAATACACCGTTAAGCATTGATACTAATTAAGCCATGTAACACAGCCCTTGGGTTCATTTGTCACCTTCAAAAACACAGGACATACACAGTTTGACATGTCAACTGTCTAGTTTGTCCTCCAAACAGTCTGAGTCAGACCACTGATTATGTAACTTGTCAAATTGCTGGATCCTGAATCACCCTGCATTCTTTCAGCCTGACTGGCATCTGTCTGTGCGTCACACTAAAGTATCCCTGTGTCTACATATGTACCACACTTGCGTTAGCAAACCTCTCATTCATCAGGGGGTATTGGGCATGGGCTTCTTCAATGCATACCCAAATACATTGTATAGCATCATCTGCCTTTTAACTGTACCATTTGAGTTAAATCATCTGTGAAAAGCAAAATTCATGGCCCATCCCTTGTTTGGGTCTCATTTATGCATGAATGACAAAGTGTGACAGTGTCCCAGGGCCGTATGCAGGGATTGGGTACGGGGCCTTCAGCAGAACCAGCAACCTCTGATAATGTCCATGAAAAATCCACACATGTCAGGACCCTGACAGTTCACACACAGAATCACAGTGCTCACAACATATTGATGGGCCGTGTGTGGTTAATAGCTGCGAGAATAATCAGCACAGAGGTTATGATGTTCCCAGATGCAGTGGGAATTGCAGAGGCTAACCTGTGTACAAATGTTGTAATGACACCTGCTGGAACATGACACCTGAGACATTATCTCACTCAGCACACCAAAGTTGCCCTGTTGACTGTCTCATTACACGTCTTTAGTGACAGGGTGGGACCATCCCCATGTATTTTTTCATGTCCTCATCCACTTTACTCACATTGATTAACCAAGGATACTCAGTAGATACAGGAATAGCTGCCACTGACTCATGATGAGTCCTGGACCGAACTGTGACAAATTACCCCCCAAACAATATACAGGATCATCATTGGACCACACACATGAACAAGACACCTATGTGCAATTGATCACTGGAAATATGTGGACATGTGCTGCCTCATATGCTGGTCCACCACAGCCACTTGAGAGTTGTGGCTCACTTCTATGACCTCAACTGTGGTGTCATCAAAAATTGTGATTCACCTTTGTCTGTCTGGGAAAACAACATGGTACCCACTTCCTCAATGCATGTGTATGACTCACTGTGGGATTCACCAACTAGTGCCTAGGAAGCTGTTACCAAAACTCTAGGACATAGGATGTTGAAAATGTGGACCATTGACATGAACAAGCATCTGCCATCTATCTGGTGCATGCTTTGTCACATGTGGTGTCTACGTTACCCTAAATCTTGGAAGTGCACATTACGGATGTTGCTACATGTGTGACTAACACATGTCCTCTCTCAGTTCCACAATGACTTGCATCTAACGATTGGACACATGGACGTCACATTCATACAAGCATATGTGCAATAATGCATCATGTGATACACACACACTTGGTCAACAAATACATTAGTTGCCAAAGCACACACATTGAGGGAAAGGCGTTTAGGCATTGTACATATGTGCGTCACATTGCTATCCTCTCCTTATGCCAAACATGCCCAGTTTGTGCAACACATATATGTAGGCCACACATATGACCATCTATTGCGTCAGCCAACCGTAAAAATACTGTGAAAGAAGTAGCGGATCATGGTTCGCTGCAATATGATGTCAGCCTATCTCTGATGTGCCCCAAATGTAACTTAACATAAAAACAGAACAAATGCCCAAAACCAGTTCATGCACTGAAATTTTGACATTCCTAGCGTTATGCGTCATTTTTTGCCCACCAATACTGTATTTGCGTCATTTTTGTTGACGCACAGGAGTGAACATTAGGCCGCATCCAGATATTTGTACAGGCCATGTACTATTATTTGGATGCGGGCTAATTTTCACTCCTGTGCGTCAAAACAAAATTACACAAATACAGTATTTGTGGACAAAAAATGACGCATAACGCGAAAAAGGGCGGACATTTCATACAGGAAGTGATGTAATAGGATATCCTGTTTACGGATCATGTACAGTGGGTGTACTTTCACTTTCACTTTGCAGTCTATGATTCTTCTAGGCTGTGTGGCTGTGTAGAGAGTGGTGTCCTAAGATTTTGTGCTTTTTTGTCCTGTGTGCTGTCTCTATTGTCAATTTGTGAAATAAATATTGTTGGTGTATACTGTCCTACTGTGTTTTGTGTACATTTGTCCATTTACCTTGTGTTTTTGTTGTTTGTGGGAGTCTGTTGTGGGTAGTGGTAGTTTGGGCTCTTTTAGTGGTTAAGTTTACTTTTCTTCTGTATTTGCACCCCTACTTTCCCCCTTTTCCCCTTTCTATTTCTTTAACCCCTATTCCCTTTCACATTTCTACTATGTCTGGTAGGCCACGTCTTGGCAGGATGGGTGAAGAGGAGTTGGGGGGCTTCATATGGCTTGTGTGCCATTTCTTGCCACTGATGATTGAGGCAGGGGGTGGGGTGATACAGGGGTATCACACTGAGGCGCGCACAATCCGGTGGGGAAAGGTGCTGCATCACCTGCAGCGTGTGTATGCCAGCCAGAGGAGTGACCACCAGCTGAAGCACCGGTGGGCTGACCTCATCACCAGGGAGCAGGATCTCTTGGATCACCTGGGAATTGTGATTGGTGGCCCTGTTGGTGAGTACTAATCATGTAAATGTGCACGATTAAATGCTCTGTAGTGACATCAGATGATTTGTACTATGTCTGCCAGCTAACTTGGTGAATGTGTGTAATGCTGGGGAAACATACAGGGATAATTGATGCACTATGGTAAGGATCACAATTGCTAGCTGCACGGTAGCACGTGCTCAGCAAACTTACAGGATACTTTTCCATGAAATAAATAGGTGCGGCCTTTGTGTCAGACAACGAAACAAAATAGGAGCCAATCATGTCTATATAGGGCACTTTTGCCAGATAAGTAAAGATGTACCAACATATTGGCTAACTTTCTTGACGCAATAGCTAGACTGACTTTAGAATCACTACATGATGCAGAAAATGAGTGCTGGCTTCACGTCAATTGATTATAGCAAAGTGGCTCAGACATATGTCTCATGTGAGTCTGGTGAGTGTGGAAGGAAAGTGTTCACGGAAGTACTATGAATGTTTGGGATTATTGTGGTCCTTTATCTTTTTGGATACATGTCAGATCTGGATTTGGAAACATCGTGAAAAGGTGTAAGGTGCCCTCAGCTAACATCTTAGAATATTTGTTGGGGTTAGTTGTGCCACATTCCAAATAGGGATGGCAGTCCAAAGGTATGCACATAGGTTCACATCTCCATGGTTGGTGCAAATCACCATAGCTGGGCCACATCAATTGAATAAACTGTAACAACAGGAGGGCTTACAAAAGTCGCTGCCCCTCCCTCTGTACATTGTACCTATGTGTCATAAATGTGTCATGGCCACATAGCATGTTTGACTGGTAATGCAGTCCTCAAGTAACCAGGCTTTGGATGTCTCTCTTGGATTCACATGATGAGACGATTGCACTCCATATTTTTTTCAGGTCACCAATGACGGGGCATGTTTGCCACCACATGATAGTTAGGGCCAATGCATGTGTGCAGATATGTGTATAACTGTCACAGGAGACCCATGCTATGTACAAGTTGGCCGTGATATATCAGATGCAGTATCATCATGTCTGAATGGCTGCCATTTCCTTATTCAGCCTACACGTTGTATATGTTAATGAAATTGTTGCTCTGTGCACAAATTTTGAGCACATTTCTTCCTTCCATGCCTTACAGGTGGACCAGCACCCTACACTGTTGGAGAGGTGGCGACATTTGAGGACCCCAATCACTCCAGTAAGTGTTGATATGTCTGTTATGTGTTGTGTTTGTTGGTTATGGACACGTGTGTGATGAACGCATAGCAAGGTGTGATGCGTTGGGCAATCATTTGTCTTGTTCCATGAGTGGGATTTCAGTTTCTCAAATGTTTTGAGTTGGAGAAAGCATATCCTATGGTATTATCTAGGGATTGTAGGCCATTCCTGTAGGCCCCACAGTGAGTTCTGAGGTGAGTCATGTGGATGACACTTGCATCAATAAGAGTCGCACTGGAAGTCAGCTCAGATTTAGTCAGCCTGTCAGACCCACATTCTCCAAGATTGGTACAGCAAATTGCTTTCCAATAGACTTCTGCTTCCCTATTTACCAAGGTGCTTATTAAACTGTAGGTAGAACCTCCTAGCAGCAGGTACTTCGATATGTAGTGCTACAAGTATGTGGAACTTGAGTGCAATGGCCTAGGTGTGCATGCTAATCATGATCATGGGTGTTCTTGCAACTCTGTGTCTGATGTAAGTCAGGCCTTACTGGAAGTATATGTTGTGTACCAAGTTCTGCATTTCCTGACGTGTGTCCCTATGATTGGTCTAGGGTTTGCTGACTCCTCATTGTTAATAGACCTTACTTGTGGTGTGTGTGTAAAGCCAAACACGTGTGGAGTTTTCTATACACTCCTCGGTGTACATGTTGTTGGAAATTGAGAGTTGTTTATCCACCCCCCCACCCTCAAACACAGGCATGGGTTTGTGAATGGGGTACTGAGTACTGATGCTACCAGTATGTTACACATACATGTGAATAAGTGACTGGTTGGAACCTAGTATACACACTCAGGTTTGGCACTTGGTACTATACTGGCAAGTCCATTTACAACTTGCAGACCATGTGGCTTTAGTTTTGCATTCCGTACACTGACATTTGTAGCCCAGGTCTTGGCGGAGGATATGCAGCATGATTGTTAGCTGATAACTGGCAGAACTCAGATGGCAAATCAAAGCCAGTTGTTACCCATCTTGTAGGTTATGGATGTGCTATGTGTGATGTGACCATTGTAGGCTGGCCTGCCATGTACTCATCAGGGACATTCAATGATCTGTATTGTGATATGAGCTGTTACAAGTACAGTAGATGTATTGTCTGATTAACTTCTTGTGCCATTTCACACAATGCAGTTACTAATGTAGAATATTTGCATTTGTCTTCACAGCTTCAAACATGACTCCAGACCAGGTCCGTGAATTCCAGTGCCGGACCATGAGATACCAGCACATCCTGCTGGTGGAGTCTGGGTTCAGGAGGATGACCTGTCGATATCGCCATGAACGGGCCTCTGGGGCATGGAGGGCATTCCCACAGGGTGGCCCTACTTTGCCCACCACAGCCACCACCAGCACAACCACCACTTCAAGCCAGGTGGGACTGTTGTGCCTACATCTGCTGGACTTCCAGGCCCCAGCATTGGTACAGGTGCAGGACAGCCCACTGGCCTTGGCTCCACACACAAACAGACCTCCTCCACCAGTACCCAGACTGCCCCACCTCCATCTGTTGACCCTGCAGCCTTCCACATCATGGAACGGAAGATGGACCGTGTGCTGCACAAGTTAAGCCACCTGAGCCGGGATGTGCGCCACATTAACTGGCGAATGAAGTCAATCAAGAGGACCCACAGGGCCAACCTCTAGACGGTTTTTAAAATAGACATGATTCCCTCCCCTCCCTCCTCTTTCCTTGTTCTTATAGTGGGCTTAAGGGGCTTAGTTTTAGGTTAGTATAGGCTGTTAGTTTAGTTAGTGTTAGTGGGTGGGGGGGGTCCTCATTCTTTCTATTTTTCCTTATTAAGTGTGTGGACTATGTTGGGGTTCTTGTGTGTTTAATAAAAAAAATATATATATATATATTTATATATTTGTTTAGGATAGTATAGTATGTGTTTAGGTTAGTATGTGTTGTCCTCCATGTGTCCGTCTCATAAGGGGGGAGGATGTTTAGAACGTTTCGTTACATGTGATAAGTAAGTGTAGCTTAGGTTAGTTAGGGACAGTTGTGGGTAATGAGTAGTCAGGGTAGATTAGGGTAGGTAAGATTTTTCCCTCAGTTTCCTCTTCTGTGATTAGCATTTAATAAATATTTGGTTAACCCTTAACAGTATGTGTTAAATGGTACTTGATCCTGGGTTTGGAATCAGTGTACATGACTTTTGTACTATTACATTTGTGTACTATGCTACAAACAAATCCAAACTGAGCTGTACTATTGGCAGCTACCCCAGAGCTACCTTGCAAAGTTTTCACCCTTCGTTGCAACCACCAATCGCAGTTTTGTGTCAAAAAGTATAAATATGGCCCTTTGTGCTTACAAGAGACATTTGTTGCTTTTAAGAGACTAAAGACACTTTATATTATTTTTACAGTGAAATTGCTAAATATACTTATTGCATCTTAATCGTTTTGACCTGCATCTTACCAGATAAATATTATATATTTTTCTATACATTGTGTGGTGTATTTTTGTGGTGTTCTACTGTGTTATTGCATGATTTATTACACAAAGACTTTACACATTGCCTTCTAAGTTAAGCCTGACTGCTCAGTGCCAAGCTGCCAGAGGGTGGGCACAGGATAATTTGGATTGTGTGTGACTTACCCTGACTAGAGTGAGGTTCCTTGCTTGGACAGGGGGTAACCTGACTGCCAAAGACCCCATTTCTAACATCTGCTCACTCCATTGGTTCTCTTGCACAGGCAGCAGAAATGTGGACAGGCAGGTGCAAATGGCAGGTGCTGTGGAAAGTGAATGCAGGGTTCCTGTTATCCGCTGTGTTAATGGAGGAGGCAAGTTTTATTCCACCACTCTATTTCTACTGGAAGCACTAAAGTTGCCCCAAAGGCCTCTTCAACTCTTTGTCTCCTTAAGGGCACTTAGGATGCTGTGCAGACTGCAAAGGCACTGTGGAAGGGGAGCACATGGTGCAGAACCGTGGCCCAGAGGTGCATGCAGGTGCCCCCAAGAGCACATGCCTCACCAGCTGCGTGCCATTCAGGGAACCCACAGCCTATTGCTTGGGACCTCCTTTCACCTTGCTCCTTACTGCTATTCCTCTGGAGTCTCACTGTAGCACTATTTCTCCAAAGCACTTAATACTGTACATGCTTAACCCACTTGGGCTCCCCTCACTAGGGTCCCTTATTGGCTCCCAACATCTGCTTCTTGGGACTCAGCACTTGGGAATTGTAACTCCTTCGCCGTTGAGGCGCTCCTTACTTCGTACTGTGTCATGATCAGCTGAATTGCGAAGGTCGTGGAACCAGTCACACAAACTGTAACTCCAATTAGAACTGCGGGTCCAATCAGTACGTGCCTGTATCCTATGGGGGAGGTAGGCCTTGCAGTTGTAAAAAAATGAGTTAAAGAGTTTTTCACTACCAGAACATATAAAACTTAATATGACATGTCTGTTATTTTTGTTTACATTGCACCCTGTCTTGTGGGCTGTTTAGAGCTTACTCTAGGGGTGACTTATATGTATTAAGAAGGAAGGTTTGGTCCAGACAAAATGGCTTACTTTGTCACCAAAATGGCAGTTTAAAACTGCACACATAGGCTGCAATGAGAAACCTGAGACATGTTTAAAAGGCTACTTGAGTGGGCAACACAAGTGCTACAGGCCCGTTTCTAGTATTTAATTTCCAAGCCTTGGGCACATGTAGCACCACTTTCCTAGGGACTTACACGTCAACTAAATAGGCCAATTGCGTATAAGCCAATGTTACAATTTTTAAAGGAGTGAGCACAAGCACTTTAGCACTGGTTAGCAACGGTAAAGTACACAGAGTCCCAAGGCCAGCAAAAATGAATTCAGCAAAAAACGTGAAGGGCAAAGGAAAAACATTTGCAGGTGACCCTCCAAAGAGGGCCAGTTCCAACACTACTCACTTATAACTACTCCTTCAAATGACAAATGGAATGGTTAGAAAACATACCCAGACATTATGGCATTTTAGTGAAACAGAGCTCTCCTTCGAAAAAAATATTTTCCCAGGGGAGGAATTCATTAAATAAGAATGAGTACATCTGTTTTCATTACTCGTGTTCTTAGTGTTGCTGACAATCCTCATGCTTAAATGCAGAGGATGAGTACACCTGGATCTCGGTGATTTACATGGATATGTGTTTCATTGTGGGAATTTGGTGAATCTCTAAAAAGTCAGAACATATTCAAACGGAGTCAGTAAATTATAAGAATACATTTATGATTTGTTTTGCTTTGTAACAAACCTCAGAATATTTTATCTCAGACTATAATTCATTTGTAAAACAAATCCCCTATTTCAGGAATTCATGTTACCTACGACCTTGCTCGTTTCAGAGGTTGTTCTTAATCTAAAGGTGATAATATTCTGATGGAGTAATAGAGTTACCATAATAAAGAGATTTTTGATCACACCATGTCTAAATGCAGAACCGTACTAATACTACCACAACTTTTCTGCATTCTTTTAAACTTTTAGGCGTGACTAGCTTTTACAGGTGAAAAACAGCCATAGCCTTCCTGTGCTGTAATGCTCTGTTAATGCACTGCAGTATTTTTAAGTCCCTTTTTATTATTTCAATGAAATATTATACATCTTCACAGAACCTTTGCAGCATTTCACCTTTTCTCACATATGGCCAGTATGCAGATACATACATGAGTGAGAGCATTTATTTGGATATAAATGATACAACAAATCAAACTAGTATAGGTAAAACATCTACATTTCATCCAGGAGCATTGTTTGCAGAGTTCAGCTGTTGGTATCCCAGACATTCGTAGGTTGACCAGGATCTGAGGGGCACCTCAGATTTCACGAATGCCTCTGGGGTACCGAATTGTACTCCCCAGAGCCCTCCTCCCTTCTGATACTTCAGCAACCACCTCTGCCCGCTCCACATACAGATCTGGGTACTACACTGTTATTTGACAGGATATTTGTAAAACAGTGTAATGGTAAACATGTGTGTTAGAAATGGGGTCTTTGGTTGGCAGTCAGGCTACCCCCTGTCCAAGCAAGGACCTCTAGTCAGGGCAAAAGAGAAACACAACTGATTAACCCCCACACTCACTCCTTGGTATCTTGGCATGAGCAGAAAGGCTTAACCCAGAAGCAATGTGTAAAGTATTTGTACCAATACACACAGTAATACAGTGAAGACACTACACAATGGACACCACACCAGTTTGGAAAAATAGGCAATATTTATGTAAATCAAACAAAACCAAAACTGCAAAAATCCAACATATGCAAGTCAAGATATGAACTTTCAAAAGAATGAGTCTTACTCCATAGAAAACAATAGAAACTTTGATTTTACACAAAGTACCTGGTTTGCGTAAAAAAAAAAAGCAGCACGGGCGAGCGTGTGTCGGAAAAGTCAGTGATGCGCTGATTCCTTACTCGTAAGTGAGGCTGTGCATCATTTCTTCTCCAGTCGGGTCAGCGATGCATCGTTTTTCACTCCCGCAAAAGAGAGATACATCAAATTTCGGACAGAGCACTTCGGATCTGCACAGCGTCACGATTACTTTGACGCTGTGTGAGAAATTCGGTTGCACAGTCTTAGAAAACACGCTGTGTGGGGTTTGCGTCATTTTTCCAGCCGCGATGCGTTACTCTCCCAGCCACGATGCAAATGGAGCATCGATTTTAGCTGCTAAGTGGGTGGCGCATTGTTTTTCAGCTGCTTTGCTGGTGATGCATTTAAAATTTCCCTGCACGGTCTTCTGTGCGTGGATTTCAGTCCGTGTTCTGCCAACTTCACCTTTCAAGCCCCCGGGGACTTGATGGGGCACCACTTGACAGGGCAGGAGCCTCAGTAGAGAGTCCAGGTGCTGGCCGAGGAAGTCTTTGATGGCCCTGAGACTTCAAAACAGGAGACAAGCTCAGTTCAAGCCGTTAGAGATTCTTTTCAAGCAGGAATGCACAACAAAGTCGAGTCTTTGTCCCCTATCACAGGCAGAAGCAGCAACTGCAGGATAGCCCAACAAAGCACAGTCACAGGCAGGGGCAGCACTTTTCCTCAGCTCTTCAGGTTTTCTCCTTGGCAGAGGTTCCTCTTGAATACAGAAGTGATGTTGAAGAAATCTAAAGTCTAGGGTTTTGGGTCCAATACTTAGACCCCTTCCTGCTTTGAAGTTCCCCAACTTGAAAGAAAAAGTCTCTGTTGTTTACTGGATCCTGCCTTGCTTAGGCCAGGCCCCAGACACACACCAGGGGGTTGGAGACTGCATTGTGTGAGGGCAGGCACAACCCATTCAGGTGAAAGTAACTACTCCTCACGCCACTCTAGCTCAGATGGCCCATCAGGATACACAACAGCTCCCTTTGTGTCACTGTCTAGAGGGGATTCACTAACAGCCCAACTGTCAGTTTGACCCTGACAGGGAATACACAAGCAGGCAGAGTCACAGAATTGTTTATGCAAGATAATGCCCACTTTCTAAAAGTTACATTTTCAAACTGACAATTTAAAAAACAACTTTACCAAAGGGTGTATTTTGAAATTGTGAGTTCAGAGACACCAAACACCACATTTGCATCTGCTCCGAAGGGAACACTGCACTTAAAAGTTATTTAAAGGCAGGCCCACATTAACCTATGAGAGAGCTAGGCCTTGCAACACTGAAATACAAATTTGGCAGTATTTCACTGTTAAGAGATGTAAAACACAACAGTACATGTCCCACCTTTAATATACACTGCACCCTGCCCATGGGGCTACCTGGGGCCTACCTTAAGGGTTCCTTACATGTAGAAAAGGGGAATATTTAGGCCTGGTAAGTGGGTGCACTTGCCAGGTAAAATTGGCAGTTTAAAACCGCACACTCAGACACTGCAGTGGCAGGTCTGAGCCATGTTCACAGGGCTACGCATGTGGGTGGCACAACCAGGCTTTGCTTCCAGCACACACAAAGGAACCTGACACTAGCCAGACTTCCTGAAGCCTTGACAAGGCCTGGGGAGAACCTTCCAGAGCCAGATGGGGGAAGGGTGTTCTCCCACACAAAATAGGGCACCAAATATGAAATTTGGACCCCCAGAAAAAACCTTCAGTACATTCCTGAATCTGTGGACATTACAGAAGGGAGACTGACCTGCCACCAGAGGCCTACCCTACTGTTACCAGATAATTCTCCTTCTGCTTGAGAACTGTGCTGCCCTCTGAGAAGGAAAACTAGACCTGCTCCCTTAATCCCAGGCTAATCTGAGTGACTGCAAAGGTCAGTTGGCTGACCTTCTGTCTAAACTGCAGGAACATAACAACTTCCAGAGGCCTCCCTGCCACTGTCCAGCTGACCTGTTCCACTGGACCTGACTGGATCTGCAACTGGACCTGTCTGAGCCCTGCTGACCTCTGCTGAAATGAGTCCCTGATTCCAAAATAGGCACCTCCCTAGGCCCGGACCCTTGGCTAGAATCAAAGTATAATCTTCCTTCTAATTACAGGTTTCATCAGAATTGACACAGTGCAACGCAACTCCATGCAGAACATCACACTGCAGCCCTTGCAACTCTTGATCCGGACAATCGCAGTGCAATGCAAAGCCTTTCATTAAGGACATAAGATACTATTCTTAGTTGGAAAAACCTGGTCTCAGTATCTGGCCTGCACGCCATTGCGGTCGGCTTGAGCTTGTGACTTTTCCCAAGGCTTGTATAAATACATGACCACAAGTCATACTTTGTGCTTATGAGCACTATTTCAATAAAAACGTTAACATTGAATATCTCGAGGCTCTGTTGATTGGATTTTTGTAGTATTATTACGATTTACTCTAGTTTTCTAAATTGGTTTGGAATTCTTCTTGCGTGTTGTAACTTTATTACTAATTGTGTGCTGCATAAATACCTTACACTTGGCCTCTAAGTTAGGTGTGACTGCTTTGTGCCAAGCTACCACAGGGTTATGCACAGGTTAATATAGTGACTTTCATGTTTGACCAAAACAAGGACTGTGATTGTTGTCTAGGTGGGGCTTCTACCCCTCTCAACCAAGAACCTAATTTCTTACACTATCCTATTACGAAAGCAGTTTTCCGGAAGTGGTAAACTGTGACAACAATGTTTATGCACATTTTGTTGTGCAGCATTTTGTTTGATATTTTGTACTATGATTGTTTTTTTTTCTGTTTAAACTGTTTTGTGTATTGTGGTGTTTTGACATCGTGTTATGTTCTGTTGTTTACTTTAGATATGGCAACAAATGTGGCTAAATTTTTAGCCAAAAGCAGCACTTGTCTTTAAAGTGCCTCTTTCAGCAACCATTTGCCATTATCTAAGGTAGAAAAATAATGGGGTTTGATCACAAAACATTGGGACAGGTGCTATTAAGGTATTGTTAGTGTTAAAGCAGAAATCTCAGCTATATTTTCGTCATAGCAGACTAGATAGTGGATTTCATACTTTAGGTCGATGAACCGACCCAAATCTGCTTTAAAGAAAACGTCATAGAGAAAACATCATAAAAACATCAAACAATTTCATTGTTCAGCAATAATAGCACACCATGATCAATTCGACCATCAATAACCACACCAGCTTATTTAAGAAGTTAAAGTATTTATTTCCGTATATTAACAAAGCTAAAGTCATGAAAATAATTCACAATGATACATATAAGGAAACAATAAAGGCTGATTTAGTCGTCGAATTAACCTAAACGTAATCAAGGTCATAAATATCAATAACTTAATAGAGAATACACAAAACCATAATAATAGAAACTGAGCAAGAGATATTGAATACTTTGAAGTAACAAAGAAAGGAGTCAATGACCATTCATGAGTATAAGAGTAACACTTCACTAACCACTAATTAGCATCAACATGTTGGACTTCATGTAAAAAAGATTTATTAAAACAAATTTAGAAAACATCTAGCAATGGTGCTATTAAAAATAAGCAGCAGTATTAAAACATTGGCAGTTGGTACCTGGAAAACAAAAGACAAATAACATTGCACAGATCTTACATTTACCCAATCTTTAAAGTAATCAGCAACAACTTATACTTCATCAGGAGGACAACAGCGTCAGAATCTGGAACAGGAACGGGGTAGGGGAATGGTTTAGAGTTTGGACTATAGATTACTAGACCATCATAGCATTAGTTCAGTATTTAACAGCAATAATAAACTCAGAAAATAATAAACACCAGAATCTCAGTAGACTAACTGGCAAAGCCTGAAATGTCAAAGTGACAGATCATAGAAGGCAAAGTCTCTGGAACCCAGACAAATGAAATGACTAATGACCCCAAACTAATGGTCACTGAACATTAAATTAAACTTGCTAAACTCTTGTGATTGGCATGAGGTGAGAAAATTATACCCAATAAGAAAGTTAACAGATATCAGATTTATATAAAATGTTAGCTCTAGAGATTGTTATTGGTGGTTGTTTTCATTGATGAAACTCGAACAAATACAAATGTATCTTGCTAGCCTTCTTCTACGGTTGCATCTGTAGGCCTTTTTGTTCAGCACCTTCAGCATACGTTGTTACAGGACAATGATTACAAAATATGGAAACATTTCTCATTGCACCATTTCCTCAAGGGAAAAACACATGGATTAGAAACATAACTACAGACAAGTATGCAAGTTAAATGAATGAAGTCTGTTCGACAAGGGAGATGAAGTACACTAGAAACATTTCATACAGGTACCATTGCACAGTGGCCTTTCTTCTGCTTCAGACCCAGCAGAGACCACGAAATACTCATTTTATTTCAGCATTTATTTTAGCAGAGATCACTCTCAACCCATTCGCTGCCAGGCCTTTCCGCCCCTCAGATGCCAAGCCTTTTTTTGGCTGTTTGGGGCAGCTTGCGCTTAGACTCTCATAACTTTTTGTCCACATAAGCTACCCAAGCCAAATTTGCGTCCTTTTTTCCCAACACCCTAGGGATTCTAGAGATACCCAGACTTTGTGGGTCCCCCTGAAAGAGACCAAGAAATTAGTCAAAATACAGTGATAATTTCATTTTTTTTTAAATCCGATGAAAGGGCTGCAGAAGAAGGCTTGTGTTTTTTTCCCTGAAAATGGCATCAACAAAGGGTTTACAGTGCTAAAATCACCATCTTCCCAGCTTTTAGGAACAGGCAGACTTGAATCATAAAACCCCATTTTCAACACAATTTTGGCATTTTACTGGGACATACCCATTTTTACTAATGTTTGTGCTTTCTGCCTCCTTCCAGTTAGTGACAGAAATGGGTGTGAAACCAATCTTGGATCTCAGAAAGCTAAACATTTCTGAAAAGTAGGCAAAATTCTGAATTCAGAAAGGGGTAATGTGTTTAACTCTGTGAGTCTCTCCTGCGGTGTCAGATTTTTTAAAGCAATATACTGTTACATCTGCTGGACTCTTCTGGTTGCGGGGATATATAGGGCTTGAAGGTTCATCAACCCACCCCCCCCTCCCAGAGCCTTGAGACCCTACTGGGTGAGTAGTGAGCTTAAGAAATTATTTGATTGATTGATTGATTGATTAAGAACCCAAGGTACCCAGAGCCAATAAATGAGCTGCATCTTGTAATGGGTTTTCATTCTATACCGAGTATACAGCAATTCATTTGCTGAAATATAAAGAGTGAAAAACAGGTATCAAGAAAACATTTGTATTTACAAAATGGGCACAAGATAAGGTATTGAGAAGCAGTGGTTATTTGCACATCTCTGAATTCCAGGGTGCCCATACTAGCATGTGAATTAGAGGGCATTTCTCAAAAAGACATCTTTTTTACACACTGTCTCACATGTGGAAGGACAAAATGTAGAGAAACACAAGGGGCAGTAACACTTGTTTTGCTATTCTGTGTTCCCCCAAGTCTCCCAATACAAATGGCACCTCACTTGCGTGGGTAGGCCTAATGCTTGCGACAGGAAATGCAACATGGACACATCACATTTTTACATTGAAATCTGACGTGTTTTTTGCAAAGTCCCTAGGTGTAAATTTTGGCCTCTAACTCAGCCGGCACCTAGGGAAACTTACCAAACCTGTGCATTTTTTAAAACTAGACACCTAGGGGAATCCAGGATGGGGTGACTTGTGGGTCTCTCTCCAGGTTCTGTTACCCAGAATCCTTTGCACACCTCAAAATTTGGCCAAAAAAACCCACTTCTTCCTTACATTTTGATGACAGAAAGTTCTGGAATCTGAGAGGAGCCACGAATGTCCTTCCACCCAGCGTTCCTCCAAGTCTCTCGATAAAAATGGTACCTCACTTGAGTGGGTAGGCCTAGGCCCGCAACAGGAAATGCCCCAAAAAGCAACGTGGACACATCACATTTTTCCAAAGAAAACAGAGCTGTTTTTTGGAAGTGCCTAGCTGTGGATTTTGGCCTCTAGCTCAGCCGGCGCCTAAATAAACCTACCAAACCTGTGCATTTTTTAAAACTAGACACCTAGGGGAATCCAAGATGGGGTGACTTGTGGGGCCCTCACCAGGTTCTGTTACCCAGAATCCTTTGCAAACCTCAAAATTTGGCCAAAAGGACACTTTTTCCTCACATTTTAGTGACAGAAAGTACTAGAATATGAGAGAAGCCACAAATTTTGCAGGGGGGCACCTGCGTTTTTGGTCCTGGACTCAGCATCCATACGGGGAAAACTACAAAACCCAGACATTTCTGAAAACTAGATACCTGAGGGAGTACAGCGAGGTGTGACTTGCGTGGATCCCACAGTGTTTTCTTACCCAGAATCCTCAGCAAACCTAAAATGTAGCTGAAAAAACACTTTTTCCCACATTTCTGTATGGGATCACCTCACCTGGATGAATTTCCTACCACCCAACGTTGCCCTCAGTATCCTGGTGAAAATGATGCCTCACTTGTATAGGTGGGCCAAGTGCATGTGACAGGGAAGAGACAAAAACATGTCGAAATTGAGGTGGAACCAAAGCGGGTCCAAAAGGGCAGTTTGAAAAAAAACATTTTTACGCTGACAAGTGTGGCAGACTTTTTATCAGTATAGATGAGACAATGCTGGGTGGTAGGAATTTTGTGGATTCCTGCAGATTCCGGAAGGTTCCATCACAAAAATGTGGAAAAAATGTGTGATTTCCAGCAAAGTTGGAGGTTTGCATGGCATTGTGGGTAAGAAATTGGTGCAGGGTGCATGTGAAGCACACCACCCCGGACTCACCCAGATGTTTAGTTTTCGGATATGTCTAGGTCTTGTGGATTTTTCTACATGGCAGCGTCCCAAAGTCCAAAAAAGTGCAGCCCTCACCATTCCAAGTGGGACGATTTTGAGAGTTAGGCAAGCTCTCATGGCCCAAATATAAAACCAAAACCCCAAATAATCAAATATCCTCTTGCTTGCCATGGGGTAAGATGTTTTAGTGTGCGTGGGGAGAGCTGAAAGACTGTTACCCCCTTCAGTTGGGGTGAGGGCATAGCCATGCCCAAACTGGTTGGTAGCCACAACCACTCTATTTTTTTTTTTCAATTCCCTGGCATCTAGTGGACTTTCTGCTCGATCCCCGGGGTGTGGATCAGGGGTAATTGTCCCATCTGCTCACTGGTGGGCAGAACAGCTTTGGTCCCATTTATTTGGGGTGGGGGCTGGATAAACAGTTACGTCCTTGGCTGCGAAGGGGTTAAAGAGACAGAATATTTCATCACAGTGTTAACTTAGCAGTAGAAAACATATATGTGCCTTTTACTCAACGGCGGCCATTACGATTAAGTAAATCACTATTTTCATAAACATATCTTTATGGATCGTTTATTTCACACCTTAGTAAATAAGTATGATTAAGTAAAGACATAGGCCCTCATTACAAGATTTGCGGAAAATGCCACCTACCGCCAACATACCGTCACCGTGGCTACCGACCGTCCATCAAATAATGACCGTAGCCGGAATTCCACCAGAAGGCTGGTGGAATTCCAGCTACGGTCATGGCGGTGGACGGCAGTAAGGTGGCGCTGCCGCCAGCAGCAGCTCCACGCCAGCAAAACGCCGCCTACCGCATCATGCCGGAGGCCCCCCTGCAAGCAGGTAAGTTGGGTTCTCTCTGGGGGGTGTTGTGTGCATGTGTGGGTGTGTGTGTGACTGTGTGTGAATGTGTGCATGCATGTGTAATGCATGTGTGCATGAGTGGGTGTGTGTGTACATGCATGTTGTGTTGTGTGATTGGTGTGTGCCTGGATGTATGTTTGTGAGTGTTGCTGTGAGTGTGTATGAATGTATGTATGCTTGGGTGAATGTGTGTATGAGTGTGTGTATGGGTGTGTATGTATTTGCATGTATGTGTGTATATGGGGGGATGGGAGGGGGTGGGTGGAGGAGGGTTTTGAGGAGGGGGAGGGGGCGGGGCTGACCCCTATCAATACCAGAGAAAGAATTCCCTGCCACTGATAGTGCCTATCGCCATAGTTTCCGTGGCGATACAGAAACCACGGAAACCATGGCGGTGGGCAGAGTCAAAATTCCATGGGCGGCCTAGTGACTGTAGTCTCTAGCCCGGCGGTCATTAACGCCGTGGCAGTCAGTGTATTAACTTGGCGGTTTGGCTTTGGCCAAACCGCCAATGTCATAATAGTGGAGGTATGTACCGCCACTATTACACCGACCTCTGGGGTCATAATGACCCCCATAATTATTTACATCAAAGTCTCAGCTCTCACATTAGCTCTAAACATCTTTTACCACAGTATTATGGAATCTGGATTCTGAAGGTGATATTATGTGGCAAGAATATTTTTGCACATTTACTGAATGGAATTTTGTTGTGCTGGTGATGTGTTCTGTTGTTTTTTGTGCTGCTGTCTTTTATGCTGCATTATGTACTTTTGTTGTAATGCAGTTGTCATGTTATGTTATGTTTTGACTGTTATGGGCTTTGTTTATTTTGCAGTGCTATGTGCTTTAAACTTATTATTGTGTTAAGTTTAATTGTTTGCTTTAGATATGTAAAAATCTGTGCTATGTTTCCAGTCAAAAACATCATGCATTGAAAGTTCCTGTGTCAAGCAACCATTTACTAATAGTAGAGTGGTAAAATAGCGCTGCTCCAGCTCTTCAACCACTTAAGACTCCTGTTATCCCAAAAATGTGACTGCTACCAGTGCTCACTTTATACATAGGTGGTCATTCCAGCATCGGCGGTAAAAGCCTCTTACCGCTGTCAGAAGACCGCCACCATACCGCCGCGGCCGCGGTAAACCGCCACAGTCATTCTGACCCACAACACGGAAACCGCCAAAATAGCGTCACCCACAGAAGTCCGCCACACCAAAGGTCAGCGATAAACTGGCTAAAACAAAACCGACACCGTCACGGCAACAGAAATACGCCCACACTATCACGACACACGAATCCACGCGGCGGTCTTTCAAACGTGGTATTCCATTGGCGGTACACACCGCCGCGCTCAGAATACACACAAACCTACAAAACACAGCCACATTGGACAAATCGAAATACACACACCTGATACACATACACACACCACTCCCACACACCCAATTAAATATAAAACACACACCCACATCACACACAAACCCCTACAACCAAAAATTAGGAACGAGGCACAGAGAGAGACACCACCATCTACAAACTAGCAACCACAGGCACACATTACCATCACCCACATTACTTCCACGCACAGCACACAACACACCACTAAATATCTCCCCACACATCACAACACACACCACCCCACACATCACCCACACCACCCCATGGCTCCGCGAAGACACCCCAGGTTTTCGGAGGAGGAACTCAGGGTCATGGTGGAGGAAATCATCCGGGTAGAGCCACAGCTATTCGGATCACAGGTCCAGCAGACATCCATTGCCAGGAAGATGGAGCTATGGAGCAGAATAGTGGACAGGGTCAACGCTGTGGGACAGCACCCAAGAAATCGGGGTGACATTAGGAAGAGGTGGAACGACCTACGGGTGAAGGTGCGTTCCGTGGTATCCAGACACCGCATTGCAGTGCAGAGGACTGGCGGCGGACCCCCACCTCCTCACCCAGAATTTACAACATGGGAGGAGCAGGTCTTGGCGATCCTGCATCCTGAGGGCCTCAGCGGAGTATCTGGAGGAATGGACTCTGGTAAGTCACATCTTCACTACTTCATCCCCCCCACCCCACCTGCATGCCAATACATACCCCCACCCTCACCCTCACCCCCATCACTCCTACTCCTTGCAAATGTCTCACCATCACAACCCACCCATCCCAACACCAAGCCCTGCATGCGACCACAAAGCATGGACACCCATCACCAAAGCATGCCCACTGCACATACCCATCCCCCCCCAAAGCCCTGTCACAAAAGCCCCCACACAGGAATGCAAGCACTGGGGGACACCCATTGCACACCATGGCACACACAGATGCAATAATCATGCCTTTATACCCCTGAAGGACCCCAACGCAAGGTCACCGCGCAGGAGGGTCCACAAATGTCCACCCCACCCCCAGAAGAGGCCCACAGCGATGACAGCAGCTCTGTCGACCTGGATCAAGATGACCAGCCCGGCCCATCGGGGACCTCGGTACAGTCGGTTCCCCTCAGACAGCCACAGGCCACAGCAGACCTTCCCCCCTCTGGGAACACCAGCACAGCACCCACCCAGCGGGCCCATACCTCTGTCCCCAGGACACGTCAAGCAGCGGTGTGTCCACCACTACAGGGCACCCAGGTTAACCCACCACCCCAACAACAACAGGGACCTGGGGGCAGTGGCAGTGGGCACACGGTCCAGGGGACAGAGGCCCAGGGAAACAGGGCAACTGGGAGGGCTGCTGTGCGACAGGGGGGGACAGGCCCAGGGAACCCACTCTCCACGAGGCCCTCACCACCATCATGGGAGCATACTACCGCTCCCAGGAGACGATGGCGACAGTACTGGCCAGGTGTTAGGAGACCCAGCGCCTGCAGGAGGAACAGTATTTGGGGTTCAGGGAGGAACTAAGAACCATCAGTTCCGCCCTGGGCACCATCGTAGGGGTGCTGAATGTGAAAGCCACCTCATTGCAGCCCACCGTGGCACACAAAGGGCCCCTGACACTAGCATGGACCAAGAACTGCCTACCACCTCCGCCGGCACTAGTGGACAGGACCAACAGGCCACCAGCACCCCACCCCCTGCAGAAGGAGAACCACCCCGCAAGCGGTCCCTGAGATCCAGGAAGAAGACAGAGTAAGATGCCAAGACCCCCGCCAGCAAAGGATACCACCCTGATTGTCATCCCACTGTCCCACATTGTCACCCTGTCCATCCTTAAACTGTCCCAGCTCCACTTTCCACAGGCATCTGGACAATGCACCTGTGATCCCAATAGTCTGGACTCTGCCATGGACATTCCTCCACCATCCCCCCTCACCAATTTGCAACCACCCCACAATACTGTATAGAGCACTCAAATAAACACAGATATTGCACAAAAAACTCAGAAGTCTGGCTGTGATTTTGAACAAATGTATCAGACATTACCGTGCCAAAATGCTTATTTACATTGTGATGCCAACATACCAATGTCACACAGCTGTAGTCCATGGGTAAACAAAGCAGATGTCACACACTGGGGGCCACATTTCTGAAATCGCAAAGGAAAGTGACAACTCAGTTACCATACACTGTGTGAAAACGACAGACAGGAGAGAGGTAGTAGTGGTTAAGTACATGAAGTAGGCAGCTATGTATTCTTACCTGTCTGTCATTGGAAATACTGCTGTATAACTGTGTTCCTGTTGTCTATGTCGTCCTCTTCTGCTTCCTCCTCTTCACTCTCCACAGGCTCCACAGCTGCTACAACACCACCATCTGGACCATCCTCCTGCAGAAAAGGCACCTGGCGACGCAAAGCCAGGTGGTGAAGCATGCAGCAGGCCACGATGATCTGGCAAACCTTCTTTGGTGAGTAGAATAGGGATCCACCTGTCATATGAGGCAGTGGAACCGGCCCTTCAGGAGGCCGAAGGTCCGCTCGATCACCCTCCTAGTTCGCCCATGGGCCTCATTGTAGTGTTCCTCTGCCCTTGTCCTGGGATTCCTCACTGGGGTCAGTAGCCATGACAGGTTGGGGTATCCAGAGTCACCAATTAGCCACACACGGTGCCTCTGGAGTTGCTCCATCACATAGGGGATGCTGCTATTCTGCATGATGTACGTGTCATGCACTGAGCCAGGGAACTTGGCATTAACATGGGAGATGTACTGGTCTGCCAAACACACCATCTGGACATTCATCGAATGATAACTCCTCTGGTTTCTATACACCTGTTCACTCCTGTGGGGGGGGGAGCAAAGCCACATGGGTCCCATCAATGGCACGATGTTGGGGATATGTCCAAGGGCATAGAAATCACCCTTCACTGTAGGCAAATCCCCCACCTCAGGGAAAACGATGTAGCTCCGCATGTGTCTCAGCAGAGCAGACAACACTCTGGACAACACCTTGGAAAACATAGCCTGGGACATCCCTGATGATATGGCCACTGTTGTTTGAAAGGACCCACTTGCTAGGAAATGGAGCACTGACAGCACCTGCACTTGAGGGGGGATTCCTGTGGGTTGGCGGATAGGTGACATCAGGTCTGGCTCCAGCTGGGCACACAGTTCCAGGATTGTGGCACGGTCAAGCCTGTAGGTCAGTATGACATGTCTTTCCTCCATTGTCGACAGGTCCACCAGAGGTCTGTACAGCAGAGGATGCCGCCATCTCCTCACATGTCCCAGCGGACGGGACCTATGAAGGACAACAGCGAGCACAGAGTCAAACATCCCAGAGGTACGTAACTACAGCTTGCACAGAACACGATTCTTAATCCATAGAATGGCTTGTATGAGTGTTGAGGCAAGGCCTAGGTATGTGTGATGCAGTTAAAATATTAAGGCATGTGGGCCCCTGAAATGGCGGCTGCCTGATCTGTGAAGTGTGACAATGGGATGTGAGGTAACTGCGCTGGCGTTGTACACCGTGGCGGTAGGCGGTCGAAGACCGCGGCGCTATGCTGCATTGGTTAACATAGAACCCTATGGGTCCCAGGAGCCAATGACGATGTGCGCCGGCGGTCGCGGTACGCACCGCCGCGGACGTGACCGCCATTTTCTATCTGCTTAATCACTTGATACCTGATCTTCGACAGGAAAGGACCTACACTGCAAGTGCTGCTGTGACCTCGGTCTGGAAGAGACAATGGCTCAAGCGACTGGGGAAAGGGCCCCTGCCTTCACCACTGAGGAATTGGAGAAACTAGTGGATGGGGCCCTCACCCAGTATGCACAACTCTACGGTCCTCCAGACAAACAGGTAAATACACTGGGAGCATGCTGTATGGGCTATGCCTGTGTGGAGTGGGGTGGATGAAAGTTGGGGGGGGAGATTGAGGCGTGTATGAAACGACGGTGATTGCATGTGCCACATGGCAAGGGTAGGGATGGGGGCCACTCACATTGATGGTGCAGAAGGTAATGACTTCTCTTCTCCCTCCGTACTTTTCATATAGGTCAGCGCCCACCAGAAGGTAGATATTTGGCGTGCCATCGCCAAGGACGTCCGGACCCTGGGGGTCCACCGCAGACGGGGCACCCACTGCAGGAAGAGATGGGAGGACATCTGCCGCTGGAGCAGGAAGACGGAGGAGGCTCAGCTGGGGATGGCCTCCCAACGTGGGAGGGGTGCCAGTCAGACTTTGACCCCCCTGATGTCCCAGATCCTGGCGGTGGCCTACCCCGAATTGGATGGGCGCGTGAGGGCATCACAGCAGAAACAAGGGGATGAGTACACTCTCATTCTGCTGACTTTGCGCGCAGTGGAGGTGTCTGGGTGGGGGAGGAGGGCTGTGGGTCTCCCTAGGCCAGGGCGAATTCTGTAGGCTAGGCCCCTCCGTAAGGCATGGCCCTGTGCCCCCGCCCCCCACCTCTGAAGGGTGCCAAGTACAGGAGATCATGGCCCTGTGTCATCTATGTGTGCAAATGTCGTCCATAGGCTTGTAGGCCATGTCCCAGGGATTGAGTAGTCGACCCCAAGTGCGCGGCGTAGTGCAGGGGGATTCTGTGTCTGTCCTGTCCGCCAACGGTGTCGCCAATGCATGCACTCAACATGTCATTATTTTGTTTCCCCCCCCCTTTTTTGTGGTCTTCCTGTTCATGTGTGCATTAGCATCATCAGGCGGAGGAGAAGTGGCACCAGAGCACGAAGGGAGGGTGCATCACACATGGCCATGGAGGGCCACACCACGGAGTCTGAGTTCACCAGTGGGACGGAGGGCGAGGGGAGCTCCACAGCGGGGACTCGGGCCGACAACAGTGACACCGACTCGTCCTCTGAAGGGAGCTCCCTTGTGGTGGCGGCAACATCTGTGGCCACCCCAACAACAGGTACAGCTGCCACCCCCGTACCAGCACCGCCCTCCCAGCAGCCCCTCAGCGTTTGTTCCGTGCCCGCACACCCAGGAAGGTGGGCATCTCCTTCGCCCCAGGCACCTCAGGCCCTGCCCCAGTCACCCCTGCTGCCCTCAGTGAGGAGGTCATTGACCTCCTGAGGACGCTCACTGTTGGGCAGTCTACAATTTTGAATGCCATCCAGTGTGTAGAAAGGGAAGTGCACCAGAGCAAACCATACCTGGAGGGCATTCATTCTGGTCAGGCGGCCCTTCAGCGATCGTTCCAGACTCTGGCCTCAGCACTGATGGCAGCCATTGTCCCTGTGTCTAGCCTCCCCCCTCCAACTTTCTCCACCCATTCCCTATCACCTGTACCTCTGCCTATCCCAGGGACACCATCAGACCAGCCTGCACACACCTCAACACCCAAGGGGGGCTCAGACAGACATAAGCACCACACTTCCCACAGGCAGTCACACAAGCATCATACTCATGCAGAAATAGCAACAGCCACTGCCTCCACTGTGTCCCCCTCCTCCACGTCTCCCTCCTCCCTCCCTGTCACCTCTACATTCACACCTGCATGCACACCATCTTCAGCCACTACGTCCCTCAGCAGCACAGACACCAGAACACCCCGCACACGTGCAGTCACCACACCCACTGCCATTTACACGTCCCCTGCGTCCTCTCCCAGTGTGTCTGTGACCCCCCTCCCAACATACACAAACGCAGGCAGCCACCCACCCAACAGCCATCCACCTCACTACAGCCTCCAGCCCAAGCACCAGCACCCAAAACCACAAAACATACACCTCCTACAACCACTACCTCTTCCTCCACTCCCATAACCACTACACCTACCCATCCCACTGCTCCCAAAAAGTTATTCCTGTCGAAACTCAACCTCTTCCCACCAACTCCCCCACCCCGTCCATGTCATATGACTCGATTGAGCACCTCAGCCCCCACAAAACCGGGCCCTGCCATCAAGGTCTGCCAGGGACAGTGGAGTGCCCCACCCACCAGGGCAGCCTGTTTGGTCCGGAGCCAAGGCACGGCCAGCCCACCCCCGGAGAAACACCCGAAGATAGGCAGTGGCCGGCGGGAGAGGCAGATGACATCAGGCACCAAAACCCCGACCAGGCCTCCGCCAGGGAGTGTGGAGACAGCTGCCACACCGGGCAAGGTGGGGAAGGGCCACAGGCGAACTGGGAAGGCTGGGAAGGGCAGCACGGCCGACACCACCGCCATCAGCCCAGCTTCCCAGGAGTGGCCCACCAGCCCCATCCCATGTGGGCAGGACCCCACCAACAGGCCCGGCCCAGCTGCCCAGGAGGACACCGCCAGCCACAAGTCAGGTGGGAAATGAGCACCCCGCCATGGCCGGGGCCGCTGACCTGCCCACTTCCATCTCAAGCACCGCTGAACTGGGCTCTTCATCTCAAGCACCGCTGAACTGGGCCCTTCCTCTCAAGCACCGCTGAACCGGGCACTGCCGTCTCAAGCACCGCTGAACTGGGCTCTCCATCTCAAGCACCGCTGAACCGGGCACCGCCGTCTCAAGCACCGCTGAACTGGGCCCTTCATCTCAAGCACCGCTGAACCGGGCACCGCCGACTCATGCACCGCTGAACTGGGTTCTCCATCTCAAGCACCGCTGAACTGGGCTCTCCATCTCAAGCACTGCTGAACTGGGCCCTTCATCTCAAGCACCGCTGAACTGGGTCCTTCATCTCAAGCACCGCTGAACTGGGCACTCCAACTCAAGCACCGCTGAACTGGGCCCTTCATCTCAAGCACCGCTGAACTGGGCCCTTCATCTCAAGCACAGCTGAACCGGGCACCGCCGTCTCAAGCACCGCTGAACTGGGCTCTCCATCTCAAGCACCGCTGAACTGGGCTCTCCATCTCAAGCACCGCTGAACTGGGCCCTTCATCTCAAGCACCGCTGAACCGGGCACCGCCGTCTCATGCACCGCTGACCCGGGCACCGCCGTCTCAAGCACCTCTGAACTGGGCCCTTCATCTCAAGCACCGCTGAACCGGGCACCGCCGTCTCATGCACCGCTGAACTGGGCACTCCAACTCAAGCACCGCTGAACTGGGCCCTTCATCTCAAGCACCGCTGAACCGGGCACCGCCGTCTCAAGCACCGCTGAACTGGGCTCTCCATCTCAAGCACCGCTGGCCCATTGGCGGCAGGGGCTGGGCCGCATCTGTGTCGGGCAGGCCTGCACGAAGCTCTCTGGGCACCAGGGCCCCTCCAGAAGCAGTGGAGACATGCATCCACTACCTCTGTCCTGCACAGGATGAAGCACTCTGGGCAGCAGGCCCCCTCCAGAACCAGTGGAAGAAGGCATCCACTACCTCTGTCCTGCACAGGATGAGGCCCTCTGGGCACCAGGCCCCCTCCAGAACCAGTGGAGACTGTCATCGACTTGAGAGACTGTGGCTTTGCACTCCCCAGGATTGAGCAGTGGGCAGCCCACCCACTGTATAGGCTTGTGAGACTGTGGCTTGGCACTTCCCAGGATTGAGCAGTGGGCAGCCCACCCAATGTATAGACTTGTGAGACTGTGGCTTTGCACTCCCCAGGATTGAACAGTGGGCATGGAGGCCCCTCGTGGATCTGGCGTCGTGCACTCATCCGGCTGAGGTGCTCCCCCTTCCATTCCCCCTGAGGTGCCTGTAGTTTTGCCATCTGATGCCCCTGCAGTCTTCTCTCAATGGATTCAGGTATCCTGTGTGGGCTTTGCCCATGTGATTTGGGCCGAGTGGTCCACGGACAATGCCTGCTACAATGCTCGGACTTGTGCATTACTGTATTTATTATTGTGTTTTGGTGTAAATATTTAAATAGGTTGTTTTTTGATATATGCAAATGTTTCAAACTAATTCCTTTTGTCTTTGCATTCTTCCAGAGGGTTTGGGGGGTCTAACTGTGATGTTTTGCTATGCATTGATGTGTGTGTTGTAGTGGGTGAGGGTGGGGGTGGGTGTGTCGCGTATGTGTGTCCCTCGTAATTTTTTGCCTCCCCCCTCCCCTGTGTCGTAGGTGCAGTACTCACCGTTGTCTTCTGCGCCGGCGTTCGTACTCCTGGTACAGGAGCAGGAATACTATTGCTGGGAGTATGTGAAGTTCCGGTTCCATGCTGTCCTGGCTCCTCGTGGGGTGTATTGAGGTGAGCGTTTTCCCTTCAGTATAGCGGTTTCCGCTGTGTTTTTATCTGCGGTGCTACCGCCCCGGAAAAGTTGGCGGATTGGTGGGTTGTGATACTGTGGGCGGTACATTGACTCCCGCCTGTCTGTTGGCGGTGACCGGCGCGCTGTTTGTTGGTTCCACCGTGGCGGTCGGTGTGTTAAAGTGGCGGCCTCTGTTGGCGGTTAGCGCCACGGTCGGAAAGCAATTTTTTTTTCCGCCAGCCTGTTGGCGGTTTAGCCGCTGCTTTCACGCCAACCGCCAGGGTTGGAATGACCACCATAGTGTGGCCTCAGATGCTTTCGTTAGTAACCCAAAATGTGTTCTCTTTCTCTCCCCAACAGTATATCTTGAGTCACCGCACACAAAACAAAGAGAATCATTTTGGTAACAATCTATAAATCTACTATCCAAGCCCAAGTAAACAAAATGATTTCAGGGAGAAAGGGTTATTACAGGAAACTTCTATTTTTATTCTCTATTTTTCATAAGATCTGTGAAGAAAATAATAACACCATAAAGCATAGTCAGTTTTCCTTTTAAAGGCTGCCGTCACTTCTTTTTAATCTATTTTTTACTTAGATTGTTGTGTTCTCACATGGAGGTTACAATAAGCGATGTGTAGTTTTGAAACCACACTCATGGTCCATCATTGAAAAGTCCTTCTATGAATGACAACACATTTGGAACTGCAATTTTGCCTTTCTGAATGTGCATCGTGAAATCTACTGGTGGGCATCCTTGAGGGATGAGGTGGCAAGCCTTGGAGACACCGTCCAAAACAGAAACATTGCCCTCATTAGTGAGGGAGATTTGCTATTGGTACGCACAATTCCAGGTGGCAAACCAGGAAGAAGGAAGATGGACTCCTGGAGCCGTGGAGTCTTAACAAACTTTGTAATCAGAAAGGAAAATGTAAGCATGGCACACAGAGGTCTGCCCTGAGTAGGGGAAGGATACATTTACTTGGAACTCATTGCAGAGAGCAGGATCCCAGATCTGGAAGCCATGGTAATTAATATAAAAAGTGTTTGTTCTTGGAAGCACACATATGTGTACTAGTGCTGGAACAATTTTCAGAGTGGGTTTGCTACCATGCGACAAGCAAAACAAAAATTGTGTAACAAATGTGCCATGGGTTATACGATGCATCGCCTGCACCATAGTGCGCAGGTTGCGAGTGCTCTGCTCTGCAGGAGGTTGGTTCCACTTTCAGTGACCCTCCTGGGCCTCCACAGCTCCCTGAGTTTGATCTCATTAGACATTTAGGCCTGTTCCTCTTGGTTGCTCTTCCTCTCTCTCCCAGAACTTCTAGCAATGATGCAAAGATCATATGCGAAACATTGCAAGAGGAAATGCCTGCATGTGATCTGGCAGCCTTCTTGGATGCAGCAATATTGAAATACTACATCCTGATTTGAAGTTGCATTTGGCTTCAAGCTTTCAAAGAGTTTGGTCAACAACAGTCATATTACCATACAACTGGCAGATAAAGGAGGGGTGCCGATCATGGATAAAATCTTTTACTTGAATAAACTGAGTCAACATGCAGGAGACACCAAAATCTACTTGCAAATACAACATGATTGTATAGAAGAACTCCAAAGAGTTCTTGAAAAAATTCTAAATCAAGCTTTGGAAAATAAGTGGATCTCTGACAAAATGAAAAACTTTTTGCGAATCCCACATCCAAAAAGACCACGTCTAGTCATACTACCTAAGAAGACATGCCAACTTCACCAAAAACCTCACAGTGAGAGGAGGGGGAGTAGCCTTGTGCTGAGAAGAGCCTATGAAACACTTTTGCCCCCACCCAGGCCTCAAACCCCCTCCTCAAAAACATACAGGCTTGCTGAGGCTGCTGCTTATGTCCTGGGGTGTTTTAACACCCATTTACAGTGATTTTCAGCTAATTTCCCCTGCCATATAAGCTCCTCAATCGGAGACCGTATGAGGGGAGTCAATATTGTGTGCCACACAGTGGCACCATGTGAATTGGCAGGTCTGCCTAAGGTGCACAATAATTTTTTGCATCCACCTTTCAGACCAAGAGCAGCCGCATGTGGGTCTAGACATAAACCAATTCGAAAATACCTGGATGAACTTTGGCAATGAGTTATACAGCCAACCAAATCATACAAAACTGAATTTCTACAACACTTACAAACTCTTAACATCATAAACCAAAGTGACATCTGGTTGTGTAATATTGATGTGTTCATTGTATATCTCAATATCATATTATTAGGGTATAGAAGCAGTAGAAAGGGCCTTAATGCCAGCAGACAATATAGTAGGTAATATATTTGTTTTTATTAGAGTTGCTACATTTTACATTGTTCCACAGCTACCTTCAATGGCAAAATGATTACTATCTTCAACTGAGTTGTAATTCGATGGGCTTCACAGGAGCACCGAGTTACACTAATATTTTGTATGGCTAAACTGTTGGAGGAACTGACTTACAACAATGACAGTTGGAAGAAACATCTCATGATGTATATCTGGTTCATTGATGATGTATTCATCATATGGAAAGGTGACTATCAAGAATTGGAGAGTTGAATTTCAGAGTTAAATGTAAAACATTGCAGTATAAAATTCTCATTCTGCAAAAACAAAAATAAAATACATTTTTGGGATACTCTAGTTGGATTAGAAGAAAATAACATCAAAGCTTGTGGCTTCAGGTAGCCAACTGATAGAAATGAATTTGTGCATTACCAAAGCTTTCACACTGATTCTTAAAAAATAAATATACCACCAAATTAAAACAAAGTACTTCGGATTCAGGTGAATACACTGTGATAAACCAGGAGTATAAAACGGGTTCCATGCAAGAGGAAAGTATAGTAAACAAATCTGCTGAGAAATTGGTCACTAAAAGTAGAGCACAATTATTGGAAAAGTCAATCCGGAACAATGAACCATGATTCAACTTTGTTTTAAAATGTTCTACAAGGAGTCATAAAATTAAAATAATTATCAACAGAAAATGGGACATGATCCAGAATGAATGTGACTCTTGTGAACTTTACAAGAATTCTCCACTGTATGCATGTTAAAGATCATGCAATATCAGGGAGCAATTGGTCAACAAAGGTAAAAAAGATAATATAAAAAGTGAATACAAGGGGTCCAGAAGGCGTTTGAATTGTGTACATTACAAGAACAGGATACAAGTCAGTTTTGTTGTACATCCAAACTAAAGTTATCAAATAGTTCTTAAATATAATGCAACTTGTGACAGAAAACCTGCATTTAGTTACTCATAAGTCTATATGGATTACAGTATGTGGACAAAACAGAACATAAAATAAAGATAAGACTTTCAGAACACAAGAGTAACATCATCAATCACTATGGTAAGTCCAATGTGGCTGTTCATTTTAAAGAATATGAACAAAATGTAACACAATTATAATTTGAGATTTTGTAATTTGTGGAACACACAGAAGACATTTATGTGACAAAGATATTACTCCAGAGAGAGATAAACTTGGTAAACCACCATGATACCCTGCACATAAAGGAAATATTGATTGGATGGAAATGACATGGTTCTTTAACATAGATTAAGACATGTATTATGTAAAGATGGCTCTATAAAGGGGACTGAGGCCCAGATTTAAGAGGGCCTTGCACCTCCTTGAGCTATATTAGTGTCTTTTTCTCATGCTAATGTGGCTCAACGAGGCCAAAATCGCTGTGGCAGATTTACAATGTGACGCCATGCATGCATTGGCCCACTTTGTAACCCCTTGCACCACATTATGCCTGTACCAGGCTGAATGTATGCAAGGGGGGAATTCCCCCCTTAAGGGGGCCAAATAAATGGCACAAAGAAATCTAAAGATTTCTTTGCGGCATTGTTCGCAGCATTTTTAAGAGTATGTACCTTCATTATTACAACACATCATGTACTTGATGATTTAACATAACGTGTTTACAGCAGTATTTATTTACCAATGTGGGAGTGAGTGTTCTGTTAGTAAGAAATAGAATTGTAATCACAATTATGCTTATATTGCCCAATGAGGCCAAAATCACTACACTAGATTTACAAAATGGAGCAATGCATGCATTGCGCCACTTTGTGATTGCTTGCGCCACATTGTGCCTGTGCCAAGCATAACGTCTGCAAGGGGGGCATCCCCCCTTAGAGGGGTCCAAAAAAGTAGTGCAAAGAAATCTAAAAGATTTCTTTATGCCAATCCTTGCGGCATTTTAACGCCTGCTCAGAGCAGGCGTTAAAAGGGGGTACTCCATTGGTTAAAATGGGCCCCTATGTAATGTTCAGGGTTAGCGCCAAACTTTTGGTGCTAACCCTGAACAGTACATCAATAGCATCAAACATTTTGACATTATTACCCCCTGCCCTGCACTTTGGTGCGCCATATTCTAAATACGATGCACACATGGTGATGGTGCTAAGGAGCACAAGAAAAGTGGCCCTGCAATGGGTGCAGTTTCACTTTTCTTAAATCAGCCCCTGAGTGACTTAAGAGTGTTATTGCATTAGATTAGATTTTAAACATGTTTCAGTGATAAAAGTTGGGTATTTATCTTCACTTTAACGGTTGAATGATTGGATAGAAATGATGTGCCTTTTGCAACACAGGTTAAGATATTAAAATATAAAGTCTACATTATGGCCCTCATTACAACATTGGCGGTAAGTGCCGCTTACCGCCATGCTGACTGCCGCCAACTTACCGTGACCGTGGCAGGTTACCGCTAGGGGTATTATGACCCATACATAGAAATCCACCACTATACAGACACCCACACAAGCCCGCCAGCCCAAAGGTCAGATAAAATGTCGGTACCAAAACCCACACCGTTAAGCCAGCAGAAATACGCCCACAGCATCACCGCAGCGGATATTCAAATGCGGTAAACCATTGGCAGTACAGACCGCCACGCTCAAAATACACACACACACACAAAACAACACCACATTGGACAATTCAAACTACACACACCTGACCCACATATACACACCACACCCATACACCCACACCACTATAAAACACACACCCACAATACCCACAAACCTTTACGACCCAAAGATCTTGACAAGTGAGAGAGACAAGCCAGGAGCACCCACTGAATCTGACCCGTACACCATCCATGCACCTCACAGCACACACCCCAACACATCACCCCACACACCGTCACATACACCCATGGCACCACAAAAACACCCCAGGTTCTCAGAGGAGGAGCTAAGGGTCATGGTGGAGGAAATCATCTGGGTAGATCCACAGCTATTTGGATCACAGGTGCAGCAGACATCTATTGCAAGGAATATGGAGCTATGGCGGAGAGTCGTGGACAGGGTCAACTCCGTGGGACAGCACCAAAGAACAAGGGATGACATCAGGAAGAGGTGGAACAACCTACGGGGGAAAGTACGTTTCGTGGTAGCAAGACACCAGATAGCAGTACAGAGGACTGGCGGTGGACCCCCACCTCCTCCCCCACAACTAACAACATGGGAGAAGCAAGTCTTGGTGATCATGCATCCTGAGGGCCTTGCAGGAGTAGCAGGAGGACTGGACTCTGGTAAGTCAAATCTTTACTACTTTATTCCCCACCCTACCTGCATGCCAACACAAACAACAACCCTTACCCACACCCCCATCACCCCACCAACTCACATATACCCCACCATCACAATCCACCCATCCCAATACCAAGCCCTGCATGCACCACCAATGCATGGGCTCCTATCACAGACCTGCATGGACACCCATCACCAGAGCATGCACACTAGTGACAATCACTTAGCCAAACTAAGCACAACTCACACAAGCCAAAGCTGCCTTGCTAATAACAACCATAGAGGGAAACATATCCCTGCACAAGATGGCACACGCAGATACAATAACATTGCATTTACATCCCCACAGGACCTCCACTCAATGTCACCGGAGAGAAGGTGCCAGCCACATCCAGTCCCCCCGAAGAGGCCCCTATTGATGACAGCAGCTCTGCATGCCTGGATCACGATGACCAACCTAGCCCATCAGGGACCTCTGGACAGTCGGTGAGCCAGGCACAGTCCCATCCCACCACAGAGTCTCCCCCCTCAGGAAACATCACCACAGCACCCACCCAGTGGGCCATCCTTCTGTCCCCAGGACACGTCAATCATCAGTGTGTCCACCACTACAGGGACCCCAGGCAACCACACAAACACAGGACGATCAGGGACCTGTGGTTAGTGGCAGTGGGAACACGGTTCAGGGGACAGAGGCACAGGACAACAGGAAAGCTGGGAGGAATGCTGTGTGACAGGGAGAGGACAGGCCCAGGGAACACACTCTTCACAAGGCACTCACCAACATCCTGGGAGCATACCACCATTCACAGTAGACCATGGGCCAGATACTGGCCAAGTTGCAGGACACTCAATGGCTGTAGGAGGGACAGTACCTGGGTATCAGGGAGGACCTGAGGGACATCCACACCACCCTGGTCACCATTGCAGGGGTGCTGGCAGACATGGCCAAGACCTTGAGGGAGGCATTGGGACACAAACGGGCACCTGACACTAGCCAAGCCAAAGAACAGCTCTCCACCTCCTCCGGCACTAGTGGACAGGAGGCCCCGCCACAGGAACAACAGACCACCAGAACCTCACCCCATGCAGAAGGGGAACCGCCCCGCAAACGGTTGCTGCGATCCAGGCAGAATGCCAGAGAACATTGCCAAGACCCCCGGCAGCAAATAAGACTCTCCTGATTCTCACCCTTCTGTTCGCCCTGTCCTACTTGAACTGCCATTGCTCGCCTTCCTATGCCCCCTTGGACAATGCACCTGTGAAACAAAGAGAATGGGCTCTACCCTGGACTTTCCTCCATCAGCAACCCAGCCTATTGCAATACCCCCTACACTTATTATCACAGAAATAAACACCCTTGGAACAAAATCAAATATGGAGCCAGAGTGGGGCACAGTGATCTGAAAATAGAGATGCCAAAGGATACAGTTAGTGGCCATAGAAATAGGGAACTCAGGCTTCCATGTTCAATGTCAAACACAAAACTGCAATGGAAGGTGAAGTTACAGTGTCTTACCTGTGTGTCATTGGAAGTACTGTTGAATTAGTGTACTTCTGTTGTCCACATCTTCTTCCTCTGCCTCCTCTTCATCACTGGCTCCACCGCTGCCATGCGACCATCCCCAGGCTCATCCTCCTGCAGAAAAGGCACCTGGCGTCTCAAGGCCAGGTTGTGCAACATGCAACGATGATCTGGCAGACCTTCTTGGATGAGTAGTGCAGGGATCCACCCATCAGATGGAGGCACCGGAATCTGGCCTTCAGGAGGCCAAAGGTTCTCTCAGTGATCCTCCTTGTTCGCCCATGTGCCTCATTTTAACGTTCCTCTGCCCTTGTCCTGGCATTTCTCACTGGGGTCAGTAGCCATGAGGGGTTGGGGTAACCAGAGTGACCTGCAAATATTGAGAGATACTTGTTAGCCACACACTCACCCTTAGGGCCAAACCCTACCTACATCAACTGTGTGGGGACCATGGGCTCACCTACAAGCCACACCCGGTGCCTCTGTAGTTGAGACATCACATATGGGATGCTGCTATTCCTCAAGATAAAGGCATCATGCACAGAGCCAGGATACTTGGCATTCACATGGGAGATGTACTGGTCCGTCAAACACACCATCTGCACATTCAGAGAGTGAAAGCTTTTCCTATTTCTGAACACTTGTTCATTTCTCCGGGGGGAGACAAATGCAATATGTGTACCATCAATGACATCAATGATGTTGGGGATATGACCCAGTGCATAGAAGTCAGCCTTCACTGTAGCCAAATCCTCCACCTGGGGGAATACGATGTAGCTGTGCATGTGTTTCAGCAGGGCAGACAACACTCTGGTCAGCACATTTGAGAACGTAGGCTGTGACATCTATGATGCTATGGCCACTGTCACTTGGCTGGAACCACTTGCCAGGAAATGGAGCACTGACAGGACCTGCCCTAGAGGGGGGATACCTTTAGGGTAGAGGATAGCTGAAATCAGGTCTGGCTCCAATTGGGCACACAGTTCTTGGATTGTGGCCCTATCAAGTCTGTAGGTCAGGATAATGTGCCTGTCCTCCATTGTCACCAGGTCCACCAGGGGTCTGTACATGGAGGGATGTCTCTAGCTCTCTAGCTCCTATTCATCCTCAGCGATTGATCTATAGGGTGAAAAACCGTGAGCAGAAGGTCATATTCACACATATGTAATAATTAATATGCAATTCTTCCTTTACAGAAACAGTATGTGAACTCGTAAGTCAGTTGATGTGCCAATGTCTGCTGTGATGCATTTAGGTGCCATGGCCTGTGCCCCACTGAAATGGCGGCAGCCTGACCTGTGAGGAGAGACAAGTGGAAATGAGTTAATTCCTCTGGCGTTGTGCGCCGTTGCTGTCGGCGGTCGATGACCGCCGTGCAACATCGCATTAGTTATCATTGGGCCCTATGGGTTCCAGGAGCCAATGGCGATGTACGCCGGCGATGACGGTACGCACCGCTACGGACGTGACCACCATTTTCTATCTGTGCACTCACTTGCTACCTGACCTTCAACAGGAGAGGACCTACACAGCAAGTGCTGCTGTGACCTGTGTCTGGAAGCTACAATGGCTTGAGTGTCTGGGGAAAGGGCCCCTGCCTTCACTTCCGAGGAGTTGGAGAGACTAGTGAATGGGGTCCTACCCCAGTACACTTTACTCTATGGTCCTCCAGACAAACAGGTCAGTACACTGTGAGCATGATGCGAGGGCCATGAATGTATGGATTGCTGTGTGTGTAAGCCCCGTGTAGGGGGGTCTGAGGGGTCCTGGGCAGAGTGCTGCATATATGTTGAGCAATGCATGTGAATAAGTGGATGGGATCGATATGGTGGGCCATGAGTATAACCGTCTGGGTATGACTAAAACCTTTTCTGCTGTATTTTTTCTGCACGTCAGCACCCATCAGAAAAAGGGTATTTGGTGTGCCATCACCAAGGAGGTGCGGACACTGGGGGTCTTTGACAGGCGGAGCACCCACTGCCGCAAACGGTGGGAGGACCTGCGCCGCTGGGCAAGGATGTAGGCAGAGGCCCAGCTGGGACTGGCCTCCCAACGAGGAAGGGTGCCCATTGTAACCTGACCCCCCTGATGTTCCGCATCCTGGCGGTGGCCTATCCGGAGTTGAATGGGCGCTTGAAGGCATTACAGCAGCCACAAGGGGGTGAGTACAGATTCAGAATCATGACTTTGCACGTGTTAAGGTATTACCTTGATGGGGGGTGTGGGCTGTGGGTGCCCCTAGGCCAGGGCAAACATGGCAGGGTATGTTCAATGATGGGCAAGATCAGATGCACTCCAACCCCAATAGTGTTAGTGGGCATCTACTACTGGGCAGGGTCCTGTGGGTTTCAGGTGTGCAGCTAATGGCGTTAGGCCTTTTACCCCATGGGCTGGTGACTAGCAGTGTAACTGGGAGTGCATGGCCTAGTGCATAAGGCTGTTCCCTGTGTGTTTTGTAGGCCAACGGTAGTGTTGTTGCTGGCATTGACCAAGTGTATCCTCTGCCTCTCCCCCCCTTTTTGTTTGTCACCCTGTCCTCGTGTTCATCAGCATCATCTGGCGGAGGAGCAGAGGCACCGGCGACGGAGGGAGCTGCATCCCACTTGGGCCTGGAGGCCGAATCCATTGGCGGTGAGGGCACCAGTGGGACGGAGGGCGAGAGGAGCACCACGACAGAGACAGGACGGGACACTACCGACAGCGACTCCTTCTCCCATGGAAGCTCCCTGGTGGTGGGGGACACCTCTGTGCCAACCCCAACTACAGGCACAGCCGCCACCCCCTGTACTAGAACCGCCCTCCCAGCAGCCCCTCAGTGTGTTTCCTGTGCCTGCTCACCCAGGAGGGTGGGCTTCTCCTTCGCCCCAGGCACCTCAGGCCCTGCCCCAGTCAGCCCTGCTGCCCTCAGTGAGGAGGCTATTGACTTCCTGAGATCCCTCTCTGTTGGGCAGTCAACCATACTGAATGCCATCCAGGGTGTAGCAGGGCATTTGCAACAAACAAATGCATACGTGGAGGCTATTCACTCTGGCGTGGTGACCCAACAGAGAGCATTCCAGGCTCTGGCCAACGCACTGATGGCAGCCATTGTCCCTGTCTCCAGCCCCCCCACCTCCAACTTCCTCTACCCAGCCCCAATCCCCTCAACCTCAGCCTATCCCAAACACACCTTCAGACCAGCAATGACCCAAATCAACACACAGAAGTGGCTCTGGCAAACACAAGCACCACACTTCATCTCACAGGCACTCACACAAGCACCCTCCCTGTAGCGTCTCCACTCACACCTGCATGCACTACATCCTCATCCACTACCTCCATCACCATCACGTCTGTAACTACCCTCTCCTCACTGGCAGTCATCAAACCCACATCCATGCACACATCCCCTGTGTCCTCTCCCACTGTGTCTGTGACCCCTCCTCCCAAAATACACAAACGCAAGCACACAGACACCCAACAGCCATCCACCTCACAATAACATCCAGCCCATGCACCTGCACCCAAACACAGCAGACTTAACCTCCTACAACCAGTCCCTCTTCCTCCACTCCCAAACCTTCACCCTCTTCCCACCCCAGTGTCCCTAAGAAGCTTTTCCTCGCCACCATTGACCTAATCCATGCCCCTCCCCGTCTTTCACTTTGGGCCAGGGTGGCCCAGGGTGGACCAGCACCTCCGCCACCCATTCCATGGCCACTGTGATTTCTGTAGCTACTGCAGATGTGAGAGGCTCCAAGGAGGCACCTGTCAGCCCAGCCAGTGTGCCAGCACAACCTGCCAAGGCCAAGAAGGGTCCCCACCTAGCAAGGGCAAGAAGGGGACACCGGCCAGCAAGGGGAAGACAAAGACACCAGCTGGCGGAAGCAAGGGAGCACCCCCATCTGCCCAGGGCAGGAAGGGGCAAAAACACAGCCATGGCACTTCAGCCGTCTGAGGCTGCAGGTGAAGACCTGGAGGCTACCACCACTACTGCCAGCACCGCGGCCAGCACTGCCACCTGCACCGCGGGCAGCACGGCCACATGCCCTGCCGCCAGCAGCACCACTGCCAGCAGCAGCAGCCCTAGTGGGCAGCTGTCCGAGGCTACAGGTGGAGGCCTGGAGGCTACCACCACCACTGCCAGCCCCGCCGCCTGCACCGTAGCCAGCATTGACACCTGCACCGTGGCCAGCACCGCCACATGCCCCGCCGCCAGAAGCACCACTGCCAGCAACAGCAGCCCAAGTGGGCAGCTGTCCGAGGCTGCAGGTGAAGGCCTGGCTACCACCACCACTGCCAGCACTGCCACCTGCAGCGCATCTGGCAACCACTGAGCAGCCGTCACCGCCGGCGTGCAGTGTGTAGTGGTGACTCCATGGGCTGCAGTGCGTCCTGGCCCCTGCAACACCTGTCGGTGTGACACACAGACTGTGTCCTTGCCCCATCCAGGATGAAGTACACTGGGCACAAGGCCCCCTCCAGAACCAGTGGAAGAAGCCATCCACTCATCTCCTCCTTGGCAGGATGAAACACACTGGGCACAAGGCCCCCTCCAGATCCAGTGGAAGAAGCCATCCACTCACCCCCTACTTGCCAGGATGAAGCACCCTGGGCACAAGGCCCCCTCCAGAACCAGTGGAAGAAGCCATCCACTCACTGCATCCTTGCCAGGATGAAGCATACTGGGTACAAGTCCCCCTCCAGAACCAGTGGAAGAAAACATCCACTAGAGAGACTGTGGCCTTGCACTCCCCAGGACCAAGCAGTGGGCAAACCACCCACTTGAGAGACTGTGGCCTTGCACTCCCCAGGACCAAGCAGTGGGCATGGAGCCCCCTCCAGGCCAGTGGCGTTGTACAATCTTCCGGCTGAGGTGCCCCCCCATTTCCCTGTCCCCCTAACGTGCCTGTGTGTTTCGACCTGATGCCCCTGCAGTGTTCCCTCTATATTGAGGCAGGAGTCAAGTGTGGTCTTGGCTTATGTGTTTTGGCCCAGGGGGCCACGGACATTTTGGAGGGGGCATTGTCCCTCCTTTTGTATATATTGTATATATTGCACATACTGTTTATTGCTTTCAGAATGTATTTCTCAAAATTTCTAATTACACTCATTTTACTCCATTCCTTTTGTACTTGTGTTATTCCTGAGGAATACGGGGTATATATGTAATGTGTTTGTGTGTATGGTTTTGGGGGTGAGGGTGGGGTGGGGGTTTTGTGTGTTGCATGTGTCACTCTCTTCCCCCCCCCTCCCTTGTGTGCTAGGTGCAGTACTCACCGTGGTTGGCTTCACCGGCGTTCGTGTTCCTGGTGTATGAGAAGGTAGACCAGCATGGGGAACACCTGCAGTTCAGGCTCCATGGCGTCATGGTTCTTCCTTGAGTATTGAGAGGTGAGTCGTTTCCCTTCAGAGTAGTGTTTCTGCAGTGCTTTTGATGGAATTGGTACCGCCCCGGAAAAGCTGGTGGAGAGGTGTGTTGTAATGCAGTGGGCGGTACATCGTCTTCCGTCTGGCTGTTGGCGGTTACCGCCGCGGTGTTTGTTGCTACCACCTTGGAGGTCGGTGTGTTAAAGTGGCTGTTTGTGTTGGCGGTTTCCGCCGTGGTCATGATTCCAATTTGTTTACCGCTGGCCTGTTGGCAGTATTGCCACCACTTTATCACCGTATTGAGGGCCTATGTGTTGGACTGAATAAGCTTTGAGCATTACCTCATTGCGTTACCTCACATTTTATAACAATGTACTTTGGGTATTTATTGTGAACAGCAGTTTACCTTAGGGTGTTTGCACAACTATTATAATGATAAATGTATTAGAGAGAAGTTTTTCAGGTCAACAAAGTGGAGACATATACAGAGTGTGGTATGCCTTACATTTTGATTTTGTATATATGGGCCAGGCAAAATATGGACACAATTCTATCTGGAGTAAGTTAGATATGTCAAGTTTCCAACATCTGGTGATGCAGTTTGTAGTCATATTGTCAGTGCACCTAGGGGAATATTCTGCTTAGGGAATTTACCTGAGCATTTTCATATCATCATTGAGCCATGAGGCTCGTCCTTAAGCCCTACGTTTTTCAATATCTATATGGCCCCTTTGGCAAATATTGTGGAACCCTATGGTTTATCCCTTGTTTCCTATGCCGATGATACCCAATTGGCCTTTTCTTTTTCCACCAACACTAATTCAGAGCAGGTTACTCTATCTCCTGGCTAAAAAGCGTATCGTTCAGGCTCTCATATTGTCACGCCTGGATTATCGGAATGTTCTATTAATGAGCTCTCCATCCTATGTGTTAAAGAGACTGCAGGTGGTACAAAATGCTGCTGTCCGCCTACTAATGGGCATTCCCAGACACCTTTCTGCCAAAGCAGCCCTGGCCTCTCGTCATTGGCTTCCCATTGAACAGGGTGTCAACTTTAAAGCCATTTGTTTCGTTCACCGGGCACTTAATAAAAAGGGTTTCTTAGGTGCATTGTAATTCCCTATATTCCCCAAAGATCACTTAGATTCTCATCTGCTTCTTCAATTAACATCTGTCGTGTGAAGAAATCAAGATGGGGAGGCAGTTCTTTTACTGTTAAAGGAGCTGATCTATGGAACTCCCTCCCACTGGAACTCCGCCTAGAGAACTCAGAATTTTCCTTCCGTAAAAGGTTGAAGACCTTTCTCTTCCCTCTATAGCCTTTCAGCTTTGCCTGTTTAATGGTCCTGCATCAGCGCTGGAAAGCACCTAGATAGCCATGCACTCTGTAAGTTCTAATATTAATGTCTCATTTACATTATCCAAGTGTTTTATTGGTTTTACGTTGAGCAGTCTAGGTTTTCAGTTATTATTTTTATGGAAAGTACACTATTACAAGAAAGTCGCATTGTACCATGGAGGATGGAGGTGTAGACTCCAATCTTCTGTTCATGTTGTGCATTGTCTCCATGCCAAGCAACACACTAAATTAAGGGCCAGATGTACAAAGCTTTTTTCTTGTCTTAAACGAATGCACATACCCAATTTTGCAATTCGGTAATTTATTCACTGAATCCCAAAAAGGATTTGCAAGTCACAATTAGGAAAGGGTGTTCCTTCCTAGTTGTGAGTCACAGTGTAATGTCTGATTTTTTTGTGACTGTGAATGCGTGGACCACTGCCTTCTCTGAAAAACTAAAATGAAAACTTTTCGTTTTTTCCTTTAAGGAAAACGGGCTGCATTTTGAAAAAAAAATACTTCTTTATTTAAAAGCAGTCAAAGACATGGTGGTCTGCTTTCCCAAGCAGGCCACCATCCCTGAAAGTACAGCCGCTCCCAATGGGGTCGCAAATTACGACCTACCTCATGAATATTTATGAGGTAGGTCATTTCCTACCCCACTGGGAATTGCAAAAAGTATAATTGACATTGTTGTACATCAGGTTTTGCGAGTTGCAAATTGCGAGTCGCTAAGACTCGCAATTTGCGACTCGCAAAACCTGATATTCGTTCCATGTGGCCCTATGTGTCCTACAAACATGGTTTAAACATCACTGTTACTTTAGGTAAGGCGCTTCAGCCGTGTTAGCGGAGACAGTAGCAGGTATCACTCAGAAGCATTCATGCTGCTGCATAAACAGAGAACAGGCTGTGATCCAGTAAGATGGTAATAAAGTATATACCTTCATTATGACGACACATTATGAACTTGATGACTTAATATAACATGTTTACATCAGTATTTACCTATGTGGGAGTGAGTGTTCTGTTAGTAAGAAATCGAATTGGAATCATAATTGAAACTTATCAACCTTGAAGTAGCGAGACTGCACATGAGTCTGCATTTTGTATGGTACAGCTATAAGTATTGACACTTATGTCAATATTGCGTAGTCAATCAATCAATCAATCAGTAATTTGTTAAGCGCGCTACTCACCTGGTAGGGTCTCAAGGTGCTAAAGGGGTTGGGGGGGTGCTACTGCACGAAGAGCCAGGTCTTGAGGTGCTTCCTGAAGGTCAGGAAGTCCTGGGTCAGACGTAGGTTGACGGGGAGGGAGTTCCAGGTTTTGACAGCAAGGTGGGAGAAGGATCTGCCACCGGTTGTGGTCCGGTGGATGCGGGGGACGGTTTGCTAGGGCAAGGTTGACAGAGCGGAGCTGCCATGTCGGGATGTGGAAGTTGAGGCGCTCATTGAGTTAGGCAGGTCCGGCATCGTGGAGAGGCTTGTGAGCGTGGAACAGGAGTTTGAAGATGATCCTTTTGTTGAGCCAGTGGAGGTCTCTGAGGTGGGCTGAGATTTGTTTGTGGTGTGGGAGGTTGAGGAAGAGTTGTGCTGAGGCGTTCTGGATGCGCTGAAGTTTCCTCTGGAGCTTGGCCGTTGTTCCCGGGTAGAGATTGCCGAGTACACTGATAAATGCTTTAAACATAAAAGCTGAGCAAGTGTAGTAATCAGTCTTTTTCAACTATTATGCTCATGTTTATTACAAAATAGAGTGATCAGAGAAATGGTTTGAAAAACACTGCCTATCCAGTGGACAGGATGGCTATATTTACTGGTCGATGTAGTAATGTATTGAACATTTTGGGATTTCGGATTCCTTTTTTGATGTATTTTAGGTTATTGTTACTGTCAGCCAAATGAAGGACTGAAATGCATTGGGGTCTTGTTTTAAATCTTTTAATTGGGCAGAATAAATCGAAGAATGTTAAAGCAAATTCATAAAAGAGATTCAACCTTGAACAGCTGGATTACGTGTCATGCAATAAACATACAGTAGAAGAAGAATGGATAAAGTCATAATAGCAAAATTCCAAGAAACCATTAAACTGCAACAAGAACCTTGAACAGCCCAGTTACGCGTCGTGTAATAAATACACAGTACAAGAAGAATGGATAAAGTGCTAAAGTGCAAAATGTCATCAAAAGTTTAGCATCAAGAGGAATAGATGGACCAATCCTCTAACTAGCAAACAGGCATAGTTTCACAAATGAAGTAGATTTTAATGACATAAAAATCTTCTATCTGTAAATCAGCTAAAAACAAATAAAGCAACAAAGATAAAATGCAAAAACTCTGAAAATTAGATACGACCTGGTTCAAGCTAAAACAACAACAACAAAAAACACCACCCTGTTGCCATTGGCTCAATCTCACTGTAGGCCCATCTATACCGCATGGGGAAAGATATTAAAATATTGTTGTTTCTATCCACCCAAAGTTCGACCCAGGCTTGTGCTTGTATTAATTACCAATTAGATTACAACAGATAGGCAGCCATCTAACCCTAGTTGAGTATTACCATAAACCTGTCATTACCCCCTATGGCAATTTAATCGAGGCACAAAAATGCGAAAAAGATAAAGTGCAAGAGAATAATATTCGGAAGATGCTAACACTATGTCTAGAGAACTATGCGCAAAACTAACGCCATATTTATACATTGGCGTTAGACGCGTCTAGCGCCAAAGTATTGGCAAATAGCGTCATTTTTTTGCGTGAACGCCTTCCTTGCGTTAATGAGATGCAAGGAAGGCGTTCCCGTCTAAAAAAATGACGGCGACGCAAATGCGTCGTATTTATACTCCCGGGCAAAAATCACGCCCGGGAGTTGGCGGGTCAAAAAACCCCGCATTTGCGCCACTATTTAACGCCTGTTTCAGGGTAGGCGTTAAGGGGCCTGTGGGCTCAAAATGAGCCCACAGGTGCCCTCCCCTGCCCCCAGGGACCCCCCCTGCCACCCCTGCCCACCCCAGGAGGACACCCAAGGATGGAGGGACCCACCCCAGGGACATTCAGGTAGGTTCAGGTAAGTATCATTTTGTATATTTTTTATTTTTTTTTGGGTGGCATAGGGGGGGCTTATTTGTGCCCCCCTACATGCCACTATGCCCAATGACCATGCCCAGGGGACACAAGTCCCCTGGGCATGGCCATTGGGCAAGGGGGCATGACTCCTGTCTTTACTAAGACAGGAGTCATGAAATGGCGTCTGGGCGTCGTAAAAAAATGGCGCAAATCGGGTTGAGGCGATTTTTTTGCCTCAACCTGACTTGCCCCATTTTAAGACGCCCTAACGTCATTTTTTCCCAACGCCGGCGCTGCCTGGTCTACGTGGTTTTTTTCCACGCACACCAGGCAGCGCCGGTCTGCTTGCGCCGGCTAACGCCATTCCATAAATACGGCGCCCGCATGGCGCTTCAGAATGGCGTTAGACGGCGCTAAATTTTTTGACGCTAAACTGCGTTAGCGCAGTTTAGCGTCAAAAAGTATAAATATGGGCCTATATACCTATTGGACAACGTGGTCACCAAAAACCAGACGTAAATTCCTTCTGTAGTTCTAAGTGAATGTGAATTCAACCGTCAACACAGAGGGGGTCATTACGACCCTGGCGGCCGGCGGTAAGCTGGTGGTAACACCGCCAACAGGCTGGCGGTGTTCCGCCATCTATTATGACCGTGGCGCAATAGCCGCGGCCATACCGCCGGCCCCTCCAACATACCTCCAGGCTTCCGCAAGCACCGCTGCCCTGGGGATTATGAGTCCCCGACCGCCAGCCTGTCCGTGGCGGTAAACACCGCCATGGAAAGGCTGGTGGTAAGGGGACTTGGGGTGCCCCTGGGGGCCCCTGCACTGCCCATGCACTTGGCATGGGCAGTGCAGGGGCCCCCAGGCATAGCCCTGTCACGCATTTCACTGCCCGAATTTCGGGCAGTGAAATGTGCGACGGGTGCTACTGCACCCTCTGCACATCAGCATTGCCGCCGGCTCTATTACGAGCTGGCGGCAATGTTGATGTGACTTTTCCGCTGGGCCAGCGGACGGTAACACTGTTGCAGTCCGCTGGCCCAGCGGAAAAGTCATAATAGGAAGCCAGGAATACCGCCGGCAATGGCGGTATTCTGGCTCCCGCAGCCTCAGCGGTCTTTTTGAAAGACCGCGAGGTTGTAATGAGGCCCAGAGTATCTTCAAGGCAGGTAGATAGCTTCCCTGTCGATTCTTGCAGGCGCAAAAATGCTGAAATCGCACACGACGTATAGTCAATGCCCTGAGCCACCTCCTTAATAAAATCCTTATACTGCCAAATAGCCACATGTCGCTTTATTCCTCCTACCCATTTTTTATACACCTCTTCAAACTGCTTTGTTTTGATTATTTTAGCCTACATTGTTAGAACTAATTGTATTCTCCAGTAAGAATCAAGGAGCGAGCTATCGAAAGTGAGATAGAATCAAACATCTGCCCTTCTTTAGTGATACTAGGACATTGGGTCTGCTTAAAAATCCCAATGAGCACCAAGCCTGCTTCCAGAGCTTTGGAGGCCTGCAGGCCACTACTACCACCAGAAAACAACTCTGACCAGAACTGCCCCAATGTATGGCAAGTTTAAAAAAGTATGAAGCCAGTCCCCGGTACCTTCCTGATGGCAAGCAAAACAATGGTCAAAAGTTGACTGAAACATTCTATGAAGAGGGGGTGTAATACGCCATCCATCATGACAGAAAAGACATTCTCTTGAAATTAGCTGTCCTTAAAGACTGATGGCCAACTTCACATCTTTCGGAGACACAGCATAGGGCTTTTAGCCAAATCTTTTCGAGAAAGCTAGTCACATGTTCCTGGGTCTCATGACTATGTAACGGCATGTACCAATTCCTATCTCCCTGAAGCCTAGATCTCACCATCTTATGCATGGCAGGTTAGACAGGTTGTCTTTCTTCCTTCCAATTACTAGTTAGAAAATTAATAATCTGCTGAAAAGTAAGAAATTGTGATATGCCTGTGAGAAAAGGACTCTTTAGTCATGATTAGCCTCCCAGTTTTTGCCAGGATTTTGATGTAGTCTCAAAGTTTTTATTGGCCAGGGCCCCTGCTAACCAGGTTTCCTGGGACAGATCTCTTTCCCTAAAACTGTTGTGATGCATTGGCGCAATTGGCAACACATTCAGCTGCCACTATAAGTCCCTAGTAAATGGTACTTAGGTACTCATGGCATGGGGTGCTAAGGGTAGGCTCCCTGAGGACAGCAGCACAGATTGTGCAACCCTCTAGGACCATGCGTCCAGAAACACCCAGCACTGTCATTGTAGGCTGAGTGTTCTGATGCAATCCTAAACGACAAACTCTACATGGCACACTGTGCCCTGTACACTACACACTGCATTCATAATGGGTAAGTCACCCCACTGGCAGGCCTTCCAGCCCTAAGGCAGGGTGCAAGATGCATGAGCAATATGCCCCTACTCTGTCCTTGCCAAACCCTAGGACATAGCAAGTGAACAGGGCTGCCATTTTAATGCATGTGCTGGACACTGGTCAGTACGAGTTTCACAGCCACATGATGGCTACCCTGAACCCTGGATTGTTTGGTATCAAACAACTCAGAATGATAAATCCAAACTGGTACCAGTATTGGATTTATTACAACATGTTCCCACCTTAGAGATGCCCCCTTCAAAATCTAACTACCCTGGCATGATTGCTGGCTGGTTACAACCAGCCTGCCACCACCAGACAAGATTCTGAGCCCCTGGAGTGAGAGATCATCCTCTCTGGGACTCAGAACAAAGCCCTTCCAGAGTGGAGCTGCTAACACCCCCTCTCTCAGGAATGTGCACTGCCTTGCTAGCAAGCTCCAAAAGGCTTACTACCTTTGAAACTCGACCCCCAGGTCTGCTGCTAGCAGCAGATGGCCGCCTCTTTTGCAAACCCCCACTTTTAGCGGAAGCAACGGATGGAAACTAGAAAAAGAACAGGAGGAGTGGCCAGTCCTGCCTTGCACCACCCCTAACGTGTTGCAAGCGAGGTGACCTCTCCATTTAATTTTCCTCTACTTGCATGGAAGGAAAATAGCCAATCAAGTTTAGGGACATGACCTCTGCCCACAGGAAGTTGTCACTTAGTGGGTGTAGCCACCCTAAGGTAGATGTTGCATTGATCATTACTAGGTAGCCCCTAAAATGCCCATTAAATCAATATTTAGTGGGCATCCCTAGACCATGAAATTAGATTCCAAGGACTAAAGATAACCATCAGTAAAGAAGACCCAAGGCTTGAGAACTGAAGTCCTGCTGCACCAAGAAAAGGTGCCAAACCCTGCCTGCTGCACCCCGAACTCAACAATCGCCTCTGAGGGGTTGCCTGGATGTTGGACTGACTCCACAAACCCCAGAGGACCTCCACTCATCACAGATCACCAAAGATCTCCCTCCAGAGTGAAGGCATCACTCCACAATATCAAGGAACCAAAGATCCATTGAGAGCTACTTCACTGCCCTGCTGCTGACCAAAGAACATGATGCTGCAGCCAAACCAAAGTTTGCCTGTTGGACCATGGGGACAAACCCTGCCACTATACTAAGTTTGATGGCACTGTGCCCTCCTGTGGCTAGACCATACAATAGATCTTGGTACTGGTCACCTCACATCAAACACCCAGAAAGACAGTGTATTCTGGACTGAAAAAGGACCAGGAGGAAGTCTCAGTCGAGGGACTTCAGGAACCACCTGCAACTCCCGAGAAGAGTGCCCCTGCTTACCTGCAAGTGACGCTCAACGAGACCTCCCTCCTGCTTCCAAATGCATCGTAGCGCTTAGCTCCTGGCTCACGGATTCGCTGTGCAGTCAGCTACCCTGTGTCCTGCACGAAGATCCAGCTGTGCCCTTAGGGTCCCCCACCCCCTTCAACCTCAAAAATCCAAGGGGACCCCCCGGACTTAAAACTTCAAGTCCACCTGTGCAGCACTTTTCCAAGTGGTCCCCCGCAGTGGCCTGGCAGCAGCTCCTATGGCATTCTGCAGCTGCTCCTGCCAAAAACAGGAACTGCCCGAACTTTCCCAGCTGGTCCAAAGTGCCCACCAATGACTTCGACATACCTGCGAAAGGAGACATTAGTAACTGCATTGCCTGATTTTATATGCTTTTTCAACTTATTTTCTCCATTGAGTTCTATGTTGCGTAATTACGCACAAAAAGACTACTTTTATTAAAAGTTAAAAAATTCATATCTTAAAAAGTACTTACTCAATTTTGATGATCTTGGTCTTTAATAATTATATAAAAATCTGAAGTATTTTTGTAAATTGGTCTTGAGTTATTCTTTTGAGTGTGTGTCTTCATTTATTGATACTGTGAGTACAGGAAATGCTTTGTACTTCTCCAATATTAGCCTAACTGCTCAGCCAAGCTACAATAAAAATTAGAGCATTAGATGGTCTAGTTTTCACATCTGTAAACCAATGTGTGGTTGCCTGGACCCCCAGCACTGTGTGCATAGCTTTGCACACTACATAGAGGGCCAGCCTCCTACAAGGTCTGTTCCCTGGACCGCGCCAATAGTTCCTGCCAGATTATGGTGGTCATTACAACCCTAGCGGTCGGTGCTAAAGCGGCGGTAAAACCGCCAACAGGCCGGCAGGAAAAAAAATGGAATCACGACCGTGGCGGAAACCGCCAACAAAGACAGCCACTTTAACACTCCGACCGCCACGGCGGTACAAACAAACAGCGCGGCGGTCACCGCCAACAGACAGGCGGGAGTCAAAGTACGGCCCACAGTATCACAACAGTCCAATCCGCCACCTTTTCCGGGGCGGATTCACCGCTGATAAAAACACTGCGGAAACAGCCATTTCGAAGGGAAAACGCTCACCTCTACACACCCCACGAGGAACGAGGACACCATGGACCCGGAACTCCAAATCCTCCCAGCCATAGTCTTCCTGCTCCTCTACCAGGAGCACTTACGCCGGCGCAGAAGACAACGGTGAGTACTGCACCTACGACACAGGGAAGGGGGGAGGGAAAAAACAGTGACACACACACGCAACACCCCCACCCCCACCCTCACCCACTACGACACACACACTAATACATATCTATACATCACAGTTACACCCCCCAGACCCCCTGGAAGAATGCAAAGACAAAAGGAAATGACTGTAACCATTGAAATATATTGAAATACAGCAATCAAAAATATATACACACTAAAAACTATTATATACACCAAATTTACAAGTCCAGGCATTGTACCAGGCATTGTCCGAGGACCACTGGGCCAAAAAACATGGGCAAAGCCCACACCGGATACCTGACCTAAATGATGAGAACACTGCAGGGGCATCAGATAGCAAAACTACTGGCACCTCTGGCGGAATGGAAGGGGGGGCACCTCAGCCGGATGAGTGCACTACGCCAGATCCACGAGGGGGCTCCATGCCCACTGTTCCATCCTGGGGAGTGCAAAGCCACAGTCTCACAAGTCTCTACAGTGGGTGGGTTTCCCACTGTTCCATCCTGGGGACTGCAAAGCCACAGTCTCTCAAGTGGATAACAATCTCCACTGGTTCTGGAGGGTGCCTGATGGCCAGAGTGCTTCTTCCTGTGCAGGAATGAGGTAGTGGATGCATGTCTCCACTGGTTCTGGAGGGGGCCTGGTGCCCAGAGTGTATCGTGCAGCCCTTTCCGACACAGATGCGGCACTGCCCCTGCCGCTCATGGGCCAGCGGTGAGTGAGATGGCGGTCCCCTGTTCAGCAGTGCTTGAGATGACGGTGCCCTGTTCAGAGGTGCTTGAGATATCCGTGCCCTGTTCAGCGGTGCTTGAGATGGCGTTGCCCTGTTCAGCGGTGCTTGAGATGGCGGTCCCCAGTTCAGCGGTGCTTGAGATGGCAGTCCCCTGTTCAGCGGTGCTTGGGATGGCGGTCCCCTGTTCAGCGGTGCTTGAGATGACGGTCCCCTGTTCAGCGGTGCTTGAGATAGCGGTCCCCTGTTCAGCGGTGCTTGGGATGGCGGTCCCCTGTTCAGCGGTGCTTGAGATGGCGGTCCCCTGTTCAGCGGTGCTTGAGATGGCGGTCCCCTGTTCAGCGGTGCTTGAGATGGCGGTCCCCTGTTCAGCGGTGCTTTGGATGGCGGTCTCCTGTTCAGCGGTGCTTGGGATAGCCGTGCCCTGTTCAGCGGTGCTTGGGATAGCTGTGCCCTGTTCAGCGGTGCTTCAGATGGCGGTCCCCTGTTCAGCGGTGCTGGCCATGCCGGGGTGCTCATGTGCCATCTGGCCTGGGCCTGGCGGGGCCCTCCTGCCCACCTGTCCTGTGGGTGCCGGGGCCCTCCTGGGCAGCTGTGCTGGGGCTTTTGGTGGCCTCCTGGCCAGCTGGGATGGGGCTTTTGGTGGCCTCCTGGCCAGCTGGGATGGGGCTTTTGGGGCCCTCCTGGCCAGCTGGGCTGATGGCGGTGTTGTCGGGCGTGCTGCCCTTCCCAGCCTTTCCTGCTCTCCGGTGGCCCTTCCCCACCTTGGCCGGTGTCTCAGCTGCCTCGACACTCCCGCCGGGAGCCCTGGTAGGGTTTTTTGTCCCTGGTGTCTTGACCCTCTGCCGCCGTGCACTGGCAATTTTTGGATGTTTCTGAGGGGGGGGGGAGGGCTGGCTGTGCTGTGGCTCCGTACCAGACTGGCTGCCCTGGTGGGCGGTGCACTCCAGTGACCATGTACGACATGCACCACCGGGCCCGGTGATGTGCTAGCTCTGGGCCTATGACATGGACGGGGTGGGGGAGTTGAGGGAAAGAGGTTAAGTTTGGACAGGAAATTTTTTTGGGGAGCAGTGGGACGGGTAGGTGTAGTGGGTATGGGAATGGAGGAAGAGGTTGTGGTTGTAGGAGGTGTAAGTGGGGTGGCTTTGGATGCAGGTACCTGGGCTGTAGGCTGTCGTGAGGTGGATGGCTGTTGGGTGGGTGGCTGCCTGCGTTTGTGTATCTTGGGAGGGGGCGGCACAGACACACTGGGAGAGGACACAGGGGACGTGTAAATGGCAGTGGGGGTGGTGAGTGCACGTGTGCGGGGTGTTTTGGTGTGTGTGCTGCTGAGGGATGTAGTGGCTGAAGATGCTGTGAATGCAGGTGTGAGTGGAGACAAGACTGGCAGGGAGGAGGGAGACGTGGAGGAGGGGGACACAGTGGAGGCAGTGGATGTTGGTATGTCTGTATGTGGATGTTGCTTGTGTGACTGCCTGTGGGATGTGTGGTGCTTATGTCTGCGTGAGCTGCCCTTGGGTGTTGAGGTGTGTGCAGGCTGGTCTGATGGTGTGCTTGGGATAGGCAGAGGTACAGGGGATTGGGTCTGGGTGTAGGAAGTTGGAGGGGGGAGGCTAGACACAGGGACAATGGCTGCCATCAGTGCTGAGGCCAAAGATTGCAGGGTTCGATGAAGGGCAAACTGACCAGAATGAATGCCCTCCAGGTATGCATTACTTTGGTGCACTTCCCTTTCTACACCCTGGATGGCATTCAAAATGGTAGACTGCCCAACAGTGAGTGACCTGAGGAGGTCAATGACCTCCTCACTGAGGGCAGCGGGGGTGACTGGGGCAGGGCCTGAGGTGCCTGGGGCGAAGGAGATGCCCACCTTCCTGGGTGAGCAGGCATAGGGCAAACGCTGAGGGGCTGCTAGGAGGGCGGTGCTGGTGCGGGGGTGGCGGCTGTACCTGTTGTTGCGGGGGGCAGAGATGTTGCCGCCACTACAAGGGAGCTCCAATCAGAGGACGAGTCCGATCCACTAATGTCCACTTGTGTCCCCGCGGTGGAGCTCCCCTCGCCCTCCGTCCCACTGGCGATTTCAGAGTCAGTAGTGTGGCCCTCGATGGCCATGTGGGATGCAGCTCCCTCGTGCTCCGGTGCCACTGCTCCTCCGCCTGATGATGCTAATGTACAAATGAACAGGAATACCACAAAAAAGGCGGGGGGGGAACAGAAGAAAGACATGTTGAGTGCATGCATTCCCGCTACCGTTGGCGGACAGCACAGACACAGAAGCCCCCTGCACTACACCGCGCACTTGGGGTCCACTTTGCAATCCCTGGGACATGGCCTACAAGGCTATGGACGACATCTTCACACATAGGTGACACAGGGCCATGAATAGCTGTACTTGGCACCCTACAGAGGTGGGGAGCGGGGGCACAGGGCCGTGCCTTACGGAGGGGCCTAGCCTACGGAACTCGCCCTGGCCTAGGGATACCCACAGCCCTCCTCCCCCACCCAGACACCTCCACAGCGCGCAAAGTTAGCAGAATGTGAGTGTACTCACCCCCTTGTGTCTGCTGTGATGCCCTCACGTGCCCATCGAACTCGGGGTAGGCCACCGCCAGGATCCGGAACATCAGGGGGGTCCAGGTCCGACGGGCACCCCTCCCACGTTGGGAGGCCATCCCCAGCTGAGCCTCCGCCGTCTTCCTGCTCCAGCGGCGAATGTCCTCCCATCTCTTCCGGCAGTGGGTGCCCCGTCTGTGGTGGACCCCCAGGGTCCGGACGTCCTTGGAGATGGCACGCCATATATGCGTCTTCTGGTGGGCGCTGACCTATATGGAATGTACAGGGGGAGAAGAAAGAGTAATTACCTTCTGCACCATCAATGTGAGTGGCCCCCCATCCCTACCCTTGCCATGTGGCACATGCACTCACCGTTGTTTCAAGCATGCCTCAATCTCTCCCCCCCCCCATCTTTCATCCACCCCACTCAACACAGGCATAGCCCATAAAGCATGCTCCCAGTGTATTTACCTGTTTGTCTGGAGGACCGTAGAGTAGCGCGTACTGGGGGAGGACCCCATCCACAAGCTTCTCCAACTCCACCGATGTGAAGGCAGGGGCCCTTTCCCGAGTCGCATGAGCCATTGTCCCTTCCAGACCGAGGTCACAGCAGCACTTCCAGTGTAGGTCCTCTCCTGTCAAAGATCAGGTATCGAGTGAATTAACAGAGAGAAAATGGCGGTCATGTCCGCAGCGGTGCATACCGCGACCGCCGGCGCACATCGTCATTGGCTCCTGAGACCCATAGGGTCCAATGTTAACCAATGCAGCATCGCCAGCGCAGTTACCTCACATCCCATTGTCACACTTTACAGGTCAGGCAGCAGCCATTTCAGGGGCCCACATGCCTTACTTTTTGTACTGAGTCACACATACCCAGGCCTTGCATCCACACTCATACAAGCCATTCGATGCGTTAAGATCCGTGTTTTTTTAAAGCTGGGGTTACGTACCTCTGGGATGTTTGACTCTGTGCTCGCTGTTGTCCTTCATAGGCACCGTCCTCTGGGACATGTGAGGAGATGGTGGCATCCTCCGTGTACAGACCGCTGGTGGAGCTGTCGACAATGGAGGAGAGACATCTCATCCTGACATACAGGCTTGACCGTGCCACTATTCTGGAACTGTGTGCCCAGCTGGAGCCAGACCTGATGTCACCTATCCGCCATCCCACAGAAATCCCCCCTCAAGTGCAGGTGCTGTCAGTACTCCATTTCCTAGCAAGTGGGTCATTTCAAACAACAGTGGCCACAGCATCAGGGATGTCCCAGCCTATGTTTTCCAACGTGTTATCCAGAGTGTTGTCTGCCCTGCTGAAACATATGTGGAGCTACATCGTTTTCCCTGAGGTGGAGGATTTGGCTACAGTGAAAGGTGACTGCTATGCCCTTGGACATATCCCCAACATCATAGGTGCCATTGATGGGACCCATGTGGCTTTGGTCCCCCCCCACAGGAGTGAACAGGTGTACAGAAACCGGAAGAATTATCATTCCATGAATGTCCAGATGATATGTTTGGCAGACCAGTACATCTGCCATGTGAATGCCATGTTCCCTGGCTCAGTGCATGACGCCTACATACTGCGGAATAGCAGCATCCCTTATGTGATGGGTCAGCTCCAGAGGCACCGTGTGTGGCTAATTGGTGACTCTGGTTACCCCAACCTGTCATGGCTACTGACCCCAGTGAGGAATCCCAGGACTAAGGCAGAGGAACGCTACAATGAGGCCCATGGACGAACAAGGAGGGTGATCAAGCGGACCTTCGGCCTCCTGAAGGCCAGGTTCAGGTGCCTCCATATGACAAATGGATCCCTATTCTACTCACCAAAGAAGGTGTGCCAGATCATCGTGGCCTGCTGTATGCTTCACAACCTAGCTTTGAGTCGACAGGTGCCTTTTCTGCAGGAGGATGGTCCAGATGCTGGTGTTGTAGCAGCTGTGGAGCCTGTGGAGAGTGAAGAGGAGGAAGACGAAGAAGACGACATAGACAACCGGAACACGGTGATACTGCAATATTTCCAATGAACAGAGGTAAGAATACAAACCGGCCTACTACATGTACTTAAACACTACTACCTCTGTACTGTCTGTCCTTTTCACCCAGTGTATGGTAACTGAGTTGTCACTTTCCCTTACGATTTCAGAGATCTGGGTCCCACAGTGTGACATCTGCTTTGTTTCCCCATGGACTACAGCTGTGTGACATTGGTATGTTGGCATCACAATGTAAATAAGCATTTTGGCACTGTAATTACAGATAAATATATTCACATTCACAAACAGACTCCTGATTCTTTCGTGCAATAACAGTGTTTATTGAGGTGCTAATTATTGGAGGGGGGTTGTAAATTGGTGAGGGGTGATGGTGGAGGAATGTCCATGGCAGAGTCCAGTCTATTAGTCTCACAGATGCATTGTCCAAATGGGTCTGGGAAGTGGAGCTTGGGAAGTTTAAGGATGGACAGGGTGACAAAGTGGGACAGTGGGATGACTATCAGGGTGGTATCCTTTCTTGGCAGGGGTCTTGGCATCTTACTCTGTCCTCTTCCTGGATCTCTGGGACCGCTTGGTTGGTGGTTTTCCTTCTGCAGGGGGTGGGGTGCTGGTGGCCTGTTGGTCCTGTGGCAGTGCCTCCTGTCCACCAGCGCCGGCGGAGGTGGTCTGCAGTTCTTGGTCCATGCTAGTGTCAGGGGCCCTTTGTGGTGCCACAGTGTCCCTCAAAGTGGTCACTACCAGATTCAGCACCCCTACAATGGTGCCCAGGGCGGAGCTGATGGTTCTGAGTTCCTCCCTGAAGCCCAAATACTGTTCCTCCTGCATGCGCTGGGTCTCCTGAAACTTGGCCAGTACCGTAGCCATCGTCTCCTGGGAGTGGTGGTATGCTCCCATGATGGAGGAGAGGGCCTCGTGGAGAGTGGGTTCCCTGGGCCTGTCCCCACCCTGTCGCACAGCAGCCCTCCCAGTTCCCCTGTTTCCCTGGGCCTCTGTCCCCTGGACCGTGTGCCCACTGCCCCCAGGTCCCTGTTGTTGTTGGGGTGGGGTGGTGGGTTAACCTGATGGGTATTTGGATTTGTCCAATGTGGCTGTGTTTTGTATGAGTGTGTGTATTTTGAGCGCGGCGGTGTGTACCGCCAATGGGATACAACGGTTGAAAGACCGCCGCGTGGATTCGTGTGTCGTGATAGTGTGGGCGTATTTCTGTTGGCATGACGGTGTCGGTTTGGTTATCGCCAGTTTATCGCTGGCCTTTGGTGTGGCGGATTTCTGTGGGTGTCTGTATTTTGGCGGTTTCCGAGTTGTGGGTCATAATGACTGTGGCAGATTACCGCGGCCCCGGCGGTGTGTTGGCGGTCTTCTGCACGGCGGTAAGCGGCTTTTACCGCCAATGTTGTAATGACCCCCTATGTGTTTATCCCTCAGAATAAAATGACGAAGCTCTTCAAAGCCACATGAATTTCAATGTCTGACCTCGGACATGGACAGAACCAGTCCAACATACTGGCACTCCTGGAGTTTAAGATAGATATAGCCTGCTGGAATAAGATGTGAGGCGGGGAGTTCTCTTAACTGGCCGCTGATCTCCTGTAACATCATATACCTGGTTCTTTTAGGTAACTTCACTGTCTTAATAAATGCTGGTAGACTAATCTCTGATTTTTGGATCATTCGCTCCAAAGAGAGATGCGTGACCCTACTACCTTCCAATGATCTTGCCAGGAATTCTAAAAGAGTAGCCTCATAATAAGTCTTCACATGGGGGAGGGCCAAACCACTTTGTGCAATATCCAAAATCCAATTGCAAAACAGAGTAGTTGACCCTGGGGAATTTCTTATTCATAATGTTCTAAAAAATGAATCGAGACCCTTAAAGTAACTATTACTAACTTTTATCAAGACATTAGCAAACAAAACTAAAAGGGGTAAAATAGACTTTTTAATAAGAGCAACCTACCTCACCACAATCAGAGGGAAAAGTGACCATCTTTCCAATAGACACAAATTTTATAAAATGTTGCCAAATAATTTAATTGAAAAAACTGCAAATAATTATTTGTAATGAATATTCCTAAATAGCTTATGGGACTACGTGATCTGGCTCACTGATGCAAAAAAAGAGGCAGGTCTGTTTAATCTTGTTTGATTTTATATGCTGCTTTTTTATTTTCAATGAATTTAGGTGACTGCGCTGTTGTCGGGCTCCACTAAAGTGAATGTGATGTATCGTCATGGAGCCACACAGAGCATTGTCATCAAGCTGCGCAGGTTGTGAATATGCTGTGGTCGAACACTCTCTGCGTCAAAGTAGCATAGTAATGCACTGATTTTTCTCATGTACTGAAGGCGATGAGTCAGTTTTTGTAGAAATCAGCTGCAGAACCAACTTCTGAGACAGATGACTGGAGGGGGGCACCACAGGCAAGGGTAGACTCACTGATGGTAGAGCCCAGCAGCACCAGGAGAGTTGCAGGCAGTCTTTGATGTCCCTGAGACTGCAGGAGAAAAGGGGGCCAGCCAACAGGCCCTTGGAGAATCTTGGGTTCATGGATGTAGAGAACAAGTCCAGTCCTTCTCACTGCAGGCAAGAAGCAGCAGGTCAACACAGCAAAGCAAGTAGCAAAGTTGCAGTCCCTCCTACAGCACAGCACACAGCAAGCAGTAGGCCAACACAGCATTGCAGTTGCAGAGTAGCAGTCCCTCATGGTAGCACAGCAGTCCTTCTTCCTGGCAGAATGTCCTTGGTTTCAGTGGAGTTGTGATTTGGTGGGGTTCAGGGTTCAGTACTTTTACCCAAGTGTGCCTTTCTAGTCGGAAAGACTTCAAAGAGGCCTTTTAAGATCACAAGGTCCCTGCCCTTCCTTCCCTGGCTCCAGAAACTCTACAGGGTATATGCAGCCTATGAAGCCCTTTGTGTGAGGAGGAAAGGCACAGCCCTATTGGGATGTAAGTGTCAGCTCCTCCCATCCATTTAGCCCAGGAAGACCCATCAGCCTGGTGATGGGCCATCAGTATGCAAATGTCAAACCCAAACTCCCTTTGTTGTGAATGTCCAGATGAAATGCACAAAGCGCAACTTTCATTCGTCCCAGATATGTATTCAGAGAAGGGCAGAGGCACAGAATGGTTATTGAAAGAAAATGGCAACTTTCTAAAAGTGCCATTTTCAGACTTACAATTTAAAATCCAGCTCCACCATAAGTTGTGTTTTTAAATTGTGAGTCCAGACACCAAACTCCATGGGCCCGATTCACAAAGGTAAACTAAGACTTTTGTCTAAACCTAGAGCAAAAGTCTAAGATTACAACTTTCGACATTCACAAAGGGCATTTACAAGTTGTATCTTTACGTCCACGATCTGGGTGGCAATTCCTCTCAGGGTGTGGGCTGTCCTCTCCACACCCAGAGTGTACTCTCCGCACCTGGAGTGGAATCTCTGCACACGCTTCAGAGATGCACCCCGAATGTGGAGATTTCACTTCGGGTGCCGAGAGTACACTCCACTGCAGAGAGTACTCTCCAGGTGCCGAGTCTAGATTCTTCACCCGGAGTGGAATCTCCGCCTGAGTGTGGATGCAAAGATACTACTTGTAAATGCCCTTTGTGAAAACTGAAAGTCATAAACTTAAACTTTTGGTCTAACTTTAGACAAAAAGTCTAATTTTACCTTTGCAAATCGGGCCACTTTTTTCTATCTTTTCAAAATCGAAAGTTACACTTAAAGGATGCTTCAAGGTAACTGCAATGTTAACCAACGGGAGGGATAGGCCTTGAAAAAGTGGCAAACAAATTGAGCAGTTTTTTACTACCTGGACATGTTAAAGTTAAAAGTAAATGCACAACATTTTAAATACATAGGGCAAGATTTACAAGTTCCTAGCATCTCCTTGCACCATAGCAGCATCATTTGTTTTTTGCTATTGTGGCTCATGGAGGCAATTTTCACTACGCCATATTTACAAAGTGGAGCAATGCATGCATTTTGCCACTTTGCGACCCCTTGTGCCATATTATGCCTGCTTCACAGCAAATTATATGCAAGGGGGCATTCCGGCATTAGGAGGCCCACAAAAATGGTGCAGTGAAATCTACAAGATTTCACTGCACCATTTTTGGAATCATTTTAATCAATGGGCCTTCTTGCACTTTGCTGCACTAGCATCAACATTTTTGGTGGTGGTGCAACAAAGCGCTACAATAGCGTAAAAAATGTTGATGCTATTGGCCCAACGTGCGCCATGGTGTTATGTATTGTAAATATGGCACACCCATGGTGTCGTTAGGTGCGGCAGGGACAATGCAAAAAAACTGGAGCATCAGTACTGATGCCCCAGTTTCTTGTAAATATGCCCCATTGCACCCCACCCTGGGGCTATCTAGGGGCTACCTTAGGGGTGATGTGCATGTAATAAAATTAAAGGTTTGGGCCTGGCAAGTGGGTGCACTTGCCAGGTCAAAATGGCTGTTTAATACTGCACTTACAGGCTCTGCAGTGGCAGGCCTGAGACATGTTTGAGAGATTACTGTAGTGGGAGATACAATCAGTGCTGCAGGCCCACTAGTAGCATTTAATTTACAGACCCTTGGCACACTTAGGGGGTCATTCCAACCTCGGCGGTAAAAGGCGCTTACCGCCGTGCAGAAGACCGCCATAACACCGTGGCGGGCGCGGTAAACCGCCACGGTCATTCTGACCCACAACAGGCAAACCGCCAAAATACAGACATCCACAAAAGTCCGCCACACCAAAGGCCAGCGAGAAACTGGCGATGACCAAACCTCCACCGTCACGCCAACAGAAACACGCCCATGCCATTACGACCCACGAATCCACGTGACGGTCTTTCAACCGCGGTATTCCATTGGCGGTACACACCGCTGCGCTCAAAATACACACACACTTACAAAACACTGCCACATTGGACAATTCAAAATACACACACCTGATACGCATACACACACCACTCCCACACACCCATTACAATATAAAACACACACCCACAATCCCCCACTCCTAGAGATTCGTGAACACGCACAGAGAAAAGAGACCCGAGCACCCAGACGCGCAAATCACTGTCACCCTGCAATATTACCACGCACTTCAAACAACACACCAATACACATCACCGCACTTAGCACCACACAATCCACACCACACATCACCCACACCACCCCATGGCACCGCAAAGACACCCCAGGTTTACTGAGGCTGAACTCAGGGTCATGGTGGAGGAAATAGTACGGGTAGAGCCACAGCTCTTCGGGACACAGGTGCAGCACACCACCATTGCCAGGAAGATGGAGCTATGGAGCAGAATAGTCGACAGGGTCAACGCTGTGGGACAGCACCCAAGAAATAGGGACGACATCAGGAAGCAGTGGAACGACCCACGGGGGAAGGTGCGTTCCGTGGTATCCAGGCACAACATCGCGGTGCAGAAGACTGGAGGCGGACCCCCACCTCCTCCCCCAGATTTTACTTCATGGGAGGAGCAGGTCTTGGCGATCCTGCATCCTGACGGCCTCACAGGAGTAGGCGGAGGGATGGACTCTGGTAAGTCAAATCTTAACTACTTCATCCCCTCCACCCCACCAGCATGCCAACTCATACCCCCACCCTCACCCCCACCACACCTACTCCTTGCAAATGTCTCACCATCACAACCCACCCATCCCAACACCAAGCCCTGCATGCGACCACAAAGCATGGACACCCATCACCTAAGCATGCCCACTGCACATACCCCCCCCCAAACCACCATCACAACATTCCCCACAAGGGAATGCCAGCACTGGGGTACACGGGCATCCACCCATTGCACGCTATGGCACACACAAAGGCAATAACCATACCTTTATACCCCTGCAGGACCCAAACGCCACGTCACCGCGCAGGAGGGTCCACAAATGTCCACTCCACCCCCAGAAGAGGCCCACAGTGATGACAGCAGCTCTGTCTCCCTGGATCTAGATGACCAGCCTGGCCCATCGGGGACCTTGGGACAGTCGGTTCCCCTCAGACAGCCACAGGCCATAGCAGACCTTCCCCCCTCTGGGAACACCAGCACAGCACCCACCCAGTGGGCCCATACCTCTGTCCCCAGGACACGTCAATCAGCGGTGTGTCCACCACTACAGAGAACCCAGGTTAACCCACCACCCCAACAACAACAGGGACCTGGGGGCAGTGGTAGTGGGCACACGGTCCAGGGGACAGAGGTCCAGGGAAACAGGGGAACTGGGAGGGCTGCTGTGCGACAGGGGCGGGACAGGCCCAGGGAACCCACTCTCCACGAGGCCCTCTCCAACATCATGGGCGCCTACCACCACTCCCAGGAGACGATGGCGACGGTCCTGGCCAGGTTTCAGGAGATCCAGATTCTGCAGGATGAACAGTATATGGGGTTCAGGGAGGAACTAAGAAACATCAGTTCCGCCATGGGCACCATCGTAGTGGCTCTGAATCAGGTAGTCACCACATTGCGGGACACTGTGGCACCACAAAGGGCCCCTGTCACTAGCATGGACCAAGAACTGCCTACCACCTCCGCCGGCGCTAGTGGACAGGAGGCCCGACACAAGACCAACAGGCCACCAGAACCCCACCCCCTGCAGAAGGAGAACCACCCCGCAAGCGGGCCCTGAGATCCAGGAAGAAGACAGAGTAAGATGCCAAGACCCCCGCCACGAAAGGATACCTCCCTGATTATCATCCCACTGTCCCACATTGACACCCTGTCCAACCTTAAACTGCCCCTGCTCCACTTTCCACAGGCATTTGGACAATGCACCTGTGATACTGATAGTCTGGACTCTGCCATGGACAATCCTCCACCATCACCACTCACCGATTTGCAACCACCCACCAATTTAGAGCACTGTAATAAACACCCTTATTGCACAAAACAATCTGGAGTCTGGCTGTGATTTTGAACAAATGTATTAGACATGACCGTGCCAAAATGCTTATTTACATTGTGATGCCAACATACCACTGTCACACAGCTCTAGTCCATGGGGAAACAAAGCAGATGTCACGCAGTGGCGCCCACATCTCTGAAATCGGAAGGGAAAGTCACAACTCAGTTACCGTACACTGGGGGAAAAGGACAGACAGTAGAGAGGTAGTAGTCTTTAAGTTAATGTAATATGCCGGTGTGGATTCTTACCTGTGTGTCATTGGAAATACTGCTGTATTACTGTGTTCCTATTGTCTATGTCGTCCTCTTCGCCTTCCTCCTCTTCACTCTCCACAGGCTCCACAGCTGCTACAACACCACCATCTGGACCATCCTCCTGCAGAAAAGGCACCTGGCGTTGCAAAGCCAGGTTGTGAAGCATACAGCAGGCCACGATGATCTGGCACACCTTCTTCGGTGAGTACATTAGGGATCCACCTGTCATATGGAGGCACCTAAACCTGGCCTTCAGGAGGCCGAAGGTCCGCTCGATCACCCTCCTAGTTCTCCCCTGGGCCTCATTGTAGCGTTCCTCTGCCCTTGTCCGGGGATTCCTCACTGGAGTCAGTAGCCATGACAGGTTGGGGTAACCAGAGTCACCAATTAGCCACACACGGTGCCTCTGGAGTTGACCCATCACGTAATGGGTGCTGCTATTCCGCATGATGTACGCGTCATGCACTGAGCCAGGGAACTTGGCATTAACATGGGAGATGTACTGGTCAGCCAAACAGACCATCTGGACATTCATGGAATGATAACTCTTCCTGTTCCTGTACACCTGTTCACTCCTGCTGGGGGGGACCAAAGCAACATGTGTCCCATCAATGGCACCAATGATGTTGGGTATATGTCCAAGGGCATAGAAATCACCCTTCACTGTAGCCAAATCCCCCACCTCAGGGAAGACGATGTAGCTCTGCATGTGTTTCAGCAGGGCAGACAACACTCTGGACAACACCTTGGAAAACATGGGCTGGGACATCCCAGATGATATGGCCACTGTTGTTTGAAATGACCCACTTGCTAAGAAATGAAGTACTGACAGAACCTGCACTAGAGGGGGGATCCCTGTGGGTTGGCGGATTGGTGACATCAGGTCTGGCTCCAGCTGGGCACACAGTTCCTGTATAGTGGCTCGGTCAAGCCTGTATGTCAGTATGACATGTCTTTCCTCCATTGTCGACAGGTCCACCAGCGGTCTGTACACGGGAAGATTCCTCCATCTCCTTGCATGTCCCAGCGGACGGTGCCTATGAAGGACAACAGCGAGCACAGAGTCAATCAACCCACAGGTACGTTCCCACAGCTTGCACATAACACGATTCCCAATGCATTGTATGGCTTGTATGAGTGTCGATGCAAGGCCTAGGTATGTGTGACGCAGTAGAAATTAAGCCATGTGGGCCCTTGAAATGGCGGCTGCCTGACCTGTGAAGTGTGACAATGGGATGTGAGGTCAATGCGCTGGCGTGGCACACCATGGCGGTAGGCGGTCGAAGACCGCGGCGCAAAGCAGCATTGGTTAACATAGAACCCTATGGGTCTCAGGAGCCAATGACGATGTGCGCTGGCGGTCGCGGTACGCACCGCCGCGGGCGTGACCGCCATTTTCTATCTGCTTAATCACTCGATACCTGATCTTCCACAGGAGAGGACCTACACTGCAAGTGCTGCTGTGACCTCGGTCTGGAAGAGACAATGGCTCATGCGACTGGGGAAAGGGCCCCTGCCTTCACTGCGGAGGAGTTGGAGAAACTTGTGGATGGGGTCCCCCCCCAGTATGCGCTACTCTATGGTCCTCCAGACCAACAGGTAAGTACACTGGGACCATGCTTTGTGGGCAATGCCTGTATTGAGTGGGGTGGATGAAAGATGGTGGGGAGGGGAGCGATTGAGGCATGCATCAAACGACGGATGAGAGCATGTACCACATGGCAAGGGTGGGGATGGTGGGCCACTCACATCGAGCATGCAGAAGGTGATGATTATTCTTCTATCCCTGTACATGTCACATAGGTCAGCGCCCACCAGAAAATCGATATTTGGCGTGCCATCGCCAAGGACGTCCGGACCCTGGTGGTCCACCAGAGACGGGGCACCCACTGCCGGAAGAGATGGGAGGACATCCGCCGCTGGAGCAGGAAGACGGCGGAGGCTAAGCTGGGGACGGCCTCCCAACGTGGGCGGGGTGCCAGTCGGACTTTGACCCCCCTGATGTCCCGGATCCTGGCGGTGGCCTACCCCGATTTGGATGGGCGCGTGAGGACATCACAGCAGACACAAGGGGGTGAGTACACTCAAATCCTGGTGGCATTGCGCGCAGTGAAGGTGTCTGGGTGGGGGAGGAGGGCTGTGGGTATCCCTAGGCCAGGGCTATAACTGTAGGCTAGGCCCCTCCGTAAGGCATGAAATTGCACAATGAGGTGCCCCTAAAATTGTACCAGGAACATTAAAATGTACATTTCACATAGAAAATAGTTGCACAGATCAGTCCATATTATACCATGCAGGTCATGGAGTCAAATAGTAAGGTCACTTGATCAATCCAAAGTTTATTCAAAATGTGATTTCACACTGAACAGTCTGTAATCCAAAGAAATTTGTACTTCCAGCCTTCCAGCCACCATATCCAAAATCATCTTGGTGTGATCCCAAAAGTTTGCTGATCTTTTATTTAGAAAATATTTTAAGGCTTCTAAGCCTAGATCATGATTGATACAAGTGTACAGTGATACCACGTCTAAAGTCACCAACAGCATCTCACTCTCCCACTCCACATCACTCAAAATACTAAGATTGTGTGTGGTGTCTGTAATATAGGAAGGAAGATTATGTACCAGTGGTTGTAGGAAACAGTCCACAAACTCTGAAAGCCTTTCCGTGGGACCAAGTATACCCGAAACAATGGGTCTCCCCGGTGGGAAAGGTAACCCCTTATGTATTTTAGGTAAAGTATAAATACACGGATACCGAGGATGGTGCACCTTCAAGTACAGATATTCATCTTTGTTGAGTAACCCCTGTTGTTGCCACACCGTTAATCTATTATTGATCTTAAGTGTGAGGTATGGGATGGGATTATGTAAAATCTTCTCATAACAAGACACATCATTAAGTTGTGACATAATCTCATTGTCATAATCCACTTTATTCATAATAACCACATTTCCGCCTTTATCTGCTTGTCTGATGACAATGTCTTTATTGAGTTTCAATTCTTCTAAAGCAGCTAGTTCCTCTGTGTTTAAATTCATTGAAGGTTGTCGAAATTTATTCTTAGCTAGATAGTTGTCATAATCTTGGCATACCACATCAAAAAACTTGTCCAAAGAGTTGGTGCCTAAAGATCTCGGAGTCCACCTGGATTTCATTTTTAAACCACTTGAGACACTTCTATTAGGAATCACATCTAGATCATTTCAAATTCTAGCTGTAATATCAGGATCCTCATCTCGTTCAGCTAGAGATAATAAGACTGCTGTATCATGAACATCCTCAATAGATAAAGTGCTAGAGAAAGAATCACTAACCACAGAATGCATAACACTGTCTGAATTCATTTGAAAGTGCTTTTTGAGTTTAAGTTTACGTATAAACTTAAACAGATCAATTTTGGATCTACATAGGTCACCAAAATTCTTAGGACAATAACTCAGACCTTTAGATAGAAGGCTTTTGATCCCTGTTGTTAAAACCAGACTTGATAGGTTGACTATGTTGATTACTGATACATCCTCAGAGTTTACACTTTCTTGTCTCGAGATCTCGTTTTGACCCCTTCCACCTCTTTTGTAGTATTGACCGGTACCTCGCCTGCCCCTCCTAGTTTTTTTGTGTACACCAACTCTCTGTTTTGAGCATTTGTGCCACGCCTCATCCTCATTAATTCTAATAAAAAATTGTTGCCACTTGAGGGCTCTTGAGCAGAAGTGCTAGCTCCATCCTCCACCTCACTGTCACTAGTTGACGAGGTACTTATGGAAGTTGAGTCAGAAAACTTCGACATACCTGATCCACTGGGGAGCCCCCCAGTATGGAAGAGGTGATCATATTTGTTTGAAAAAGTAAAAATTTTGCCAGTCAAGTAATCTTTCTCGTCCCGCTTTAGTTTGCGTGCTTTCCTTTGCATAATTTCCTCTTGATATTTCAGTAATATTTCTTCCAAGATTTTGTAATTTTTCTCTGTAGCTTCTCTAAGGTTTAGACTCTCAATTTCTTTTTCTAAGATACCAATTTCATTTTGTAATTGACTGACTTTTCTCTCAGAATTGATAATTAATAAATCCATAAGTTTCATAGAACTAGCCGTTAGTTCCTTGTCCCATAATGCTAGTGAATCTTCGTCCAAATCGTCGTAAGTAGGAAATATCTGAGATCGCAATCCTCTGGGGATACGATTAAGTTTTTTATATTGTTTTAACGTTGTCCCATCCCACCATTTAGATAGTTCATTTTTCTTCATCCTCTCTAGTTTTATGAATTTAATCCTAAGGCCTTCCTTTTGTGAAACATTGTGAAAGGTACCTCCCTTTGCTAAATTATCAAATAATTCTTCTGCTATTTTACTTCTATCCATAGTGAAGTGCTCAGATCAAAATTATAGGGTCGCACCCAAGCAGCCTCCTCTCAATAAACAGAAATCATACAGCGGGGTGTAATTTGAGGAGATATGGCGCTCTGGATTCCAATCTACCTATGTAGGTGCCGGGGAGCCTCACAAGGGAAACACCCAACCCTTAGAGGTCAAACAACCTCTGAACTCAAGAAATTGCACAATGAGGTGCCCCTAAAATTGTACCAGGAACATTAAAATGTACATTTCACATAGAAAATAGTTGCACAGATCAGTCCATATTATACCATGCCGGTCATGGAGTCAAATAGTAAGGTCATTTGATCAATCCGTAAGGCATGGCCCTGTGCCCCGCCCCACACCTCTGTAGGGTGCCAAGTACAGCTATTCATTGCCCTGTGTCATCTATGCGTGCAGATGTCGCCCATAGGCTTGTAGGCCATGTCGCACGGATTGCGTAGTCCACGCCAAGTGCGCGGCGTAGTGCAGGGGGCTTCTGTGTCTGTCCTGTCCGCCAACATTGTCACCAATGCATGCACTCAACCAATTTGTTTTTGCCCCCACCCTTTACTGTTGTCTTCCTGTTCATGTGTGCATTAGCATCATCAGGCGGAGGAGAAGTGGCATCGGAGCACGAGGGAGCTGCATCTCACATGGCCATGGCGGGCCATGCAACGGAATCTGAATTCACCAGTGAGACGGAGGGCGAGGGGAGCTCCACAGCGGGGACTCCTGCGGATGTCAGTGACAGCGACTCGGCCTCTGAAGGGAGCTCCCTTGTGGTGGCGGCAACATCTGTGCCCCCCGCAACAACAGGTACAGCCGCCACCCAGCGCAACAGCACTGCCCTCCCAGCAGCCCCTCAGCGTTTGCCCCGTGCCCGCTCACCCAGGAAGGTGGGCATCTCCTTCGCCCCAGGCACCTCAGGCCCTGCCCCTGTCACCCCTGCTGCCCTCAGTGAGGAGGTCATTGACCTCCTGAGGACGCTCATTGTTGGGCAGTCTACCCTTTTGAAAGCCATCCAGGGTGTAGAAAGGGAGGTGCACCAGAGTAATGCATACCTGGAGGGCATTCATTCTGGTCAGGCTGCCCATCAGCGATCGTTCCAGACTCTGACCTCAGCACTGATGGCAGCAATTGTCCCTGTCTCTAGCCTCCCCCCTCCAACTTCCTCCACCCATACCCTATCACCTGTACCTCTGCCTATCCCAGACACACCATCAGACCAGCCTGCACACACCTCAACACCCAAGGGAAGCTCATCCAGACATAAGCATCACACATCACACAAGCATTCACACAAGCAACACCCACATACAGACATACCAACACCCACTGCCTCCACTGTGTCCCCCTCCTCCTCGTCTCCCTCCTCCCTCCCTGTGACGTCTCCACTCACACCTGCATGCACAACATCTTCAGCCACTACGTCCATCACCAGCACACCCACCAGAACCCCCCGCACACGTGCAGTCACCACCCCCACTACCATTCACACGTCCCCTGTGTCCTCTCCCAGTGTGTCTGTCACCCCCTCTTCCAAGCAACAACACCGCAGGCAGCCACCCACCCAACAGCCATCCACCTCACGACAGCCCAAGCACATGCACCCAAAGAAACCAGACTTCAAACTCCTACAACCACAACCTCTTCCTCCACTCCCATACCTACTACACCTACCCGTCCCTCTCTTCCTAAACTTATTTTCCTCTCAAAACTTGACCTCTTTCCTACAACTCCCCCACCCCGTCCATCTCATGGGACTCCAGTCAGCACCTCAGCCACCACAAAGGCGTGCCCTGTGAAGACAGTCTGCCATGGACTGTGGAGTCCCCCACCCTCAAGGGCAGCCAGTTCAGTAGGGAGCCAAGGCACGGCCAGCCCACCCCCGCAAAAACATGCGAAGATTGTCAGTGGCCGGCGCGAGAGGCCTAAAACCCCAGGGACCAAAATCCCTACCATGGCTCCGGCAGGGAGTGTAGTGCCAGCTGGCACACCGCCAAAGGTGGGGAAGGGCCACAGGTGACCAGGGAAGGCTGGGAAGGGCAGCACGCCCGACAAGACCGCCAGCAGCCCAGCTGTGCAGGAGGGCCCCGCAAACCCCATCCCAGGTGGGCAGGAGGACTCCAACAGGCCCGGGACTGCAGCCCAGGAGGGCCCCACCAGACCCATCCCAGGTGGTCAGGAAGGCGCAGCCAGCCACAGGTCAGGTGGAGAATGACCTCCACGCCATGGGCGGATCCGCTGAACTGGGCACTCATCCGAAGCACCGCTGAACAGGGCACCGCCGTCTCAAGCACCGCTGAACTGGGCACCGCCGTCTCAAGCACCGCTGAACAGGGCCCTTCATCTCAAGCACCGCTGAACTGGGACCTTTCACTCAAGCACCGCTGAACTGGGCACCGCCGTCTCAAGCACCGCTGAACAGGGCACCGCCGTCTCAAGCACCGCTGAACTGGGCACCGCCGTCTCAAGCACCGCTGAACAGGGCCCTTCATCTCAAGCACCGCTGAACTGGGCACTCATCCGAAGCACCGCTGAACTGGGCACCGCCGTCTCAAGCACTGCTGAACTGGGCCCTTCATCTCAAGCACCGCTGAACTGGGACCTTTCACTCAAGCACCGCTGAACTGGGCACCGCCGTCTCAAGCACCGCTGAACTGGGCACCGCCGTCTTAAGCACTGCTGAACAGGGCCCTTCATCTCAAGCACCGCTGAACAGGGCCCTTCATCTCAAGCACCGCTGAACTGGGACCTTTCACTCAAGCACCGCTGAACTGGGCACCGCCGTCTCAAGCACCGCTGAACAGGGCACCGCCGTCTCAAGCACCGCTGAACTGGGCCCTTCATCTCAAGCACCGCTGGCCCATTGGCAGAAGGGGCAGGCCCGCATCTGTGTCGGGCAGGGCTGCACGACGCACTCTGGGCACCTGTCCCCCTCCATTACCAGTGGAGACTGTCATCCACTTGTGAGACTGTGGCTTTGCACTCCCCTGGATGGAACAGTGGGCAACCCACCCACTGTAGAGACTTGAGAGACTGTGGCTTTGCACTCCCCAGGATGGAACAGTGGGCAAGCCACCCACTGTTGGGACTTGAGAGACTGTGGCTTTGCACTCCCCAGGATGGAACAGTGGGCAAGCCACCCACTGTGGAGACTTGAGAGACTGTGGCTTTGCACTCCCCAGGATGGAACAGTGGGCATGGAGGCCCCTGGTGGATCTGGCGTCGTGGACTCATCTGGCTGAGGTGCCCCCCCTTCCCTTCCCCCTGAGGTGCCTGTAGCTTTGTTATCTGATGCCCCTGCAGCGTTCTCTCAGTTGGAGTCAGGTATCCTGTGTGGGCTTTGCCCATGTGATTTGGGCCCAGTGGTTCACGGACAATGCCTGATACAAATATCGGACTAGACAATTTATGTATATAAATGTTTTTGATGTGTGATATATTTTAAAGCCAGTAATACAATATATTCCAATATTTATAATCATTTCCTTTTGTCTTTGCATTCTTCCGGGGGGATTGGGGGGGTAACTGTGATGCATTGCTATGCATTGATGTGTGTGTTGTAGTGGGTGAGGGTGAGGGTGGGTGTGTCGCGTATGTGTGTCCCCGTAATTTTTTCCCTCCCCCCTCCCCTGTGTCGTAGGTGCAGTACTCACCGTTTTCTTCTGCGCCGGCATTCGTGCTCCTGGTAGAGGAGCAGGAAGACAGTCGCTGGGAGGATGTGGAGTTCGGGTTCCATGCTTTCCAGATTCCTCGTGGGGTGTATGGAGGTGAGCGTTTTCCATTTGAAATGGCTGTTTCCGCTGTGTTTTTATCGGCGGGGCTACCGCCCCGGAAAAGGTGGCGGATTGGTGGTTGTGATAGGGTGGGCGGTACATTGACTCCCGCCTGTCTGTTGGCGGTGACCGCCGCGCTGTTTGTTTGTGCCGCCGTGGTGGGCAGTGTGTTGAAGTGGCGGTCTCTGTTGGCGGTTTCCGCCAGGGTCGGAATTCAATTTTTTTTGCCGCCAGCCTGTTTGCGGTTTTGCCGCCACTTTAACACCGGCCGCCAGGGTTGGAATGACCACCATAGTGTACTTTACTAGGGTCTTTAACAGTAAAGTAAATATGCCAACTGGGAAATGGCAATGTTACAATGTTTAGTGTACAGAGCACCTGCACTTTAGCACTGATCAGCAATGGTAAAATGCATAGAATCTTAAAAGCCAGCACAAATGAGTCAGAGAAACAGGAGGTAAAAGGGAAAAAAGTTTGGGGAATCCACACCAAGGATGTCAGGTCTAAGATGTGTCCCCCGTCTTGAGAGTTTTCTACCCTGAGGTGAAAGAACCTGGAGAGACCATTTTCATTGGCATGGTCTGTTCCAGAGTGGTGTTCAGCCATAAAGTCCATTCCTTGTAGAAAGATGAACAACCTCCATAGTTTGAGATTCTCACTCCTCATCTGCATTAACCATCTGAGGGGCCTTTGGTCTGTCTGAACCAGGAAGTGAGTGTGAAACAGGTATGACCTTAGCCTCTTCAGCGCCCAGACCACAGAAAGGGCTTCTCTTTCAATTGTGGTCCACCTCTCATCCCCAGAAAATAGCCTCTTACTGATGAAAGTTACAGGTTGATCCAGACGCTCTTCAGTTAGCTGTGAGAGCACGGTCCCTATGCCATGCTCTGGACATCCATCTGAACATCATATTCTTTGGAGAAATATTGGGCCTTAAGCACCAGTGCTGTGCACATGGCTTCTTTCAAAAGCGTTCTGGCATGCCTCCGTCCAGATCGCTTGGCGTGGCTGTTTCCTGGCAGTCACCTCTGTCAAGGGGGCAACAATTGTGCCATACCCCTTGATGAATGTCATGCAGTATCCAGTGAGGCCTAGGAAAGTTCTCACTTCTGTGCGGTTCTTGGGGGGTTCCGAAGTAAAAATGGTCTCAATTTTGGCCTAGAGGGGCTGCACCTTGCCATCTCACACTTGGTGTCCCAAGTAGACCACAGAACCCTGCCCTATCTGGCACTTACTAGCCTTGGTAGTCAGGCCTGCCCTCTGCAGAGCCTGAAGTACTTCCCTCAGGCGGTACAGGTTGTCTTGCCTGCTAGAAGTGAAGACTGCAATGTCATCTAGGTAAGCAGACCTGAAGTTCTCCAGTTAGACTAAGATCTCATTTATCAACCTTTGCAAGGTGGCAGGGGCATTCTTGAACCTAAAGGGCATGACCCAGAACTGGAAGTGCCCTTCTGGTATAGAGAATGCAGACCTTTCTTTTTCCCCATAAGTCAAGACAGTCTGCCAGTACCCAGAAGTTAGGTCAAACTTGCTGAGGAACTTTTCAGTGCCAAGTCAATCTATGAGCTCAGCTGCTCTGGGGATGGGGTGTGTGTCAGTCCTGGTGGCTGTATTAAGCTCACTGTAGTCCACACAGAATCGGAGTGTAGGTATGGCACCTGGCGGGGCAGCCTTGGGGACCAGTACCAGTGGGCTGGACCAAGGGCTGTTGGAGGGCTCAATAACCCCAAGTGCCAACATTTTGGATACCTCCTCCTTAATGTTAGCCCTCCATTTGTCAGACAACCAGGTGTACTGTCCCCAGTGTCAATGTAATGGTTGCACCCTGTAGTGAACCTTGGGGTATGTGAGAATAGACTGGCAAACTGCCCAAACAACTGGCTCTAGTCTCTCTGTGATCAAGGGTCAGTGTGAGGGAGAAGCTTGTGGAACTCCATTGACTCATCCTGCTCTTCAGAAGATAGGAGGTCAGAGAGAGGTTCACTCTCCTCTTCCACCCCATCATCAGTTCCCAAGAGCATAGTAATCTCAGACCCCTGAAAGTGGAGCTTGAGGTGTTTCACATGTAGAACCCTCAAGGGGTTCCTAGGGTTTTGAGTTCCACCAGGTAGGTGATATTGCTCCTCCGCTCCTTGACCTCATAAGGCCTAACCCAGCATTCTTCTAGAGCACGGGGCTCCACAGACTCTATGACTCACACTTTTTGGCAAGGCTGAAACTCCACTAAAGGTCATTCTGGTCATACCAGCTGTTCATTACCTCCTGGCTGGCTTCTAGGATCTCTTGGGCGAGCTTCCTGAACCATGCTGTTTGGTTGCAGAGGGCCAGCATATAGCTGACCACATCTTGGGAGGCTCTTCCAAGAGATTGCTCCCAACCCTCCTTCACCAGAGTGAGAGGCTCTCTCATAGGGTACCCATACAGAAGTTCAAAGGTGCTGTAGAAACCCCCTTCTGTGGTACCTCCCTGTATGTGAATAACAGGAAAGGCAGGGGGACATCCCACTAACACATCATGGGTTTGGGTTAACCCATAATCATGCCTTTCAGGGTAAAATTGAATCTTTCTACCAACCCATTGGTTTGGGGATGGTAAGCACTGGTGTGCATATAGGTTACCTCACACTCATTCCACATGGCCTTCATGTCATTGGACATGAAGTTAGTACCCCACTCAGAAACCACCTCCTTAGGGAAACCCACACAGATGAAGATCCCCATCAGTGCTTTGTCCATGACTTGTGCAGTCACTGTCCTCAGAGGAAAAGCCTCAGGGTACCGGGTGGCATGGTGTAACATGAACAGAACAAATCTGTTGCGCATGACTGTCTTGGGGTCCAGAGGTCCCACAATGTTGATGCCAACCTGCTTAAAATAGGTTCAAGCAACAGGTAAGGATTACACGGGGGTCTTCCACTGCCCCCTGAATTGCCACTCGCCTGGCAGGTCTGACACGGCCTACAGTGTGTAGCAGAGGCCAGCCTCATTTAAGGCCAATAAAAGTGGGTGACATACCTCTCAAAGGTCTTGTCCTGCCCCAAATGACTAGCTAGTGGCACATCTTGAGCCACACCCAGTAGGAAAGATCTGTAGCAATGGGTGATCACCAATACACCTGTTACACCATGGTCAGGATCCTCAGGGTCGCTATACAGGAGATCATTCTCACAGTAAATGAGGTGCTTGCCAAGGGTGTCACTAGGTGTTTGGTCCTCAGCATGCTGCTAAAGACCCACAAGAGTAGGGCACTCTCTTTGCACCTTGCAAAACATCTCCCTGGTGGGACCCCCTTCCCACTGCAAGTTAGACAGCTCAGGCAGATTCCCCAGTTCAGCTATGTCTTCCATGTATGCATTGGGGCCTCTCCCTCAATCTCAGCCTCCTCCCAGACTATGGGAATTTCTGGAGCGGGTTTCCCATGCACCTTGCCCTTCCTCTTCTTGGTAGGACCCTAGGCCATTGTCCCAGGCTCCTGGTCCTTCTGACCACCTCCTCAAGCTGCCATAGAACGTGTGGTTTTGCGTCAAAAAAATTAGCGCCAGCTAACGCCATTCTGAAGCGCCATGCGGGTGCCGTATTTAATCAATGACGTTAGCCGGCGTTAGCCGCCGGCGCTGCCTGGTGTGCGTGGAAAAAAACGACGTACACCAGGCAGCGCCGGCGTAGGGGAATATGGGGCTTGGGCGTCAAAAAATGGGGCAAGTCAGGTTGAGGCAAATTTTTCGCCTCAACCCGATTTGCGCCATTTGTTTCGACTCCCAACCCCCATAGAAATGACTCCTGTCTTAGCAAAGACAGGAGTCATGCCCCCTTGCCCAATGGCCATGCCCAGGGGACCTCTGTCCCCTGGGCATGGTCATTGGCATAGTGGCATGTAGGAGGGCACAAATCAGGCCCCCCTATGCCACAGAATTTTTTTTTAAAAATGACTTACCTGAACTTACCTTAATGTCCCTGGGATGGGTCCTTCCAGCCTTGGGTGTCCTCCTGGGGTGGGCAAGGGTGACAGGGTGTGTCCCTGGGGGCATGGGAGGGCACCTCTGGGCTCCTTCAGAGCCCACAGGTCCCTTAACGCCTGCCTTTTGCAGGCGCTAAAAAACGGCGCAAAAACGGCCGTACGTCATTTTTTTTGACCCGCCCACTCCCGGGCATGAATTTTGCCCGGGAGTGTAAATACGCTGCACATGCCTCGGAGTCAATTTTTTAGACGTGAACGCCTACCTTGCATATCATTAACGCAAAGTAGGTGTCCACGCTAAAAAATGACGCAAACTCCATGGACTTTGGCGCTAGACGCGTCTAACGCCAAAGTATAAATATGGAGTTAGTTTTGCGTCGGAATTGCGTAAAAAAAAACGACGCAATTCTGGCGCAAACGGAGTATAAATATGCCCCTTAGCATCTCCCTTGAAGTGCCCTTCTTGCTGGCACTCATAGCACTTCAAAGAAGGCTTACCTGCAGACATGTTCTCAAGGAACCACTTCTTCTTTTTCTCAGAGGGGTAAGGGAGCCCTGCCCCACAGACTAAGTTGTGGCTCTATAGAGAACTCCTTACTCTTTTTGTTTTCCCATCCTTCTTCTGGTAAGGACTCTGCCCACTCTTGGCATGATCCCCCCAAATACCTGCTTCTGAACCAGGGGTTCTAACCCAGCGGTCTGCCTCCTTAGCAAGCTCTGTTGGGTCAGAAAGGTTACTATCTACAAGGTGTTTGTGCAGATCTGTAAAACAAAGATTGCGCACATGTTCTGTTGCAAAGACATTGTACAGCCCCTGGTAATCTTCTACCTCACTGCCCTTCACCCAATCATCCATTACCTTGCCAAAGAAATCTACACAATCCACCCAGGTCTGTTGGAAAAGCTTCTGATTATCCCTGAACTTCTCTCTGTACATCTCCGGGTAGACCAAACTTCCTGATTGGAGTCCCCTTCATGTAGGGAGGGATCCCTCATCCTGTCTCTCCCTTTTAGGGCCAGTAGAGTGTGCCTCCCCTCACTAGAAATGTGACCCAACAGACTAGCTCCCCAATCCTCCTCAAGGACCCTGTGCAACTATAAGGCAATCCGATAAGCCTCAAAACATTAAGCAATGTTGTCTCTCACCAAAAAGACAGACACCTCCTGTCAGAGTGCACAGAAGAACTGCTGCCACCATCACTTCTAGACTCCACATGTCTGACTTTGATGTTCACCTCTCTCAGGCTCAACTCCTAAGGCATCATCATTTTTTTCACCTCCATGGTTAAACATTTTGCCTCCATCACTTTCTCTGATTTATTCAGCTCCAGTTTTAATTTTCTTTCCTCCTGCCTGTCCTCTAGTTCCTTTTGGGATAGACCGTTGTATGTCACACTGCTCCCTGCCCTGGAAGGGAGCCTCATTCCAGGGAGTAAGTTGCTCTAATCCCCTACTGACAGAAGCCCTTTCTCTGAGGTCTCATCTGCTGCAGCATGAGCCTCTACATAGGCTTTCAGTGCCTTTTGCAATTCCACTTTTTTGCTCCTTGCAGATGGTCTAAAACCCTTACCAAAATCCCTGTGCTGGGCCACAGTGCAACCCTCAAGTTTATGCAGCTCAAAATTCATTCTTGCAGGTGGCAGACAGAACCCCAAACCAGAGACACGATTTAGAGTAAAAAGCAAAAATGTCTTTTAGGGAGAATTGAAAAATTAAAAATGCCAATTGAAGAGAGTAAGGACAAAATGCCAATGGGTATCAGAGGGAAATAGCTCAAATTGGTCTAAGTGTGAGCAGTAATGTACACCAAATCACTGTTAGGCACTGCACAAATACATACCTTATATTCACCGCTAATCACCAATGTTAGAAATTGAGTTTTTAGTTGACAAAGGTATGCATCCTGTCCAAGTAGGGACCACAATCCTAGTCAGTTAGATAGACAACCTAAATTAACCTTTTCTCCCCCTCCGGTAGCTTGGTACAGAGCAGTCAGGCTTAATTTAAGAGCCAATCTGTAAGGTATTTGTGCAATAACTAATTACAGTAATACAGTGAAAGACATCACAAAAAGACTGCAGACCAGTTTAGAAAAATAGAGAATATTTATCTGAGTAAAACAAGACCAAAAGAACAAAAATCAAATCCATGTAAGGCGAGATATGGATTTTTAAAGAAGAAACTAAAAAGAGTACTAAGATGTCACTGGTGATCTAAAGATTACTTGAGGTTACAAGGGATCGATGCAAATCCAAAGCAACTCTAAAATCCAGGCTGACCACAATGGAGAATAGTCCAGCTACAGAACCCATGAAGGGTCCACTAAACCAGTACCTTTGATGGAGCAAAGCATCGACGTCAAGGGCACGACGTGTCGCTATTTTTAACAGAGTTGGGTCACTGCATCATTGCTCTACTGAAATTAATGCAATGTCTCGTCCTTGAGCCACATAGAGCGTCATTGTTGGGTCGCACAGGCTGTGAATCTGATGTCATCAAACAGCCTCTGCGTCAGCACTGAAGGAGCACTGTGCCGATTTCTCTTATGCACTCTAGATGATTCATCAGTTTTTATAATAATCAGCTGCAGAACCCACTTCTGAGGCCTGGAACTGTCTGGGGTTCCTCAGGTAAGGGTAGAACTCACAGATTGTGGAGTCCAGCAGCACCAATTGAGTTGTAAGCAGTCATTGATGTCCATGAGACTGCAGGAGAAACAGTGGGCAAGCCAACAAGTCCTTGGAAAATCTTGGGTTCAAGGATGTAGAAAGCAAGTCCAGTTCTTCTCACTGCAGGCAAGAAGCATCAAGCAGCAGGCCAACATAGCAAAGCAGGTAGCGAAGTGATAGTCCTTCCTACAGCACACAGCAAAAAGTAGCAATGCAGTGCCTTCTGGCAGCACAGCAGTTTACTTCCTGGCAGAATGTCTTTGGCTCCAGTAGAGTTCTGATTTGGTGGGGGTCGAGGTACAGTATTTATAATGAAATGTACCTTTGAAGTGGTGGAGACTTTAAAGAGGACATTGATGATCACAAGGTTCCTGCCCTTCCTTCCTTGGCTCCAGACACCCTACAGGAGGGGTTATGCATTCCTTTTTGTGTAGAAAGGCACACCTGCATTCAGGTGTGTCAGCTCCTCCTAACTATCTAGGCCAGGATGACCCATCAGCCTGGTAATGGGACATCAGGATGCAAATGACACACCCAAACTCTCTTTGTGTGTGACTGCCTAGAGGGAAGGCTGAAAACTGAGCTTTCATCCTCCCCAGAGGTGTAGTTAGAAACAGGCAGAGGCACAGGCTGGTTAAAGTAAGAAAATGCCAACTTTCTAAATGTAGCACTTTCAAACTTACAATTTAACATCCAACCACACCATAAGTTGTTACTTGTTAGTCCTGAGACACCAAATTCCATATTTCTATCTTTTCCCAACTGAGAGTTACACCTAGAGGATGCATCAAGGTATCCCCAATGTTAACCTATGAGAAAGATAGGCCTTGCAGTAGGGTAAAAGTGAATTAGCAGTTTTTTACTACCCGGACATGTCAAACTTAAAAGCGCAGGTCCAATTTTTTAAATACACTGCACCCTGACCTAGGAGCTAACTAAGGCCCACCTTAGGAGTGACTTACATGTAATAAAAAGGTTGGTTTGGACCTTGCAAGTGGGTTTACTTGCCTGGTTAAAATGACAGTTTAAACGGCACACACAGACTATACAGTGGCAGGCCTGAGACATGTTTGAGAGGCTACTGTAGTGGGTGCCGCAATCAGTGCTGCAAGCCCACTAGTAGGATGTAATTCACAGGCCATGGGCACATATGGTGCACTTTACTAGAAACTTAGAAGTAAATTGAAAGTACCAATCGGGGAGAAGCCATGTTACAATGTTTTACAGCACAGATCACATACACTCTAGCACTGGTCAGCAGTGGTAAAGTGCACAGGATCCTAAAAGGCAGAAGAAATTAGTCCGAAAAACAGGAGGTCAGAGGGCAAAAGGTTAGGGGAAACAATGCCAGGTCTAACATGTGGTAACTCCTGTTAGCGCACATGTCAGAATTCTGAGTTTTGTGATAAACATTAGCAGATCATGTGCATATTGGTGCTTCCTGCTCATAGTAATACCTCACTTCTACTTCTTTGAAGATTCAAAAGCCTCTACCTACAGCCGGAGAGAGTCACTTGGCATTTCACTGTAGGGGCAAATCAGTGGTTGACGATGCTAGAACCTGCCCTCTGTGCAGAACAACTCTTTGTAAAAATAAGTGCTGCGCATAGAGTAGAAATGAGATTCCACACAGTTTAAGTTATTTCTTTATTATTTAAGTGCATACTCAATTGTCTCCTAACTAAAAAGGATTCTCTCAGTCCATTACAACATGGTACCTACCCAGAGAAGTCAAGTGGCTTAGCGGCCAAGCAGCATATCAGACTATTCACAACAGGAGGGAAGGGCAGGGGCAAGGGCATGGACTCAGACAATAGAGGGCATGGAGGAGGAAGTGGTCAGAGACAGCAAGCTAAGAAAAGAGGGCAAGTGGGAGCACAAAAAACACTTGGGCAGAAGTAAGCAGGCAGAGACAGACTAGGACAGTGGAGAGCTTGGAGGAGGTGGGAAAGTACAGCAAGTTTACCGGGAAGGAAAGGTTTGCGTGGTCAGGAGCAGCACAACAGACCATGGACAGCAGGAGAAGGGGCAGGACCATCACACAGAGATCGAAGGGCAGGGAGGAGTGGTGCAGGAGCTGGGGCAGAAAGCTGACCAGGGGTAGCAATCTCACCACGGCGAGCAGGCCTGCAGGGCAAGGTCAGTACAACAGACTTTGGATGACGGAGGTAGGACCAGGCACATGGAGAATGGAGGGCAGGGGACAAGGGTAGGGGTATCAAGCAGAGGGCAGTCCAGCATGGGCAGGGGCAGCAGAATGGATCACCAAGGACAGTGTGGAGGGGCAAAGACGGCTAGCTGACCACAGAGTGCCGGCAGGAGCGGCCGGGGCACACTGACATAGAACATAGGGCAGGCAGAAGGGGGGCAGCGGCAGCAAGTGACTGCAGAGGGCAGGTGGTGGGGGCAGACAGATACAGATGGAGATTGGAGGGCAAGCAAGAGTGGAGCAGGAACAGGAGCAGCAAGCAGACCATGAAAGGCAGGTTGTGTTTTTTTTTTGTAGAACATCCCTCTCTACCCATCACCATATTTAATAAAACAAATCTACCAAAACCTAGGTGTAGATGCATGGAGATATCCTCACATGGAGGGACGTGGAGGACATTTCTGCACAGAAAACATGGTGGAGGGGGATGTTTTGCACATATATTTGTTAATTACATTTAATAGTGCCTTCAGGTGTTTCAGGTCCTGAGCTCGCCCCCCACGACCGCAGCACCAACCTGCTGCCTTCTGCCTCTGTCCCACGAGCACGCTGCCGTTTGCGTGTTCGAGGCCCTCCTCCACCCGCAGGCATCCTCCTGCGCCTCATCCCTGGTGGCTAGTGGGCTCACTTGACCCGTGTGCCGCTTCCGCCGTCCTGTAAGTGTTTTTTGGCTTTTTTCGTTTTTTCAGCGCCTCGCCGCCGGCGCTTCTGCCCCCTTTGTGCCCCCCTGATTGCTGTCTCCCCGATCGTGTATTGTGCCATTCTTGTATTTCTGATTGTATTTCTGATTGTATTTTTCTCACTGTAACTGCTTGTAGTTTTGCTCGTTTTCAGTGTTTTTTGCCCCTTGTGCGCTCCCCGTTCCCTGCCGCTGCCTCCCTGCGGCCCCGCCCCCCTCGCGCCCCCATTTGCCGCTCCCTCCCGCCTCCCGCCTCCCAGCTGCTCCTCCCTCCCCCCTCCCTTCTTAATGGCTGGCGCTGAGCGTCGCAAGTGAGCGAACTATGACCTGTTTCAGGTCCTGAGCTCACCCCCCACGACCGCAGCACCAACCTGCTGCCTTCTGCCTCTGTCCCACGAGCATGCTGCCGTTTGCGTGTTCGAGGCCCTCCTCCACCCGCAGGCATCCTCCTGCGCCTCATCCCTGGTGGCTAGTGGGCTCACTTGACCCGTGTGCCGCTTCCGCCGTCCTGTAAGTGTTTTTTGGCTTTTTTCGTTTTTTCAGCGCCTCGCCGCTGGCGCTTCTGCCCCCTTTGTGCCCCCCTGATTGCTGTCTCCCCGATCGTGTATTGTGCCATTCTTGTATTTCTGATTGTATTTCTGATTGTATTTTTCTCACTGTAACTGCTTGTAGTTTTGCTCGTTTTCAGTGTTTTATGCCCCTTGTGCGCTCCCCGTTCCCTGCCGCTGCCTCCCTGCGGCCCCGCCCCCCTCGCGCCCCCATTTGCCGCTCCCTCCCGCCTCCCGCCTCCCAGCTGCTCCTCCCTCCCCCCTCCCTTCTTAATGGCTGGCGCTGCGCGTCGCGAGTGAGCGAACTCTGACCTGTTTCAGGTCCTGAGCTCGCCCCCCACGACCGCAGCACCAACCTGCTGCCTTCTGCCTCTGTCCCACGAGCACGCTGCCGTTTGCGTGTTCGAGGCCCTCCTCCACCCGCAGGCATCCTCCTGCGCCTCATCCCTGGTGGCTAGTGGGCTCACTTGACCCGTGTGCCGCTTCCGCCGTCCTGTAAGTGTTTTTTGGCTTTTTTCGTTTTTTCAGCGCCTCGCCGCCGGCGCTTCTGCCCCCTTTGTGCCCCCCTGATTGCTGTCTCCCCGATCGTGTATTGTGCCATTCTTGTATTTCTGATTGTATTTTTCTCACTGTAATTGCTTGTAGTTTTGCTTGTTTTCAGTGTTTTTTGCCCCTTGTGCGCTCCCCGTTCCCTGCCGCTGCCTCCCTGCGGCCCCGCCCCCCTCGCGCCCCCATTTGCCGCTCCCTCCCGCCTCCCGCCTCCCAGCTGCTCCTCCCTCCCCCCTCCCTTCTTAATGGCTGGCGCTGCGCGTCGAGGCGCGCCAGAGGCTAGCCCGTCTGCGCCCGTCCGCGCCTGGACTGCGGCCAGCGCCACACCCCCTGGCCCTCGCACCCCCCGCATCCGCTACTCGATCAACGAACTCCGCGCCTTCAATCCCGGCCCCTCCACTGAATGCTACCGGGCATCCCCGAAGCACACTAAAGGACCCTTCTCCTGCCGTACCTGCAAATTCTCCTGCATCAGAACGACCAATCCAACTACTGAAACATTCAACCCTAACCACCTGAACTGCATCCTCATCAACACCCGCTCCGCACGAAAACACGCCATCGAGCTCTGGGATTTGCTCGACACCACTGCTCCTGACGTGGCTTTCCTGACCGAAACCTGGTGGAACGACTCCTCGTCTCCGGACATCGCCATCGCCATACCGGACGGCTACAAAATCACCAGAAGAGATCGAACCAACGGAATCGGCGGCGGAATAGCCATCGCTCACAAAGCTACCCTCAAAATCCACACCCACTCGGACGACACCCTCAGGACAGCCGAACACCTCCACTTCCAGATCCACACGGACCCCAACAGGACCCTCAGAGGAACCCTCATATACCGCCCTCCAGGACCAAGAGCCCCCTTCAGCGACACCAAGCCCGACCTTGCAAGCACCCACGCCCTCGCTTCCCCGGATTACATCCTCCTGGGAGATCTGAACTACCATCTGGAAAATGCCAACGACATCAACACCGCATCACTGACCTCCAACCTCCTCAACCTCGGACTCCGCCAGCTAGTCAACACGCCCACCCACATCGCCGGACACACCCTTGACCCCATCTTCACCTCAAGCAACCACGTTTCCTTCAGCCACACCTCCGAACTCCACTGGACCGACCATCACTGCGTCCATTTCACCTATAAGAAAACCACAGAGCAACACCGCATCCAGCTACCTCCCCACCGCCGCTGGGGCAAAGTCACCCAAGACCAACTGACCAGCACCCTCATCAACAACCTTCCACCCGACGCAACCGACCCGAGCACAGCCGCCATCAACCTCCATCAATGGATCCTCGACTGCGCCAACACCCTTGCCCCTCTCAAGAAAAGAGGAAAGAAAAAACCGGCCTGGTTCACAGACGATCTAACCACCTCCAAAAGCATCTGCCAGAAGCTCAAAAAGAAATGGATCCAAGAACGCACTCCCGACAACCTCGTCGCCCTCAAAAACGCCAACCGCGAACACCACCAACGGATCCGCATCGCCAAGCGCGCCCACTTCACCGAACGCATCAACAACAACGCCCACGACTGCAAAGAACTCTTCGGCATCGTGAAGGAACTCTCCAATCCAAAAGCCAACTCCAACGACATCCCGCCCTCCCAGAAACTCTGCGACGACCTCTCCACCTTCTTCCACCAGAAAATCGCTACCATCCACGACAGCTTCAACACCGGTCCACCGCCAGACCCCACCCCCGACGTCTCCTCCCGCGACTGCCGCCTCACCGCCTGGACCCACGTGGACGAGGCAGAAACCATAACAACCATGAACACCATCCACTCAGGCTCCCCCACGGACCCCTGCCCCCATCATGTTTTCAACTCAGCCAACGCCACCATCGCCCCCGAACTCCGCAAGATCATCAACCTCTCCTTCACTTCTGCCACCTTCCCGGACAGCTGGAAACACGCAGAAATCCAACCCCTCCTCAAAAAACCCAAGGCCGACCCCAACGATCTCAAAAACTTCCGTCCGATCTCTCTCCTCCCTTTTCCAGCGAAAGTCATCGAGAAGATCGTCAACACTCAGCTCACCCACTTCCTCGAAGACAATTCCATCCTGGACCCCTCACAATCCGGATTCAGACGAACCACAGCACTGAGACTGCTCTCCTCGCCGCCACAGATGACATCAGACATCAAATGGACAACGGCGAAACCTCAGCCCTTATCCTCCTCGACCTATCAGCCGCCTTTGACACCGTCTGCCACCGCACCCTTCTGACCCGCCTCCAGGAAGCCGGCATCCAAGACAAAGCCCTCCACTGGATCTCATCCTTCCTCTCCAACAGAACGCAGAGAGTCCGTCTCTCCCCTTTCCACTCCAAAGCCACCAACCTCATCTGCGGCGTCCCCCAAGGATCCTCCCTCAGCCCTACGTTGTTCAACGTCTACATGGCACCCCTCGCTCAACTGGCCCGCCAACATCATCTCAGCATCATCTCTTACGCCGACGACACCCAGCTCGTCCTCTCCCTGACCAAAGACCCGCTCACCGCCAAAACAAACCTCCACGAGGGACTAAAATCCATCGCCGATTGGATGAACAACAGTCGCCTGAAACTCAACTCCGACAAGACGGAAGTCCTCATCCTCTGGCGCACTCCCTCGGCCTGGAACGACTCATGGTGGCCCTCCGCCCTCGGACCCCCGCCCACCCCTGCCAGCCACGCAAGAAACCTCGGCTTCATCCTGGACTCCGCCCTCACCATGTCCAAACAGGTCAGCGCCGTCTCCTCCTCCTGTTTCAACACCCTTCGAATGCTCCGCAGAATCTTCAAGTGGATTCCAACAGAAACCAGAAAGACGGTGACCCAGGCCCTCGTCAGCAGCAGACTTGACTACGGCAACGCACTCTACACAGGCATCCCAACCAAAGACATCAAACGACTCCAACGCATCCAAAATGCCTCCGCCCGACTGATCCTCGACATACCCCGCCGAAATCACATCTCCCCTCACCTAAAGGAACTCCACTGGCTCCCGGTAGACAAGAGGATCACCTTTAAACTCCTGACCCACGCTCACAAGGCACTTCACAACACCGGACCCTCCTACCTCAACAACAGACTGAACTTCTACACTCCAACACGTCAACTCCGATCCGCCAACCTCGCCCTCGCCATCGTACCCCGAATCCAGCGCAAGACATCCGGCGGCAGATCCTTCTCCTTCCTCGCCGCCAAGACCTGGAACTCTCTCCCCACATCTCTTCGCCAGACCCAGGACCTCCTCGCATTCAGAAGGCTCCTCAAGACCTGGCTCTTCGACCGCTAAATCAGCAGCGCTCCCCCCCCCCCCCCCTCTCAGCGCCTCGAAACCCTGACGGGTACATAGCGCGCTTTATAAATACTATGATTGATTGATTGATTGAATAGTACTTTAGCAGTACTACTTTAGTACTATCAAAGTACTAGAAAATGCAGTTTATTAATCTGACCCTAACGTTTTTGAAAACACTGCAATTGTGAGACTGTATCCATTTAAGAGTCTGAGTCTGTTTGTGCCAAACAATACATGTGTGGATATGTATGCATGGTTGTGAGACTCTGTTTGTGATATCTGTCATGAGCCATTTGCTGTGCCGTTGGGATCCTCCACATATTGGACTGTGCCACTGCCTTTTAGAGAATCAGCTACACTCTCAGACTTCTAGCATGTTTAACCAATAGCTGTCCTCGTGGCTGCACCTCTGTGAAACTACCTGGCATTGGAGCCTCACTGTGCACGACTGACTGCCTAATATTGGGCCCAATTCACAAAGGTAAACTTAGGCCAAAAGTCTAAGGCCCATATTTATACTTTTTGATGCAAAACTGCGCAAAAGCAGTTTTTCGTCAAAAAGGATAGCGCAGGCTTGCGTGATTCCAGGGTGCCAAATTGATGGAATTCTGCAACATTGCTCAAAGGGTGGGCTAGCGTCTCGGAAATGACATTATCTGGGAGGGGTTGGCGGTATGGGGAAAGTGGGATTTGCACCATAAAATTACGTTAGGCTGGTTAGAGGCAAACTAAATGACTCTAATCAGCCTAGGGTCATTTCCTGATGCAAAACCATCCATACTACATGACTCCTGTCGTAGAAAAGACAGGAGTCATGCCAACCACCCCAATGGCCAGCACAGGGGACCAGTGTTCCCTGGGCATGACCATTGCACCCTGTGCCATGCAGGGGGGCCCAAGTTGGGCCTCCGATTGCACTATAATTTAAAAACAAAAATATTCACCTATACTTACCTTAGGTACTTGGGCTTGGGTCCCCCATCCTCTGGTGTCGCTCTGGTGTGGGTGGGAGTGTTCCTGGGGTTCTGGTGTGGGTGGAGGTGTTCCTGAGGAGGGCACCTGTGGACCCATTCCATGGTATTCAGCAATAGAAATGGGTCCACAGGTCCCCTTACGCCTGTTCTGACCAAGGCGTTAAATAATGGTACAAAGCAAGCTTAGCTCCATTATTTAGCCCCTCCTCCCACTTGTGCGTCATTTTAGCACAGGGGATAAATAAAGAGCTATGGAATTTTTTAGATGGGAATGCCTACCTTGCATCTCATTGACACGCATCTAAAGTTTTGCACCGAATTTTCATTAAAAAAATGACGCAAATTTGGTGCAAATGGAGTATAAATCTGCCCCTAAGTTTAGACCTGAAGTCTATGTTTGGACCTAAAGTCTAACTTTACTAGTAGTAAAGTTAGCCTTTTGGTGTAAGTTAGACTTTTGCTCTAAACTAAAATCTAACTTTGCTACAAATAAAGTTAGACTTTTGATCCAAACTTAGGGCCTCATTTACAACATTTGGGTGTAGGGCAGCACCACAAGGCTTTTTGCTGGGCTGCCCTGCGCCAAAAGGAAAGGGCAGGAATGTGCCGTATTAATGAAATAGGGCACAAGCCTTTCGTTTCTGCCTGTGCTGATGCACAAACTGATGCCTAGGGCCAACACAGGCACCCTTGCATCATCATGCAAGGGTGTCTGTGTTCTTGGTACAATTGTTTTGTGCAGGAAGGGAATGCAGCACAAACAGAAAGAGGAAAAATCTAGGAGAAATAAAGTTATTTCTCCTTGTTACGCCTCGCCTGGGGAGGCACACAGTTTTGATGCATTCCCAGGTTTACAGATTCTTGTAAATCTGGGAATGAGTCAAAACCTGTGGGTGTTGTGTGAGAAAACCTACTGCAATGCCCATAGAACACCTCGTTGATGTAGAGTAAGGCATGGCAGCGCTTTTCGCTGACTTGCCTTATTCCATATCTATGAAGACATGGAAAGCTACGCAGGGAGGCTTTGCGTCGCCTCTTAGATACGATAGAGAGTCCTGGAACACCAGAGTGTTATAAAAAGTGAAGAGCTCCAGCGCCACAGGCCTCCTATTAGTGAGGCCCTAAGACTTCAGGTCTAAATTTAGACCCTTGGTCTAAGTGTACCTTTGTGAATCCGGCCCATTACTGCATACATGAGATTGCCTACCTGTCTAATGCTCAGTAAGTGTGCTACACAGTATGTCAACTGTGAGACTTTCAAGGGTGGAAGCAGATGATCTGAATAACCAGTGAGTTATACACATGCAGTATGCTGATGAGGCAAACTCTAATACCCCATCAACCTCCCATCGAAAAGCTTTCACTACTGCATATTGCAGCATTATGTCAGCAAACATGTGCTTAATATTATACCAGAATATATTTAAATGTCAAATTGTGTGGCACTTATTCTTCCATTATTTGCAAGTCCTGAGTTAGTTGCAGGCTGAAAATAACCCAAAACAGGGCTACCAGTATTTGTGGGGTGAGGTTTTATCAGGCGATTCAAGGTGATCCCCTACAGCCAGGAAAAACATGCGATAATTAGCGCTACTGCACCAATTTCCGTACGTTGGTACTGCACCAATTTCCGTACTTTATTTTGTAATTCAAATGCCTTCCTGCCCGTCCAAGATGGTTGGTCTGCAGATACCAAAAACGTATAACTGAAATTGGTAAAACTGATGGGCACATAGGTGGTCATTACAACCCTGGCGGACGGTGTTAAAGCGGCGGTAAGACCGGCAACAGGCCGGTGGTAAAAAAATTGCAAATACGACCGTGGCGGAAACTGCCAACAAAGAAAGCCACTTTAACACTCTGACCGCCACAGCGGTACAAACAAACAGCGCGGCGGTCACCGCCAACAGACAGGCGGGAGACAATGTACTGCCCACACTATTATGACAGGCCAATCCGCCACCTTTTCCGGGGCGGATTCACCGCGCATAAAAACACGGCGGAAACAGGAATTTCGATGAGAAAATGCTCACCTCTACACACTCCACGAGGAACAAGGACACCATGGAACCGGAACACAAAATTCTACCTGCGATAGTCTTCCTGCTCCTCTACCAGGAGCACGAACGCCGGCGGTGAAGACCGCGGTGAGTACAGCACCTACGACACAGGGGATGGGGGAGGGAAAAAACAGGGATACACACACGCAACACCCCCACCCTCACTCACCACAACACACACACTAATGCCTATCAATACATCACAGTTACACCCCCCAAACCTCCCCGGAAGAATGCAAAGACCAAAGAAAATGAGTGTAACCATCAGAATATATTAAAAACAAGTAGGCAGAAATATATATATACACAATGTACAAAATAAATACCAGGCATAGTAGTCCAGGTACTGCACAAAGAAAGTCTGTGGAACACTGGGACCACACGGTATGGGCGAGGCCCACACAAGATCCCCGACCATGACGGAGAGAACACTGCAGGGGCATCAGACAGAAAGAAAACAGGCACCTCAGGGGAAGGGAAAGGGGGGGCACCTCAGCCGCTTGAGTGCATGACGCCAAATCCACGAGGGGGCCATATGCCCACTGTTACATCCTGGGGAGTGCAAAGCCACAGTCTCTCAAGTCTCTACAGTGGGTGGCTTGCCCACTGTTCAATCCTGGGGAGTGCAAAGCCACAGTCTCTCAAGTCTCTACAGTGGGTGGCTTGCCCACTGTTCAATCCTGGGGAGTGCAAAACCACAGCCTCTCAAGTCTCTACAGTGGGTGGCTTGCCCACTGTTCAATCCTGGGGAGTGCAAAGCCACAGTCTCTCAAGTCTATACAGTGGGTGGGTTGCCCACTCTTCAATCCTGTGGAGTGCAAAGCCACAGTCTCGTCTCTCAAGTCTCTACAGTGGGTGGCTTGCCCACTGTTCAGTCCTGGGAAGTGCACTGGTTCTGGAGGGGGACTGGTGCCCAGAGTGCTTCATCCTGTGAAGGACAGAGGTAGTGGATGGATCTCTCCACTGGTTCTGGAGGGGGTCTGGTGCCCAGAGTGCTTCATCCTGTGAAGGACAGAGGTAGTGGATGGATCTCTCCACTGGTTCTGGAGGGGGACTGGTGCCCAGAGTGCTTCATCCTGTGAAGGACAGAGGTAGTGGATGGATCTCTCCACTGGTTCTGGTGGGGACTGGTGCCCAGAGTGCTTCATCCTGTGAAGGACAGAGGTAGTGGGTGACAGTCTCCACTGGTTCTGGAGGGGGACTGGTGCCCAGAGTGCATCACTCACCCCGTTACGGACCCAGTTGCGTCAGTGCACCTGCCGCTCATGGGCTAGCGGTGCTTGTGCTGGCGGTGCCCTGTTCAGCGGTGCTTGAGATGGCGGTGCCCTGTTCAGCGGTGCTTAAGATGGCGGTACCCTGTTCAGCGGTGCTTGAGATGGCGGTGCCCTGTTCAGCTGTGCTTGTGCTGGGGGTGCCCTGTTCAGCGGTGCTTGAGATGGCGGTGCCCTTGTCAAAGCCCAGCTCACCTGAGTTCTTGTTCAGTTCTGATGGAGGTTGAAGACAATCCGACCCCACCCTGAAACTGCTTGTTCCAGCACACTAGTTTTTAAAACAGTGCACTAAGAACAGAAGCTCAAGGGAAGGGGGGAAGTGGATAAAATAAAAAAAAGAGAGACAACACCGTTCTTGCGTTTCCACTGTTGAAGTGCTGCACAAATCTGCGGCCCTTTCTGACTTCTGTAGAAACTGGTGCCTAATGAAACATAAACAAAGAACAGATAAGTGCAACCTATTCCTAAATGGGCTCCTGACTATCCCTTTATTTATTAGAAATTCTCTTCTAAAAGTACCTCTTGGATCCTGGTCTCTAGTTTCCAGGTTTGGAATGTGTTACTGCTCTGGGATGTGTTTTCTATTACTGTAAAACTTTTTTCCCATATTTCCAGAATCTTTTATAAAACAAATACTGTACTTTTACATCAAAATACAGCATGTAATTTGTGCAAGTCCTTGATTTACTGTTTGCCTTGCTGTTAATGGTTTCCACTGTTCGATTCTTAAAAGTTCCATGAGAAAAAACAATGTTTGCTTCACAAAGTTCTGCAAAATATTCTTGTAACAAAGAGTTTGAATCACAATGTTCGTGGAAGGTATTTCGTTTCAAATTGTCTATACACGAATCCAGAAATTGTTGTCAAAGTTCTTTCAGGTAATAAAAGGTTTTGCACTTACTTGTTGCTGGCAAGAGATACTGATCAGTCTAACCTTGTCTTCTTTCTCTTTTGCAGGTTACTCATAGGAGAGAGGCTGAAGCAAGGAGGAACCGGAAACCGGAAGAAGGAAGAGCCAGAAGCTGCGCCCATTGAAGTCAATGAAAGTCTGTAAAGAGCAGGAGTGCCAGCGCCGAGGGATCTGTTCTCAGGTAAGCGGGAGGTAGACGAGCACAAGCACTGGGTGAGGCTCGGGGGATGCCTTTTATAGACAGGGCTGGGTGTGGTTTGAAGGGCTGGCTGTGGTCCTCACATGCTGCACATGTTCTTGGAAGGTGTGCAGAGCTGGGTGTGGTTTGAAGAGTTGGGTGTGGTCCTCACATGCTGCACATGTTCTTGAAAGGTGTGCAGAGTTTCAGTTATTATGCAAATGAGTTGGATTAACACATGGCCTAGGGAGGAGTGTTTTAAAGAAGCCTTGGTAAAAGCAAGGCCCAATGTGTAAACAAAACAGCACATTAAACAACATACACAGAAGCCTAGGGGGGGGGAAGGTGAGATAACAAGAAAGACTTTCAATAGTAAGTTTAAAAGGGAGCTATTACAGAACCCACTAGTGCAGTGAGAGGGGACATGCTCTTTGCTGTGTACAAACCCTAACAGCCCTGTTCAGCGGTGCATGTGCTGGCGGTGCCCTGTTCAGCAGTGCTTGAGATGGCGGTGCCCTGTTCAGCGGTGCTTGAGATGGCGGTGCCCTGTTCACCGGTGCATGTGCTGGCGGTGCCCTGATCAGCAGTGCTTGAGATGGCGGTGCCCTGTTCAGCGGTGCTTGTGCTGGCGGTCCTTCATGGCCCAGCGGGGCTTGTGCTGGCAGTCCTTCATGGCCCAGCGGGGCTGGTGCTGGCGGTCCTTCATGGCCCAGCAGGGCTGGTGCTGGCGGTCCTTCACGGCCCAGCGGGGCTTGTGCTGGCGATCCTTCATGGCCCAGCAGGGCTGGTGCTGGCGGTCCTTCATGGCCCAGCGGGGCTTGTGCTGGCGGTCCTTCATGGCCCAGCGGGGCTGGTGCTGGCAGTCCTTCATGGCCCAGCAGGGCTGGTGCTGGCAGTGGTCTCCTGGGCAGCTGGGCTGGTGCTGGCGGTGGCCTCCTGGGCAGCTGGGCTGGTGCTGGCGGTGGCCTCCTGGGCAGCTGGGCTGGGGCTGGCGGTGGCCTCCTGGTCAGCTGGGCTGGTGCTGGCGGTGGCCTCCTGGGCAGCTGGGCTGGTGCTGGCAGTGGCCTCCTGGGCGGCTGGGCTGGTGCTGGCCTCCTGGGCAGCTGGGCTGGGGCTGGCGGTGGCCTCCTGGGCAGCTGGGCTGTTGCTGGCGGTGGCCTCCTGGGCTGGTGCTGGCGGTGGCCTCCTGGGCAGCTGGGCTGGTGCTGGCCTCCTGGGCAGCTGGGCTGGGGCTGGGGCTGGCGGTGGCTGGCGGTGGCCTCCTGGGCAGCTGGGCTGGTGCTGGCGGTGGCCTCCTGGGCTGGTGCTGGCGGTGGCCTCCTGGGCAGCGGGGATGATGGCGGTCTTCTCCGCCGTGCTGCTCTTCCCAGACTTGCCAGGTTTCTTGTGGTCCTTCCCCACCTTGGAAGGTGTCACAGCTGACTCCACACTCCCACCGGGACCCCTGGGAGCGGCTTTGGTGGCTGGAGTCTTCCCCCTCTCCCGCCGGGCACTGGCCAACTTCTGATGCTTCACAGGTGGGGGACTGTCTGTGCTGTGGCTCCGTGCCACACTGGCTGTCCTGGTGACCGGTGCACTCCACGTACTGGTGGCTACAGGCACCACTGGTCCCAGAGATGTTGTGGCTGAGGTTCAACTTCAGGACCTATGAGATGGACAGGGTGGGGGAGGTGTGGGAAAAAGGTCAAGGGTGGACAGGAAAAGTTTTTTGGACACACTGGAACGGTTAGCTGGAGGGGGTTTGGGAGTGGAGGAAGAGGTGGTGGTAGTAGGAGGTGTACGTTTGGTGATTTTGGGTGAAGGTGCATGCGCTGGAGGCTGTCGTGAGGTGGATGGCTGTTGTGTGGGTGTGTGCCTGCATTTGTGTATCTTGGGAGGGGGCGTCACAGACGCACTGGGAGAGGACACAGGGGACGTGTGAATGGTAATGGGGGTGGTGACTGCACGTGAGTGGGGTGTGCTGGTGGGTGTGCTGGAGAGGGACGTAGTGGCTGTAGAGGTAGTGCATGCAGGTGTGAGTGTAGACGAGACTGGGAGGGAGGAGGGAGACGAGGAGGAGGGGGACACAGTGGAGGCAGTGGATGTTGGTGTGTCTACATGTGTGTGTTGCTTGCGTGAGTGCCTGTGGGATGTGTGGTGCCTGAGCTTCCCTTGTGTGTTGAGGTGTGTGCAGGCTGGTCTGATGGTGTGCTTGGGATAGGCAGAAGTACAGGGGATTGGGACTGGGTGGAGGAAGTTGGAGAGGGGAGGCTAGAGACGGGGACAATGGCTGCCATCAGTGCTGAGGCCAGAGTCTGAAAAGCTTGGTGAAGGGCCGCCTGACCAGAATGAATGCCCTCCAGGAATGCATTTGTTTGTTGCAACTGCCTTTCTACACCCTGGATGGCATTCAAAATGGTAGACTGCCCATCAGTGAGGGACCTGAGGAGGTCAATGGCCTCCTCACTGAGGGCAGCAGGGGTGACTGGGGCAGGGCCTGAGGTGCCTGGGGTGAAGGTGATGCCCACCCTCCTGGGTGAGCGGGCACGAGGCAAAGGCTGAGTGGCTGCTGGGAGGGCAGTGCTGGTAGGGAGCTCCCATCAGAGGACGAGTCCTTGTCGCTGGTGTCAGCTCCTGTCCCCGGCGTGGAGCTCCCCTCGCCCTCCGTCCCACAGGTGAATTCCGAGTCCGTAGTCTCGCCCTCCAGGGCCATGTGGGATGCAGCTCCCTCGTGCTCCGGTGCCACTGCTCCTCCGCCTGATGATGGTAATGCACAAAAATACAGGGAGACCAAAAAAAGGGGGGGACGACAGAAGAAAGACATGTTGAGTGCATGGATTACCGCTACTGTTGGCGGACACAACAGACACAGAAGCCCCCTGCACTACGCTGCGCTCTTGGGCTCCACTGTTCAATTCCTCGGAAATGGCCTAGAAGGCTATGGACAACATCTGCACAAATAGATGACACAAGGGCATGACTAGCTGTACTTGGCACTCTACAGAGGTGGGGTGGGTTGCCACATGGCCTGCCTTACGGAGGGGCCTTGCCTTCGGAACTCGTCCTGGCCTCGGGAAACCCACAGCCCTCCTCCCCCACCAAGACACCTCCACTGCATGCAAAGTCAGCAGAATGAGAGTGTACTCACCCCTTGTGTCTGCTGTGATGCCCTCAAGCGCCCATCAAACTCCGGGTAGGCCACCGCCAGGATCCTGAACATCAGGGGGGTCATGGTGCGACGGGCACCCCTCCCACGTTGGGAGGCCATCCCCAGCTGAGCCTCTGCCGTCTTCTTGCTCCAGCGGCAAATGTCCTCCCATCTTTTCCGGCAGTGGGTGCTCCGTCTGTGGTAGACCCCCAGGGTCCGGACGTCCTTGGCGATGGCACGCCAAATATCTTTCTTCTGGTGGGCGCTGACCTACATGAAATGTACAGGGGAAAAAGAAAAGTCATTACCAACTGCACCATCACAGTGATTGGCCCCCATCCCTACCCTTGCCATGTGACACATGCATTCACCGTCTTTCATGCACGCAGCACTCTGCCACCTTCCTTCTTGCATCCAGCCCTCTCCACACAGGCATAGCCCATACAACATGCTCCCTGTCTACTTACCTGTTTGTCTGGAGGACCATAGAGTAGCGTGTACTGGGGGAGGACCCCATCCACGAGTTTCTCCAACTCCTCCGATGTGAAGGCAGGGGCCCTTTCCCCAGACGCACGAGCCATTGTCTCTTCCAGACCGAGGTCACAGCAGCACTTGCAGTGTAGGTCCTCTCCTGTCGAAGATCAGGTATCGAGTGATTGAACAGATAGAAAATGGCGGTCACGTCCACGGCGGTGAGTACCGTCACCACCAGCGTACATGGTCATTGGCTCCTGGGACCCATAGGTTCCAATGTTAACCAATGCAGCATTGCGCCGCGGTCTTCGACCGCCTACCGCGACGGTGTACAACGCCAGCGCAGTTACCTCACATCCCATTGTCCCACTTCAGAGGTCAGGCAGCCGCCATTTCAGGGGCCCACATGGCTTCATTTTCAACTGCGTCACACATACCTAGGCCTAGTCTCAACACACATACATGCCACCTTTTGTGTATGGATGGTGCTTTGTGTAAACTGTGGGTACGTACCTCTGAGTTGGTTGACTCTGTGCTCGCTCTTGTTCTTCATAGGCACCGTCCGCTGGGACATGTGAGGAGATGGCAGCATCCTTCGGTGTACCGACCGTTGGTGGACCTGTCGACAATGGAGGAGCAACATTTGATAATCACCTACAGGCTTGACCGTGCACCATCCAGGAACTGTGTACCCAGTTGGAGCCAGACCTGATGTGAGCAATCTGCCATCCCACAGAAATTCCCCCTCAAGTGCAGGTGCTGTCAGTGCTCCATTTCCTTGCAAGTGGGTCATTTCAAACAACTGTGGCCATGGCATCAGGAATGTCCCAGCCTATGTTTTCCAACGTATTGTCCAGAGTGTTGTCTGCCCTGCTGAAATACATGCGGAGCTACATCGTTTTCCCTCAGGTGGAGGATTTGCCTACAGTGAAAGGTGACTTCTATGCCCTTGGACATATCCCCAACATCATAGGTGCCATTGATGGGACCCATGTGGCTTTGGTCCCCCCCCACAGGAGTGAACAGGTGTACAGAAACCGGAAGAGTTATCATTCTATGAATGTACAAATGGTATGTTTGGCAAACCAGTACATCTCCCATGTGAATGCCATGTTCCCTGGCTCAGTGCATGACGCCTGCATCCTACGGAATAGCAGCATCCCTTATGTGATGGGGCAACTCCAGAGGCACCGTGTGTGGCTATTAGGTGAGCACCTGGAAGCAAGTCATTGGGAATGGTTGTCTGGGTCTGGGGTTATCCCTCCAGGTTAGTGTGTGTCTAACAGTTGTCCCTCGTCATTTGCAGGTGACTCTGGTTACCCCAACTTGTCATGGCTACTGACCCCAGTGATTAATCCCAGGACCAGGGCAGAGGAACGCTACAATGAGGCCCATGGGCGAACTAGGAGGGTAATCGAGCGGACCTTCGGCCTCCTGAAGGCGAGGTTCAGGTGCCTCTATATGACAGGGGGATCCCTATTCTACTCACCAAAGAAGGTGTGCCAGATCATCGTGGCCTGCTGTATGCTTCACAACTTGGCTTTGCGGCAAAAGGTGCCTTTTCTGCAGGAGGATGGTCCAGATGGCGGTGTTGTGGCAGCTGTGGAGCCTGTGGACAGTGATGAGGAGGAAGCAGAGGAAGAAGACATGCACAACAGGGACTCAGTGATCCATCAATATTTCCAGTGAGACACAGGTAGGAATCCAAACCTGCCTACTACATGTACTTTGACACTGTTACCTCTCTGCTGTCTGTCGTTTTCACCCAGTGTATGGTCACCGAGTTGTCACTTTCCCTTACGATTTCACAGATGTGGGTCCCACTGTGTGACATCTGCTTAGATTCCTCCTGGACTAGAGCTGTGTGACATAGGTATGTTGACATTACTATTTAAAAAACATTTTAGCACTGCAATTGCTAATACACTATTTCGAAATCACAGACAGACTCCAGATCGTTTTGTGCTTTAGGTGTGTTTATTTAAATGCTAAATATTGAATGGGGTAGTGAAATGGTGAGGGGTGATGGCGGAGGAGTGTCCATGGCAGAGTCCAGTCTATTAGTCTCACAGGTGCATTGCCCATATGGGCATAGGAAATAGAGCTGGGGCAGATTAAATATGGACAGGGTGACAAAGTGGGACAGTAGGATGACAATCAGGGTGGTCTCATTTCTTGGCGGGGTCTTGGCATCGTGCTCTGTCTTTGTCCTGGATCTCAGGGACCGTTTGCGGGGTGGTTCTCCGTCTGCAGGGGGTGGGTGATGGTGTGGTGGTCCTGTGGCGGGGCGTCCTGTCCACTAGCGCCGGCCGAGGTGGTGGGCAGTTCATTGTCCATGCTAGTGTCAGGGGCCCCTTGTAGTGCCACAGTGTCCCTCCTGGTGTTGAGTAGTTCCTTCAGCACCCCTACGATGGTGCCCACGGTGGAGCTGATGGTTCTGAGTTCCTCCCTGAAGCCCATATACTGTTCCTCCTGCATGTGCTGGGTCTCCTGAAACTTGGCCAGTACCGTTGCCATTGTCTCTTGGGAGTGGTGGTAGGCTCCCATGATGGAGGAGAGGGCCTTGTGGAGAGTGGGTTCCCTTGGCCTGTCCGCCCCCTGTCGCACAGCAGCCCTCCCAGTTCCCCTGTGTTCCTGGGCCTCTGTCCCCTGGACCGTGTGCCCACTACCACTGCCACCAGGTCCCTGTTGTTGTTGGGGTGGTGGGTTATCCTGGGTTCCCTGAAGTGGTGGACACACTGCTGCTTGACGTGTCCTGGGGACAGAGGTATGGGCCCGCTGGGTGGGTGCTGTGCTGGTGTTTCCAGAGGGGGGAAGGTCTGTTGTGGCCTGTGCCTGTGTGAGGGGAACCGACTGTCCCGAGGTCCCCGATGGTCCGGGCTGGTCATCTAGATCCAGTTGGACAGAGCTGCTATCATCACTGTGGGCCTCTTCTGTCGGTGGTGTGGACATGTGTGGACCCTCCTGTCCGGTGACATTGGGTAGGGGTCCTGCAGGGGTATAAAAGGATGTTTATTAAATCTGTGTGTGCAATGGTGTGCAATGGGTAGGTGACCGTGTACCCCAGTGCTAGCATTCCTGTGTGGGACCTTGTGTGATGATGGTTTATGGGGGTGTATGGGTATGTGCAGTGGGCATGCAGGGTGGGGGTATGTGATAGCATGCAGGTAGGGCGGGGATGTAATAGTAAAGGTTTGACTTACCAGAGTCCATTCCTCCAGCTACTCCTGCGAGGCCCTCAGGATGCAGAATCACCAAGACCTGCTCCTCCCATGTTGTTAGTTGTGGGGGAGGAAGTGGGGGTCCGCCGCCCGTCCGCTGAACCGCCAGGTGATGTCTTGAGACCACGGAACACACCCTCCCCCGTAGGTCGTTCCACCTCTTCCTGATGTCCTCCCAATTTCTTGGGTGCTGTCCCACTGCGTGGACCCTGTCCACTATTCTTCACCATAGCTCCATCTTCCTAGCAATGGAGGTGTGCTGCACCTGTGCTCCGAATAGCTGTGGCTCCTCCCGGACGATTTCCTCCATGACCCTGAGCTCCTCTTCCGAGAACCTGGGGTGTCTTTGCCGTGCCATGGGGTGGTGTAGGTGATGTGGGAGGTGGAGTGTGTGGTGATAAGTGTGGTAATATGTAGTGGTGTGTTGTGTGAGTGGAAATTGTGTGGGTCATGGTGTTGTGTGCCTGTGGATGCTGTTGTTCTTGCTGGTGCTCTCTCTCTGACCTTCTTTCGGAATTTTTTGTCGTGGGGGTTTGTGGGTGATGTGGGTGAGTGTTTTATATTGTATTGGGTGTGTGGGAGTGGTGTGTGTATGTGTATCAGGTGTGTGTATTTCGAATTGTCCAATGTGGCAGTGTTTTGGAAATGTGTGTGTATTTTGTGCGCTGTGGTGTGTACCGCCAATGGAATACCACGGTTGAAAGACCGCCGCGTGGATTCGTGTGTCGTGATAGTGTGGGCGTATTTCTGTTGGCGTGACGGTGTCAGCTTTGTTTTCGCCAGTTTATCACTGACCTTTGGTGTGGCGGATTTGTGTGGGTGTCTGATCTTTGGCGGATTCCGAAATGTGGGTCATAATAGCTGTGGCGGAATTCCGCAGCCGCGGCGGTATGTTGACGGTCTTCTGCACGGCGGTAAGCGGCTTTTACCGTCCATGTTGTAATGACCGCCATAATGCCGCTCATGGTACCGCTTTGAGGAGAAACCTCTTTCATTCAAACCAGCATCTCAGCCAAACTCTAAATAGCGCTGGGTAGTTGTGTCCCTTAGTTAGATTTAACAATGAAACTTGCTATTCCAGTCTGGAATCAATATGTGACACTCAACTGAAATCAAGGGTGCCTGACAGAGTGTGGGTGAAAATAAGAATAAATAATCGCAGTGCGTTCGCTAACTTTAACTGTAAGAAAGAAGTAATGTGTACACCTAAATTCAGTAGGAGAATTCAATATTAGAAGCTGGATTACTTCTTTTGTAAAAGCCGAGTCAACATAAATCACACCGCCAAATGACTGGGCATCAGTTCATTAAAAGTCTGAAGATGAATTATAGAGCCATTAAATATGTGATTAAGCAAATCCTACAGTATTTAAACATTGTTCAGCAAATAATTTCCACTCATTAATTAGCATGGCTCAGCACACAATTAACGAGGAGTTAGTATTCGAGCTACAAACAAGCGGTGTGGCTTGGACAATGCATTCTGCTCAACCAGCATTTTTGTTGCTGCCATTACCTCGTGAAAATAAGTAATAATACCAGGTCACTTTGTTTACATTCAGTATTTACAATAGATTCTTATCTTTTCATGTCGCTTAGAAGGTCATTTAAATTCTCTGGCTCCCATTCACCAATATATGATATTTCATATTTCAGAATTCTTTCAAGTAATCTTCATTACCTTAAGTCCTACTCTTCCTCGTCACTGTCAAATTAAATGAGAAAGAACCACATATTTGACACATAAATGATGAAAATGTAACCAGCATCCACTCATATTGAGTCCCATGAAGGTGTCACCTTTAATAGAGACTCCTTGTCCTCATGAACTGTTCCAACGATCAGTGAAGTCTGAGTCATTCTCCCGTCTTTCAATCCTTACTGAGTCATAACATATCAGACCATGGCTTCCGTGTTCCCAATAAAAGAAATGCAAATCCTTCATGTGTTGAAACACCATGTGGCTGTTTACTAGAAATTCCATAAGTAGTTGATGCAGTAGCGAGAAGAGTCAGGTTGATGGTACTTTGCGTTGTTGGGCAGTGCGAGCAACAAGGTTTTGGCGCCAACAGGCTCATTCACAGTCACTAAGAGCCCAAAAACTTAAATACAGTTCCACTGTGGTCACACCAAGGTTTAGGGCCTGGGATGCACCACATGGGGGTCAGATGCTTGCTCCTGCTGGATCTGGGTGCTGGTTCAGGTAGCTAGGAGCCAAATATGTCCTTGTGCCTCTGAACAGAAATCCAGCAGATTAGCCCTTGGAGACACTCTGGGAGTTCCGGGTCCAGGTGAAGGTCTAATCCCTCAAGCTGGAGGGCAGAAGGAAAGCAATCTAGCAAGGCAACAGTCCACCAAGGCAGTAGTCCAGTGGGGAAGCACTCCAGCCAAGTGGCAGTCCTTTCAGCAGCACAGCAGTCCTTCTTCCTGGCAGAATCTTCAGAGGTCCGGACATGTACTGAAGAGTTGGGGGTCTGAGGTCCAATATTTACATCTGGGCCCTCCTTTGAAGTGGAGGAAGCTTCTAGAGGTTACCACTCCTATGAGGTGTCAGATGCCCACCTCTTCCCTGTCTTGGCCCCAGCTACGAGTTTGAAACGATTTGTGAGAGTTTTCAGGCAGAACTTTTGTAATGTGCAAGTGTGGTAGGTATCAACTCCTCCCCCCTCATTAACTCAGAGGCATCCATCTTGCCTACACCTATCATCAGTTTGTCTCACTATCTGGGAGCAATACACAAAGACCAACTGCCAGCTACACCTACTCATGTGACCCAGGATCAGGCTGCAGGCACCATATTGTTAGTATAAGAAAATGGCAACTTTCAAAATTTGGCATTGTCAGAATTGTAAAAGAGGGATGTTAACTATAATTTGTTAGACATCAAACTAGACCTATCCTCCTACTCCCAATTGGAAGTTATCACTTATTATATGTCATAAGGTAACCCAATGTTCTCCTGTGGGAGAGGTAGGGATTGCAGTAGTGAAAACAAATTGAGGAGTTTTTATCTGCCAGGCTATGTAAAACTTAAAACATGTCCAACCTTTTTCACACACTGCCCCATGCTCTCTGGGTTGTTCAGGGCCTACCCTAGGAGTGACATGTTGATTAAAAAGTAAATTTTGGGCCTGGCAAAAGGTTTATTTTGCCAGGGCAAAGTGGCAGTTTAAAACTGCTCACAGGCTGCAAAGGTAGGCCTGAGACATGTTTAAAGGTCTGCTTAAGTGTGTGACACAATCAGTGCTACAGGCACACTAGTAGCATTTAATTTACAGGCCCTATGTATATGTAGTACCACTTTACTAGGGACTTAGAAGTAAATTAAATAAGCCAACTCAGTGTAAGCCAATTCTACTGTGTTTTGAGGATAGAGCACAAGACCTTAGCTCTAGTTAGCAGTGATAAAGTGTGCAGAGTCCTAAAGTCCTAAAAGCCACCAAAAACGACTTCAGAAAAACGGAGGAAGAAGACAAAAAGTTGGGGAATGACCAAACACAAAGGAACAAATCCAATAAATATCCTTACATAAAATATAGTAAGTTAATGGAAGTATTGCTGTACTTATACACACGCTGCAGCTGTATGCTAATATATGACATGCTTTGTAGTCTGGCTTCCCATGTAAGGAAACTACCTAGAGGTGAATGTAGCTGCAGTCTGATCAATCACTATATTTGAAATATGAAATTATATAGAATGAAAGAGGTGAGCTGGGGCCATGTGTTCTTGAACAATGGCAAATTAAGCCATACATGTGTATTTAAAGTGTGTGTATGTCTTACATACTATTTATTATGTACTTTTACCTGTGTCTTTCTCATGTGGAAAGTCTATCAACACAGAATAGTTCACTTAGAACCCATACAACATACATAAGATGTCTTTCATGAAAGTGAGATGTCTTTCATGAAAAATGCTGTTACCTCACATAAGCCTAAACATTTAAATATCTGAAGAAAAAGTAACGCAGACCATAGAGTGAAAATGATATATGATAGTGTCTAGGGCGCATATTTAAACTTTTTGATGCAAAACTGCAAAAATGCAGTTTTGTGTCAAAAAGTTTAGCACTTGCTAGCGCCATTTTTTAACACCACAAGGGCATCATATTTATACTATGACACTGGGTAGAGCAAAAAACTGGTTAGAGTCAAAATTTGTGATGTTTACCATTGCACCTTGTCGTAAGGCAAAATGACATTAATGCCGGAAAAATGATTCTAACCTGTTTTACGATACGTAAACATGTTGCAAAATGGATATGCACCATTTTTGCCCACATTAGCGTCAAATTCAGACACTAATGCAGAAAACAATGCAAAGGAGAGGCAGAATTGATCCAGAAAGACAGGAGAGACCCCAGGTTGACTGCAGACAACCAGGAACCAGCCAGGAGGACACACACAAGTCCCAGGGGAGGGAGAAGAAAAAGCACAAATGTTGTTTCAGTGTGGAGGAGCATGAAATTCTTGTGAGAGAGATGACGGAGCACCAGCAACAACTATTCGTCACCTCCAAATTGCCAATTGGCAGTAAAGAGGCAATTTGGCAGCATATAGTTGACAGGATAAACAGTGTGGCAGAGGTGAGGAGAACTGTTACTGAGTGCAAGAAACGCTGGCATGATTGCAAGAGAAGGACAAAGGAGAAAAGGACAAAGAACAGGAAGGCAGCACTGCAACCTGGAGGTGGAAGGCCAGCACCACAAGAGGACCTGGATGAGATGGAGGAGATGGTTACAGTGGTCAACCCGGAGGATCTGGTCACTGGTATTGCAGGACAGGGCAGTGTAGACTACCAGGAAACACCACAAATGAAGGGCAATTTGCATGGGAGAAAATAATGCACAATCGTCAAGTACAAGAAGGGGGAGTCACATAGGGCATACTCAATGCATGTCAAAGGAGCGCAGAGCGACACATTGCACATGAAGCAAGTTGCACCATTCAAATGTAGGCAACATATGCACATACACCTTGCTAGTGCCATGCACCACAACACATACACGACCTGGACATATGTTAACCACCATGGATAAATACCTATATGTACATTTGTAGCACATAGGATGGAAGGTATGAGTAATGACTCTGCCCCTGTTTGTGTCATCACAACATCTCTTGCAAACAAATCCTACCAACACGACCAACACACCAGAGACTAGGAAGTCAGTCAATACCATTCCTGAGGTTACATCATGGTGGTGTCCCTTGCAGAAACTCCTTGCAACTGCCTTGTCTCATTGCCAAAATACATGTGTGCTGCATCTTACAGGACACAATACATTGACACCTTTCCCAACAGTACCCAGACATGTGCTGGAAGCACCAACACCCCACACATAAGCAACACATCCCCACAACTCCATCATGCAGTAAGGATGCCACTCTGGGTGCAGGGAAAATTAATCTGGGCAGGCGCTGGGGAAATAGCAGGGTGGCCCTGTATCACAGGAAACATGCCACTACCCAGTGTAACTAAACTGGTGTAGTGTGGAGCCACACATTTTGACGCTGATCAGAGCTGAGCCACTAGAGAAAATATGTCCTACAGACTGCAACCTGTATGCCACAACAAATACAGGCTGACCCCACAACTACTCTGCACAATTGTGTGAGACACATAGGAATGGGGAAATAACCACACAAAAATTCAACACATGCTGTATGTCTGTGAACATAATGGTGTACAATATCACGTTGATGGGCAGGGGATGGTGCATGGGTAAGACTGCTAGTGCAGTGTACTCTTTGCGGTTGGCAGTATGAGTAACAAACTGGGATGGCAGGTCGAAATCTGTATCCTCATGGTAGCTATGTGGGACAGTTACCACTACATTGTTGATGGACCAAATAGAGCCAGTGCCAGTCTTGGGTGCATTGGGTGTGACAGGACATGCTACTCTTAGCTCTGCAAATCAGGCAGTGGAAAGCACAAAGGGCCTGGGCATGGGGCCCCTGCACTGCCCATGCCAGGTGCATGGGCTGTGAAGGGGCACCCAGAGGCACACCACACCACATCACCATCAACCTTTGCATGGGGGTTTCACCGCCATGCAAAGGCTGGTGGAAAAGCAGTAACCTGCCTCCAATAGCAAGTCAGTGATGTGACATGTCAACTGCCACAACATTGAAAGATTGATTTTACACCATCTCATTGCAGAGGATGATGGCTCTCCTGCTGATCTGCCTGTCCTGGAGTTCCCCGAAGACCTGATTGACCAGCTGACAACCATCAGCCAAGAGACCCTCCAAGAAGTCCTGGCATCCCTCCAGACACCACCTCCAGTTGCAAGGAGAACAAACAATGTAGCAGCTATCCCAGATGCCCAACATCCCAATAGTACAACCTGCCCACACCCACACAGCTCAGGACTCCGAGGACACAGGGACCACCTTCGAGAGGACAGTGGTAGGAGTCCAGCTGGAACTGGCCAAGCAGGTGTGGGTGGGGATGGAGACTGTGGCAGTCAGCCAAGAGGGAATGCGCATGTGCCTCATGACGGCTAATGAACATATAGCAGTCAAACAAGGCACACACTCCCCACATGGCTGCCTACCACCTGGATGTTGCTGCTATCCTGAAGAATCATCAGCTCCTCCTTGCTGCAGTGACGCCATATGTTGTTCCACAAATGGTAGCTGCCGGGAATTAAGATTCCACATCTTCAACCACTGAAGTGTGTGTGGCCCCCCCTTCCTCCCCACTACCACCATCATGGCCAGAGGAGACACCACACACATCGGAGGATGAAGATGTGGAACAGATCACCTTCACTCAGAAGAGTACCCGGTATCACTAGCCTATACCACATGGGCGGTGTTCTCCTTTGTCAAGTGCTTGAGATCATGCCAGTGTTAGCACTGTTGGATATGTGCACACACTGTTGACCTGTCTGCTATGGACTGTCATTGTCTTTCACTTGCGAATTGGCAATTATTGTTCCTCCTCACTTAATGACACTTCACCCAAGCATGTTCAATGACATTTCCCTCAACCCTGGACTTGTGTTCTGTCACGATTGTATGAAGTTCACAAATGGGGACACTGACCTGGAGATTGTAAATATCGCACTACGACACTTGTAAATAAACACCTCCTACACAAACAGCATGTCTTTGTGTATTGTGATCCATCTACTACGCTTAGTAATTGTGATGTGTGTAACCATGTCATTAGTCATAGCTTGTCAGTACAAGAGTGCAGGACTGTGGGGGCACATACCTACACACAAGGTCCCAACATGACAAATATAAATGCTGGTCTCATCCCCTACAAGCAATTCACTGAGTGTGTCACAAATGAAGAGCACATGTATGCTTCACTCACTACATGTGGCAGGAATGGCTGTGAAACAGTTCTAGGGCAATATTGTCAGCTGGGAGTTACAGTACAACACACTGGTGTGATATAGAGGTACCTAACCTTATTAGAGATTGCCACCTGTCCGTTTAGCAGGATAAAGTTCAAATTAAGGCTGTTGTCAGATATGCCACAGTTCTCAACATTCCTACATGGGACCCCAACAATGACAGCTGAAGTACCACACCTACCTGTCCAATACAAAATAAAGATAGTCACCTTGAGTTTTGGGTACACTGGATGGCAGATGCATGGACAAGTAGATGTGTTGTTGCTGCCAATGTGACAGCTCAATTGTCAATAGGTGATGCACATGTCAAGAGAGATATTCAGAGGCAGGACGGAATCCCTAGGCCAACACACAATTTGCACTGTGCACTCATAGGAAGACCCTGAGACACAAGCATATAACACAAAATGTATAGGCGTACGCAAACATGTTTATTCGAATCTAACTAAACTAAAAACAATAATAAAACCTACCCTATCCTTTACTAACCTATTTTAACTATACTGAGCCAACAACTAAAGATAACTACCCTATGCTAAACTTAACTAATATATCTAACACCACACTCTAAACATTGGCCACCCATCCCCTTAAGTTACAAGACACATGCAGGACAACATACACTCATGCTACACATATACTAACTAAATCTAAACAAATATATATTTTTTGTGTTTTTTTTTATAGAAAACATATAGGTACTCCAACATGTCCCCAACAAATTAAACGACCCACCAATTAACACGTAATAAGTAAATACCCCACCCCCAAATCCACTTATCCTATTTAAACTACATACCTACACTAACCTAACCCCCTAAATGCAACAATAAAACATACATTAAAATCAGAAGGAAGGGGACAGTACTTTGAGTTGGCAGTTCACAGATCACTCAAAGTTTGGCCTTCTTTTGTTTCTTCTTGATGAATTTGAGCCTCTTGGTGTTAGTGGCCTCCTCCTTCTCCAAACTGTCCAAATGTTTCAGGACCAGGGGAACATCCCTCAGCAGATCCTGCAGCAATTTAGTGTCTATGGCAGCAGGTGGTGTGGGTTGTTGCACTATTGTTGTTGTAGGTGCAGCTGATGTTGTGGGTGTGGTGCAAGCTGTGCCCCCCTGCACTGCTGAGGAGCTCTGTGTCTGCTGTGCTTTCTGAGCCTTCTGAGCCAGTGTGGGGACCCCTTCTGCGAATGCCCGCCAACCCTCTGTTGCCCTCTCTTCATGGTAGCGGCAAGCCATTTTTCAGGACCCAGATTCCACTGCCAGGATATGGCGGTACCTCACTGCCCTCTTTTGAAATGCACACAGCTCATCATTGGTCATGTTGGCAGCTGTTAAATGGAGACAGGCAACCATCAGTGTCAGCATTGTGTGGAGTCTGTACAGATTAGTAGCTTACACTGCAAAATTTAAATACACATGCACTTCAACTCACATTCTAGAAAAGACAATGGCCCTGATAAATGTAACACCAACACTGCCTTAGCATCATACTTATGACACTAAAGCAACCCAAACCGAGAAAATGAACCAAACATTTGGATGTGTGCATTGCTTTTGCATAAAAAAAAATAATGCACAGGCAGCGCTAACTTTACATAGATCAGGCCTAAATGTCCTCATCATCTGTGTCTATTTCCAACCATACATCACCAGTAACATGGAAATGTTATTGGGAGGATGAGATGCTGTTGGAAAGCATGAGGGGTCAGAGCTTATAGGCACACATGCAAGCCTGATCAATATGACTGTCACCTACACTGTGAGCATCACATCTACCTACAAATTTGGTATTCATCTTCTGCTGAGCCTAATGGGGGATTGCCATGCAATCCAACATCTCAACTGTCCTGGTCATCCACCAAGGTCCGCCCACTCACACATGGAGTCAAGGAGTGGATCATATGTTAGGAGGGCTGACAACTAGGAAGCTGGTATCCATAGGTCTATCACATCTACATTCATGTGTCCAGATGTAGACATCCATCAACACCAGATCTGCCACTGCTATTCCTTTCACACCCATTTCCATGCCAGCAGATGTTTGGCCGGGACCTGCATGCAAGCCAATTACATTCCACATAAGTGTAACATACATGGAGTGCAAAAGACGGAGCACCATGCTGGGAGAAAATTGCCAGCCCAGTCATGACAATACAGGGATGCACCAAATTTGGTTCAATATGGTGCATCCCTGTGTGGTGAGAATGATGGATTGCACCACTACCAATCTTCTCACAGCGTTGCAGTCTGCCATTCTTAGTCACATATGGGCCTAAATTTGGCTTGTCACCACCTTGTGTACACAATGCTGGCCATTGTGCACCACGAGCCTCACAAGATGTTACCCTCTGGCGGTGCATGAGGAACCTTTAAATGGGCCATAATGTCAGCATCCAGCCTATTTTGATTTCTGATCAGTGGACAGCTTATCACATCTGGCATTGTATTCAATACACATGACTCACTCACACCAAATCCTGGATTACTTCACAGGACACACATTATCACACTTACTAGATACATCTGGGTCCTCAACAAGCCGCTTCCCCAATCATGTAGGGGGCAGGTCCACCTGTAAGACATGAATGGTAAACCATGCTTTGTGTCAAATCATAGTCACTCTGAGTGGACAACAAATTTCAGTGTGAACTAGGTGAGAGGAGTGAGCTAGTAATCCTAGTGGAAAACAGTGGAACAGACACACCACTACGATCACACAATGACACAGACACTCAGGTGAGTTAGAGCCATGCATCTGAACAGTAACACTGGGCCAGAGACTCATGTAGTGCTACACCCTGCAACATCCATATGTAGGCCATCTATAGAAGATGGAACAACATGGTATAAAGGGGAGTTGTGTAAAAAAACATGACACTACTCTGGTGCTTTTGACTTATGACTCCGGTACTCAAGCATGTCCTGCAAGGGACCCAGAGGCGCTTTGTGATAGACATGCCGCTCAACTTTAAGTCTGAAATTATCATGCGTTGATTAATCCATGACTGATGTGGCAAAGTTGTCTAATGGTATAAAATGCCCCATAGTCATTGCTCCTTAAGGCGGGTAAACCCTCTTTGCTAACATAATGGCTAGGGCAGAGGTCATGTGCATGAAATGTTGACAAATTGCGCTATGCAAGCATTGCGCCACTTTGTTGACACAATCCAGGGAGAATATGGTAGGGTGGTGGTGCCTTGGCATTTCATACATGAGACTATGCCAGGGCACAGGTGTCGCTATGGCCTCTGAAATGTGTGCCTTCATGATGGTTGTGCAGGACTCCTCAGACATCTGACCTGCATTGGTATCATTGTTGGACATGTGAACTCCAGGGCTAGACTGGTACAGATACACTTCATTCTGGTTGCATACAACCTGTCCACAAACCTTGCATGCATCACTCCAACTCATCTGCTACTGTCATTTAAGAGCAGTGAGCAGTCAATAGTATGCCAATGGGAGACTCACCAACAGGGCCATCGATCTCAATCCCAAGGTGGTCGAGCAGATCCTGCTCCCTGGCCACCAGATCTGCCCAGCGATGTTATAGCTGGTGCTCATTTCTGCCGGTCCTGTAGACTCGCTTTAGGTGGTGGAGCACCTTGCCCCACTGCAGCCGCCTGGCCTTGGTCGGGTATCCCTGGATGACCCGGCCACCCATCTCAAGCATCATTGCCAGGTAGTGGGATACCAGCCATACAAATCCACCTAGCTCATCCTCTAACATCCGTGTCAACCTCCCAATACCAGACATGTTGAATATGGTCACAGTTGACCCCAAATACCAAGAAATAAAAAAATAAATGGAAACTTAACCCCACCAACTTATCCCAACTATCCCAAATGAGTAACTACCCCGGACAGACACCCCACAGTACAAATACAAATATAGACAAAAAACACACAAAACCACAACTACTGGGACAAAATGCACACAATATATAACAGGACACGACAGGAGGGACACCACAAACTTCAATGCACAACCAAGATTCAACCACCAGCTCCAAAACACAACCATGCAGTCACAAAGGCACAGACTGTAAAGAGAAAGTGAAACTACACCCACTGTACCATGCTTGTAGACAGGATTTCCTCTTACACCACTTCCTGTCCCCGTGCGTCACGTATTTCAGTTATCCGTGTATTTATTTGACACATTTGACATCTGTGTAGGTTTTTTAGACACATAACGCATGTGCATTGTTTAAATTGATGCATGACAGTTATGTGTCGATTTCACTGAAGGCAGCATTGAGAGGAGTGCAAAGGTGGAATTCACGCTAAGGGCCCATGTGTCATTTACTTTGCGTTTGTGGATGTTTTAGATGCATTTGTGGCATATTTTTTGACTCATTTCCTGATTCTGTGTTTTTTTGCATTGTCCTTAGATGCACCCTGAATCAACATACATATGCCATGGTCTGTGCTGCAGTGTGGCATATTGGGGATGGCCACATGTGGTGGCCCATGCAACAATGTGGTAAGGGTGTGATTGGTCTGTTCCACCAATGTGTGTGTTACAGAGTCAACAGCATGCAAATTATTGTACATCGTGCATATGTATGCATGTGTGACAACAGTGTATCCACATATGTTTGGCATCCAGTACAATGCAATAGTTCTGATTTGTGACTGTGGGGGTCATTCTGACCCTGGCGGTCATGGACCGCCAGGGCCAACGACCGCGGAAGCATCGCCAACAGGCTGGCGGTGCTTCCATGGGCATTCTGACTGTGGCGGTACAGTTTCAGAAACGGGAAACCGGCGGTGTCCCGCCGGGTTCCCGCTGCCCCTGGGAATCCTCCACGGCGGCGCTGCAAGCAGCGCCGCCATGGGGATTCCGATCCCCTTCCCGCCAGCCTGGTTATGGCGGTTTCCACCGCCAGAACCTGGCTGGCGGGAACGGGTGTTGTGGGGCCCCTTGGGGCCCCTGCAGTGCCCATGCCATTGGCATGGGCACTGCAGGGGCCCCCTAACAGGGCCCCACATAGATTTTCAGTGTCTGCGTGGCAGACACTGAAAATTGCGACGGGTGCAGCTGCACCCGTCGCACCCCTTCCACTCCGCCGGCTCCATTCGGAGCCGGCATCCTCGTGGAAGGGGGTTTCCTGCTGGGCGGGCGGGCGGCCTTCTGGCGGTCGCCCACCAGCCCAGCGGGAAACTCAGAATGACCGCCGCGGTCTTTCGACCACGGTACGGTCTTCTGGCGCTTCCCGCCAGGCCAGCGGCGTCCACGGCCGACGGGGGTCAGAATGACCCCCTGTGTATTGTGTTTTCGTATGTGATGTGTGATGTTGTCATACAGAGCATAATATTTAAAGCTACATAGACAGTTCAGACATTGTTGATGATGGGTGAACCAATGCTACCTAGGAAATATTACCCATCAGCTGTCTCCTTATGTAGATTTGCAGTTTATGGAGACTTGTGTGAAGCCTGCATATTTGTTTGACATGTGTACATCGTTCATACATAGTGTGTATGACACACTCTGCCTACATTCCACCCAGAAAATGTTTTGATCACAAAAGTTTGATTAAACTTGTTGCATTTACCAATGGTTGTTGGTTTTGTGTGGTGGACCTGCAGCCCTAGCTGCATATGATCTCATCCATACTGATGTGCAGTCCACAGACGTGTCCATGCAATGTGTGAGGTCATGTGTACCCTGTGTCAGGATTGGGCCCCATGGCAGTCGCAGGACAGATTACCATGGATAGACTGCGCAGGCCCAACTTCTTCCATTGCTTCTTATACTTGGGTAAATCATGTTGACCATCATTACCAATGAGGTAGCCCCCTTGTCACACATATTCCATGCAGCCATTGAAACTCTAACACTGAGTTGTGACAGTGTTATGTTCCAACATGACTACATTTCTATTTTTGGACATCCACTACCTCATGTGTGGGCCCCTTGCATACATCCTATTTGGACATGATGTAGTTGTGTGTGATGAACTATTGATTAACAAGCTGGCAACGTCGATGTACAAAATATGTTGTGTGTCCATAGATTGTGTCCTTCAGTTTTCACATACCAGTGATGAGGCTGTTAGTGATGTGGGTGATGGTGGCAGTACAATCTTACACATCACATATGATGTTGCAACAGTCCTTGTCAGATTCATATTTGTAACATGCACCCTGAGGTTAGACTCAAATTCCTATGGCATATGTAGTGGAGATTAAAGAGACCAAAGCAGCATTGGTTGTATGAGTGAAGTGTTTATTTACAAAATTGACAAGGTGAATTGAGTGGTTCTTAAGAGTAAAAGTTCTCAAGTATGTGCTATCTCCGGCATACCACAGCAGCTGTGTTGTGCTTTTTCCTCTCCATATCGTCACCACTATCCTCCTCCTCCTCAGGCAGGTCATCAACCTGGTCATACATGGAACTTTCATCTGCACACATATGTTGTGCAGGATAGCACATGTTAGGATGATTTTGCACACAATGTGTGAGGCATGTAGGAGACTGCCTCCTGTGAGGTCCAGGCACGTCAATTTTGATTTCAGTATGCCAAATATCCTTTCAATTATATTGTGTGTCTTACGATGTCCCTCATTGTATGTATGCTCTGCTACTGTGCTTAGGTTTGCAAATGAGGTCATCATCTCTGGCTGTATGCCATAACCCTGATCCACTGCAAAAGTTAAAAGGTGTAAGTTGTTATTTAGGCTTGCAACAGGTTTGTCATGTAGCATGGCAGTTGTTATTTTGAGTTGGTTGTGACTCATACGTGTTTGTGTTATGGTGTGAGTTCCTGGCCTTGTGCAAGGTTTTATTAGCACTGTGTTGTTGAACATGACAATCTTGGGTATTGGCTCATGGACCTGGGACATATGATTTGGAATCATAACTGAATAACTAAATATAATTTGCCCCCTAGGGGAGCGACCCTTGCCTAAGGGGTCGCTCCTCACCTCAAAAATACCAAAAAAATGCCTTTAAAAAAATGCCCCCCTGGGAGCGACCCTTGCTCAAGGGGTCGCTCCCTCATGCCAATTTCATTTAAAAAAAATCCCTGGCGTCTAGTGGGCGTTTTAGCAGCCGGATTGCTTGCAATCCGGCTGCTAAAACGCTGAGAGAGACTTCAAAGGGAAGGAAATAACTTTCCTTCCCTTTGCAGCCTCTCGGCCTCTTCCAGCGCGATGGGAGGAGGCCTTGTGACAATGAGTACGCGATCGCGCGCTGACGTCACAGGGGGCCTGGGGGGGGGGTCAGAGGTTGAAGGGGAAGTGCTTCCCTTTCCATCCCTGCCTTGGGGGGGTGGGAGGGAACCCCACAGAGGGAGCGCTAGCGCTCCCTCTGGGCTCTGTGCCCAGGACGTAATGGTTAAGTCCTGGGCACACGAGCACTGTGCCTCAGGACATAACCATTACGTCCTGGGCATAGAAGGGGTTAAATGCAGAGAAATGCTCACTTTCTAAAAGTGGCATTTCTAAAATAGTAATATAAAATCCAACTTCACCAGTCAGCAGGATTTTGCATTACCATTCTGGCCATACTAAATATGACCCTGTTACTCCTTTCAGATCAGACTTTACCACTCAAACAGTATATGAGGGTAGCCCTAATGTTGGCCTATGAAACGAGCAGGTCTCACAGCAGTGAAAAACTAATTTAGGAGTTTTACACTACCAGGGCATATAAACTACACAGGTATATGTCCTGTCTTTTATCTACATAGCACCCTGCCCTATGGAATACCTAGGGCCTACCTTTGGGGTGACTTATATGTAGAAAAAGGGGAGTTTTGAGGCTTAGCAAATACTGTTAAATGCCAAGTCGAAGTGGCAGTGAAACTGCACACACATGCTGCAGGCCCACTAGTAGCATTTAGTCCATATGTCCTGGGAACATGTAGTGCACTTTACTAGGGACTAGTAAATTAAATAAGCCCATTGGGTATGAGCCAATGTCACCATGTTTTAATGGAGAGAGCACATGCACTTTATCACTGGTTAGCAGTGGTAAAGTGTGCAGTGTCCAAAAACCAGGAAAAACAGTGTCCAAAAAGTGGAGGGAGGCGGACAGAATGTTAGGGGTGACCACCCTAAAGCTGTTAGGTCTAACAGTATCATATTGTGTCAGGATGATCAACATTACTACCAGTGTCTCTCCTATCTTCCAAAACATGAATCAGCATTTATACTGTCAACACATGCACAGTGCAGGCTATGGGATGGAGTTCATCTACTAAGCAAATGTGTCCCTTAGCACTGTGCATGCAAGGTCATTGATGTCCTAAATACTCCTACATAGTCCCACTATGGCACCCACGATCTGCACTGTCTAACAGTGACGCTGCCCCGTGGTGGGCCATTTATTGTTTATGGTACAGGCATGAGAGTGTTGTGGATCAGTAAGTGGTGCATGTGAGGTGGCACTACATTAGGTGTGGTGACACTTCTCACAAATCTGGCACATGGTATATGATGGCTGTTAATGTTATATTCCTATGTGTGTAACCCAATGCATCAGGCAGATGTATATGCACACTACAGGTAAGTCAGATATGTGTTGATGAGATGTAGTTCGTATTGGCACCAGTTGTTTGGCATTTGAGGGGTCATTACAACCCTGGCAGTACAAGACCGCAAGAGCTGAAATGACGGAAGCACCGCCAACAGGCTGGAGGTGCTTCCCTGGTCATTACAACCGCGGCGGAAGCGCCGTGGTTGCACCGCCGGGGCCGGCGGTTTCCTGCCACAATGGCCCCGGTGGTAGTAATCTGCCAGGGCAGCGCTGCTAGCAGCGCTGCCCAGGGGATTCCGAGTCCCCCTACCACCAGCCTTTTCCTGGCGGTTTGAACCGCCAGGAAAATATTGGCGGTATGGGGAGTCGCGGGGCCCCTGGGGGCTGTGCAGACAGTAAAAAGCGCGACGGGTGCAACTGCACCTGTCGCACGGCGGCAACACCGCCGGCTCCATTTGGAGCCGGCTCCTATGTTGCGGCCGAGATCCCCGTTGGGCCGGCGGGGATCTCATAATGACCACGGCGGGGTGCAGCTGCATTGGCGGCCGCCCGGCGGTCAGATCTTGGCGGGCGGCCGTAGCCGCCCTCCAAGGTCATAATGAGGGCCTTGATGTTTGTTCTGGCAGAGACTTGAACGGCATGATTTCATGGATCTGTGCCTATGTGTGACTTACATTACATGAGCATGGTGTATGCCTTTGACATTGCTGTGCTATTCTTTGTTTCTGTACTGTGTGTGTGAAGTGTACATAGTAAGGAACCTATGGGCACTTGTAGTGGTTTGTGAACATCTTCTGTTAGTAAAGGGTACATATCTCCACCTGTCAAGTTGTGGGTGTGTTACGTACATGAGGGTGTATGTGTTTGTGGTGTGCACTGATTGTGCTGTACTACAGCATGGTGCATATGTGTTGTTACCTGCACATCTGTGTTACCTTGGCTATGTGTTTTTGGAATGGTGTATGTCTTGAGTGTCCTACAGGGTTGGTGTATTGTGTGTATATTGCTAGGTTTGTTGACTTAACAACAAGTAGGCCATTTCCATATTGGCCATCCTGGAAGTGTTTGGTGATTCTGCTGTGTCAGAATATGAAGGCTTCATGGACACTCCCAGGATACTTGGCCAAAATGTTGGTGAATAGCCACCGGTAGTCTACTATGGCCTGCACATCTATGGAATGCTCTGATGCTGCAGGTCGAACAAGTCGGATATGGGTGCAGTCAATTGCACCGAGCACATGTGGGAAGCCAGCTAATTGGTAGAACCCCTGTTTTATCTCCTGCTGCTTTTGCTGGATGTTGGGGAAACTGATATGGTGGAGTGTCAGAGAGATAATTGCATCTAACACCTTTGGCAGGAACCCTTGAGAATGACTGTTGTGACACACCAGCAACCAAGGCACACATTGTTTGAAATGTGCCACTTGCCTTCATGTGCAGGACAGCCAGCAGCTTTGTCACAGGTGGTATATTATGTGGCCTTCTGCAGGCTGGCTGTGATCTGTGGCTCAATGTGGTGCAGCAGGTGTAGTATGGCTTGCCAGTTGAGTCTGTATGTCCTTATGATATCTTGTTCCCCGCGGCCAAGAAGGTTTGTCCTATTTCTAAATACCCTCTCCTCCTTTTTGCGTTGCCTTTGTGGGCCCGTTGTGGGGGTTGTGGTTGCTGCAGTGGTGGTGGTTGCTGTTGTTGTTGCTGTCCCCTGCGTCGTCTCAAAAGCTGGAGCAGTAGGACTTCCATCTTGTCCTGTGGGTTGGTAATGTTGCTACTGTGTGTTTTCCTTAATTAGTGGTGTGTGGGCCTCATTTTAACACTTGGTCTGACCCAGGCGTTTAAATTTGATGCAAATCAAAGTTATCGTCATTTTTTGGGTCCGCATCCCACCTGTACGTCATTTTTGCCTGGGTGGATAAATATGGCACTAGGGGCTTAGATTTTTTGGATGGGAATGCCTACCTTGCATCTTTTTGACGCAAGGTAGTTTCACACAGCCCAAAAATGACGTTAACTCCAATATTTTGACACTAGACGGGTATAGCATCAAAATATCAATATGAGTTAAGTTTGTGCTGAATTAAAGTTAAACAAATGATGCTAATTCAGCGCAAACCAAGTATAAATATTGGCCTAAGTTTAGTAGATAAGCATCCAAAATGGGCTACTACCCAGTCATTCAAAAATGTATATTTTTTTCAAAAGTATACTGCATAAAATAAACATTGTTTGACTGTAATGCAGCCTGTTTATATGTGGCGGGTATTTTTTATGGTGCCAATTTGCTGAATTGGTTTTCCTTTTAATTCTAGGGACTGCCAGAAGAAGGCAGATCAATTAAATTACTCAAAATATGACCCTCATTACAACCCTGGCGTTAAATCCCGCTTTCCGCCGTGCAGAAGACCGCCAACATACCGCTGCGGCCTCAGAATTCCACTACAGGTATTACGGCCCACATCTCGTAATCCACCACAATACAGACACCCACACAAGTCCGCCACACCAAAGGTCAGTGATAAACTGGCAATACCAAAACCTACACCATCACGCCAACAAGAATACGCCCACACTATCATGACCCACGAATCAACGCAGCGGTCATTCAACCGCGGTAAACCATTGGCGGTACACACCTCCATGCTCAAAATACACACACATTTACAAAACACAACCACATTGGACAATTCAAAATACACACACCTGATAGAGATACACACACCACACCCACACACCCAATCCAATAGAAAGCACACACCCACATCACCCACAAACCCTTATAACCTAAAATTTCGAAGAAGGCTAGAGAGAGAGACTACCTAAAACAACACCTGCATCCATAGACACACAACACCATCACTTACACAACATCCACGCACCTCAAAAAACGCACACCAACACATCCCCTCACACATCACAACAGACACCACCTCACACATCACCCACACCACATCATGGCACCTCAAAGACACCCCAGGTTCTCTGAGGAGGAGCTCAGGGTCATGGTGAAGGAAATCGTACGGGTAGAGCCACAGCTATTTGGATCACAGGTGCAGCAGACATCCATTGCAAGGAAGATGGAGCTATGGCGGAGAATCGTCGACGGGGTTAACGAAGTGGGACAGCATTCAAGAACACGGGATGACATCAGGAAGAGGTGGAACGACCTATGGGGGAATGTACGTTCCATGGTATCCAGACACCAGATTGCTGTACAGAGGACTGCCGGTGGTCCCCCACATCCTCCCCCACAACTAACAACATGGGAGGAGCAAGTCTTGGCAATCATGCATCCTGAGGGCCTCGCAGGAGTAGCAGGAGGACTGGACTTTGGTAAGTCAAATCTTTACTACTTTATCCCCCCCACCCCACCTGCATGCCATCACATACCGCCACCCTTCCCCACGCACCCATTACCACAACAACCCACAGATACCCCACTAACAAGCCCACACATCCCAAAACCAAGCCCTTCATGTAACACCAATGCATGGACACCCATTACCAAAGCATGTCCAGTAGAGAGACTCACTCATACCCCAAAATCACCAATCACACATGGGCCACGGCAATAAAGCAAGCACAGGAGTAGAGGGTCACTCTCCCATTGCATACGATGGCACACACAGATACAATAACTATGCATTTACACCCCAACAGGACCCCTACCTAACATCACCGGACAGGAGGTGCCAGACATATCCAGTCCCCCCACAGAAGAGGCCCACAGTGACGACAGCAGCTCTGCACGCCTGGATCAAGATGACCAGCCCGGCCCATCAGGGACCTCGGACAGTCGGTTCCCCTGACACAGTCACAAACAACCAGTGAACCTCCTCCCTTAGGAAACACCACCACAGCACCCACCCAGCAGGCCCATCCCTCTGTCCCCAGGACACATCAATCAGCAGTGTGTCCACCACTACAGGGAACCCACCCAGGCAACCCCACTAACACAGGACGATTATGGACCTGGGGGCAGTGGCAGTGGGCACACGGTTCAGGGGACAGAGGCACAGGATAACAGGGAAGCTGGGAGGACTGCTGTGCGACAGGGGGAGGACAGGCCCAGGGAACAGACACTCCACGAGGCACTCTCCAACATCATAGGAGATTACCACCATTCACAGGAGACCATGGGCACGGCACTGACCAAGTGTCAGGAGACCCAGTGGCTGCAGGAGTAACACTACCTGGGGATCAGGGAGGACTTGAACTCCATCAACACCACCATGGTCACCCTTGCAGGGGTGCTGGCAGACCTTCTCAACAACAGGAGGGACACGCTGGCACACCAACGGGCCCCTGACACTAGCCTGGATGATGAACAGCCCTCCACCTCCGCCAGCGCTGGTGGACAGGAGGCACCGCCACAAGAACAACAGGCCACCAGCACCCCACCCCCTGCAGATGGAGAACCACCTCCCAAACGGTCCCTGAGATCAGGAACAAAACAGAGAACATTGCCAAGACCCCCGCCAGGAAATAAGACCCCCCTGAATGTCACCCTTCTGTCCCACTTTGTCACCCTGTCCACTTTAAACTGCCATTGCTCCACTTCCTATGCCCCTTTGGAAAATGCACCTGAGAAACAAATAGACTGGACTCTGCCATGGGCATTCCTCCAACATCACCCAAGCCCATTTTACAACCACCCCCACTTATTTGCACAGAAATAAACACACTTCAATCACAAAACAATATGGAGTCGATCTGTGCTTTCACAAATGTGTAATTGCAATATCTTTGGAATATAGCAATGTCAATGTACTTGTTCACATACCAATGTAACACAGCTGTAGGCCAGCAGTAAGCATAGCAGAGGGCACAAAGTGGGACCCAGATCTGTGAAATGGAAAGCCAAAGTGACAAGTCAGTGTCCATACACTGAGTGAATATGACAGACTTATGCTAGCTCCAACAATAGTATGAGATGTGGGAAGCAGTTACATCTTCTTACCTGTGTCTCACTGGAAGTATTGCATGATGATGTTGTTTCGGTTGTCGACATCCTCTTCTTCTGCCTCCTCTTCTTCATTGTCCACAGGATCCACAGCTGCCACAAGACCACCATCTGGCCCATCCTCCTGCAGAAAAGGCACCTGCTGTCGCAAAGCCAGGTTGTGCAGCATAAAGCAGGCCACGATTATCTGGCACACCTTCTTCGGTGAGTAGTATAGGGAACCACCTGTCAGATGGAGGCACCGGAATCTGTCCTTCAGGAGGCCGAAGGTGCGTTCTATAATCCCCCTAGTTCGCCCATGTGCCTCATTGTAGCGTTCCTCTGCCCTTGTCCTGGGATTCCTCACTGGGGGTCAGTAGCCATGGGGTAACCAGAGTCACCTGCAAATGTCGAGGGACAACTGTTAGACACACACTAACCCTTAGGGACGACCCCATACCCAGACACCTATGTCAACTGTATTGGGACCTTAGCCTCACCTATTAGACACACCCGGTGCCTCTGGAGTTGCCCCATCACATAAGGGATGCTGCTATTTCTCAAGATGTAAGCATCATGCACAGAGCCAGGATACTTGGTATTGACATGGGAGATGTACTGGTCTGCCAAACACACCATCTGCACATTCATCGAATGGTAGCTTTTCCGGTTTCTGTACACCTGTTCATTCCTGCGGGGGGGGTACAAATGCCACATGTGTACCATCAATGGCACCAATGATGTTGGGGATATGTCCCAGGGCATAGAAGTCCCCTTTCACTGTGGGCAAATCCTCCACCTGAGGGAAAACGATGTAGCTGCGCATGTGTTTCAGCAGGCCAAATAACACTTTGGACAACACGTTAGAGAACATTGGCTGGGACATCTCTGATGCCATGGCCACTGTTGTTTGCAAAGACCCACTGGCTAGGAAATGGAGTACAGACAGGAACTGCACTAGAGGGGGGATTCCTGTGGGATGGCGGATAGCTGAAATCAGGTCTGGCTCCAACTGGGCACACAGTTCCAGGATTGTTGCACAATCAAGTTTGTTTGTGATTATGATGTGTGTCTCTTCCATTGTCGACAGGTCCACCAGGAGTCTGTACACCGGAGGATGTCGCCATTTCATCACCTGCCCCAGCAGACGTGCCCTATGGAGGAGAACAGCGAGCAGAGAGTCATCCAACACTGAGGTATCACAATCTGTTATTTGCTTAAACGTTTGTAATTTGCAATGTGCTGGTATCTGTCTGTATTCCCGGCCCAGATAGGTGTGATGCAGTTTTTATCCATCCCATGTGGCCCCCTGAAATGGCGGCTGCCTGACCTGTAAGGTGTGACAAGGGGAAATGAGGTAACTGCGCTGGCGTTGTACACTGTCGCAGTGGGCGATCGAAGACCGCGGTGCAATTCTGCATTGCTTAACATTGGGCCCTATGGGTCCCAGGAGACAATGACGATGTACGCCGGCAGTGACGGTACGCACCGCCGCGGACGTGACCGCCATTTTCTGTCTGTTCACTCACTTGATACCTGATCTTCAACAGGAGAGGACCTACGCTGCAAGTGCTGCTGTGACCTGTGTCTGGAAGCGACGATGGCTACAATGTCTGGGGAAAGGGCCCCTGCCTTCCCTTCAGAGGAGTTGGAGAAACTAGTGGATGGGGTCTTCCCTCAGTACATGCAACTGTACGGTCCTCCAGACAAACAGGTGAGTACACTGTGAGCATGCTGCGTGGGCAATGCCTGTTTTGAGTGGTGTGGATGGATGATACATGGGGGGGGGCTGAGGCCTGCATGTGCGGATGGTGAGTGTATCTGTGTCAGGGCATGGGTGGGAACTGGTGGGCAATGAGTATGACGGTCCAGATGGGTGAGTAATTTCCTTTCCCCCTGTACCATTCCTATAGGTCAGCGCCCACCAGAAGAAGGGTATTTGGTGTGCCATCACCAAGGACGTCCAGACCCTGGGGGTCTACCATAGATGGAGCACCCACTGCCGTAAAAGATGGGAGGACCTGCGCCGCAGGAGCAAGAAGACGGCGGAGGCGCAGCTGGGGATGGCCTCCCAACGTGGAAGGAGTGCCCGTCGCACCATGACCCCCCTGATGTAACGGATCCTGACAGTGGCCTATCCGGAGTTGGATGGGCACTTCAGGACATCACAGCTGCCACAAGAGGGTGAATACACTCTCATTCAGCTGACTCTGCGCGCATTACGAGGTGTCTGGGTGGGGGAGGTGGGCAGTGGGTTCCTCTAGGCCAGTGCGAACTTGGTAGGCAAGCTCCCTTGTGCGGCAGGCTCTGTGGCACCCCAACCCCACTAGTGGTAAGTGCCATCTACACCTAGTCAGGCTCCTGTGACTCCCAGGTGTGCAGCAATTGGGCTTAGGACTCGTACCCCATGGGCATGCACAGAGGGCTGCTCCGTGTGTGTTGTGTCCGCCAACGGTAGGGGTGTTGCATGCACTGAACATGTTTTTCTTCTGTCTTTCCCCCCTTTTTGTTGGCTCCCTGATCTTGTGTGCAATAGCATCATCAGGCGAGGAGCAGTGGCACCGGAGCAGGAGGGAGCTGCAACCCACATGGTCCAGGAGGGTGAATGTACGGAGTCTGAAGCAACCAGTGGGACGGAGAGCGAGGGGAGCTCCACGATGGGGACAGGAGCATACACCAGTGACAGCGACTCCTCCTCTGATGGGAGCTCCCTTGCGGTGTAGGCCACCTCTGTGCCCACCGCATCAACAGGTACAGCCGCCGCACCCCCTTCCAGCACCACCCTCCCAGCAGCCCCTCAGCGTGTGTCCCGTGCCCGCTCACCCAGGAGGGTGGGCATCTCCTTCACCCCAGGCACCTCAGGCCCTGCCGCAGTCAGCCCTGCTGCCCTCAGTGAGGAGGCTATTGACCTCCTGAGATCCCTCACTGTTGGACAATCTACCATTTTGAATGTCATCCAGGGTGTTGAGAGGCATTTGCAACAAACAAATGCATACCTGGAGGGCATTCATTCTGGGCAGGCCGCCCAACAGAGAGCATTTCAGGCTCTGGCCTCAGCACTGATGGCGGCCATTGTCCATGTGTCCAGCCTCCCCCTCCAACTTCCTGTACCTCAGCCTATTTCAAGCACACCATCAGACCAGCATGCACACTCATCAACACACAAGAGTGGGCATGCCAAACATAAGCACCACACATCCCACAAGCACTCACACAAGCACCATACCCATGCAGACACAGCAACATCCACTGCCTCCATTGTGTCCCCCTCCTCCACGTCCTCCTCCTCCCTCCCTGTCTCGTCTCCACTCACACCTGCATGCACTACCTCTTCATCCACTGCCTCCATCACCAGCACTGAAGAACCAGAACCTTATGGGCCTGGCGGCGCAGGGTACGCCTGAAATCTCCTTGGATTCACCTGCCTCAACTAACAGAGACACGGGACACTCTGTCAGGCGTAAAAGATCAGATTTTATTAGCTGCAGCTAGTACAGTTGTCCAAGAAGTACACAAGGTATGTTCTCAGGAGACTGCCACTTTACTTTGTGGCGCACAATCTTATATACCGTATAAAAACCATTTATTAACTACATACACTCCCAGAACACATAGAAAGGAGCCAGTAAGAATAATGTAAAGAAAGAACAGAGCCAATAGAAATGTCGGAAAACAAGACAGCACCAATAGAAGGAATTGGAAAACAAAGTATCAAGTGACTTAAGGTTGCCTCCCCTCCAGCTGTGTTTGTCACCCCTCCCTTGAACTAATTCATTAACCGATCCACAACGAAGTTGCATGTGGTGCGATAAGTTTGTGTGCGTTTGGAGGACAGTTGTGAAATGAGAGAATACTAGCAAAGGACAGCGAAGGCCAGACGATAAGATAAGATCGGCGGAGAATAGTGTGAGCCTACAGATAGTTGAAACAAGGATTAGAAAACCAGACAGGGATTAGTGTACTCGGTCAGACCTTAATACCAGCCTTGTAAAGATAGAGGCAGAAGGCTGTTTTGAACACCATGTTGCAGAATAAGCAGAAAAGGCAGAATGGACTTCGTTCGCTGTGCTGCCTGAGTGAAGGCAACATAAAATGGCGGCGGGCCACAAAATGGCGGGTCGATACGATCGTATTAAAAATCGAATTTCCTCAGACCCTCCTTTTGCCAGAACTCAGGCAAGATACACAAACTCATGTTAATCTGAGTCGATGTCTATGGCCATGAGGTCATCAAGCTGTTGCTGTACCATCATTTTGATATTCTCTGCTCTTTGTGACTTGGGTTTGGGAATACATGCAGTAGCACATAGGTTGCAGATGGCAGGACCGCAGTGCATACAAAGACAACAAGAGAATATAAAAGCTAAAATTACTCCAAAGAATGTCAATACCTTCCAACCCCATTTGGACAGTAATCCCCAAAACCACTCTGAAAAGGACCAATCTCCTTCGTCCTGATGAATCGACTCGGAGATTATGTGTAACTTAGAGATAGCTTGGTATACTGTCGGAGCGTCATTAGGTATGAAAATACAGCAACTTGATCCGATCAATTTGCATACTCCACCACGGTCCGCAAGAACAAAGTCTAAGGCAACACGGTTCTGCAAGGTCATAAGACGATCAGCCTGTAGTTCAGCTGTAATGTTACTTAAAGCTCCTACAGTGATGTCTATGGTGGTTTCTACGACACGAACCAATTGCCTTATATTTCTGCTGTTGGCCATTGGACCCCAGAAGGGAAGAAATCCTTTGAGGAAATCTCCTCCCTCTTGTCCTGCTGTGTCTTTCGAATCCACAATCCCTCTGCCATATCTATTTTTATGATGGTTCGCAGGAGCGGTGTATGTAGGGGGAAGAAGAAAGGCTATATAACAAGTACCAGAGAAATCAGCTGGCAACCATGTATAAGCCCTATCGTGGCAAACGAAGTATGTACCTTGAGATGGTACTAACGGCAGTGAATTCAGGGCTGAATAAACATATGTATGGGAACATAAACTTTCTCTTTGTCCGGTGTTTGGAGTTCTACCATTTATTTGCAGACAGAAATTTCCTTGTTGGGGTATGACCCGTATCGGAGGAGATTTTCCTTGCTTAACCTTATCATTGAGGCTGGAAATGTAATTAGTTATGTTCCAATTGGTATATGCTTTTCTTTCATCTATGGAAGCTTCACTTTTTTCCATGATTTTAGCCATAGCTACCATTCCCTTTATCAATAAACTATGACTGAAATCTGAACCAACACTATGTGAACTGACAGGTTGTTTAATTTTACTTTGATATGCATTATTGAAAATGACAAAATAAGCCCAAGCGGAACCTTCATAGGAGAATGGAAGAACTAAATATGGCATTCCTTTTTCTACCGTATGTGGTATGAGTCCACACACCCAACAGTCAGTTGTATTGATCACTAACTGATGTTGATGTAACAACTGGACGAAGGAATTGTTAAAGTATTCAGTTCTTCTGATGAGTTCATGCTGGGGAAGAGTGTGAAATAGGTGCGGAGAGATAGTAGAAGAAGATGTAGAGGTAGGAGAAGAGACAACTTTTTGCTGCAGAGTAATAATGATCCAGTTTACAGATGCCAAAAGAATACACGACAATATAATGACGCATAGAGCAATACTACAACGACTATATATTTCTTTACAATTATTCTTTACATTTTTACTTTCTCTTTTATCTAATGTAGCCTCCATCTTTCTAAGTGGATGCTCACGGCAATCTTCCTCAATCACTGTAGTCACGATTATCTACCGTCCTATGACACTGTGAGGTCCTGCATGCCTATTGCCACTTACTGAGGTCGTAACTAAGACTCCTACCGTGACCCTGCAACCGGGATAGAGTACTACATAGGAGATAAATTTACAAGTTCTTTGGTCTTGGTCTCAAATTATAGCGTTCCTGTCCAGAGGCAGTCTGGTTTTGAAACAATGTTCCTGGATTTGTCGTGTTCAAGCGACGATGCGATGGTATTGCTTCTTGAAGGATGTCGTCGTCCTCTTTCTCAGAAAGTGTTCCAATTAGACGCGCATCACTGAATGGTACAAATTGCGGAACTTTCTCACTTTCAGAGTCACTGATGCCTCTACGGACCCACTGATCGAAAGGCAAGGGCAAAGGCACTTTCTTGCAGTGCACGGCATGCACCCAGTTTTTCTTTCCTTCGACTTTAACTGCTGTTCTTGTGGTCAAAAGAACCAGGCGTGGCTCTCTCCATCTGGGCTCCAAATTTCTCTGTCGTTGGAAATTTTTCGTGCAGACCCAGTCACCTGGTCGGATGGAATGACCTGGGTCTGTGGAAGCCTCTGGTAGAGCACTCTGAACCTGTTGATGAAGAACACGCAATTTAGTTGTAAGGTCATGCAAGTAGTCAATCAACATCGGGTATGGCAAGTCTGAGTATTTCTTAGGGCGAGGAACTCCCCATACATTAGCTGGGCGACCAAATATCACTTCGTAAGGGCTAAGCCCCAAACGAGAGTGTACTGCTGTTCTGGTGGACAGAAGAGCCAATGGTAAAGCATCAGGCCAATTAAGTCCTGTGCTAGCTTGCACCTTAGCAATTTTAAGCTTCAAGGTTCCATTGTAGCATTCTACTAAACCAGCCGACTGTGGGTGATTCGCCGCGTGGAACTTCTGTTTTATGCCAAGACCTGCACAAACTTTTTGCATGACTTGACCCACAAATTCGCTCCCATTGTCACTCCAGACAATGCGCGGCAAACCAAACCTAGGGAAGAATTCTTTCAAAAGTATTTTGGCAGTTGATAAAGCAGTATTGTCCTTCAGAGGGTAGGCTTCTACCCATCTAGAAAAAGCACATACTACCACCAGAACATATTTGAGGTTGTTGCATCGTTCCATGTGAATATAATCGATCTGCAACACCTCAAATGGATATGTTGGAGGAGCAAAATGACCTGCTGGAGTTGGGGTTCCCTTTCCCGGATTGTACATCAAGCAAACAATACAATGTTTTACTACATTATTTGCACACTTTGGGATCCCCTCATTTTGCCACACTGGAGCCAGAAGCCTACATATTCCTTTTGCACTTAGGTGAGCTGGACCATGTGCCATAGTAACTACAGGTAGTACATAAGCATCTGGTAACAGCCAACGTTGATGTTCTGATAATTCAACCCAACATCCCATCTCATCTAACATTCCTGTACTTTCCTTCCACTTTCTCAACTCATTCTCCGTAGCCTCTCCTTGAATTGATTTCACACTCTCTACTGTATCTTCACACATTCCCTTTTCTCTTACGCAGTTTGCGGGACCTGCAACATACATTCGACTTGTGTTGTCTCTGGCTGTCTTTTTCGCTACCTCATCTGCAAATGCATTTCCTCGACCAACATCGTCCACAATCTTTTTGTGTGCACTACACTTCACGATCGCTATCTGAGTAGGCATTGTAAGTGACTCAAGAAGTTCAGTCACTAATTGACCATGTTGTATCTTAGTACCATGGGAAGTAAAGAATCCTCTTTCCTTCCATAAACGCCCAAAGTTAAACGCTACACCAAAAGCGTATTGGCTATCAGTGTACACGTTTACTCTTCTTCCTTTGGATAACACACACGCTCTAGTTAAGGCTATCAATTCAGCTGCCTGAGCTGAATTATGTCTAATGCGTGCTGTCTCCACAATCGTATGCAAAGTAGTAATAGCGTAGGCTGAAACTGTATCTCCATTCGGGAGCTTGAAACAAGAACCATCTACCCATAGTGTTCCATCTGGATTCACTAATGGCGTGTCTTTTAGGTCAATTCTACCCTTAGTCTCTTCTTCAGTACGGAGAAAACAATCATGCTGTTCAGAGACATCTCTCTCTTCTGGAAGAGGCAACAAAGTAGCTGGATTCAGGGTATTACATCGTTTGATGTGTATGTGACTAGCCAAAAGCGTCAGCTCATATCCGGACAACCGAGCACTCGTAAGATGCTGCGTTTTTGTCCTATTTAGTAAAGTATCCACTGCATGTGGCACCATAACAATGAGAGTATTATCTAGCACTACTCCAGCAGACTGTCGAATAGAAATTGCTGCTGCCGCTGTCGCCTTAAGACAACTAGGCAATGCTTTAGCTACTGGATCTAACGTAGCTGAGAAATATGCGCATGGTCGCTGTTGATCTCCAAAACGCTGCGTTAAGACTGACAATGCACAACCCTCTCTTTCGTGGACATAGAGCGTAAAGGGCTTACTGTAATCAGGAGTACCCAATACAGGAGCAGAACACAAAGCAATACGCAAATCAGTAAAACTCTTCTGACATTCGTCAGTCCACGGAAGAGGCTGAGGCGTATCTTTTAAAGTTAGCGCCAACAGCGGTTTAGCCAATAAAGAGAAACTCGGAATCCACTGTCTACAATAAGAAGTAATGCCCAAAAAGGCACGTACCTCTCTTTGTGTGGATGGCACTGACATTTGTGCAATTGCCTGAATTCGTTCGGGGGTCAATCGTCGTCCCTCCTTTGACAAGAGATGACCCAAATAAGTCACCTCGCGACAGACATATTGTAATTTAGAAGGAGAAACCTTGTGATTCAGATCAAACAAATGACGCAACAGTGCAACGGTCACGTTTTTGCAAATCTCCTCTGAATCAGCGGCAACTAATAAGTCATCCATGTACTGAATGAGAGCGGCACCGGACGGTAAGGAAAAGGCATCAAGATGACATTTTAGAGCTTGACTGTAAATAGAGGGACTTTCACAATAACCTTGAGGTGCGCGTTTAAACCGGAAGCTTCGGCCTCCGAGGGAAAAACCAAAAATATCTCTACTCTCTTCGGCGATGGGAATACTAAAGAAAGCATTCTTTAGATCAATAACTGAAAACCAAGTCGCTGTAGAAGGTATCATCGTCAACAGAGCAGTGATATCTGGGACTACAGGAAACTGCGGTACGACAATCTTGTTTACCTCCCGAAGATCAATTACAAAACGATAAACAGGAGGCTGAGAAGGATCAGTGCGTTTAAGAACTGGAAGAACAGGACTGTTACATGTATTTCCTCTCGTTTCCTCAACCACACCCTTCTGAATCAAATCATGGACAATTTCCAGAAGTGCTTTCTCACCTTCAGTAGAGATTCTGTATTGCGGAATACGTGGCATTTCAGCATTGGGCTTAAGAGTAACAACATAAGGTGGGATCTCAAGACAACCAACGTCATTCGGACCCGTAGCCCAAAGCGTTTCGGGAAGAGAAAGCAATTCAGGTGGGAATTGATCTTTTGATAAGTACATTGGACTAGTCATTTTCTGTCCTAGAGTGAGGTATACACCAGAAGGTGAACAATATATCGTAGCATGCATTCTTTTTAATAGATCTAAACCCAACAGATTTTCACCACAACCATTCGTCAGAAGAAGCGGAGCTTCTAAATCATAAGGGCCTATTGAAACAGGCAAAGGGCAAGAAACTGGATTGCGAACAGGGGCGCCAGAAAATCCTACAGATACATTCGTTAAGCCAGACAAAGGTGCGCCAGGGAGTTTAGAATGAATGATAGAGCTTCTCATGGCACCAGTATCTAAAAGAAATGGCTCTGAAACACCCATTGTAGTGACATTAACATAAGGTCCATTCTGATCCACTGGAATTGACGTAACCCCCTTACTTTGTCCATGGCTGTCCTATTCAAAATGAAGACTTTCATTCCCTCCTTCAATATACTGATCCTCACTGTAATACTGTGTAGACCTAACATTTTGCTGGTCAAAGTAATTTCCGGAATTTGAAGGAACAAAAGAACGCTGCTCTTGGGTTAACACACCTCGACCTCTACCTCTATTTGCTGACTGAGGACCACCACGACCTCGTGAAGCAGATGTTGCTCCATTACGCTGCAACAATGCCGGACAACTGTTCTTAAAATGACCTTCCTCCCTACAATAAGCACATTGATTGGGACCTAGCAAAGGTCTTGGAATGAATGGTTCAGGCTTTTGATACAACCTCTGAAACTGCGGAGGCTGTTGAAACTGAGGCTGAACATAACGAGGAGGATAAGCCTGTTGCAAGAGAACTTTAGTTTTTAATTCTTTCGTCTTTTTCTCTTGTTTTTCCCTTTCTTCTTTGTCTCTATTTTCATAATATTGTGCAGTAGCCAATATCTGGGCGGAAGAAGAAACTGCCCATGAACTCTCGGAGTCTTTTAGCTTGTGTGATAGTTCAGGAAGCAAGTTATATACGAACTTATCCACAAATAATCGCTGTCCCCCTTCTGTAGCCATATCTTGACCACTGTGATCAAGGAATGTCTCCTCGAATCGGGTAAAGAAATCGGAAACACTTTCATCTTTCTTTTGTTTACATGCTGCTAGCTTATCCCAATTAACTCTCAAAGCAGGCATCATTGTTTTCATTAATGTAATAATCCTACCAGGGAGTTCTGAGATCAAAGCGTCGGGCTTTGCACCACCTACTTGACCTCTATCTGCGGCAATAATAGCGTTCCAATCGCCGCCTAATTCTTGAGCGTGATCCTCTCTACGAATTTTAGCCCATATTGTCTGTGGAACTACATTTCCCATCAACATGTCAATATCTGCTAGATTCATAGTACATGCATCAACTGTTTGCGACAACTCTTTATAGTAACCAGCAGGATTTTTGCGTGGATCTGGTAGTGACTGTTTAAGTGCTAAAACTTCAGACCTTTTCCAGGGGACATGTACCCATATGCGCTGAAAATGCGCAGGAATAGCTGGATTAGCACCTGCTGCTGCAACTTCTTCCTTCCATATTGGAGAAACCTCTCTCATGGGATAGTTTTTCAGTGCTGTCCTAACTGAAGGATCAGAATCAGGAAAAGTCTGTGAGAACAATAGGGATCTGAAAGAAATAAGTGTTCTGACAGCGTTTTCAACCTTAGGACCCACAATAAGTCCTTTGTCAAAGTCAGCCTGAACATCTAACAGATCCTGTGGGACCGAACCCAAATTCATATCCTCCCATTCTTTAGCGAGAGTATCGCACATAACTTTAAAAACATATCTCTGCGTAGGTGCATTCCATTGCAGAAAGGTGGACATAATATCAGACGTACTATATTGGGGACCCTTCTTGATCCATCTACAAGCAAGTGAGTCCAATTTTTCTCGCTCTTCGGAGTCTGGGAATTGACTACGAGACTGTCTTCGAGAAAAAGCTGGAGACACATTTAAAGCTTCAAAGAAAGGTGATAAGAGACCAGAGACAGTATCTGCAAATCGCTTACGCATAGATGGAGAATTTGACATAAGGATAGGGGACAAGGTATTAGGTGAATTAACTAAAGGAGCATTAGGAATTGCCAAAGGAGCAGAAGGCAAAGGAGTTAAAGGCAAAGCTGGCATAGGCAATACTTGAGGAGGCAAATGTGGAAAAGCTGGAGCAGGCGGAAGCACAACTGGCGGCTGAACAGGCTGTAACATCGGGGGTGCATTAGCACCTTGTACATAGGGCGGAGGCAATTTCAATAAGTGGGACATTAAGGGATCTTCCTCAAAATCTTTTCTCTTATCAAGGGAAGAGATAGGCAACGTCGGATAGCATTTATCTATTGCCATTCGATGCTGTCTGTTGGAAAATGGGTTATTGATAGGGCAGGTAGGTACCTACACCTAGCAACAAGCCACAAACCTCCACAAAAGTACAGTTAGGTCTCAGTAAATTAATCCCAGCTCTACCCTTGGTAGCTTAGCATCGAGCGTCAAGGCTTAACTTAGGAGACAAAGTGTAAAGCATTCAAATATCACAAAACAGTAATTAAATAAAACACAGGAAACAGTTTAAAAATCCAAAACCAATTTATAAAAATAGCTTATATTTTTATCTTTAAAATGACACAAAAACGATTAAAATCGGTTCAGGGGAACCGGAGATATGAATTTTTAAAGTATTATTATTTTCTAGCGCATAGAAACAAAAAGCGCCAATCGGGTCATCTGGTTGCACCAGGACCGGGACAAAGTCAAACTTTCAGGCCGACCGCGATGGAGCCCTGCTCGGCTACAGGTCGCGGGAGGCCTCGGTTAAAAAGTTACCTTCTGACTTAGTCTTTATTTTGAAGTTTTTCTTCACCGGGACGAACCTGCCAGTTGGATCCGACCTCCTGGAGCCCTTGTCCGGATACGCGAAGTCGGTTTCCTCGGTGGTGATTTCTACCTTCGGACTTAGTCGTTTTTTCGAGATGAAAATCCTTCGACCGGGGTAAACCTGGATCTTGATCCGACGTCCGTGGAGCCCTTCTCGGATACGATGGCTGGAAGGTCCCGGTCAACTTTTTACGTTCGGACTTAGTCTCTTTTTCGGATGTTTTTCTTGACCGGGACGAACCACGAAGTCAGGCCGGGTCGCGGGTGAGGCAAGCCGGCTAGAATTTCCGCGTCGAGTCGGTCACTTTATGGAGCTTTTTTCTAAAATTTCTCCAATCTTTTCCAAACTTCTGGGGCTTCACCCAGATGTTCTTTTAAGGTTCTTTTGGGGTCCACAGCTCACCCCAAGGGTCCAGAAGTTCTGTGATGGTCCTTGGGAAGTGCGGACTTCAACTCCCAGAGTGCACCTGGCGCAAACTCCTTTTTGGCCACTGGACAGTGGTCAGCTGGTCGCTTTCTTCAGGAGTTGGTGCAGGGGACTCTGGTTTAGCAATTTTTCACCTGTAGCAAACAGGGAGTCCCTCCTTGAACCAGTTGAAGCCAGGCAAAGTCCTTCTTGTGGTGAAGCCCAAGTGTGCAGCTGGTGCAGTCCTTCTGAGTGCAGGGTCCAGGTGCAGGCCAGGGGTCCAGCAGGGCAGTCCTTCTTCTTCTTTAGTTCCTTTCTTGTTGAATTCTGGAGGGGATCTGAGGCGTGGGTGCAGGTCTGCCAGTTTTATCCTTGCTCCTGGGTGAAAAGCAGGGGGGCCCTGGTCCTCCAATCAGGGACAGGGTCGTCCCCCTGTGATGACCACTTCCTGGGAAGTGTGGCAAAAATCCATCCCAGAAGGCAATAGTCTCTAAAAATCCAAAATGGATGAATCTGATTTTTGGAGGAGAGATCTGGCTGAGCCCACCCACTGGTGTGGCTAAAAATCATAAACACACCCCTCTCCTGCCCTCTCCTAATCTAATCAAGGGGGCACCTAGCTGTCTGGGGTTGCAGGATGTGGGGGTGTTGCTGGGTGCTCCAGATGTCCTTCTCTGCCTTTGAAGACCAGTTTGGCAGCCCTCCCCCTTCCTGCTTCCCCATCTGCTGAGGGGAGATTCTCTCCCCCAAGCACATTCCTTTGTGTGAAGTCAGGCCACTTCACACCTCATTAAAGTAGCCTGGCAGAAGCTGCTGCAGGCTGGCCAATCAGAGCACAGCAGCAAAAACAATGCAGAGCTGAAATTGGCAACTTTTTAGGTAAAGTCTAAACTTTTTACCTGCACTAGTTATATTAAATCCAACAACTGGAAGTTGTGGGATTTATTATAACAATCAATTTGATACCAAATTCTTGGTATGTAACATTTAAGGAGACTTTAAAATTGTAAATAAAGTCTGCCCATTCTAGCCTATGAAGGCCATTTACTTCAATGAGGGAAAAACGAATTTGGCTGTTTTTACCTCACCAGGGCTTATAAATCTATTTTTATAAAGTCCCTGCTTATAGTTACATGGCACCCAGCCCTAGGGGCACATAGGGCACACCTTAGGGGTGACTTATATGTAAAAATAAGGTAGTTTAAGACTTTGGAATTACCTTTAATTCCAAAGTCGAATTTGCATATAACTTTAATTTAAAAGCAGCCAGCAAGGCAGGCTTGCTTTTAAAATGACACTGGGCACCTCAGCAATGCACCTAGGTGTGCACCACCTATGCTGTGGTCCCTAAACCTACATGCCCTACCATATACTAGGGACTTATAGGTAGGTTAACTTAGCCAATTATAATTAGCCTAATTTGCATATCCATTTTACACAGAGCACAGGCCCTGGGACTGGTTAGCAGTACCCAGGGCACCATCAGAGTCAGGAAAACACCAGCATAAAGTGGAAAATGGGGGCAAAAAGTTAGGGGGCCTCTGCAATCAGCCCCAGTTTCTCACACAACCCCCCCCCAGCCCACACGCCCAGGAGACTCAGCCCAACCCTGGGAGAGTCTTCCTGGCTTGTTAGGCGAGGAAGACAGTGAAGAAAACTGGCTGTCCCTTTGCAGGGCCTACTCTGCCTTATATCCTCCTGTCAGGGTCACTCCCTCTGGGTAGTGAAGCCATCCCAACAGTAAAAGGACCCAACCCAAACTGAAACTTCCCTCTAGGGGGGTCTTCCTCCTCTCTCTCTGCCAACTTGGGTAGTGAGGTGCCCACCTCCCCTACTCCAAACTTTGCTAGGGCAACACCTAGCTTACCCAAAGAGGTCACCCAACACTTGAGCAACCCCACCATGACCAATAGGGTCAGGGGGCCTACTTTGCTATTGGCCTTGGGGTCTGCCTCCCAGGCCAAGTACAGTGCTGCCAGGAAGGCTAGCACCCAGCAGAGGCTACTGACAGCTGTCAGTACCCAGAACCACACCCTAAGCTCTCCACTGACAGGTGGCTGAGCTGCTTTAGGGGCATCTTTGGGGTCCTCGCACCCCTCTTGCTGTCTAGAGTGGGGGGCTACCACCTCCTGTGGCAGACACCCTCCTTCCACTCTCCCTTCTGTCAGTGCAGGGGCAACACCTTGCATCTGGACAGCTGCCTGACTACTCAGGACTTCCTTGGGGTCAGGTGAGGCCTCACCAGTGCCAACTCTGGGCTCCCCCCCTACTGGGGCAGAAGGCCTTTGGCTCCCTGGAACTCTCTTTAAGAGTGGCCTACCCTTCCTTTTCTTCTTTCCTTTTCTTGGGGACCCCTGTCTCCTAACTGTAGGGACTGACTCCCCAGGACTTTGGGTTGGGGGGGCGCCCTGGGCGACCACCCCATCTGTGACCAGACTCACCTCTGGGAGGTCATTGCCCAGGATACAATCTAGGGGAAGGTCAGCACTGACTACCACCCTAATCCAGTCAAGGATACCCTCCCTCTCTAGGGGCACTATGGCTACAGGTTTGGAGGTGACCTCCCCTGTGGCTATCCTGACTTTCTTTGTCTTTCCTGGGACATACATGTCTGGGGTCACTAACCGGTCACTCACTACAGTGTGACTGGCACAGGTGTCTCTCAGGCCAGTGGTAGGGATCCCATTCACTTGAATGTGGTGGAAGTGCCTACTCCCACCCTCAGGGCTCACCAGCTTACCATCTGGTCCTGTCTCCCAGCACAATGCTAGGAGGACTTCATCATCTGAGGAATCCTCCTCTATGGCTACACTGGACAGCCCAGTGCTAACCACTTTCTTTGGACAGGCTGCATCTCCTCTGAAGTGACCTGTCTGCTGACAGTCAAAGCAAGCCCTACTGTCCAAGAGCTTTTTTAACCCTGGGTCTCCCTGTCTCTGCATGTCAGATTGGGAGTGGGATTTACTCTCCTCCTTCTTAGGGTTCTGGGGTACAGAGGGAGTCTCTGTGGTGGGCTTACCACCTCCCTCCTTAGGTTTTTGGGGACCTGTCCCCCCCTTCTTGGAGTCTCCCCCCTGGGACTTGACAACCACCCTGGTTCTCAACCACTCATCAGCTGCCTCCCCTAGCTCTCTAGGGTTGGTCAGCTTAGAGTCCACTAGATGCTGGCGTAACCTTTCTTGGATACAATTGGTCAAGATGTGCTCTCTCATGATCAGATTGTATAACCCCTCATAAGTATTTACTTTGTTGCCAATAATCCAGCCCTCTAGTGCCTTTAGTGAGGTGTCCACAAAGTCAACCCAAGACTGGGTACTGACCTTCTGGGTGTCCCTGAACTTCATTCTATATTGCTCTGGGGTCAGACCAAACTTCTTGACTAAGCACCTCTTCATACTAGGGTATGAATCTGCCTCCTCCCCCCTTAAGGTCAGAAGCCTATCCCTCCCTGAGTTGGGGACCAACTCCCACAAAAGGGAACCCCAGTATTGAGGCTTAACCCTTCTCATTTGGAGTGCCCTCTCAAAGGCCCCTAGCCACTTATCTATGTCATCCCCCTCTATATAAGCAGGAACTACCCCCTTGGGTAATCTGGGGCAAACTCCCCCACCCATGGACACCTCAGCTTCTTTATCGCTGCTTCCATCTCTTTTTTCTTTGTATGCCCACTTTTTCTTCTCTAGGGCCAGCTTCTCTGCTTCCAAAGCTATGTAGGCTAGCTGGGCTTCCAGCTCTCTTTCCCTGATGGATGGGTTCTCTCCTCCTGAAAGGACCCTCTTCCTACCACTAGCTTTGGGTCTGCCCCTAGTGACTGTATCCATTGAGGACCGTTCCTCCTCTTCCTCACTTGGGGTCTGATGCCTTTCCTCCCCTGAGTGGTTAGAGTTAGCATCATCCTCTTTTGGTTCCTCCTCTGGAGCTTCCTCTGTCTCTACCTCTTGGGCCTCAGCCCATGCTGTCAGGGATTTAATCAGGATTTCCTTCCTGAGATTAGTGGTTGCAGGCAACCCCCTCTCCATACACAACCCCCTAAGCTGGACTACTGTCAGTGTGGGTAGGCTAGCCAGATCAAGCTCCATGGTTCCCTAGTTTTGTGTCAACAAAAACTTTTTGCAAAAATTGGAAACAAGAATTTAGAAAAATTACAAAAATTCAATAATTGAAATTAATCCAAATTAATTTTTAAAAAAAATTTAAAATTAAAAATTAAAAACAATTTTTGCACTAGGACAATTTAAAGGATTTTTAATTTGTTTTATCTAAAACTGTAACGTGATATTGAACACAAGTACAGGATCCCGTCGCTGCTTCCAATTATGTTGGAAAATGGGTTATTGATAGGGCAGGTAGGTACCTACACCTAGCAACAAGCCACAAACCTCCACAAAAGTACAGTTAGGTCTCAGTAAATTAATCCCAGCTCTACCCTTGGTAGCTTAGCATCGAGCGTCAAGGCTTAACTTAGGAGACAAAGTGTAAAGCATTCAAATATCACAAAACAGTAATTAAATAAAACACAGGAAACAGTTTAAAAATCCAAAACCAATTTATAAAAATAGCTTATATTTTTATCTTTAAAATGACACAAAAACGATTAAAATCGGTTCAGGGGAACCGGAGATATGAATTTTTAAAGTATTATTATTTTCTAGCGCATAGAAACAAAAAGCGCCAATCGGGTCATCTGGTTGCACCAGGACCGGGACAAAGTCAAACTTTCAGGCCGACCGCGATGGAGCCCTGCTCGGCTACAGGTCGCGGGAGGCCTCGGTTAAAAAGTTACCTTCTGACTTAGTCTTTATTTTGAAGTTTTTCTTCACCGGGACGAACCTGCCAGTTGGATCCGACCTCCTGGAGCCCTTGTCCGGATACGCGAAGTCGGTTTCCTCGGTGGTGATTTCTACCTTCGGACTTAGTCGTTTTTTCGAGATGAAAATCCTTCGACCGGGGTAAACCTGGATCTTGATCCGACGTCCGTGGAGCCCTTCTCGGATACGATGGCTGGAAGGTCCCGGTCAACTTTTTACGTTCGGACTTAGTCTCTTTTTCGGATGTTTTTCTTGACCGGGACGAACCACGAAGTCAGGCCGGGTCGCGGTTGAGGCAAGCCGGCTAGAATTTCCGCGTCGAGTCGGTCACTTTATGGAGCTTTTTTCTAAAATTTCTCCAATCTTTTCCAAACTTCTGGGGCTTCACCCAGATGTTCTTTTAAGGTTCTTTTGGGGTCCACAGCTCACCCCAAGGGTCCAGAAGTTCTGTGATGGTCCTTGGGAAGTGCGGACTTCAACTCCCAGAGTGCACCTGGCGCAAACTCCTTTTTGGCCACTGGACAGTGGTCAGCTGGTCGCTTTCTTCAGGAGTTGGTGCAGGGGACTCTGGTTTAGCAATTTTTCACCTGTAGCAAACAGGGAGTCCCTCCTTGAACCAGTTGAAGCCAGGCAAAGTCCTTCTTGTGGTGAAGCCCAAGTGTGCAGCTGGTGCAGTCCTTCTGAGTGCAGGGTCCAGGTGCAGGCCAGGGGTCCAGCAGGGCAGTCCTTCTTCTTCTTTAGTTCCTTTCTTGTTGAATTCTGGAGGGGATCTGAGGCGTGGGTGCAGGTCTGCCAGTTTTATCCTTGCTCCTGGGTGAAAAGCAGGGGGGCCCTGGTCCTCCAATCAGGGACAGGGTCGTCCCCCTGTGATGACCACTTCCTGGGAAGTGTGGCAAAAATCCATCCCAGAAGGCAATAGTCTCTAAAAATCCAAAATGGATGAATCTGATTTTTGGAGGAGAGATCTGGCTGAGCCCACCCACTGGTGTGGCTAAAAATCATAAACACACCCCTCTCCTGCCCTCTCCTAATCTAATCAAGGGGGCACCTAGCTGTCTGGGGTTGCAGGATGTGGGGGTGTTGCTGGGTGCTCCAGATGTCCTTCTCTGCCTTTGAAGACCAGTTTGGCAGCCCTCCCCCTTCCTGCTTCCCCATCTGCTGAGGGGAGATTCTCTCCCCCAAGCACATTCCTTTGTGTGAAGTCAGGCCACTTCACACCTCATTAAAGTAGCCTGGCAGAAGCTGCTGCAGGCTGGCCAATCAGAGCACAGCAGCAAAAACAATGCAGAGCTGAAATTGGCAACTTTTTAGGTAAAGTCTAAACTTTTTACCTGCACTAGTTATATTAAATCCAACAACTGGAAGTTGTGGGATTTATTATAACAATCAATTTGATACCAAATTCTTGGTATGTAACATTTAAGGAGACTTTAAAATTTTAAATAAAGTCTGCCCATTCTAGCCTATGAAGGCCATTTACTTCAATGAGGGAAAAACGAATTTGGCTGTTTTTACCTCACCAGGGCTTATAAATCTATTTTTATAAAGTCCCTGCTTATAGTTACATGGCACCCAGCCCTAGGGGCACATAGGGCACACCTTAGGGGTGACTTATATGTAAAAATAAGGTAGTTTAAGACTTTGGAAGTACCTTTAATTCCAAAGTCGAATTTGCATATAACTTTAATTTAAAAGCAGCCAGCAAGGCAGGCTTGCTTTTAAAATGACACTGGGCACCTCAGCAATGCACCTAGGTGTGCACCACCTATGCTGTGGTCCCTAAACCTACATGCCCTACCATATACTAGGGACTTATAGGTAGGTTAACTTAGCCAATTATAATTAGCCTAATTTGCATATCCATTTTACACAGAGCACAGGCCCTGGGACTGGTTAGCAGTACCCAGGGCACCATCAGAGTCAGGAAAACACCAGCATAAAGTGGAAAATGGGGGCAAAAAGTTAGGGGGCCTCTGCAATCAGCCCCAGTTTCTCACACTGTCTGTCTGAAATTTCCATTGCATTATCTATTTCATCATCTTTGAATTGCTGAGCAGCCTGTATAATCGTCATTCCCTGTGTTTTCCTATCTCGTTTCGCTTGTTTAATTTCTCTCTGTTTGGCTTCCTTACGCCAAAGGCGAAAAGAGTCAAACATTGCCGGCCGGGCTTTTCTTTTAAATAACGTTGCTTCTAAATTATCTAGCACATCAGTTTCGAAACTACCATTTTCTGGCCATTTTAAAACACCATCTTTCTTTGTATATCGGGTCCATGTCTTATTAAAGGCAATAGGACCAACACCATGTTTAGAATAGAGCTCATATGTGGGAGTTCCAAACGAAGGAATCGGACAGGAGTCCTCAAGCTGGGAGTCCCTATTACAACCAAAGCAACAAAGTTTTCCAAACTTAGTCAGACCAGACATCTCACGATTTTTACTGGCTGTTCACAAACATCAAGGGGGTAAAACTTTCAGTTTACACAGCACAAATGCACTTACCCCTCGGCTTTGGCCACTGCAATGGCCAAATCTAAGGACCTAAGGACAAAACAAAGACCAAAATTTGTGGGCGCGACCCACCAAATACTTAACTAAGGATGTCTTCTTACACCAACAGAGGCCCGTCTATCGTCTCGCTTTACCATACATCATCAAAGAAAGGGCCAAGGCAGGGCGGCAGTCAGGGCAGCAGTCGTCAGTAGCCGTCAGGAAGGAGTAACCGCGCTGAAAAAGACCTTCGGACCACTTCGACATACAGGGGTCGCTTGACGTGGCTCGCGATTCCTCCAGAATTTTCTTGCGGGGTTCCTCACGACCTTCAGGCAGAACCGGTACCGCTGAAGCCGCCCCACGTTGGGCGCCAGTTGAAGAACCAGAACCTTATGGGCCTGGCGGCGCAGGGTACGCCTGAAATCTCCTTGGATTCACCTGCCTCAACTAACAGAGACACGGGACACTCTGTCAGGCGTAAAAGATCAGATTTTATTAGCTGCAGCTAGTACAGTTGTCCAAGAAGTACACAAGGTATGTTCTCAGGAGACTGCCACTTTACTTTGTGGCGCACAATCTTATATACCGTATAAAAACCATTTATTAACTACATACACTCCCAGAACACATAGAAAGGAGCCAGTAAGAATAATGTAAAGATAGAACAGAGCCAATAGAAATGTCGGAAAACAAGACAGCACCAATAGAAGGAATTGGAAAACAAAGTATCAAGTGACTTAAGGTTGCCTCCCCTCCAGCTGTGTTTGTCACCCCTCCCTTGAACTAATTCATTAACCGATCCACAACGAAGTTGCATGTGGTGCGATAAGTTTGTGTGCGTTTGGAGGACAGTTGTGAAATGAGAGAATACTAGCAAAGGACAGCGAAGGCCAGACGATAAGATAAGATCGGCGGAGAATAGTGTGAGCCTACAGATAGTTGAAACAAGGATTAGAAAACCAGACAGGGATTAGTGTACTCGGTCAGACCTTAATACCAGCCTTGTAAAGATAGAGGCAGAAGGCTGTTTTGAACACCATGTTGCAGAATAAGCAGAAAAGGCAGAATGGACTTCGTTCGCTGTGCTGCCTGAGTGAAGGCAACATAAAATGGCGGCGGGCCACAAAATGGCGGGTCAATACGATCGTATTAAAAATCGAATTTCCTCAGCACGCCAATCACCACACACCGCTCACGTGCAATCACCACCCCCACTACCATGCACACATCCCCTGTGTCCTCTCCCAGTGTGTCTGTGAGCCCTCCTCCCAAAGTACACAAACGCAGGCACACACCCACCCAACAGCCATCCACCTCACAACAGCCTCCGGCCCATGCACCTTCACCCAAATTCAGCAAACGAACACCTCCTACAACCACTACCTCTTCCTCCACTCCCATACCCATGCCATCTTCCCGTCCCAGTGTGTCTAAAAAACTTTTCCTGGCAAACCTTGACTTCCTCCCTTCACCTCCCCCCGTCCTTCCCTTAGGGCTCGGCTTTCCAGGTCCCAGTCCAGCACCTCAGCCACCAAATCCACAGGCACAGTGGTGCCAGCAACTGCGGGGTCATCGAGTGCACCACTCATCAGGGCTGCCAGTGTGCCATGTAGCGAGGGCAAGGACATTTCGCCACCTGCCAATGTGAAGAAGGTGCCCACATCTAGGAGGGAGAAGCCGCACCTACCAGCCACCAAGGGCTCCGCAAAAACAAAAGGGGATAGTGGCAAGACACCTGCAGCACCATCAAAGGTGGGGAAGGGACAAAAGCAGAAGAGCAGGTCAGGACAGGGCACGGTGGCACCGACTGAGGGACCAGTGTCACCCCTTCTGTCCACGACAACACCAACCTGTATGGCGGCGAACACCGCAAGCTGCCCCGCCACCAGCACCGCCACCTGCACCGCCACCTGCACCGCCACCTGCACCGCCACCAGCACCGCCACCTGCACAGCCACCTGCACAGCCACCGGCACGTCTGCAGCCTCAGCGACAGTCCCCAGCATCTTCCCCCGTGGGCAGCCGTCTGAGGCTGCAGGGGACGTCCTGCTGTGTCACTCAGCAGGTGCTTACCCATGCACCACCGCCAGCACCGCCGCCACAGACACCGCCGCAAGCACCGTCACCAGCCCTGCGACGTGCTCGGACAGTGGCACCACCGCTGACATGACTACCATCCCCAGTGGTCAGTCGTCCGAGGCTGGAGGAGACTTCCTGGACCCTGGCCAGCTTCCATGAGGCATGACTTCCATCACTGTTTGTACCTGCAGATGGAAGGAGAAGCCACAGCAGTGTGGGGTATGTCGCTGCCTCCATGGCGTATCATGCTACCTGTTCCTCAGCAATCTCATGGCACACACACCCAGGTGAGGGAATGGTACCAGCCACACTGCACGTGGAGCACTCTGGGCACCATGCCCCCTCCAGAACCAGTGGAGACATACATCCACTACCTCAGTCCTTGGCAGGATGAAGCACTCTGGGCACCATGCCCCCTCCGGATCCAGTGGAGACATACATCCACTAACTCAGTCCTTGGCAGGATGAAGCACTCTGGGCACCAGGCCCCCTCCAGAACCAGTGGAGAATGACATCCACTTGAGAGACTGTGGCTTTGCACTCCCCAGGATAAAGCAGTGGGAAAACCACCCATTGGAGAGACTGTGGCTTTGCACTCCCCAGGATAAAGCAGTGGGCAAACCACCCACTGGAGAGACTTGAGAGACTGTGGCTTTGCACTTCCCAGGATAAAGCAGTGGGCAAACCACCCACTGGAGAGACTTGAGAGACTGTGGCTTTGCACTCCCCAGTATACAGCAATGGGCATGGAGCCCCCTCGTGCAGCAGTGGCGTCGTGCTTTCATCTGGCTGATGTGCCCCCCTCACCCTGAGGTACCTGTTTATTTTCGATCTGATGCCACAATAGTGTTCTCTCTGTTTTCAGTCAGGTATCTTGTGTTGGGTTCGCCAATGCATTTTGGGACCAGTGGTCCACGGCCAATGATTGGTACACTATCTGGACTTGTGTAGTTGGTGTACATATTTGTATGTACTGAATTTTGACTATCAGATTTTTCAAGATTACAATCGTTACAATCATTTAATTTTGTCCTTGCGTTCTTCCGGGGGGTGGGAGGGTGTATATGTAATGTTGCTGCATGTGTTTGTGTGTATGGTGTTGTGACTGAGGGTGGGGGTATTGCGTGTTGCGTGTGTGTGTCACTCTCTTTTGCCTCCCCCTTCCCCTGTGTTGTAGGTGCAGAACTCACCGTGGTCGTTGACGGCATCTGTCTTGCTCCTGATAGAGCAGGAGGAAGAGCAGCATAGCCAGGACGTGTAGTTCGGGCTCCATGGCATCCTGGTTCCTCGTTGGGTGTCGAGAGGTTTCCCTTCTGTGTACTGTTTCCGCCGTGCTTTTGATAGCGTTGGTTCCACCCTGGAAAAGGTGGCGGATAGGCCTGTTGTGATAGGGTGGGCGGTACTTTGTCCTCCATCTGTCAGTTGGCGGATACCGCCACGGTGTTTGTTTCTACCGCCGTGGCGGTCGGAGTGTTAAAGTGGCTGTCTATGTTGGCGGTTTCCGCCATGGTCGTGATTTCATTTTTTTCTTCCACCGGCCTGTTGGCGGTATTACCGCCGCTTTAACACCGACCGCCAGGGTTGTAATGAGGGCCTTAATGTCTAATCCTTTTATTTACTGGCAGGCAATGCGGACTGGCCAGGACTTGAGGACTTGACATACAGACTGCCATTTAGGTAGGTTCAACAGGACAAGTGCTGCAACATTTGGGATGGTCTGCAGCCTCTTAAGAGTGTGGGCAGGGCTAGAGAGGTAAACAGAATTACAATAATCCAACCTCGAGGGTATGAGACCTTGTACAACTATTCCTCGCGTGTCAGCAAGGAGCCATTTAAGCACCTTCCTTAAGGCTCTTAGTAGGCCAAAGCAAGTCCCCACAACTTTCTTTCCCTGGTAGGCCATGGTAAGATCTTTGTCCAAAAGAACTCCCAAGCTCTTAACTTCCGAAGTTGGGAACGAACACTCCCCCAGAAATGGAGGCCATATATCTCAGCCCCAGAGGGATGGGCAACTTCCCACCACCAAGACCTCAGTCTTGTCACCATTTAACTTAAGGCAACTGGAGGCCATCCATTTACTGGCCTGCTGAAGGCAACTAGATAGATTTAGGGAGACAACAATCCGAGTGTTGTCTGCATAGGACACTATAGTGAAACTAAGGGACTGATTTATTTGCGTCATTTTTTTACACAAAAGTGGCGCAAACTTACAAAATAAAATTATATTTTGTAAGTTTGCTCCGCTTTTGCATAAAAAAATGACGCAAATGAGGTGCTAAAAAAGTATAAATCAGGCCCTAAATGAGCAGATAACAGCCAGAGGCCATTCATATATGTTAAAAAGAGTGGGGCTCAGGGATGATCCCTGAGGCACACCACATTTGAGCTAATGAACCCCCAACAGAATGGAGTCCTCTCTGACCTGGAAGCTTCCTTTGTGAAGAAACAAAGCTAGCCGTTGTAATGCTTTTCTTGTAATCCCTAGCCTTTCCAGTATGTGATGGAGGATGGAATGGGAGACATTGTCAAAGGCACTGCTCATATCCAGAAGAATGAGTGCCGCTGACCTTTCCTGGTCAAGGAACTTCTTCAGATCTTTTGTAGTCAATAGAAGAGCCATCTCCATGCTGTATTCAAGTCTGAGTCCGGTCTGCATCTGATGCAGGTGATTGTGGGTTTCTAGGAAGTCAGTTAAATGTCTATTTACCAGCTTTTCTGGAATCTTTCTGACACTTGTTTTGGCAGAATCTAAGGATGTTTTTTTCCACAATGGACCAAATATCATGTTTCCATTAGTCAGGAATTTGTCCCCTATCCAATGATAGGTTGAACATGCTAGTGAGAGCAGGTATCAGAGTATCATTCCATTTCATCAGAATATAGATGGCTATCAGGTCCAAGGGGGAACCGGACTCAACAGTTTTTGCTGCTTCCCAGACAGTGTTACAGCAGAGTTGGGGGGAAGGCTGAACGAATTGATGAAGTTTTCCTACCCAGAAGACCCCAGTATAATGCTTTGAATCCTTGATGGCAGTCCTCCACATGTTGGCATCTGGGTCATTCCAGACCACCGCAGCCAGAGTGGCAGGAATATCACAACCATCCTCCTTGGCATTCCTACCCTCCATCCTGGATGCCATCATCAGGTTGACACCTCAGTACATCATGTTCCCCAAGACCCAGCAGCAACAACTGGACAACAAGCAAGGATTCTATGTCATTGATGGCTTCCTTCTTGTCTTGGGGGCAATGGATTTTACCCATGTGCAACTGGTGCCTCCTGCTGCTACATACCACCAGTACTGTAATAGGAAGCACACATATTGCGTCAATGTAGAGGGAATAGTGGACCATCTGGGGATGTTCGTCAATGTGCTGGTAAAGTACCCAGTGAGTGTTCATGATGCCTCTATCTTCAGACACTCCATCATCAATGAGTGATTCCAGAATAGGATTTACGGGAATGGCCAACTGGATGGTAAGTACATCTGAAGTACATGACAGCTGCGAAAACTTCAAATAATTTATGATAATATATTAATCTCTGTGTGTGGTGAATGAGACTGTGCATATGTAGAAGAGGTGTGCCTCACAATTGAAGCATAGACCATGACACATGTGCAATGAGACCCTGAAAGTCACACATGACAGGACCCACTAAGCCACTGTGTGTACCTTTCAATGCTGGGAAAATCCTGAAATAATGCAATGCTTTAAAAAATGCTGTACTACAAAACTGTGTGCGTGGAAGATTTTCCATGTCTGTTGTCAATGGGTCCACATGTAACTCCCATGGTCTAGAGGCATGTCATGGATCCAACACCACCTAAACTGTGAAATGTCTCACACCAGCTTGCCCTCCCTGGTCATGTGTACCATGGAAATTTGACAGACATACACTATCAGGCCAACAAGGGCTGTGCAGGAAGGAAGCCTCTCATGGACAAAGTACATCTCACAGAAAATGCAGCCACACACTCACCATGTTGCAATTGTGCCTCTCTTGGTGCTATGCAGCCTATTTTGTGGCAGTACATCTTGAAAAAGCAGGACTGTGCTGCATGACTTAAAATATGTCCTACAGTGCCTTATTTAGTGAGACAGTGCAGTGCTGTTAACTTACTAGCTGCGCTGTATATTGCAAGATTCTTATATTTCTGTGCCCTTGTTTCCTGTCAGCATAGCAGACACAATGCACTTCCATGGCAATGATACCAAGCAATGATAGTTACTGAACAACAGTGACTACTGCTGTCACATCCAAATCTGCTTGAATGAATGGGTCCACATCATCTGCCCAGGGTAACGATTTTAAATTAAGACTTGAAGTAGGCCAGAAATACTAAGAGTAGTCCAAATTCAACACAATAGAGAAGTGTGACGGAAGTGTCTCCTCAATGGCACTGTGAGTGAACACTCTTTGAAAACAATAAATAAATTAGGCCCATATTTATACTTTTTTGTGCCACATTTGCATCATTTTTTGATGCAAAAGCGGTGCAAACTTACAAAATACAATTATATTTTGGAAGTTTGCGCCGTTTTTGTGTCACAAATTACGCAAATGTGGCACAAAAAAGTATAAATATGGGCCTAATTTATTTATTGTTTTCAAAGAGTGTTAAAAAATGGCAATAAATGACTGAACACTACCTTTGTGTAAGCAATCTCATTTCACAGTCACTGACATCTCACCTAATAGTTTTTGCCCCATCCCAAAGGTATGTAGCTTGGTGTTACAAACACTGCAGAACAACATCATGTGTAGAAAAATATGTGTACATGTCAACAGCATGAGCAATACACATGTGCTTTGGGAATACTAACACCGAACCAAGCTAGCAATGCAGCACAGTATGAACATGTTGAGTTTATGTGTGCTGCTGCAGTGTATTGATTGCCAGACATCCTACCACAATCCTAAGGGAGGCTAAAGTAAAAAGTGTGCAAAGACTTTGTGCGTGTTGTACATCTCACCATTTGTAGTGTCTCACACTTGTGGAGGACAGTATAGTGAACTTATGCTCCACCGACTGTGGCCAGAGACACATATGATGTGCATGGCCTTATCTTACATCATTGTTTGCAAGCACAGAGAAAAATCGATGTGGTAACTCACATATCACATATACATGTGGATTTCTTAACTATGCTGGTGATGGATTGGCTACCTAGGCCAATGCTGGTGCACTTGCTCCACTAGGCAAGGATGCAACAGTAACCTGTATGGATCTATGTGGGTTTGTTAGTGTGTCTCACTCAGATACAAATAATGCTGTCACTCCTATAGCTTCATCTATATCTGCTGTAAAATCAGGACACAAAGAGATAGTAAATAAAACTATTGGTTTGAAGCAATTACCATATGCAAAATATCTTGTGCCAAGGTGGCATGCACTTATGCATTACAGAATATAGTAGCAGAATGTGTAATGAAATGCCCAGATGGGCATCTTGTGTGAATGCCTACCCAAATCCTAATTTCATTGAACCCCTTAGTATTGCAAAGTAATGCGATACATGCTAATGGTAAACATATACCTCCTTGGATGTAATCTGACTTGCTTTAGCTACCCAAGCTGGCCTTGTGATCACCAAAATATAGGCTAATAATTAAGGCAAACACTAATGTGCAGTGGTACTGTGCATGTGTTACACATATTTCTTCCAGACACCAAGTCCAAACAGCAGATGTATGTGTGCCACAACATGATATGGTGGCTGATGGGTATTCGTGTATGTAAATGTTGTCTTGCACATATCAATACTTGTTATACGGGCCGAGCCACATACCTTACATATCTAGCCTGTCAGTCTGTCCCGCAGATGCCACATACACTGTAGGCTGGATGAACCTGCCAGTGTATACCATTCCTTGAGTGTATAATGTATCCATAACACATCCTAGGCTAGCAATTGAGTCAGATATGGGCATATTTGCCCATATGATGTGCATGGCCACACCGTCACAAGGTTGCCCATGTTGGCACAAGGAGGAAACTTCTGCGCTGACAAGGGGGTTATGCACTGTAGTTTATAACAATGGTGCTTTTCTGCGATGTTCACATTGGAGTAATTTAGTGCAGCAGGAAGGCTTGGGGCACAGTAGTACTCAAATTACCCATAAAATTGGCTATAGTAATTCACAGAAGTTTGTCCATTATCATGTATAGCAATGTGCATAACATTTGCATACAACAGCTACATCTGTGTAAATTATGAAAGTACAACTCAGCTAGCCATGTTTACCCAAGCATGATACTAACAGAAAGATATAAGTGTAATGTTAACCTTTCCTGAACACATAATATGTCACGCAATTTAAAATGGATACATTGCGTCTGTATGTATGTGCACTCTCAACATACACATTCAGCACATTCCAAGTCATCAAGGATGTCAGCTCAGAAATTTACAGGCAAATCACTGATCCCTGGGAGTGTTTTCATGCATTGCACAATACGCTACACAGTATAACACACAATTGGCTAGCTGCATCAGTATAAACAGACGCATTCATCCAATGCGTGACGGATTACACCTGCTGCATCCTCCAAAAGACACGCATCCATGCCAATGTGCCAAAAATGAAGCAGTGTCTATTGACATGACACTCGTGCTAAAATCATGCATTGGTTAATTTTGCATGGATGCATCAGAAAATACAATGCATTTGGGGCCAGATGTATGAAGCTTTTTTGCACTCGCAAACAGTGCTAATTGCAAAATTCTGCCATTTGCGAATGCAAAAATGCCTTGAAAGGCATTCGTAGTGCAATTTTAAGGCATCACTAAAATAGCAATTCCTTAAAATTGCGATCCCATTTGGAGAATCGCAAATTGCGTTTCTCTAAATTGGAAATCGCAAATAGAGAATTCCTATTTGCGATTTCCAAAGCACATGTATCAAGTATTTCCTAAATGCGAATTGGGCATTTAAGAAATACAGGCCCATATTTATACTTTTTGACGCTAAACTGCGCTAACGCAGTTTAGCGTCAAAAAATTTAGCGCCGTCGCTAGCAGACCGGCGCTGCCTGGTGTGCGTGGAAAAAAGCCACGTAGACCAGGCAGCGCCGGCGTAGGGGGAAAATGGCGTTAGGGCGTCTTAAAATGGGGCAAGTCAGGTTGAGGCAAAAAAATCGCCTCAACCCGATTTGCGCCATTTTTTTCGACGCCCAGACGCCATTTAAATGACTCCTGTCTTAGTAAAGACAGGAGTCATGCCCCCTTGCCCAATGGCCATGCCCAGGGGACTTATGTCCCCTGGGCATGGTCATTGGGCATAGTGGCATGTAGGGGGGCACAAATAAGGCCCCCCTATGCCACCAAAAAAAATTAAAAATAATAAAAAATTATACTTACCTGAACTTACCTGAATGTCCCTGGGATGGGTCCCTCCATCCTTGGGTGTCCTCCTGGGGTGGGCAAGGATGGCAGGGGGGGTCCCTGGGGGCAGGGGAGGGCACCTGTGGGCTCATTTTGAGCCCACAGGCCCCTTAACGCCTACCCTGACCCAGGCGTTAAAAAGTGGCGCAAATGCGGGGTTTTTTGACCCGCCCACTCCCGGGCGTGATTTTTGCCCGGGAGTATAAATACGACGCATTTGCGTCGCTGTCATTTTTTTAGACGGGAACGCCTTCCTTGCATCTCATTAACGCAAGGAAGGCGTTCACGCAAAAAAATGACGCTATTTGCCCATACTTTGGCGCTAGACGCGTCTAACGCCAAAGTATAAATATGGCGTTAGTTTTGCGCCGAATTTGCGTCGAAAAAAACGACACTAATTCTGCGCAAACGGAGTATAAATACGGGCCACAATTACCACAAACTAAAGTTTGGTGGTAACCATGTGCAAATGGTAAAAAATGCTTTATAAATGCATTTTTAAAATAGACATGTAGCGCACACATGCCCCTAAGGCATGTGTGTGCTTCACATGTATGTAAAAATATTTTTGGGGTACAGCAGAGGGGGCCTTAGGGCCCCAGCACCCTGGGATTTGCATTTCCTAATTTGTGAATTCCTAACTGGAATTCGCAATTTGGGAAATGCAAAAACATTCGCAACAGGCCCATAGGTGCGAATGGGGTCGGATTCTCCATTTGTGATTCAGTAATAGCATTTGCGAATTTTAAGAAATCGCTATTACCGAATCGCAACAATCATACATACCATTTTGCATTTCTTTAATAGCGATTTCTTAAAATTAGCTATTTAAGAAATGCAAATCGTTTTTTTGATACATCTGACCCTTGGAGAATACATGACACATCTACCCAGGAAATATTTTTTTTTGCATTTTGCTTCTATTCATGATCTTTTCTTCCTCTGACTGCCATAGGCGAACAGCCGCACAGCAGCATTAAAGTTTTTAGGTATTATTCCATTTCAATCTGGACCCTCTGGCTGCCACAGTTGGTACACTGCACACACCACCATCAATCATATTTTAGTGATTATTACACTTCCCTCTTGACCTCCTTGCCTGCCATTTTTTAAGGATTATTCCACTTTCCCATGCACCTCCCTGACTGCCAGAGGTGTCTCCTTTAGAATAGATGTACATAAAGCAAGTAACTATGGGCCAAATGTAGTAAAATTCTGAATTGCGACCCGCAAATTGCAAGTTTGCGAGTCGCAATTCAGAATGTAGGATGGTGTCCCACCATCTGCGACTCGCAAGGGGGTCGCAAAGGCCCACCTCATTAATATTAACGAGGTGGGTCTCGATTATTTACGACCCCCTTGAGACTTGCGGCACTCACAGGGTTGATGGCCTAATGGAGACAGGAGACCACCATGTCTGCGACTGCTTTTAAATAAAGCAGTTTTTTTTTTGTAGTGCAGCCCGTTTTGCTTAAAGGAAAACGAGATGCTTTACAAAACTAAAAAATGAAACGGTTTCGTTTCATTTTTTCAGAGCAGGCAGTGGTCCATAGGACCACTGCCTGCTCTGAAAAAATGTTTTTAATGCCATTCACAAAGGGGAAGGGGTCCCATGGGGACCCCTTCCCTTTTGCGAATGGGTTAGCAACCATTTGAAATGGGTGCTAACTGCGATTGTTTTGCGAGCTTCCTAATTGCGACTTGCAGTCCCGTAAAGCAAAATGGAGATTGGGCATTGCGATGTGCTTTTTGCCTGTCGCAAACAGCAAAATTCCCTGTTTGCGACATGCAAAAAGTTTTGTACATCTGGCCCAATATCTGTATGTTGTGTTATCCTGACTGGAAATGAACTGTATTGTTATGGCAGTGTGCTTTCACTTTGAAATGGTTGGCTATATTGTTGTTACTTACTTAGGATAATAACTTAAGTAACCAACTACAGTAAATTGTACTGTCTTTATCTCTACTAATTCAAACTGCAACATTCCCACGTTTCACTAAATGTTTTTCTTGTTTGTTTGGTTTTAGGTGTACAAGAGAAGAAACATCACCCATAGAACTTCCAAACATAAGCCCTGTCAAAAACATGTGACCACACAACATGTGATTGTTCTCCAATCTCTTCCCCTTATGCAGCTCAGTGCCACTGCCAATTGACAGTTTTAAGATGGCAACAAAGAAAGGTGCTGCCAAGAATGTGGCCAGTCAGAAGAAGCAGCTTTCCACTACCAGTGTGTCAACCACAACCTTTTTTCCAGAGACTTGTGTCCTCCACATCGGCCTCTGGGAAGGCCGATGTGTGTTGATGCAATCCTGCATCAACCGCACCACCTCAACCTAATCCCATGTCTGTCAGCGAGGCAGTCACTTCAATCATGGTGATTCTGACAAGCAGTGGCGTTGAATTTGATTTGTCCCTTTCACAAAGTAGTGTCCAATTGTTTCAGGAAACTGAGCAAAATGGCCAGCAGCTGCGGCCAGCAATAGTAGATCTTCTTGAAGTTGGAGCAGAACAGGAGCTTGAGCATCCTGCCAAGCAAGAACTGCCTCTTTTAGAATAAGTGGCTCCCAGATTTCCAAGAAAACGGAAAGGTACTCCACCATCTTTTCCAAGCCTTCTGATTATGATGATCTGGACACGGATTGGACCCTGGAAGAATCTGAGAAATACAAGGAGAGGCGAGGGAAAAGAAAAGTTTCTGAAAGCCTTAGAATGATGGCAGGGAATGAGGTGGATGATGGTGAGCCAGTCATTGTCACGGAAGCTGGCACAGAGGATACTGACATTACCTTTCCTATTCAACCTGTGATGGGAAATGTGGCACAGGTACCATCGCCAGCTTCTATATTTGAAAGGCCCCTGCTGAGACCTGCATCAACCCCTTCTTCAGTAAAAGTGTCTATTTTGGGACTTTTTTTATTAGCAGGAAGGAGGAGAAAATTGCAATATACTCCATTTGCCACGCAAGTGTTCATCAAGATAAGCCCGGTTCACACTATGGTAATGGAGGCCAAGTGACCCATATAACAACACATCACACATTCCGGTGGGAGGAGCACCTTAAAAAACTTGCTGTGGTGGTGGTGAAGGTGAGGAGATAGTGGAATTCTCAGCTCCAATTATGGTGGGAGGTGATGAGGAAGAAGAGGGTGACATCTTTATGCAAAGCAGCCCTGTCCCCAGCAGTGCACCAGCATCACCCGCTTCAGCAACCTCAAAATGGCCCAAGACTCAGATGAAGACATGGCGTACTGTGAATGTCCCAAGATGTACATTGAATCTACCACCTCCTACTTCTTGGAAGGCGCCTTCATCAGTGGCTGTAGAAAATAAGAAAATCCAGGTTACTATTATGGGATTACCGGGTATGCCCAGACGTGGGTCCCGGGCTCACTGTGCCACTGGATTCAAGCTATCCTGGCTGATGAAGGGTGAAACCCTGAAACCGGTCCCAGGATGCTTGTTTCTGGTCCAGGGAGGACCTGGCATGCCAGTTCGGGCTGGACTGTTCCCATGAGGAACAGGTTCAAGACTGATTTGCATATGGCTGTGTCTAAACTGGGGTGGCATGGTAAGCAAAAGAATGATGGATTAAACCCAGATCTGTGACTGGGGTGAATGTTTGATTGGTTCCGCATTCCGTCCATCATTTGTGTTTTGCTTTGCTTTTGCCGCCATAAGTGTGCCGGGTATGCCCAGACGTGGGTCCCGGGCTCACTGCGCCACTGGATTCAAGCTAGCCTGGCTAATGAAGGGTGAAACCCTGAAACCGGTCCCAGGATGCTTGTTTCCAGTTCAGGGAGAACCTGGCCTGGCAGTTCGGGCTGGACTGTTCCCATGAGGAACAGGGTCAAGACCGATTTGCATATGGCTGGGTCTAAACTGGGGTGGCATGGTGAGCAAAAGAACGATGGATTAAACCCAGATCTGTGACTGGGGGTGAATGTTTGATTGGTTCCGCATTCCGTCCATCATTTGTGTTTTGCTTTACTATTATGGGATTGTTTAGGTCAGAGGATCCCTGCAACCGCAACCATCCAACGGAATGTTTGCACAATGGGAAGGTGGATAAAAAATGTTAGCCCTGGGCAGCCTCTCTTTTTCTTTTCTGGAAGGAGCAAAAGTTTTAGAATTTGTGGCAGCAATCTGCCCGAAAAGGAAGTTTTTAAGTCAGACCTATTTTGCCAGAGTTGCTATTACAGTGGTCCATCATGATGTGCTGCAACTTGTTGGACAAGCTTTGCAGCAAAGTGCTGTTCACACCATTCACCTGACTACAGATATATGGACCACTTGTCAAACAACTGATTACTTAGGTATCACTGCACATTGGATCTCTTTTGTGGGATTAGGCAACAGCTATTTACAGGTCTCAGCACTGAAGATACTTGTTGGAAATTGGGTCTTTTGTTGACAGAGGTATGTACCCTGTCCAAGTAGGGACCACAGTCCTAGTCAGTGTAAATCACAAAACAACCTAAATTAGCCTGTGCTCACCCTCTTGTAGCTGGGCACAGAGCAGGCAGGCTTAACTTAGAAGGCAATAGGGAAAGTATTTGTGCAATAACTCATATAGTAACACAGGGACAACACCACAAAAGGTACGCCACACCAATTTAGGAAAATAGATTATATTTATCTGAATAACATAAGGCCAAAATGACAAAACTCCAATATGCACAATTCAAGATATCACTTTTAAAAGTCTCAATCCTTATGAATCAGTGATTGTATCCTTTTTACACACAGCACTTGGTATGCATAAAATAATAATGAAGCAAAGGGGCCACAGAGAAGGAGGTGTGCCAAAAAATAAAGCAGTTCATTCCTTTTTCCGGCACAGCAAAGGCAATGCCTTGATTCTTTCCACGCTGCAAGGTGATGCGTTGGTTTCCAGGAGTGCAGCCTTGGTTCCTCACTGCAATGTGGGGATATTTTGACACCCAAGGACAATGCATGGAAAACCCAGAACACGTTAAGCAGAAGCAACAGGTGCTGCATCACTCTGGCAGATGAAGTGGTGATTTTTCAGCATCAAGTCGCTGCTTCGGTTTGGAAGGCCTTGCGGCAAATTTTGCAGGTGTTGTATCAATTTTCTGACATACTGTATTTTCTTCTCTTTGGTGAAGTCTTTTATAGCCCTGAGACCTCAATCCAAGCCCTTAGAGAACACTTGAGGAGGAAGGCAGAGTCCTTCCAGCAGTCAGGGGTCAGCAGGCAGCAGGGCAACAAGCAGGCCAGCAGTCCTTCCCACAAAGCAGTCCAGATGAGTCCTTTTGGCAGAGAGGAAGTCCCTCTGACAGTATCCAGCTGTAGGCCCAGAAGTGTCTGATTTGGTGGGGTCACAGACCCAGTATATTAACACCCAAAAGTACCTTTGAAGTGGAGGAAACTTCAAAGAGTGGCTTTGAAGTACACACGTTCCCTTTTCAACCCAGCCCTGTCTGCCAGGACCCCTGTGGGGAGGTTATCAGTCCTTTGTGTGAGGGCAGGCTACTGACCTTTGAAGTGTAAGTGAGAGCCCCTCCACCTTTCCTGCCCAGGGAAACCCAGCCGTCTGCAGATGAATGCAGATGCTGCTGAGTGTTCTGTGTTTAGGGCTGTCTGGGTGGAATGCACAAAGGAAGCTGTTAACCAGCATGGGCCAGACTTGGAGGGGGAACAAACTGCAAAGCACAGATAGCAGTAGTTGCAGAGAAATGCCTACTTTCTAAAAGTGGCATTTCTGAAATAGTAATGTAGAATCCAACTTCACCAACACGTGGGATTTCTCACTAGCATTCTAACCATACCAAACATGACAAGTCTAGTCCTCTCAGAATTGTGCTCTGCTGGTGGAGTTGAGTTTTCCTCACTCCGTGGTCTGTGAGGTCTGAAAAACTCCCCGAAGTGGTGCAGAGCGGTGCTTTTTCTCTCCAGCGTCTAACCAACGTTAAGTTTGGGAGCGTGAGCAAGAGAAATGACTAACTTGATGAGCATAAGTGAGATTTCTGAACATGGGTGGTTGCAGCAGGTTGCTACCCCTCGCGTTGAGAAAGCTGACGCTCACGTTGAGGAAGCCGTCGCTCCTGTAGAAAATCAACTCAAGCGACAGTAAGAAGTTAGCACCCTCTGGTGCTCCACGTGATGCCGTTCTTGCTGATTTTACAGCACAGCAGAAACTCTTGGCATTGAAAATCAGTGCAAACAGCATGACTTACCTAAACTCTGACACCCGCAGAACTCCACGTAGCGCTGCAGAGTTTTTTTGGCACTTCGTGGAGTTCGATGTAGCAGAACTCCGTGAACTCCACCCATGCCTAATTAAAAGCATATAAGGGAGTTTCTAATGCTGGCCTATGAGAGGAGCAGGCTTCACTGTAGTGAAGAATGACTTAGGGGGTTTTTCTCTACCAATCCATGTAAAACTTAAAGGTACATGTACTTTCTTTTACTTACATAGCACCCTGCCCTGTAGGCTAACTAGGGCCTAACTTAGGGGTTGACATATATATTAAGAGGGGAATTTAAGGCTTGGTAAATCGTTTTAAATGGCAAGTCAAAGTGGCAGTGAAACTGCACACACAGGCCTGGAAATGAAAGACCTGAGACATGGTTAAAGGGCATGCAACAGTAGCCATGTTTGCTATGAAGAAATCCTATACAGCTGCAAACATCTCAGAATTGGATTAAATGCCATGGACAATGGCAGTAATATACTCAAGGCCATGTCAGATGGTGGATGTTTCAGGGTCCTGTGATTGGTGTATTAAATCAACCTGGTTGTGCAGGACTTTCTCAAAAAAAGAAGACATTGTCAGCAACATATTGACCACCTGCATAAGAGTCTGCACCCATTTCAGCCATTCCTTTAAAGTCCGGAAGCAGTTGGGGATTGTTCAGCATGCTAATATATTACCATTTAAAGTCCTCATACAGGAGGTGACAGCACATTGGAATTCAATATATTACATGTTGCAGCATTTGTTGGAGCAGTACAGACAGATCAATGACTATGGCATTCATAAAGGAGGGGATGCAATTGGGAAAAACATGACCATGGATGCTGCAAATGGAGCCTAGTCAAATGCCTGACACAGAAGCTACACCCCTTTTGAGGTTTCACATGGGACGTTAGCAAGGAGGATGGTACGATGGGCCAACTATCCAGTTGTTGAATCTGCTACTGGAGCAGTTAAAGAAGGTATCTGAAAGGTTTGCATTCACAGGCGTGAGCGAAAACATAGAAGCGCATGCCTTGGTTGAGAGCTCAATAATTTATTTGGCTTATAACGTAAACCTACAAGATGAAATCATGCTGTCCAAAGAGTACACCTGTGCGACACTACTTAATCCATAGTGGAAAAAAAAAAGTCTGGCCACTTTCATTCCTTTTTCTGAAGGGGATGTTCCAAAATATAAGAGGTGGATTGTTGAGCAAACTGGAGATCTGGAAGAAGAACAGCTGGAAATTACTAGAGTCCCACTCCCAGGCACACGTTCTGGGGTGCCACCTTCATCTTCCAGAGAGGACAGTCTTGTCTTACAACAGCCAACACCAGCAACAAGAACACCGGCAACCACCACAACTACAGAAACAGAAGAATTAGCACCAACCACTGCATTGGCTTGACTTCAAGTGGCAGATCTTACGTCCAGTGCAGGGCAAAGGCAAAAGAGGTTGAGCAAGTGGCAGCACCAAAGACCATTGCGAGGATGTCCAAGGAGTATCTGGATGATGCAAAAGAGGTCTATGTGGATCAAAACTCATTGGTGATTTGCCATGCGAAGATGCAACAATGGGCGGTATTCAGCAGGCTGGCAATAAAGTATCGGGCTTGTCCGGTAGCCAGGGTGTCTGCTGAGCGTGTCTTCATTGCAGCTCAGTTGGAGCAGTTGTACAATGAGAAGGACCAGCCTCTCACCTTGAAATGTGGAGAGATTGACCATGATCAAAATGAACCAACATTTCATACCACATACTTATACTGCTCCTGAAACAGTACAGGAGGAGGAGAAAGATGATTTGTCAGAATCAAATGTGTTAGCTGACTAACTTCTGGGTGAACCACCAGAATTTGAGGATGAACTGTACTCTCCTGATTGAGTATGGCACCATAGTACTTTTTAATAGTTTGTCCTCAAACTTCTTTCTCTGCCAATATGAGCTATTGGAAGATTATGTGTGTGTCTGGTTTGTGCTGCCCCACCATTTTTGTCACATGTATGGCTGGATTGGAGTTGGACCAGTGTGCAGTGAAGAAGCTACCCCATTCCCTTCAGGACATTGGAGGCAATGTCTCCCTCCGGAACATGACTATCCTTTTTTTGCATCATTCAGCATGGCTGCCCCAGAAGACCACCGATTTAAAAGACTGCAAAATTTAAAGTGTTGCTTGCATAAAAAAAGAGATACAACTCTGTACCTACCACCGTGCTTGAATCGGAAGAGGTAACTACTAGCTATTGCACCAATGAGTGATTATATGTTATTGAGTGATTTTGAGTAATGATTGCTAATTTATGTGGTGGCAGACAGTGAGCGATGGTGTTCATCTAATTAGTAAACTTTATTTTGATGATTTGCAATGCTTGGGGCCTGATAGGTGATAATTGTTCCTGAAGGCGATGGGTTCTTTCAGACTTAGTGAATTTACCTGCAAGGTCCATTCCTTTTTTCTGGTTCTTCACGACCAGACCAGTCACTTGAGTTAGCAAACCCAAATCTATACAAAATACTCCATTATGTTTCTCTACTTCTTCTTCAACAGCAGTGCATGACATGTCTATCTCAAGCAAGTCGGAACTGGCATGCAGTTACTTGGAGTCAGGAGGAGGATGGAAGGACTCAGGGTGGGACTACCTCAACAGCCAGAAGAAGGAAGTTATCGACTTCAAAGGGAAGCCTTGATGATGATGCCTATGAGGCCTAGTACTGAGCTCTGTGGATTTAATGTTTTGGGAAATTCTGCTGAGTGTGTTCTCTGCACTGCTGGTAAATGTGAAACTTCTCCTGTTTTCGCTCTGCCTCTGAGTCTTCTTGGTACAGTCCTCATGAAGCTTACTTTCCTTATGTTCTTCTCCTTGACTCTACAACACAGTTCCTGTTTTAAAATCTGAAGGTCTTCTCCTCTTTTGCAAGAACAAAAGGCGAAAGCTGAGCTCAACACTCCTGCATACCCACTGGACCGGTTCAGCCAGACACCTAAGAGTGATAGACATTCAGGGAAGAATGAAGATGCACCACCCAATTTCGCAATATAATATAATTTTTCTTTGAACAATTGCATTTTTTTGAACTTATGGGTTCACTTTACTCCGCCATAGTTTGTATTTTTCAAACCTAGATAACAGAACATTTTCAATATCTAATAATAACTTGGGTCTCTGGGACAGAAGGACTGTTTGCAATGCATTTAACTGACCTGTGTTTTACTCATTCCTTCATTTCCTTCCACATCAGATTGATGAATATGTGCTGCTTACCACCCTGATGAGTATTGTTGTTGTGTTGTATGGTGTTTCTCTTTGTCACACCTTTCCCCAAAATACCCTTTCCCATGCGTTCATCAAACCCCCAAACCTCTTCCTCCGGGCTGTGTGATTTATTGAGGTATGACTTAATTTACACCAAATGCGGATGTGGTTAAATGAGACACCAACTCATCGTGCGATCTTCTATTAGCTGAGTAACAGCGTACACCAGTCCCACTTACCCAACCACGCATAAAAGAACATCATACATCAATGTCAACATCATCATTCAGGTCTGTGCGTAAAAGCGTAACCTTGTCCACTCCAGACAATGAGTACACATTTCCTGATTTAAGGAATTTGCAACTTTGGTATTCATTAAATTCCATGCTCCCCTCTGCTCCGAATAATTTACTATTGCTAGTTTTTGTTATATTATCTGGTATTCTTTGTTGTGTTGTGGTGGTAGAAGTCTGGTCTCAGTTTTTCTAAAGCTTTCATATAAATGTATAACCCACTAACTGTGTTTTTCTTTAAGTTTATTTGCCTGTAATCGCCTGTAATCGATAATCCTTTTGAACATTTCTACAGTTGGAGCTCACCTAGGTGGGAGTGGGACCTTGCTTGTGATGCGTTTCCTGTTAGCACCTTACCACTGCCATTTAGAAGGCACCTTGGAAAATCCTCCAGTAAGGCTTTGGAAGATTGAGAGAGGTAGCAGCCATTGCTTCATCAATTCAGGTAAGAGGACTATAGAGTGACGCGAACTAGTTTAGTTAGTACATAACTAAAGTCTACTGCAGATAAGTAATTGTTTATCCAGGTTTCTGTAGGCAATATAGGGAATAGGAGCATACCCACTTATGGTCAATATATTACAGAGGGTGGTAGGACAAGGTTATAACTAACTATAACTAACTGGCATTCACTTGGAGGATCAGATGTAAAAAACAAGTGGCACAAAAAGCCATCAGTGCAAAGTTAAAGAAAAACACAGAAAAACGTCTTCAGGCATGAGGTATAGTAGAAATGTTTCCACTTACTAAAGAATGTTGAAAAGTAAACCCTCCCTTTCCACCCACAACAGGCCCACCTCTCTCTCAAAACAATATTTCCCCAACCAATGCTCAAAATGTAATTGTCCATGAAAGTCCATTTTGTAAAGTGCCCTTTTTGGATGGTCACTCCCCACCTTTTGCTGCTTGATGCGCTCATTTCTGATCTGAAGGTGCACTGAGACCTGCCAATCAGACCTCAATTCCGTTGCCCTTTCCCTTAAATTGCACTATAATTTTGTAAAACATAATTGGCAAGGACTTTACCACCCCTGTAAGGCCCTTTTGAATTATACTAGTGGTACACAAGGCAAGGATGGTAAAAGTGTCACCAGGACTGCAACACTGATTGTGCCACCCTGCTGACCCAAGTAAGCAAAGCCTAAAGAGCTGCCATGTGAGCCTGAATCAGCAGCTTGTCTGCTCGAGTTCAACTCTGTCCACACCAAGTGCAGGCGGAGTCCCTTCACTGCCCATAGCACAGGTCAGTCACCACTAAGGCAGGTCTCCTATACCCCAGGAGCCAGGGTGCACTGTGTTGTGAGTGTGGGTATATATGCACCAGCAAATATGACCCTGTGTTAGCATTTAAAACGTAATGCTACTGCATGTGACAGGCGGTCCATAGGATAACATCGGCTGACACCCAGGCAAACCCCAGATGTTCAGCTCCATGATGGCCCGACTGATATCCCCCATGTTTGGTATCAAACACCACGCGGCAGATTTATGAAAAGTGGCACTGCACCTAGTGCAGCACCACTTTTTTTGCACCCCTTAGTGCCCCCCTAATGCCACCATGTGTGTCCTTATTTAATATATTGAAAACCATGGAGGTAGTTAGGGAACTAGTGTCAAAAAATGTTATGCCAGTTCGGCGCTTTGCAGGATTAGCGTTACAAATTTAGGGCCAGATGTATGAAAATGTTTTGCACTCGCAAACGGTGCGAATCGCAAAATTCGGCCATTTGCGAGTGCAAAACAGTGGTCTGCAATGCATGAAAGGCATTCGCAGACCTCAAAGCAGAAATCGCTAAAATAGCGATTTCTTGCGTTGCGACCTGGGTTTTGCGAATGGCAATTTGCGATTCGCAAAATCCACATCGCAAGGCGATGCTGCAAAAAATCGCAAATTGCGATTTTTCGCAGAATGGCATTTTGCACATGCAAAATACCATGGACTGCAACCAGGTGGTAACCTGGTGCAAAATTTTAAAATGCATTTAAAATGCATTTTTAAATTGAACATGTAAAACACACATGCCCTTTTGGCATGTGTGCACCTTACATGTCCCCCAAAACATTTTTGGGGTGCAACAGAGGGGGCCATAGGCCCCCAGCACCCTGGGGATTTGCATTTCCAAAATTGCGATTTTTGGTTCAGAAATCGCAATTTTGGAAATGCAAAAAATCCGCAGCTATGGGCCAACAGGCCCATAGCTGCAAATGAGGCCGGTATCGCAATTTGAGATTCGGTAATAGCATTTGCGATTTTTAAGAAATCGTTATTACCGAATCGCAAATGTGATACATGGCACTTTGCGAGTCGGTAATAGCGATTTCTTAAAAATCATTATTACCGAATCGCAAAGGGCCGTGATGATACATCTGGCCCTTAGACTCTAATCCTGAAAAGCACCCAGAGGCCCATTGAAAGCAAGGCATTAAAAATGCCAGAAAAAACTATGCAAAGAAATCTCTTAGATTTCTTTGTGTAATTTTTTCACCCCCCCATGCCGAAACACCCCCCCCTTGTATACATTACGCGTAGTGCGGGCATAATGTGTCACAAGGAGTTACAAAGTAGTGCAATGCAAGCCTTTTTGGCCGTCTAATGCCACATTAGCGTAAACACAATGACGCTAATTTGTCATTAGATGATGCTAGGCCCTCTTAAATATGGTCTCATGCTTTTTAACCCTGAGCACGATTCTTGTGCCCAGGATTAACTAGCATGTACCCTGGTGGTATCCTTAGAGGATGCCCACCAAGTTACCAGCATTCTTTTTCATTGGCAGGCTCACCTGGAATCACTTGCCACCAAGGCAAGAGTATGCCCTCCTGCTGGTCATGCAAGCACTTCCCCAGGATGGAGACAAAAGACATGGGTATGAAAGAGATCACACCTCTTCCCTGCCAGGATGGCTAGTGAATAATCAAGACGGCGAGCCTCAAAGGCTTTCACTGCCCTTTATTGTAATCTCTTGTCCCCCACTCAAGACCAAAGCCTTTCCCACCCTGTCCAGGCTGACAGGTGGGAAAATTAGTTATGCAGGAGGCATACACCTCCAAGAGGCTAGCCACACCATTAGGGCAGGCTAGGTGGTCTAATACAGCTGAGGAAAGGTTCTGTAATGTTGAAAAACCTTGAAATTAGAGGATTCTGGGAAGAAAATGATGCACTCCCACAAGAAGTCATCACCTCAGGGGCTGACTAGCCACAGAGACCAGTAGCCAATTGAGCACTGTCCCTTACCCCCTTACAACCCCCTAAACTAGGATTTAAGGGGCTCCCCTGACACCAGAATCTCAGTTCTGACTGAGAAGAGGCACAGAGAAGACGCCATCACTGACAACAGGGCTTTGGACCCTGCCACAGAGCAAAGGGAGGACCCTTCAGTGCCCTGAGGAGACCATATACTGAAACTGTGTGATTGGCGTGTGCCTGTTGCAAAAGGTCATGGCTCCCAGCAACAGGGAGTCCAGTGAAATGCAGTCACCTGCAACCTGCAGAAGAATCATCATGCTGCGTCACAAGCAACCTGTCGGGCCCCTCTTGGGTGAACCCAAAGAAAGCCAATGACCTGCACCCCGGGAGCTGTAGAGAGGCTCACATCAAGATTCAAGCCACTACACCACTCCTGTCAACCTGGACACCACCGACTCCAGAACAACTCCCAGCAACAGTGACCAAAATTGGTAACAACCCTACTGCTGAGACCCTGCATCCTGAAGAAGGTGACTTTGACCAAATGGCAAAGCATCTTTGGTGCGACCCACTAGTGACTGACAGCTGCAAGGCTACCTTTGTACCCAGATCCGCCGGATTTGGTAGCGAAGTTCCAGCTGTGGAATCCAGGTCCTATGACCGCAAAGACCTCTACTTTCCAAGGGTAAAGTGTAGATCCACCTGTTTTTGTCAAGTGCTGCAATTTTGACAGTGCCCGTGGATCCCTTCAGCACCAGGGCCGGTCAGAGGACCTCTGTACCCGGACTCTCTGGGCAAAGTGATGAGGTACTGTCTGTTGACACTTGGTATAGCGGCCTACAAGACCTTAACTCCTGGTGGGTTCCACAAAACTCATCCCACAAGTGATTGATTGCACACTGTGCTTATCCTTCTTTGAATTCAGTGGTACCCGTTTGACAGCTAAAAGTGCATCTATTTTTTAATGCCTTAAAAAAATCCACAACTTTGGTTGTATGTAAGATACAAAGTTCATTTTGGTGTCTAAATTAAGATAAAAATATGCTTTATTATTCTAGATTGGTGTTGATTTCCTTTGAGTCATGTCAATTACTTATTGTCCCTGTTGAAGTTGTGAAATGCTTTACACATGTTCCTCTAAGTAGCCTTGCTGCTCTTTGCCACTGTACCTGGATTGAGATAAGGTTTACTGGTATGAACCCGAGGTCCACTTCTGGGTAAAGTGTTTGTATTACATGGTTTGACCCCCCCAGTCATACTGTTGTATAGCTACTTTAGTCATATTTTAGATACATTATCTTAGCAAACTAGGCCTACCGTTGTGCACTGTGTCCTAGTTACGTTTTATTCAGCATTGCTTTATTTTTCTAGCAATAGCCACATTGGCAGTGTTGTTTTATTTCTCTCTATCTAATTTTTTTTTCACCTACAAAAGCATTACGTTCTCAGTCTTCGCTTTGTGCTTTCTTCAAGGCTATAGACAGATTGGGTTGCCGGCAAAAGTGGTATGCTGTGTCTCCAACATTCACAGAAACTTACACACTCATACGTGGGGACCATTTCTTAGAATGCCAAATGTTTTATTATAAAAACACTCCTTTGTCCCGGACACGTTAGAGGGAGATTCCAGCTAGATGACCACAACTGCATGCTGATTGTCTCACTACAGCTGCTTGCTTAGACTGCTGAGCCCCTGGCCTACATGGGGACAGTGTCTTTCTAGACTACAGGCTTCCTTACTCAGGTATGAGCGATGATGTTTTCCCAAAGGGAAACCTGAAAGGTGGATTAGGCTTATTATGTTGTGCTCGAACATAGTGTAGCTAGTGACAGTATGGTGGGACTGTTTTTTACTCTTCTTGTCAAGCTCTTGCTTTTATTGTACTTTATCATCCTAGTTATTGCAGTACATGCCATTTTATCTAAGATGCAGTTTGTCCTTGCCTGTGTGAGACCAGTGTAACTGAGAGAAAGGAACGAGATCTGATCAACCACGCTTCCCCTGAGGAGTCTTTCTTGTCATGCGTCCGGTTGCCACAATCATCCCTGCTCTTTGGTGGAGATGAGGCGCTGCTAGTTAGCTGGAAAACCCGGATTAGGCCGACAGATATCACATGGTGTGAAATTGTAGCCCCTGGCCTACATGGGGACAGTGTCTTTCTAGACTACAGGCTTCCTTACTCAGGTATGAGCGATGATGTTTTCCCAAAGGGAAACCTGAAGGGTGGATTAGGCTTATTATGCTGTGCTCGAACATAGTGTAGCTAGTGACAGTACAGTGGGACTGTTTTTGTGTTTTACTCTCCTTGTCAAACTCTTTCTTTTCTCGTACTTTATCATCCTAGTTATTGCAGTACATGCCATTTTATCTAAGATGCAGTTTGTCCTTGCCTGTGTGAGACCAGTGTAACTGAGAGAAAGGAAGGAGATCTGATCAACCACGTGTCCCCTGAGGAGCCTTTCTTGTCATGCGCCCGGTTGCCACAATCATCCCTGCTCTTTGGTGGAGATGAGGCGCTGCTAATGAGCCGGAAAACCAGGATTAGGCCGACAGGCATCACATGGTGTGAAATTGTACTAAGTACCCCACAATCTATGTGAGTCTGCTCCCAAATCCAGTAGCCTCATTACGATAATGAGAACCTATGCGACAATACCACATAATACTGCCACCTTGCTACAGTCCAAAACACAGTCCAAAAGAAATTGCCCTGCCTAATTCCCACCCTCTCCACCTACAACAAAATTCCCTCCCACCAAAACAAAAATTTTTAAAAGGGCTCAGAAGAGGATCCTCAGATCTTGAAGCTGGGCCTCAAGGAGTGCCATCTGACGGCCCAAGTGTGCCAGGTCTCGCAGCAAACATTGATGTAATAAGTAGTCTGAAGGGCGGGCTGCAATGGTGGTATGGGTGTGGTACCTGCTGCTGCTGCTGGCATTGATGTGGGTTGGAGGTTGGAAGTGCCGGTGGCTGGCAGGAGATATTTAGGCCTGAGGGAGGGACATATGCACCACCCTCCTGCTCCACCAGCCACTGATACTCCAACCAGGTGTCCTCCAACCTCTGCCACCAGATCCAGACTGATATCTCCTGCCAGGTCAGTGGTGGTGGTGAACCAGCTATATGAAGAAAGACAATTTGTAAACAATGCTCTAAGCAAACACAATTTTAAATTATCTAGTGGCACAGTGACAATACATTGCTGGTCCCCTGGGGCCATTGGAATTTTTTATATGATTAGGACAGTCACAGGGACAGTATTTAACACACACATATCTCACATAAAAGCGGTGACTGGCTGAAAGGAATTTAGGCAGCATAAAAAAGTATGTTGTTTTTTTTCTTCTAAAGGATTTTGTAAAAAACACACAGACACTTTGTGTGGGAAAAGTAAAATAACTCTCATTGGTGAGTAAGACATCATCTACTACTGAGTACAAGTTTCCCCCTCTTATTGTGCCAACTGTATAGAGGCATGCTAGCTAGAACATCAGGCACTAATTTACTATTTTCTGCAGTCTGCAGCTAGGGCAGCTGCAATGAACAATTATCTTACTTTGATTCCAATGGCCCTAATTTTCTCCAAATACCTTTCAATTATACCCTGACTCCAAAGAGGCACATGACTAATGTATGTTACACATGTCAAGTATAACATGTTGTCATGTGTGGGACCGTGTAAGAAGTTGGACCTCGATGTAGTCAAGCAACGTACCGAAGGCAACGTTTCATTTTTATGGATTTCCTTTTTATTTTGCTTCTGCTTATGTGTTCCTTCCACATAACAAGGGAAATGGTAGTCTTCTTCCTCTTTTATTTCTTCTCAGGATCAGGGGAATTGACCTCCTATTGATAAACTGTCCTCGAAGGGAAAGGAAAAAGCCACAGGTAAGTACTTTATGTTCTGATTTCTAAGCGTTTAGAATGGGAGGGGGAAGAACTTCTGAGGGATGTCACCATTCCTTCTTATCCCAACACCATGTTGCAGTTTCTTGATTGTTTGACTGCTATGCGTGCCTCCCTAGGTGTCAGAAGGCTGGATGTCGTGCACAGGTGACCCCTCTATGGACCAGTCACTCCCAGCCCTGCTGCAACCAGTCTCCACCATCCTGGTCGTTCCCAGTATATGTTCATGTACCTGGGTTAGCCACGCTCCTCCTGGAGCATGGCAGGGTGGCTCGAGGTGACGGTGCCATCTGGGCATCTGTGTTACTGCTTTGTCTGACTTCCCAACCTCGTTGTCAGTAAGGACTCGTTGTACTGGGGCCTCCCTCAGAACTTGTCAAGCTTCAGCACCGGATTCCCAAGTAGGGCCCAAGTTTGTCAGGGCAGCGTCACAGAGTGTTCTTCTTCCTGCTTGTTCACACCTCCTTCCTCAGACAGCCGACCAGTGTTCACGCCCACCTTCTTCCTGTACGAAATTTGGAGCCTTAAAGAGGCAGGTGTCCCAGGTAGCCTGAAAGAAAAGTAAAGGCTCATCTTGTAATGCAGAAAAACAGGGGAAGGGCCAGGGTATGGACCCATTGATGCCCTCGTCTCCATCACACATGCGAATAACAGATATCCCTATCTGCCATAAGTAGACGGTGGGAAAAATGATGCACTGCAGTACAGGAAAAGAAACAGGATATATACATTATATTGGACATTGTTGGACTTTTTTGATTATGCAGGGTCATCCTCAATCTTTTTGCCTCCTGCCTCCTATTTGTTCTGACCTGTTGCTGTTGGCTTTTGAACTCTGAGCACTTTACCACTGCTAACCAGTGCTAAAGTGCATATGCTCTCTCTGTAAAATGTGTATGTGATTGGTTTATCCGTGATTGGCATATTTGATTTACTAGTTAGTCCCAAGTAAAGCGCACTAGAGGTACCAGGGCATGTAAATCAAATGCTACTAGTGGGCCTGCAGCACTGGTTGTGCCACCCACATAAGTAGCTCTGTAATCATGTCTCAGACCTGCCACTGCAGTGTCTGTGTGTGCAGTTTTACACTGTAAATTCGACTTGGCAAGTGTACCCACTTGCCAGGCCTAAACCTTCCCTTTTCTTACATGTAAGGCACCCCTAAGGTAGGCCCTAGTTAGCCCCAAGGGCAGGGTGCAGTGTATGAATAAGGTAGGACATATAGTAATGTGGTTTATATGTCCTGACAGTGAAATACTGCTGACTTCGTTTTTCACTGTTGCAAGGCCTGTCTCTCTCATAGGATAACATGGGGGCTACCTTTAAATATGATTAAAGTGTAGATTCCCCTAGAGAGTAGATGGACATGTGGAATTTGGGGTCTCTGAACTCACAATTTAAAAATACATCTTTTAGTAAAGTTGATTTCATGATTGTGCGTTTGAAAATGCCACTTTTAAAAAGTGTGCATTTTCTTGCTGAAACCATTCTGTGACTCTGCCTTGTTTGTGGATTCCCTGTCTGGGTCAGTTTGACAGTTGGGTTGTTTTTCACCTCGCACTAGACAGTGACACAAAGGGGGCTGGGGTGTAACCTGCATTTCCTGATTAGCCATCTCTGCTAGGAGGGAGGGGTGGAGTGGTCACTCTCATCTGAAAGGACTGTGCCTGCCTCTGACAATGCCGGCTCCAACCCACTGCTGTGTGTCTGAGGCCTTGCCTGGGCAAGGCAGGATTTCACAAGTAGGTGTGAGTCCCCTTTGAAGAAAGGTGACTTCAAAGACTAAAATGGGTATAAGAAGGGCACCCAAATCTACAGACTTTAGAAACAGTTCTGGAACCAAGAGTAACCTCTGCCTGGAGAAGAGCTGATAGCTGAGGAAGAAGTGCTGCCCTGCCTGTGACTGTGCTTTGTGGAGCTTTCCTGCAGTGCTGCTTCTGCCAGAGTAAGAGGGCAAAGACTGGACTTTTTGTGCCTTCCATCTTGTGAAGAAATCTCCAAGGGCTTGATTTAGAGCTTGCCTCCTGTTGTTTGAAGTCTCAGGGACAGCACAGACTTCTCTCTGCCAGCACCAGGAGTCTCTGGAGGAGACTCCTGCTCTGACAAGTGGTGCCCTATCCAGTCCCTGGGCCCTTGAAAGGAAAGCTGGTGGAAATCCAAGGAAATCGACTTCGGACGACTCCGGACCGACGCCGCTGCTGAATCCGGTGATGCCGCCTGCACCCGACGCCGTGACCTTCGCTGGAACGCGACGCTCTTCGCAGGCCCGACGCCACTGCAGCTCCGCTGAAGTCCGCGACTCCGTGGAAGTCGCCGCACCACGTCGTGACCAACGCCGCTCGAAGTGCACGGATTCAAAGTTTCGCACAGACGCCGCGATCCCCGACTTCACGCATTGGCTTGTTTTCACTCTTCACTGTACTTGGGGGTCTACACGAGTCCATGTCCAGCGCCGCTGGTGTCGGCTTGTTGGGAACGACTCCGTCACGACGCCGTGTTAACATCTCATCGAAGCATTTTTGTTTCTAAGCGCTATATTTGACTTTAATCTCTAAAAATTCATAACTTGACTTGTGTGTGTTGGATTTTTGTCGTTTTGTTTAGATAAATATTTCCTATTTTTCTAAACTGGTGTTGTGTCCTTTTGTAGTGTTTTTCATTAAGTTACTGTGTGTGTTGGTACAAATACTTTACACCTAGCACTCTGAAGTTAAGTCTACTGCTCTGCCAAGCTACCAAGGGGGTAAGCAGGGGTTAGCTGAGGGTGATTCTCTTTTACCCTGACTAGAGTGAGGGTCCTTGCTTGAACAGGGGGTAACCTGACTGTCAACCAAAGACCCCATTTCTAACAGACATGTTCATCACAGAGTATCCCATCTACAAAACACAAAATCACAGGCACTTAAACCCACTTTATTTTCTGGTCTCGTTCTCAAACGCAAATTATTTCAAACAAACACATTCGCTTGCCAGTAAGGAAAGGTAACTTGACTTACTCTACTGCAGGGTAAGTAAGAAGGAAAAGGCAGGTTATGTAGAGTTTTTGCTATCGAATAGTGGGGTGCCACTGATCAGCATGTGCCTAAGCTTTGACTTAGTCAGCCACTGTAGTTGAACGTTGATGAATTTCAAAAGGGAAAAATGTGAATAGGCATAAATCCATTATGGAAGCCATTAATTAAATGTATGAACCACTTGGCCTGTACAATGTGGTACATGCCATGAATGTTTTTTTCCTTTTTTTTCGGTAGGGTGGGACAGAACTTAGGAACAAATAAAAGAGGGAAGAACTAGGAGGTGACTGAGTGGGCACTGAGAGGATAAGGAAAGGCACCTTGTTTCCATTTCAGTTCGCAACATATTGAAAGCTTTGTAAATGCTGCATTAATTGAAGAGGATGCACATTGCACAGCCAACACTGCAGTGCTGAACAGAACCATGCTGCAGTTAGGTCATAGCCCATGGGTCGCAAAATGCTATGGGCAGGGAGGTAATGAATGATGAACAGTGGAATCTGATTCACTTAACAAATAAAGTGGGTATACTGGGAAATATCAATATGCCAGCAATGTGACTTACCACCGCCCATCCCTGCCGCCGCAGGGGCCCCTTCTCCAACCGCTATGTCTCACTGGCACTGATCTGGTACTGGTGGGCTGTGTGGCTAGAAAAAAACATTACATATTTCTGATTCCAGATATGCCTCCCCTTTTTATTTTTTGATAAAATGCAACCACAATACATCACTACAGTTTGGTTTGCAATATATATTCTCTTCTATCAAAAATATCGCTTTGGTCATTTTGTTGGTTGACAATGTTAGAAAAGCCAGGTAGTCAGACTAACCAAAAACTTTTTGTAATGGATGACAGAGATATAATGATGACTATGAGTCATTTGAAGTGCAAATGAAGGGGTAGAATATATTGGTTAATGAAGGACATTTGGTTTTGGTTGGCAAATGTAATGAGGCTGCCCTCATACTACTTTCCTGCCATGCTGCACTGTCATCAAAACTGCTGGGACTCTGATTAATACATACAGGACAACATGGGGGGGGGGTCACCATAACCATAGCCAGTCTCTTGTCATATTACTGTTTAACGATGAGCAAGAAAATGAAAGCCTTCTTAAAAATAAGCGTAGAATAGCTTGCTTGGATCTGCAAACTCTGCAATCTTTACTGTAGAGTACCTAATCTATTCTCTTAGTCTTACTTACCAGTCCACAGAATATATAAGGTAGGGGAGAGGGAAAGCTTAATAACCAAGCAGAAGAAAGCTACAGATTAGTACAGACAGGAAGAAGTCACAGAAACAAGAAATATGGAAAAAAATAATGCAGTGTGGGATAACATGAATTAACAAATATTAAATAGAAATACGAGGATTTGAAAAAAACAGTCACAATATAAGAGAAAAAAGGAAAAAATATTCTAAATGGAGAGATGTAAAAGGTAGAGAAATAAAGAATATTAACGAGAACTTACTTAGTTCAGCCGACGCACAGCCGACAACTGTGGTACTGGGGTGGAGGTGGTACTTCCACCCGCTGCAACACTGGTGGTGGGAGCCTCAGCCTTACCGGTTGATGCCCTCTTTTTCTTACCCTTGGGTGCTGATGTGAGAAATAAGAAGATAACAACAATAGATTAGTGGTACGTTTAATCTTCCTGAAAATATTTTGACAGGAAAAGGCAAATGCAGTAACATATTGACATTGTACTTTTCTAAATCAGATTGCCTGTATTACTAGTACCAAGTTGACCTATTCCTAATTTCCTAAACCTTACCTAAGCCCTCCTAAACTACGTTAGATACTACTACTGCATTGCAACAAATGATGTTTGCTGAATCGTAATCCCCTTTAATGGGCCAACTCAGTCAGTTTCCCTTTTCGGTGCATGGGTGCAGACTACACATCACTGGGAGATTGCTTTGGATTGTACGAGCCACATAAAGAGAAAGACACAAGAATGCTAACTCAACTGACAACACTACTACATGCCACTAACACTATCTTAGTGACAGGACAGAGGAGTATGCATGATTTCTTAAACAATCATCCCAAGTGAGTGCCTACAGTGACAAGTACAACTAGGTAGCACCCAGCACCTGGTTCGCTCAAATTGGATCACATAATATTTGTAACGTTACGTGAATATAACTTATCACTGAGTAAAAGCTGCATGCTATTTGAAAAAACAATAGCATTGTAGGACACAGCAAATGCATAATTACTCACCAACCCCCACAACCCTACAGCAGCCAATTATTCTGCAGGCTATGCCCACTCCCAGGCCTGCCACCAGCTGCCAGATTAGAGGGGAGATGGTGCTGCAAAAAAAAAAAAAACTAGTGCAGCCACCTCAGACTCAGAAATAATGTCGCGGGCTGCATCTCGTCAGTGCTGGTGACCACAAGGTGTGTGGTTAGCACCTTCACTGGTGTCTCCTCTCCCATGCTCTGCCATGGCCTGGGTGGGGCAAAAAAATAGAAATAGGAAAAGGAAGGAATAGAAAGGACGAACTGAGAAAATAAAGGGAAAACCAAAAAAAAACAAAAGTCACAGAAAAAAAGACAAAAACAAAATGCACATTCACAAATACACACACTAATACAATAAAGGTAAAACAGGGGTGGATAAGTGGGATAGTGGCGGTATTGCAGAGATTAAGGCTAGATTAGACTGCAAGCCCATCACCATGCACAGAACAAGTTAAACAAAATGGCACTTGCACATGTGCCTGTGTCGTGCAGTTTGCACTCACTTTGGTAGCGTGGAATGTGCTACTTACACCAATCAGCACAAACAGGGGCCAAGCACAACTCCTCCCGTTTGCAGAGTGAAGCAGAGTTCTTATGGACTTTTTTTTAACCTCACCACTGAATTCTGCGAGTTCTGCCCGTGCCCTGTAAATATTGCACTGTCTGATTCCTCTGGAAAACTGTAGGTCTTCCTCACATTAGAGGTATGTATGGACCCATTTCCATGCTTTAGACACAATAAGTGGGGCTCAGTATTTGAGTTTACACACAACACAACACAGGAAGTCTTTCTACTGTAGCTCACTGTGTGAAAGGGAGAGGGCAGATAAGTGCTGGATTTGGCATCACAAACAGGCTGATCTCCAGGAGATGTTGTTTGTCCCTCTGGAAAGAAATAGAAATATGTTACAAAGATTCCATGATTGAATATAACAGAAGTGATTTACTTTGAAGCACACAGGGGTATATGGAACATATGTTTCTGCAGGAAAATAAGTCCATGTTGTACTATTGTTGCTTTTCACAGGGCACCCTCCTGCACAAAACCAATCCATGGAGGCTTTTTGAAAAATCGAGGAGAAATAAAGATATTTCACCTCGTTGCAACTCCCCTATGGAGGTGTAAGATGTTTATGCATTCCCAAGTTTACAACACCTTGTAAATCTAGGAATGTGCCAAACCCAATGGGTGTTGCATGTGAAAACCCACTACAATGCCCATGGAATGCCTCACTCATGCATGGCCATTGGGCACAGTGGCATGTAGGGGGGCCCACGTTAGGCCCCCCTATGCTACTTAACAAAAAAAAAATACTTATCTCTACTTACCTGTACTTACCGTAGATAGGCCCCCCCATCCATGGGTGTCCTCCAGGGGTGGGCGAGGGTGGCAGGGGGTGTCCCTGGGTCAGAGACCATGGAAAAGAGCCCACAGGTCCTCTAATACCTGCCCTGACCCAGGCGTTAAAAAAATGACTCTAAACAGGCTTAGAACCATTTTTTAAGGCCCTCCTCCTCCCAGGCGTCATAAATAAGGCGCAAATGCCTTTGAGTCATTTTTTGCCCAGGAACGCCTACCTTGCATCTCATTGACGCAAGGTGGGTTTCCACGGTAAAAAAATGACTCTAACTCCACAAATTTGGTGATAGACTGGTCTAGTGCCAAAGTATAAATATGGAGTTAGGTTTGCGCCGGATTTGCGTAAAACAAAATGACGCAATTCCTGCGCAAACAGAGTATAAATATGGGCGTAAATGTGGCTCACTCATGGGGCAAGAAAACTGTGTAACACAGTGCACCAATTTCTGTAGGCAACGCAAAGCTGCATCATTTTTACTAAATCTGTATTTTTAGCTTTCCCAGCTAATGCGAAATATACCACCTGTAGCAGCACCTCATGGTTGATACAGTAAGGAATTACAGATGGTGTGCAAAGATAAAAAACACTTTCACAAGTTTCACACCTTTTACGTTTGCAAGCACGAGCTGCTCTTCAGCATAGGAGTTCCTGCCGAGGGTTTTCTATAATTACCGATCAATACAAACATTGTTTGCAGCAATGATTAATGAGGAGCTCAAAGTTTAAATTAAGATAAATTGCTGAGGGCTCTCATGTGCGTGTACTGTTTGAGATAGGAAGAAGACATAGAATTATCTCAGAATCCATGCTAAACAAATGCTAGGGCAATTATCTGTGCAAGCACAAAAGGATAACGAGTTCAGTAAAGTGAACACATTTCTGAGAAGCTGAGGGATGTCAGGAGGTTTCTGCAGGATACATCGGCTGGGGAACTGTAAGCTATTTCTCTGCTTTTGCTGGATAATTATTGTTGTCTTATTTTGTCTAACAAGTTAGTTAACACACTCGTCTCTCCAGCTATCAGGAAGCTAGTGAAGAGCCCCCTCCCTCCCGCCATGTGTAACCTCACTCAGCTTTGCAAGTTCCATGCGTACATTCTTATCTATGGAATACGTAGTCTGTCCAAAGAAGAGGTCACACAAAATATGAATAAAGTTTTATATAGCGCTTCTTTCCATACTTCCGTCATCTCTAACTGTTGTAAAAAATAGGTCATAATAACGCACAAAACAGCACTATTTCTTCGACCCTGAAGAAGAGAATGCTAAGTTTGCCTTGGCAGGTTTCGAATGTTTCACTAATGTTAATATGCATGAAAAAGATGAAAATGTACGCCATGATATGTGCCAGCATAACAACAAACTTGCATCACTGTTGTTGAATCCATCCAACATGACCTCCCCATCTACTATGTGGTCAGGCAAACCCTGCGACCGAGGCCTGAAGCAACTGTTGGACAGATCACAAGTGGGGTAACACATAGTTCAAACCTGCAAACAGGAAAAACCCAAATTGATTCCCCAGATAGGCAGCAACACCACAAAGGTCCTAGGAGGTTGCCTCCCAATAAAACACATTTGGCTTGAGGGGTGCAAATTCCCAAAATACCATAAAAGTTAGATGCTACATGAAGTTAGGCACACTCAGCCAATCACAGCAGTAATCATGCACTCCTTATTCTGGACATTTGAATATGTTACCTACTGTCCGCATTTTGTTCACACAAGGCCGAGACCAACCTAACCACTTTATCAGATGGCCAGATTTTCTGGGCCCGGATTCCTTTCCGCAAAGAATGTACAGAATTATTTTATAACCCTTCAAGATTTGTATAAAAGGACATCCGGAATTCTGTAACTTTGTGAGACAGTCATCAGACCCGACTCTGCTGCGATCTCCTGGCTGCTAAATGTATTCAAACCGACTGTTCCTGCTTTGTTAAATTCCTTCTTTTCTTTCATTACTTTAAGGTAACTCCGCATTCGAGCAACATTTTTTGCAAGCTAGCCAAGATAGATCCTCTGAGCCTAAACTGCAGCTGAAGGAAGGGAACCCCACCCCTACGGACTCACATCTGTGCAAACTAAAGAGGTGAGCAGACGCAGCAGTTGTTTCAAAGTTCTGCTTAATCTGCGGTACATAGGTACATCCTGAAGCCACTGTCAGTGATTAAGAGATTGCATCTGATCCTTAGTCCCAGCATTTGGTGTATGGCAAACTAGGGCTCCTCTTTGACCACTGGGCGAGACACAAATGGTATGCCTAACCCTGTGTGTGATATAGGGCTCTGCTTGGATCGCTGGGTGAGATACAGATGGTACACTTGATCCCTGAGTGTAATATAGGGACATAGTTGCAACTCTTGGACCGCTGAACGTGACACAGATGGTATGCAGAGGCTCTGGGGTGATATAGGGCCAACACCTCAATCATATTTTTTAGTGTAAAAGGGTTTGCACAGTACTACTGATCTCTTAAACAGTGGTGGTGTCTGAATGAAGTGAGAGGTGTTATTCACTTGGACAGCTGGGCATGACACCCTTGGTACAGTAAGCCCCTCAGTGTGAAACAGCGTGCAATTCAGACAATAGCAAAATATTTGTACCCTGGAGATTAGGTATAGCTTGTTCTTGGCCGAGGAGGGCCTGTAGTTGTTGAGTTGTTCCTTCTTCTCCACGCAATTTTGTTGCTTTCTTTGTACCAAAACCAATATTAACAGACTATCAGGCTCACTTGGTCCCTTGTACCTTGCAGAGCCTCCCCTCAGCATCGGACTGGGAGTGGGCTAAATATTTTTTCTCTGTCATTTTTTCCTCTCCTTTCTATTTCCATTGTAGCTTTCAGTTGATGTATTGTTGATGTGGTGGTGCTGATAACCTATTGCAACTATATTTAATGTTGAAATGTTATGTCTTGCTATGTTTTTATGTGCGTATAAAAAAATCAGTAACTTTTTCTAACAGATCGTTATTCCATACCTGCTACTGCTAAAAAACGGTTTATGTTGATATGTTATGTTTCATAATGTTTTGAAATTAACCATTGCACTTTCCTGCAGGTTGTGATCTTTTCATATGTGTTGTTTTATGTACTGTGAAGAGTCTGTTTAATGCATCTCTGCCTAAGGTTGAGCTCATAGCCAGTAGTGATTGCCGGCATAATCCGGTGTGCATATTCCCCATGATCAGAGTAGAATTTAGGATTATTTAAATCTTAAGAAAGTTAGATTTGTCCCAGTCCCCTAAAAATGTTCCAAACCCATCATGAAGTCGCTGTTAACCCACGCAGGCTAAAAAGCTAGATAAATACTGCTGTGAATGGCATGCACATATTAAGGCACATGTGTTCCCTTGGACAGAGGGTGGAACCTTCGACACCAACACAATAGAGCACACAAGGACACACATTCGTTCCCAATTTGTAGGGCACAAGAAGGCTAAAAGAGAAGCACTTTTAGAGTGATGGGCCATCTTTGAGGTGGTGCGACTTGCAGCCACCCAGAACTCAAAGAGGAGTCTGAAGTAAAACCAGAAGGGAGGCCCTGAACCCCACCAGAATGTCAACGTGGGATAGGGGACAACTTAGAAATAAGAGATAAGAATAGCCTAGTCCAAAACCAATTAAGCCACAGAAGAAGCAAAATGTCACCTTTACACATGTGGAGAGCAACAATAAAGATGTCTGCAGCTCCCCCCAAATGCACAGGTCAGACAGACTAACCCCTAGAGACAAAGTATCTAGAGAAGAGGGTGGGGTCTTTGCATGACCATTTTTCCATCTGCTGGCCCGCTGGACTGAAAGGAAGGATGAGTATGATAAACCTTGGTTGGAGGAGGGATCCTTGGAAGCAGAGGACGTGGAAGACTGCATCCAGTATGGAGGGGGAGATATCAAATGTAACTTCCCATACATGCAGGAATGCCTGAGAAAATGGAAGTGCTACGTTCTGGAAAAACCACCAGAGCCGCCCCAAGCCAAAATATGCCCGTTGTTACAGAAGGGTATGTCAGAGACCTTATATGTGCCATGGGCGCATGGGCAAACCAAGCAATAGATGATATCAAGAGTCTGCTCAGCAGCATCCTCTGAGAGCAGACTAACTTGGTATTTTCCCCAGCCCTCATCCCAACGGTCACACTGAATAATAATGAGCATGGCAGGGCCACACTCAATTCATTCATACACCAGCTATGGATGGCCCTGAGGGAAATATACCCTGATTGCCTGGATATGAGAGGATTGATGGTGGAGAGTATGAGGCCTGGGGAAACCATGACTGACTTTCTAGACAAAATGAGGGAATGATGGGGTCAGGAGACAGAACAGCCATGGACTGACATGGGCCCCCATGTTGCATTCTTTTTCAACATCCTCAAAAATGGGCTGCCCACCAAAATACAGGGTGTGCTGTTCAGCGTAGTAGAGTTAGGCACCGAACCTTGGTGTGAAATACAGGCCCAAGTATTACATTGCTATAGATGGAAACAGGAAAAGGACAGGGAAATGCAGGAACAATAACATTACTATAGCAAGCAACAGAAAAAAGCCTAGAAAAAGAAGGAGCAAAACCAGAGAGACACCACTAAGCTGGTCCAACATAAATTAAAAAAGACGGCCCTCTAGGGGCTACAAGTATGCAAATGGCAACAGTCTTGAAGGGAACTCCACCTCAGGACCCCAAAGGGTTTCCACCCTGTCCTAATGGCAGGGGTCAGGGAGACTGGCAACCGTCAGAGAGCGCCACTGTTGCCATAGAATGGGCCAAATGGCCGACCAATGCCCCTTAAAGGTGTATCATGAACAGAGAGGGATAAGAGTAGGACAGTCCCCACTCATACAGGAGAGAGGGTACTCATCTCAGCAAAGACCGGGGACACAGCCACAGCAGGGAGGCTTGACTGTCTAGGAAGGCAATGCCTTTGCATAATCTCAAAATCTAAGTACGCAGTTGGCCCAAAATCCCCAATACATTTACATTCACATCATACCCACTTCAAAACTCATCTAAAAAATAAAGACTATTCACAACAATATGAGAAAACTCATGCCTTTACTTGTCTTCAGAAAAACTCAGGGCTGCGGTATGTTTTGTCATCGGGAATCCACACTAGAATCTTCCATTTGGGTGCCTGCAGGGGCATAGGCCCCACTCTGCTGCTGGTCCTACAGGGCAGGGTTGGTGGGCTACACCCGAGGGGGAGAGCAATCTGACAAGGAGGCAGGACGGCCCCCAACCAGCGTGTAAAGCAAGTACCCAGAGCCCATCATCCATGTCCAACTGGGACGGGTTCCAATAGCCAGATCAAACGGACCCCATTCAAGGGCACTTAGCCTGGGACCAAAGTTCTCTCGTGGTCCGCAGTCCCAACTGCAGCCTCAGGCCAGTGGAGGCCCTCTTTCCATTCCAAAACAAAGCAATACTACAATGTTGGGAGCCTTTCTCAGTGTACTTGCGATAATGATGCTCACATAAAATTCCGAAGTCCACACACAAATCAGACAGATTGGAAGAATTGCATGCCACCAAGTCAATAGGAAAATGCAATCAGCGTCCCAGCTCATTAACTGTAGTGAGCAATTCTTGATGAGTCCTGATCAGTCACATGACTCCCATCGTAGCAAATGCTCTGCCTCCGCCTCTCCTCAAAAAACTTCCAAACGTTAAAAGCCTGCTTGTCAGACCATGTCCCTCCAAAACAGCAACAGTAGCATGTTACCCGTTAGAAGTCCCGGGCCACAGCTGGGGTCAGCAGGCCTAAAACATCCTGGACCCGAAGAGAGGGGGATGCCAGGAGGGAAAGGGACTTTGTAAATGATCATCACAACCTCATGCGAGGCGTACGGATACGCTCAACACCACACCCGGCCAGTCGGTCAGATCACGAGGCCTCCCGCACGCACCATCAGAGAAGCAATAGATCTGATCCCAGTCATTGCTGCATTAAAATCATATGGGGGTCATGGAGCATCCTTCTGACCCATTTGGCGTAACGCCAAAAGCACCAGCACATGAAGATTTAGGGAAGAATCCAGAGACTCGCAATAGAAGCCAAAAGTGGTGTGGACAAAACACCTGACTCTGCTAGGGAGAACCTCATTGCATATCACATGCAGGAACTAGAGGGGCGTACACATGTTGCAAATGCCAGCAACCTCCAATTTTTTACACACCCCATTCCTTTGATTGCTTAATGCATGTGCAGAGCAAAAGGTTCCATCCACATCGGTAAAACACATGTACACACACACACTTTAGGGAAAATAGCTAAGGAATAACCCTACGAAGCTTACCCCATTGAAACACTCTCCTCTGCATGGGTAGAGGGGAGGACCCAATGGCCCATAAAGTAAAACTCAGCCGACCCATTACTAAAACACTCACCACTCCCTAAAATAGTTGTCCCAACTGTAGCAACCTCCAAAATAGATGTATAGAACATGAGTAAGTACAAAAGAAAGACACAGGAATCTCCTTAGACTAAACAATGTTATATGTTATTCTAAGCTCACCTACAACCCACAGCTCTTACCCAGCAGATATGCAACTAAACCACGAGTACACCACCTTCTCAGGGGCCAGCCACCTCTTTAGCAACAACTTCAAGAACTCTGACAAGACCCAAGTGTGCAAAGACTGTTTTTTGGACTGTGCATTACGGGCACTCTTCTACGAACTCTCTCACCAAAGGAAAGACATCCCCTGTACCGCAGCACCTGACCAGAACACAGACACCCCCGATCGCCAGAAGACCACAGATATTTCCCCAGAAAACCATCCCAGGACCTGCAGAAGTCTAAAAGGTATGTATTCTTGCACCACTGTATACCCTCTGTTTGTTGTGGGCCTGGCTGTATCTATCCATAGTTAGAAACCTGCCTAGTCACACAGAGCCTACCTCGACATTACTACAGCTCTTATGTAGGGGCCTTTCTCACATCACTTACAATTACATTTAACCTAATGTTAGTATTCTACATGCACTACACAGCACAGCACACTCTCACACATCACATGGTATCAGCATTTGACTGCTGTGGGTGCCGAGACATTAGCCAGACAGTGTATGTCTGTTTACAGATACCCCACACCGTAGGTGCATATAGGCTTTATTTATCCCTGGACATAGCCCCCGAGAAAGCAAGATTCCTCATCCACCTGTACCTATGGAGAATCAAGGCCAAAATACAACCTAGGAGGGTAGAACCCCATAGAGTAGTAGTAATCCTCACTCAATATGAGACCAATCCCACCGCACTGCACCTTTACACTTAGCCTAGCAATATTTAAACTGAGCTAGACAGGATGCACAGGTGGGGTACTGTAGGGGAGGACACTGTTTGGCCCCCAAACGTTCTAGAAAAGAGGTTCCTGGGGGTAGCAAAGCCACAGCACCAGTACACAAACACTTCTGCTCCTGCTTCCGTCTGTGGTCCCAGGGGGCCCTTAGAGTGTCTGGGGAAGTCTTCTTTAATAACAAGTGAACCCCAGACATGACGTTCCTTTGTAGGGCCATCCACCTCAATGATACAAGGGAAACGAGTCTCATAGAGGAGGAGTGAATACCAGCATAGATACCCCTCATCATGAAATCTGGAATAATGAAATAAATAGGTACACATTGTTGGAAGGGAAGAGAGCAAACCCCTAATTGTAAGGAAACTTACACTGTATTCCTTGTGTTTCAGAGGCAAAGGGATGATCCCTCTTGGCACTAATGAAGAGGATGGGTCCCCAGACATGCACTGGGGTACCTCCTGTCTTGAGGTTACTTTAGAAGCTTTCTATGGGCATGTTATTTTAGCCATAGGCCTGCAGCTTGTGCCATTTAGCCTAGTTGCATTTCATTTTATTCATCTTCTCTCTTGTCGGCGATGTTTATTTTCCTTTATCTTGTATACTTCGTGCATAGAAACTGTTTTCATTCTTTGTACTCTGACATTCTCGTTCTGTGCTCTGCTCAAGGCTTTCTCCAATATGTTGCTGGCACAAAGAGGAACACCGCAATCTCTGCCACTTCACAGAAACATGCGTGTTTTACATTAGGGCAGTTTTCCTAGCACATTAACTGTTTTATTATCAAATATCTCTGTCACCCACCCAGATAGCTAGCCTTTTAAACATGTCCTGGGTCTAGTACTCCAGAGCCTGTGTGCACAGTTTCACTGCCAAGTCTCCTCTTACTACATGTAAGTAAGATCTAGGCTAGGCTGTAGGTAGCCCATTGGGTAGGGTGCTATGTGCTTAAAAGGTAAGAGATGATTTGAAGTTTCACTGAGTTACAGGTGCACTTGCAGACCCATACGCCCAGTTATACATCCACTCTCCTACCCGTACTGCAACTGTCATACCTGTTTACAAACTCATGGAGCTACTCACACAAAGAGACTGATACACTCAGTCAGATGTATAGTTAAGAACTGACACAACCTACTCACTCATCCAGAAACATAGACCTTTAAACATGCCTTGGGTCTGCTAATGCAAAGCCTGTGTGTGCAATTGTACTGTCAGATTGACTTGGCATTGAAAACCTCTTTTTAAGACTAAAACTATGCTTCTACTACTTATAGTTTGTCCATAAGACAGACCGTAGGTAGCCATAGGAAAGGATTCTATGTGCTTAAATGTGCTTTCAAGTTTCACTGACTTACACATTCCCTTACAGACCCATACAGCAAGTTATACATCCAATCTCCCACCCATACTATAACTCACATGCCTATTTACAAAAACTTAGAGCCACTTACACACCCAGTCAGACAATGACAGAGGCATTTATACGTTCACTCACACACCTACACCACTGTTGGACTTTTGCTTTTGCAGGGTCATCCCCAGACTTTTTTGCCTCCTGCCTCCTATATTTTTCTGACATGTTGCTCTTGGCTTTTCAACTCTGAGCACTTTACCACTGCTAACCAGTGCTCAAGTGCATATGCTCTCCTGTTTAAATTGTATGTAAGTGGTTTATCCATGATTGGCATATTTGATTTACCAGTAAGTCCCTAGTAAGGGGCACTAGAGGTGCCAGGGCCTGTAAATCAAATGCTACTAGTGGGCCTGCAGCAATGGTTGTGCCACCCACATAAGTAGCTCTGTAATCATGTCTCAGACCTGCCACTGCAGTGTCTGTATGTGTATTCTTACACTGTAAATTCGACTTGGCAAGTGTACCCACTTGCCAGGCCTAAACCTTCCCTTTCCTTACATGTAAGGCACCCCTAAGGTATGCCCTAGGTAGCCCCAAGGGCAGGGTGCAGTGTATGGATAAGGTAGGACATATAGTAATGTGGTTTATATGTCCTGACAGTGAAATACTGCCAATTTCGTTTTCACTGTTGCAAGGTCTGTCTCTCTCATAGGATAATATGGGGGCTACCTTTAAATATGATTAAAGTGTAGATTCCCCTAGAGAAGAGATGGACAGGTGGAGTTTGGGATCCCTGAACTCACAATTTAAAAATGCATCTTTTAGTAAAGTTGATTTTGAGATTGTGAGTTTGGAAATGCCACTTTTAGAAAGTGAGCATTTTCTTGCTTAAACCATTCTGTGACTCTGCCTTGTTTGTGGATTCCCTGTCTGGGTCAGTTGACAGTTGGGTTGTTTTTCACCTCACCCCAGACAGTGACACAAAGGGAGCTGGGGTGTGATCTGCATTCCTGATTAGCCATCTCTGCTAGGAGGGAGGGGTGGAGTGGTCACTCTCATCTGAAAGGACTGTGCCTGCCTCTGACAATGCTGTCTCCAACCCCCTGGTGTGTGTCTGAGGCCTTGCCTGGGCAAGGCAGGATTTCACAAGAAGGTGTGAGTCCCCTTTGAAGGAAGGTGACTTCAAAGACTAAAATGGGTATAAGAAGGGCACCCAAACTTACAAACTTTAGAAACACTTCTGGAATCAAGGGGAACCTCTGCCTGGAGAAGAGCTGATCGCTGAGGAACAAGTGCTGCCCTGCCTGTGACTGTGCTTTGTGGAGCTTTCCTGCAGTGCTGCTTCTGCCAGAGTAAGAGGGCAAAGACTGGACTTTGTGTGCCTTCCATCTTGAAGAAGAAATCTCCAAGGGCTTGATGTAGAGCTTGCCTCCTGTTATTGAAGTCTCAGGGATAGCAAAGACTTCTTCCTGCCAGCACCTGGAGTCTCTGGAGAGACCCCTACTCTGCTCTGTGGTGCCCTTCCAGTTCCTGGGACCCTGAAAGGAGAGGCTGGCAGCCTAAGGACAAAAATACACGCACCGAGCACCGTGCGGAGAAAAGATCGATGCGAATCCGATCGCGGCTGAGAAAACGACGCGACGCCGGCTCCGCAGCGGAGAAACGACGCCGCTGGAAACGCGACCGGAGAATCGACGCCCGGAGCAGGAGAAACGACGCGCAGCATCGCTGACGAAGGCTGAGAGATCGCAACCAGCGCCGCGGGACTTTCGGACCGTCGCGTGGCTGGCTTTTTCGACGCGCCTCGCCGTGCCGAGCTGTTTTCGACGCATATACCCGTGCAGGGTTATTTTCGACGCACACCGCCCGTGCGGGGTTATTTTTGCCGCAAACCAGGTACATTTTCACGCTAGCAGCGCTAGTGTGGTGTTACAACTACCTAAAGACTCTTTTTATTTTAAACCTTTAAAAAATCATAACTTGACTTGTGTATGTTGGATTTTTGTCGTTTTGGTCTTGTTTTGTCTAGATAAATATTTCCTATTTTTCTAAACTGGTGTTGTGTCATTTTGTAGTGTTTTCATTGAGTTACTGTGTGTGTTGGTACAAATACTTTACGCCCAGCACTCTGAGGTTAAGCCTACTGCTCTGCCAAGCTACCAAGGGGGTAAGCAGGGGTTAGCTGAGGGTGATTCTCTTTTATCCTAACTAGAGTGAGGGTCCTTGCTTGAACAGGGGGTAACCTGACTGTCAACCAAAGACCCCATTTCTAACATTGGTGACCAGCGGTCGGGATTGGACTTGTATTTGTACTTGACATACAGTGATTAAGTGTACACTACTGTTTTGATCTCAGACCACTACGTGACCACATACTACTTGTCTTGTGATTCTGCTTTTTGTTCTCTGATGTCCTCCTGGAAGTATTGATAATATTTTTGGACTTTGTTTTTTGGTTGTGAAGCCTTTGCAGAAATGGAAGTCAATTTCTGGCACCTATCTATGTATAAAAAGTGGCAGCTTAAAGCATTCTGCATGGAAAGGGGATTGGCTGTGAACAAGGAATCCAGAAGGGAGGATCTTGAGTCAGCCCTGTTTCAGGATGAATTGAAACGTTGTCAGGCAACACCACCAAATGAGTCTGAGGAGGATAGCTACTCTGAGGAGGAGGATTACTCCAAAGAGGAGGGCAGTGGCCCTGAGGAGGGAACAGAAAGAGATGATAGGCTCCTAGCTCGAATCCGGAGTCTGGAAGAGTTTAAGAGGGCCGAGGAGAAGAGAGCCTTAGCCCTGGCAGAAAGGAGGAGGGACTTAGAGATTAAAAAAATGATTTATGCTTACGAGCTTAAATTGAAAGAGCTGGAAGTCATGAGGGCTGAGTCCAGCTGGAATGGTGGCAGCAACAATTGTATATCCAGTGATGCTGCAGAAGTACACATGCCCAGAGAGGTGGTGCCCTACTTGAAGGAGGGAGTTAACACACGCCAGGAGGTTCAGGGGTATGAGGTAGCTCCAGTGATGCACAGGGTCTCTGAGGTAGATTGGGGAACTGGCATGGGGAGTCATATTCCTACTGGTGGGAGGGACACTCTACTGACTCTAGTTGAGAGTGACAGGGAGAGGGGTTCCCCCCAGGTAGAAGTCCTGGTTATGGAGTGTGAAAACATCCCAGAAGAGTGTGGGTTGAGTGTCAGGGACAGTCAGGTACTGTCTCACCAGTCTCAGGAGGGTGATGTGGGGTGCTTTGTCAAAGCAGAGTCACTGGATGGTTGGGTGAAGGGTACTTTGGTTAATTCATGTGAGGGGCTGAGTGATGTAATTGCTGGAGAGCATATGTCTAGTCCTTATTTTCCAGAGCTATGCCAACACCAGGTGGAGTGTGAGTTATCTGACCCCAGGGAGCTTACAATGGAGGCAGACTTCTGGGTGAGTACCAGAGAGTCTGAAGAGGCATTTGGGGGTGCTCCTGAGAGGAGTGGTCTAGGTAGTTCCCAACCAGGTGAGGTAGGGAAGGATTGTAGTGTCCCAGGTAGGTCCCAGTGTAGTGGGATGGGTGAGGGACCCCATGTCCAGTCTCAGAGGAGAGGGAATGGGGATGGGTTGAGGCCCAAGGTGCCCGAGATCCGGTCCCAGGTCCTGGAGGGTTCCCTGCGGGAACACCAGGAGGGGAGCCTAGCCTGTACCATAGGGCCATCTGTTGAGGGAGACCCCACAGTGTCAGGAGAACTTGGGGGGGCGGCTGTAGCCAGCGTCCCACCAGTTCTGGTGTCTGGCAGTACCACTCCTAGTGAGGGGGTGCAGAAGTCCAGACAGAGGGTTGAGAGGGGGTTGCGGACCCCAGTGGAGAACCTGGAGGGTCAGGGGTCAGCTCTGAGAGCAGAGCCCCCCATGAATGACCTTGGTGAGACCATTTCTGGGCTGGGGGGAATCCAGACTCTGTCACATGGGCAGAGGTCAGGAGACCTGCGCCAGCCAGACTCTTGTGTGGCCCTTCGGGACAGTGTGTCCCTTGAGGGGGGTAAATGTGCCCCCCTGGAAGTCCTGGTGTGCCAGGCAATGGTTCAACCGCAGGGTGGTGACTCTGGGTTGAATGATCAGGTTCAGGGGGTAAACTCTGACCTGATGGGGGGTAAGTGTGCTCCCAAGGAAGTCCTGGTGTGCCAGGCAGTGGTTCAACCGCCGGGTGGTGACCCTGGGTTGGATGACCCGGTTCAGAGGGTAAACTCTGACCTGGTAGGGGGTAGGTATGCCCCCCAGGAAGTCCTGGTTTGCCAGGCAGTGATCCAGTCTGTGGGTACAGACCCTGGATTGGGAGGCCAGGTTAAGGGTGTCCCCCCTGACCTGGAGGACGGGGCTACTGCTAACAGTGCCCCTACCATGTTGTCTTCTGGGGGGGCCACTCCTAGTTGGGTGGTTCAGGACCCCAGAAGAGAGGGCAGGGGGAGGGAAGCCTCACCCCTGGCCCTGGTCCAACCTGAAGGTACAGACCCCAGGTTGGAGGATCAGTTGCAGGTTAACATCCCTGCACTGATGGAAGAATTGTGCAGGACTGCTTCTACAAGCACCCTGACAGTTTTTGACTCTGGGGGTGCCGCTTCTGCAGGGAGGGTACAGAGCCCCAGAGGGGAGGACCAGGGTCAGGTTGTCATCCCTGACCTGGTGGAAGAGAGAGTGGTCAAAGGGTGCCAGGCCCCTGGGGCTACCACCCCCCACTCTCCACAGTCACAGTGGTTAGAGAGGCCTGAGGTCGGGCTCTCATCCCTGACAGTTGTCTGGGGCCACTGTGGCTTGCTGTCCTGGTGGACAGAGTTGCCCCTGGGGGGGGAAGGACGAGAGTCACACCCCAGGGGTGGAGTGGGCAACACCATTGTGTTGGCCCTGGTGGTACTATCTGCCCATTGCAATACATCTGTGAGCAAAGTAAAGTTAGGTGTTGCACAGATGGTGTCTGTAGATGTGGAGAAGGGTTCCCCATGGGTTAGCTTAGTGGGCCCTGAGAGTATGGACAGAGGGATCCAACTGGAGTCAGGAAGGCGTAGAACTGGAGCATGCCCCTGCTGTTGTGGGCCTGGGTCCCTGTTCTATCGCCCCAATCAGGGAAGTACATCAAGGTATTGATTGTTCTCCCCTGGCTTTAGGCTGGTAGGGGGTCGTGTTGGACTTTTGCTTTTGCAGGGTCATCCCCAGACTTTTTTGCCTCCTGCCTCCTATATTTTTCTGACATGTTGCTCTTGGCTTTTCAACTCTGAGCACTTTACCACTGCTAACCAGTGCTCAAGTGCATATGCTCTCCTGTTTAAATTGTATGTAAGTGGTTTATCCATGATTGGCATATTTGATTTACCAGTAAGTCCCTAGTAAGGGGCACTAGAGGTGCCAGGGCCTGTAAATCAAATGCTACTAGTGGGCCTGCAGCAATGGTTGTGCCACCCACATAAGTAGCTCTGTAATCATGTCTCAGACCTGCCACTGCAGTGTCTGTATGTGTATTCTTACACTGTAAATTCGACTTGGCAAGTGTACCCACTTGCCAGGCCTAAACCTTCCCTTTCCTTACATGTAAGGCACCCCTAAGGTATGCCCTAGGTAGCCCCAAGGGCAGGGTGCAGTGTATGGATAAGGTAGGACATATAGTAATGTGGTTTATATGTCCTGACAGTGAAATACTGCCAATTTCGTTTTCACTGTTGCAAGGTCTGTCTCTCTCATAGGATAATATGGGGGCTACCTTTAAATATGATTAAAGTGTAGATTCCCCTAGAGAAGAGATGGACAGGTGGAGTTTGGGATCCCTGAACTCACAATTTAAAAATGCATCTTTTAGTAAAGTTGATTTTGAGATTGTGAGTTTGGAAATGCCACTTTTAGAAAGTGAGCATTTTCTTGCTTAAACCATTCTGTGACTCTGCCTTGTTTGTGGATTCCCTGTCTGGGTCAGTTGACAGTTGGGTTGTTTTTCACCTCACCCCAGACAGTGACACAAAGGGAGCTGGGGTGTGATATGCATTCCTGATTAGCCATCTCTGCTAGGAGGGAGGGGTGGAGTGGTCACTCTCATCTGAAAGGACTGTGCCTGCCTCTGACAATGCTGTCTCCAACCCCCTGGTGTGTGTCTGAGGCCTTGCCTGGGCAAGGCAGGATTTCACAAGAAGGTGTGAGTCCCCTTTGAAGGAAGGTGACTTCAAAGACTAAAATGGGTATAAGAAGGGCACCCAAACTTACAAACTTTAGAAACACTTCTGGAATCAAGGGGAACCTCTGCCTGGAGAAGAGCTGATCGCTGAGGAACAAGTGCTGCCCTGCCTGTGACTGTGCTTTGTGGAGCTTTCCTGCAGTGCTGCTTCTGCCAGAGTAAGAGGGCAAAGACTGGACTTTGTGTGCCTTCCATCTTGAAGAAGAAATCTCCAAGGGCTTGATGTAGAGCTTGCCTCCTGTTATTGAAGTCTCAGGGATAGCAAAGACTTCTTCCTGCCAGCACCTGGAGTCTCTGGAGAGACCCCTACTCTGCTCTGTGGTGCCCTTCCAGTTCCTGGGACCCTGAAAGGAGAGGCTGGCAGCCTAAGGACAAAAATACACGCACCGAGCACCGTGCGGAGAAAAGATCGACGCGAATCCGATCGCGGCTGAGAAAACGACGCGACGCCGGCTCCGCAGCGGAGAAACGACGCCGCTGGAAACGCGACCGGAGAATCGACGCCCGGAGCAGGAGAAACGACGCGCAGCATCGCTGACGAAGGCTGAGAGATCGCAACCAGCGCCGCGGGACTTTCGGACCGTCGCGTGGCTGGCTTTTTCGACGCGCCTCGCCGTGCCGAGCTGTTTTCGACGCATATACCCGTGCAGGGTTATTTTCGACGCACACCGCCCGTGCGGGGTTATTTTTGCCGCAAACCAGGTACATTTTCACGCTAGCAGCGCTAGTGTGGTGTTACAACTACCTAAAGACTCTTTTTATTTTAAACCTTTAAAAAATCATAACTTGACTTGTGTATGTTGGATTTTTGTCGTTTTGGTCTTGTTTTGTCTAGATAAATATTTCCTATTTTTCTAAACTGGTGTTGTGTAATTTTGTAGTGTTTTCATTGAGTTACTGTGTGTGTTGGTACAAATACTTTACGCCCAGCACTCTGAGGTTAAGCCTACTGCTCTGCCAAGCTACCAAGGGGGTAAGCAGGGGTTAGCTGAGGGTGATTCTCTTTTATCCTAACTAGAGTGAGGGTCCTTGCTTGAACAGGGGGTAACCTGACTGTCAACCAAAGACCCCATTTCTAACAACCACAGATATTTATCTAACAGTATCAGAGCCAGTTTCACACCCAGTTACATACCCCTATACTCCCTAACACAGTCAGGAAGCAATTCATACAGGCAGTTACATACACATACCAAAAGACCCAGTCATACTCTGGCATATTTACTGCAATATACGATGGCACACTCATAGAGGGACTAATATAGTCACTCAGACATGTAGACAAGTACTGACACATCCTAGTCAGACAAGTAGCCTTTTAAACATGTCTTGGGCCTACTACTTCAGAGCCTGTATGTGCAGTTTCACTGCCAGGTCAACTTGGTATTTAAAACCCCTTTGCCAAGCCTTAAACTCTCCTTTTACTACATATGTCACCCCTAAGGTAGACTGTCTGTAATCCTTTAGGCAGGGTGCTATGTGCTTAAAAGGTAAGACTTGTACTTTGAAGTGTCACTGACTTACACATGCACTTTCAGACCCATACACTAAAAACATCGCACCACTTACACACCCAGACAGCAACAGAGGCACATACATTTGCTAACACACCTACACAGCAGTTATGTATCCAGCAGTATCAAAGCCAGTCGCACACACATTTAAATGTCTCCATACTTACTAACACAGACAGTAAGTAATTCATACAGCCAGTTACGTACACATTTAGAAACCCACAGACTTACTAAAAGATCCAGTCATATACCGGCATACTTACTTCAACATTTGGTGTATTATTCTAAAATGGTCAAAGAGGAACTGATACATTCACTCTGATATGTAGTCATGGTTTGACACATCCTAGTCACCCATCTAGAAAAGAAGCCTTTTAAACATGTCTCAGGCTTACTACTTCAGAGCCTGTGTGTGCAGTTTCACTGCCTGGTTGACTTGGCATTTAAATCCCCTTTGCCAAGCCTTAAACTCTCCTTTTTCTACATATAAGTCAGCCCTCAGGTAGACTGTAGGTATCCCATTGGGAAGATTGCTATGTGGTTAAAAGGGAGGACAGATAGTTTGAAGTTTTACTGAGTTACACATGCACTTACAGTCCCTTGCACCCAGTTATACGTACAGTTTCCCACTCATACTGCAACTCATGTACCTAAAATCATTGAGTTACTCAGACACTGAGAGGCACTTCTACATCCACTCACACACCCACACAGCAGTTGTGTATCCAGCGGAATCAGAGCCAGTTGAACACACATTTACATACCTCTATGCTCACTAACACAGCCAGTAAGCAAGTCATACAGCAACTTATATACACATTTAGAGACCCATAGAGTTACTGAAGGAGCCAGTCGTATACCAGCAGATGTACTACACCATCTGGTGGCACACCCATAGAGAGACTTCTACACACACTCAGATGTGAAGTCAAGGGCTGACACAACCTACTCTCCCATCCATACAGGTTGGGGCATATTTATACTTGTATTGCGCCAAATTTGCGTCATTTTTTTAAATGCAAATTTGGTGCAAAACTAACTCCATATTTATCCTTTGGCACTAGGCCCGTCGTGTGCCAAATTTATGGAGTTAAAGTCATTTTTTGGACGTGGAAACCTACTTTGCGCCAATGAGATGCAAAGTAGGAGTTCCTGTGCAAAAAATGACACTATGGCCTTAGCGCCATATTTATCCCCCTGTGCTAAAATCACACACAGGGGGGAAGAGGCGTAAAATAATGGTGCAAAGCTTGCTTTTCACCATTACTTAACTCCTGGGTCAGGGCAGGCGTTAGGGGACCTATGGGCCCATGTCCATGGTGGAACACCATGCAATAAGCCCACAAGTGCCCTCCCAGGCCCCAATGAAACCCCCACCCACACCAGAGGGACAGTGGAGGATGGGTGACCCCATCCCAGGTAAGTATAGGTAAGTACTGGTAAGTATTTATTTTTTGTTTAAGTGCCACTAGGGGCCTTGAAGTGGGTTCCCCTACATAGCACTGGGCGCAATGGCCATGCCCAGGGGACCCTGGTCTCCTGTGCTGGCCACTGGGGTGGTGGGCATGACTCCTGTCATTTCTAAGACAGGAGTCATGTGGTATGGATGGTTTTGCATCAGAAAATGACGCTAAGCTGGTTAGAGTTATTTTTCTTTACTCTAACCTGTATAATGTAATTTTTTGTTGCAAAACCCCCTTCTTCCATACTGCCAGCCCCACCCAGCTAATGTCATTTTTTTTACGCTAGCCTACCCTTTGCACCAGGTTGCGCCATTCCTTAAATATGGTGCCCAGCTGGTGCTCAGAAATGGTGCAAGCCGGTGCTAAACCTTTTGGTGCAAAACTGTGTTGGTGCAATTTTGCACCAAAAACTATAAATCAGGGCCCTAGTGCTTTAAATATAACCAGTCAAACACTGATAGAGACACTAACATACCCAGAAACATTGATACAGACACTGATACACCAGGCACACACTGACTGATACACTGAAACAGGCAGACACGTATGCATACACTGATAGATCAAGCACACACTGAAGCATAATCTAAGCTACCCAGGTATATATTGATCCATACATTGATGCACCCAGACAGACTCTGATGCATACCCTAATACAGCCAAATAGACACTGTAGCCTGTGCTGTCACACCCAGACACTATTATTGATGTAAACACTACTACACCGAGGCGCACACTGATACAGACACTAACACATCCAGGCACACACTGATGCATACACTAACACACCCAGGTAGACACTTATTAATACACTGACACACCCAGCACACACTAATGCATACACTGAGATAGATATACACTGATGCACATACTGATACACCCAGGGAGACACTGATGTCCGTGCTGACACACCCAGGCACACATTTATGCATACACTAATACACCCAGGCACACACGGATGCATACGCGAACACACCCTGGCACATACTCATGCATACACTGGTATACAGTGATGTAAACAGGAAAAGTAACAGAGTTTGAGTGGGTATGTTATAGTGACCTAATTCAGAAGAAAACATAAAAAATAAAGAAACTGAGGCAAGGATACTATTTCCTTACAACTGAGAGAGTAAAGGGGCATAATGGTAAGAATGTGGTTAACGAGAAAAGAGCTTCTAGTAAGAAAACAAAAAAGTTTCTCAATATAGTGTGTGGAAAAATGTAAACTGAACACAATCATGCACATAAAATGCAAGGTTTAAAGTGATCTAACAAAGGAGCTAAAGTGAATGGCATTAAAAGTAGCAAATCTTATAAAAAATAGAGAATTTAGGAAGAAGACAGAAACAATTTAAGGAAATAAAAGTCAGAATGTTTCGTAGTAGGGTAGCACAAAATTTGATACAAACTATAAGGCAGTACTAAAAGAGAACTAATCAGCCAAACAAAAACAACATAGTGAGACTGCACTTGATAAGGCATTTGCCCTGAAGAAAAAGATTTTTATTTTGATACTGAGCAGAATGAGAACATTGGATAAAACAGTGTTATCAATGAAGAGAAGATGCCAAAGAAAAAGACTTGTGAATAGAAGTAATTTTGGTAAAATGCTAAGTGGAGAATGGAAGCACACGTCAAGTACTGAGTCTTTCTTTAATGAAGAAAGCTACTTCCAAGAGAACACATTGGTGGATGCAGTTAAAACAACTGGTCATTGCTATGAGGTGAAAGATGGTACTCCTGTTAAAAAGAGGAAGTAGTTCCGAGGAATGTACAGACAGTGATAGCTGAAAATGTACAAGGAAGTAATAGATAGGTTGCTGTATACAAGTGGAACTCAAATAGTATTTGCAGTGTTTGTCAGGAATCAATTGATATATTGATATATTGAGAACATTCCTGAGAGAATTTCCATGCAGAAGCCTGAAACAGAAAATTGGAATTTTGCAATGATTAGATCCAGGTAAAGCCAGGAAATCTGCTAATTTACAAGGGCATTCACTGGTTTTTACAAGGGCATTCACTGGTGTGTCTATCAAAGAAAGTGTGCAGAAGCACCATTTATCACTTTAGAATGTTAGATGTGCATCATTCTAAAATGTGAAATTTAATTAGGAGGTTTTACTATGTGAAAACTCCTGCCCTATATTTAGAAGAGATGACTAGAGGGCAAAGCAACTGATAGTTGAAAACCAGAACAAAATCATAGAGGGATAGGCCATACTAGTGTAAAGGAGCAATCTATTCACCCCCTACAGCTAAGCCACCTTGGAAGTCAAAGCAGGGATACCCTGACATCACTTTCTCTAACAAGCAGTGGTTCAGCAGTATTCAGACAGCTGCTTCCAAGGAAGTCTGTGTGTATAACAGAGGGCAAGTAGCGAATTGCCAAACATTCATCTCTGTTGAGCAAGGTGTCACATTTGCTAAAGAATTACTCAGGCTGGGCAAGCGATTTCTCAAAATAGATCTTATTTGTAAGACAAGTGTAATGACTGCACCCAAAACTACTCCTAGCATTATAATCTATTTCAGAAGACCTCATTTGGTTAGAGCTTTGCTACCTTCCATCTCTCGAGCCCCCCTCACTCAGGTGGTTATTAAAGCTCAATCACTAGGTTACTTCTACGGTTTAAAAGTAACACAGCTCCCAGTGTTCAATCTTGGGGTGACACAGGGTCATGCCCGCGAAGACAACACAGTCACTTGCTTTAGCAATGGAGGCATTTTAACTTCTAACCCCTTTGATGCATGCCCTATCATCGTTTTAATAAATAGGCAGACAATTACTAGTTTCTGGATCAATGGCAAATGACCCAAAGTCATCATCCCTGACAGAAAGCTTGATAACTACCAGCAATTCTACCCAAGGCAAAACTTGGGGTCTATTGTCATGGAACATGGCAGGCTTGAAATCTAAGCTAAATAACCAGGACTGGGAAAAGACGGTAGAACAATATCAACTTATCTGCTGTCAGGAGACATGGTCGAAAGAGCCTCTCCATATTAATGGTTTTCTGACCTTCCATGCTCCAGCTACTCCATCCACATCAGGAAAGGCAAAAGGGGGCCTGACCAGATTTATTTCTTTGGCTCTCACTAGTTTGTCAGACTGACAGAAATCTTAGTAGCAAATACTTCTTTTTAAGTTGCAGAATACCTTTGAATTTTGTTTAAGGCATAGAATGGCCATAGCAGGGAGCTTTTTATTATCTGGGTTAGGGATTCCAACACTTGTATTTGTGACCCTAAGCTTTTGACGGTCTATGGTATTTCTAATGAGACTGACCACCCCATCATGCATTTTGGACATGCGCCATATGGGAAAGCACTGAATAGAGCTATGGCTGCAAGAATTTAAATTTTTCTACAAGAGCATAATAACCCAACTGTGATTCAAACCCTGATGTTTGTGGGCCATGGCTCAAGTTCTACAATTGATTTTATATTAATATTGAAGGAACTAATTCCGGTGTTTGGCAAATATGAGATCTGGGTGAACTGTCTGAGTGATCCTCTAACCTTAGAGCTAAAAGTTTACCTCAGTGGCCGCTATTTTAATACAGCACAGCATAGATGCTAGTTTGGAAAGAATAAGGGTTTAACCGTTAAATGGTCAAAAATTGATTCTTTTCCTGAAGACCTTTTTGTGAATTATCAAGCTCAGATATCTATTCTTCTTCAAGAAAATGCTAGACCAGAGGATGTTATCCAGGCATATTCTAATCAGAATACATATATGACAAACAAAAGTCAACACGACAGGCAGTGGAAAAAAAGAGGCCTTACAACAGTATCCTCTGACGAACCAAGTACGTACCCCACCTTTAAATATACAAGGATGGGAAAAAACACAGGGTAATCAGTAATCTCCCCAATTAATGGTCAACCAACACTCATCATCACCGGACCCAGCAGGTGTACACAATAATGAGAACACAGGTACAAAAGTATGCAGTCCTTCAGTCTATTCAGTTTCCCAGCCAGCTGATAACCGACTCACACAGATACTGACTAAAGCCAGTTCAAATGCACAATAAGTGCTATAACAAGGTAGCCTCCAGGTAACCCAACGCCCACAGAAAGTATTCCAGACCCCAAGCCGGTCAGCTCTGCAGGAATGAGCTCGTATTTCCCGTATCATGACATGGAAAAGCCTGGACCACCAGACCAATTACCAGATGAGCCCAAACTTCTCATCTCAAATGGGAATAAACCAAGAGCACCAAATGACATGGACGCAGAAACTCAGGGGACACTTGAACGTGAAAATAGTGTACCCACAGTAAAGCTAGCCCTTGTACCCCAATATCGCTCTGAAGGTAACCACGACTTCCAGAACCGTGCAAACTTGATATGGCTGTTTAAGGCCCTACCAGAGGCGATTAATATAAAATTTGCTGACATCGTGAGAGTAGCATTTAAGGTACTGCCAGACACAGTAATCATTGTGAAGCCACTATATTGACCCTAAGATCTTCGGCACTAGCAGACTCCAGTACTGACAAATAAACAGTCTCTGGAGGAATGGGGCATAAAGATAGAACCGATGGCCCATCAGAAATATCCCTATCCACTCCAAAAATCAAGTCAAACCTTGCACCAAAAAAACAGCACCCACAGCATTTTAAAAGGCAGCACCCATCACAAGGCAGACGAGTTGTACACCAAACTCTCTATATCCTGTACTTATCCTACCCCAACGAGCAGCATTAGAAAGGTGTCTTTTGATCACGGAAATGTGAGTAGTCCAAACTGGAGCGCTAATATTCCAAACAGAACAACTCAACACTATTCCTAACAATAGCAGTCAACCAATGATCAGTGAACAGCACTTAAAAATCATTTCTTGGAACGTTGCAGGCCTGAAGAGACTCTTAAAACACAACCCAGCTTAACAACTCCTAATAAAAGGGGATACATTATGCCAGAAGAAACTTGGCTAACCTGTCCATTGGCTATTCCTGGTTTCCATGAAACAGTCAGCTACAAAAATAAACATTTTCGGGAGACCCTCCGGAGGCCTCTCGATTCACTTAAGTGTCAATTTAGACTTCCTAGTTTGTACAGTATCCACCAATAACCAAATGTTACAAATAATAAGATTGGAAATCTCGACATCAAAAGCCCATAAGTCGAAATTTCTCATAGTCATCCTTTATTTCAACATATTTGGCCAAGCAAAAGCAGAAAGCATGGCAAAACTAGTTCATACACTGGACGGAGCAGTCTGTAATCACGTAGACTTTAACATCTGCCCGGTATGTCCTGCCAGCCACCAGCTCCAACAATTTTTTAAAACAACATGGACTTGTTTCCATTCAGCATTCCCAAAAAGTTACGGCCTCCCCACAACAGTTTCCGAAAACCTTCCAGGATAAGAGTACTTTAGACTATGGGGGTTATTACAACTTTGGAGGAGGTGTTAATCCGTCCCAAAAGTGACGGTAAAGTGACGGATATACCACCAGCCGGATTACGAGTCCATTATATCCTATGGAACTCGTCATACGGCTGGTGGTATATCCGTCACATTTGGGACGGATTAACACCTCCTCCAAAGTTGTAATAACCCCCTATATCTTCTCAACTGAGAAAGCTGTTAACCATTTGACATCTTTTAAAATTCCAGTACTAAAGACAAGTGATCATCTTCCTTTCACAGAAAGCTTTGAGATGTACTGAAGGCACCCGGAAATGCATAAAGCAATTGGAATGTCTCAGGGGGAAGGAGAATCACAAATAATCATATGAATAAAATGGTGACCCACTGCTTCCCAAGCATACAGCCTGTGGCTCAGCGTCAATGGTCCGACTCTGTTGTCACTGACAAGTGACTCACTCCGAATTAAATGGCCGGATATCATCAACATTCTCATGCAACATGCAGTATCTTCTAACATGCCCCAACGGCGTTTCCCAAAAACTCCTCGTCACCATTCCATAGGGGAGAGTAAGTTGAATCTTGGCAGACTGAGAAGATTACTCAATAAAATGAGAGACCCAAGACAAAAACAAAATTAGCATTAAAACTCACCAAACAACAAAAGCAGCTGATTTGGTCTATAAAACGCCAACAAGTGGAAAATGAGTCTGTTTACATCTACTCTTTGACAAGAAAACACAATGATGGTGAACTATGGAAATATATTAAAAACAAGTCGAACCATAGCGATCAGCGAAATAATGTGATAAATGAAGCCTCTTGGGGAAAACTTTAAAAAAACCTCTAACAGCCATGGGATTCCCTCCCCCTCCAGGGGAGGTTGCCATTATTCTGCGCAGAATGAGGTTGTCGGGGGCTCCCGGACAAAATGGAATCCCTGCATATATCTATAAGGAAGATCTGAAGCTCTGGTCACCAATCCTCTCTGCACTGAAGTGCTCTCCTACCTTGACTCCCAGAAAGTACCATCAAACTGGAGAGGCTCCTTACTACAATCTATTTACAAAAAGGGGGGCAGGCAAGACCCAGCCAACTATCGCCTTATCGCACTCCTGGATCTTGAAGCAATAGGAATCACCTCAGTCCATTTGGAAGAACTGCAAAGTTGGGCGAAGGCCAAGGAGATAGTGCCACAGTTTTATAGTTTTACAGTTTACTAAATCAAACTGGCTTCAGGGCAAATTCTGAGACCACGGACAACATCGTAACCCTTTCTTTTCTAGCTCACGGGGCCATGGCTAAACCCTCCTCCCCCACACTTTTTGTATGCTTGGTCGATTACTCCGCGGCATTTGATGCCGTTGACAGGAATCTGCTATGGAAGAAGCTAAAAAGCTTGGGTAGCTCAAACAAGCTTCTAAGGGAAATAACACTGCTATATACATCCACTTGGGTAAGAGTTAAGCTGTCACCCACCACAGTCAGCAAGTAGATTCCTACTACCAATGGGTTAAAACAAGGCTGTGTTTTAGCACCGCTCCAATTCAATCTCTACACTGCAGATATGTCACAGGCACTAAAATACGCTAACCTGATTCCACCAAAAATCGAAAATCAAAAGGTCACCTTGCTGCAATACGTGGATGACATTGTCCTATTGGATCCTTCTAAAGTTGGCCTACAAAAAGCGCTAACAGCATTGCACAGCTACAACTCGGTTAATAAAATGAAGGCAAACGCTAATAAAACTAAAGTAGTAATTTTCAGCAGGTCACCGAAATATCAGCACTTTCGCTGGAAACTGGGGCCACTCACTGTCAGCAACACGGACGTGTACAACTAACTGGGAGTTCATCTCTCCACCAAGGGAACAACCAAAGCCCACCTTCAACACCTGAAGGCAAAGGCCAACTACATAATAACTAGAATATGTCAGCTCAATAACTCAATGGAAAGCCCCTCAGCAGAATTAATTCTTCAAACTCTCAAAGCCACTTTCCTCCCAGCAATGAATTATGGTCATGAAGCATTCCCCGGCCAATCCGTAGCGCTGATAGAAAAGCTCCAAGTCAAAAAGAGTTTTCAAGCTGCCACAGTATATAAGGAGCCACCTGATAAGGCTGGAATTTGGTCTGGAGGGCAAGTATTGGGCCTTGATTGGGGTCTTCCTGAAATACTACCACTGGATAGTTATGGCTCCACCTAACACCTTGAAATCACTCCTCCGCTACATCTTTGACGCAAACAGGAACCCCTGGTCATAACACTTAACTGCAACCTTAAATAATCACCAAATTGATCAAACAGAATTGATTAGGATGGCCCAATAACACACCGCAATCAAATCTGTGCTGAGAAGACAGACAAAAATGATTTCCCGGGCATGCGATTTAGAAAAACGGAACAAGACTCCTGTGCAAGAAGCACTGGCTGTTTCTTATAATAACACCACACAGCTTTTGCACCACAGCCATATCCTACCAGCCCCATTAGGAAAGCCAGGGTGCCACAAGTTGCTTTTGAGAGATTGCTTGGCCTGAGGACAAAAGAGCTAAACCCGAAATGGGCCTCTCTCAACACCATCAAGGGTTGCAGGTTTTGTGAATACAAATCTGAAACCATTACCCACCTACTGTGTTGTTGTCCAGCCCAAATGAATGCACACCGCTCTCTCCTAAGATCTCTCTCTCTTCGTCACAGTCTAAGATCCTGCATGGAGGCCATATCCCTGGTGTTTGTCTTAAAGGAACCAGCCGATCTGGCCAAGTTCGGCAACTTCATCAAGCAGCTTCAAACTGAACTAACAGCCCATATAGCGGGCCCTTAGACTTTGTTCCAAAAACTCTTTTTTTCTGACTCAGCCCCCGAGCAAGGCAACCACTCCAGGCTTTTTCTCCTCGTACTAATTTATTTTATGAACCCATACCTGGGCGATTGCCTCTCGGAGGCCATTTTTATGTACTTTTATGTATATTTGTCTTGTCTTTTTCCTGACTTGTTCTGTTTATGAAGATTTTAAGTAATCATGCAATAAAAAAATGAATGAAAATGACAGCTAAATTGTCTAAAAATTCTCCAGTATCTATCAATAATCCAAGATGGTTTAACCATGCCTGTACGCAAGCTCATAAAAAGCTTAAACTAGCCCTCAGTAAGCTTCCCCATTACCAGTTAGGTATAGCTTCTGCCAGGAGAGCATATAAAGATGCTTTAGCCAACAGAAAACATGAAATTGAAGAAAAAGCATGGGGGGATTTGAGGGCAGTGAGTGCCCCTTTTTTTCAGGTGAAAACGTTTCGGGGTTGATTCAGTGAAAAATCTGGGGATTGATAAGGCAATAATAAATCTCTTGTCTAGACTCCGTGTACACACTGCAGCTAAGATCCGGTTTAGCAGGGTAAGAGACCTCACAAATTTAATATCCTCTGCTGTTGGGGTGAGACGGGGTTGTGTATTGGCCCCATTCCTTTTTCTACTCTATATTAATGGGCTTGAAGAACACTTGTGCTCTAAAGGAAAGGACATCCCAAGGATGGGCTCATGTTTAGTTCCAGTTTTATTAGGTGCAGGTGATGCGGTTCTAATATCAAGAACAGCTAATGACCTCCAATCACTCTTAGACGCTTTCAACGAGTTCATGGATAATTTAGGTTTAAAGCCAAATCTTACCAAATCCTTTGTAATGAAGTGTGGCCTCAAAACCACTAAGACCTGTACATTTATGTTAGGGGGCTCAGAAATTGTAAAGGTCCTTCATTTTACCTATTTGGGCATACCGATGGACACTGCTCTTAATTGGAGGTTCCTGATGGATGTTAGATCTTTTTAATTTCAAATATCAGTGGAGGCAGTTTTATGATTTGCTAAGTTGCTTAGGCATAAACCATTGGAAACTGATTTTCATTTTTAAGAGTAAGTTTGTATCAAGACTGCTGGCAGGTCCCAAATCAACACTGACTAATTTTTGCCATGAGGAAGTGGGTCTTGGGTTTTTAGAAGATTATATCAAACTTCAGCCCCTCTTACTCTGGTTCAGAAGCTGGCTAAATCCAGATATTTATTTTTGTAGGGGGATTCTGATTGACTGCCTGGCCCTAGATAATTCATTAGATATCCCTGGCTGCAATATAGAGTTTTAATATGCTAGGTCTCCTGAAAGTTTTGTCCAATCCTTCCAATAACGCAAGTTGGTCAAAATAAAAAGTAAAGGAGCTCTTTTTCAATTGTATTATTACCTTGTGCAATACAGATAGGAAAATGGGAGTAGACGTTCAGTGATTATTTCATTTTAGCACGAGTTGAGCACCTGCACTTCATCTTAAAGCTATCTTAAAGGAGGATCACAAGTTTTTACTGACCAGATTTCATCTGGGATCTATCCATTTTTTGTTATCCTTTTCCATCCAGGGCACATGGTTCTCCTTGATGGTATTACTGCACAAAGCACTATACACTTTACTCTCTTCTGTCCCTATATTGCACACAGAGACAGGGAAGTCTTGATATTATTCATGCCACACTGAATTATATAAAAAGTTCCATGTAAATATGTAGAACATGTTGAGAATTTATCCCCAAACTATGCTGACTGCTTCTCTTTGTAAGATTTATTGTCCTTTTTAACTTTATCTCTTATTGATATTAAGTTCCTATGCATTTTAATCAATATTATATTGTGTCAAAGTACCTGAAATTTGCATCCAGCTGTAGACGTGGAGGATCTTTGTTACTGTGGCTATGGTCCTACCAAGATTTTTTGTTCTGTTGATGTTAGAAATGCACTCTGAATTACTTGCATTCAATGGAACTGATTTGCTTTCATTTTAAGTTGATGGCTCTAAATTGTGCTATATGAGTTTTACTTTGTACTTTTATGGTTCGTTGAACCGAAATAAAGTTATTTGATAATGATACAGCAGAGGTGGAAAATGTTTGTAAAGGTGTTCTGTTTTGTTTTTTTGGTCGAGAAGAGTGCAGGATAAATGAGGACTTGGTGACTGGAGGTGACTGGAAGTGTGGAGCAGCAGGACACAGAGATAACTATTGAAAAACTTGCACCAGTGACAGCAGAATTTAACACAGTTTCTGCAGAGAAACCAATCTGTGTTTGTATTTGTTGTCAGCGCACTCACTACAAATGCCATGCTCATAAAGTATTTGTATTTTCTAAAACTGAGCAGAAAAATAGAGATAAGTGGCAGGAATTTGCTGCATATTTATTTGTAGAGGAACACTTTGATTTGGCAACTACTGTATAAATAAGTAATATTATGATAAGTTAGAGGAAAATAAAATGCCGGCTAAAGCAATACATAACAGATCAGAATTTTTATCGATCCCAGAAGAACTTCAATAAATAAATGATTATGAATCAATTCTCATACATGTTTTACACACTTTTTCAAGCTATAGTTCGAATGGAACTGAAGATATGGAAACTGCCACAAACAGAGCTACAGAACGGACTTAAAGGAAGAGTTGTCTACTTACTTTTAGATTTTAAATGGAATGTTGAGGCTGTGGGTGTAGAGAGAGATATTGATGTACCACTCACCATTCTAATAAATGGTGTGCCCACCAAAAACAAAGAAATATGGCTAGAGTTAGAGAAAGTTAGTAAAGTCAAAACAACACATTATACATGAAAGAAAATAAAGTTTTTTAAATAAATTTTGATGTTGGTGATGTAAGTTGTATCGATGATGAAACATTAGCATCAAGATGACATATTGAAAAAGTCGATAGGTGAAAGTCATAGGAAATATATAAACATTGTAATATCTATCTACTCCATTCCAAAGACGTTATTGGTGTTGTTATTGTTGCCAGTGTATTCTCTATATATTCCATCTATTATTTGAGACTGACCTGTCTGGAATATCTTTTGCTATATACCACATTCTGAAAACAGGACATGGAGCCAGATGTATCATTCTTTACAGTAGTGATTACCAAATTGCGATTTTTTTGCAAATCGCAATTAAGTAATCACTATTGGAATGTATGAAACTCTAGGAGTTTATATAACGATTCGCAAGGGTTCGCACTTGGACCTACCTCATTAAAATTCATGATGAAGGTCGCAACTTACGAATGGCTCCAATCAAAGGGATGGTGGCCTGCTGGGCTCAACAGACCACCATGTCTGTGATTGCTTCTCAATAAAGCAATCATTTTTTTTTAAATGCAGCCTGTTTTCCTGGGACCACTGCCTGCTCCTAAAAAAATGTTTTTGCTACATTCACAAAGGGGAAGGGGTCCTCCGGACCCCTTCCCCTTTGCGAATGGGTTACCACCAATTTGAAATTGGTGGTAACTGAGATTGTTTTGCAACCGCATTCACGGTCCCAAAACAATCATACATACCTCTGTGATTCGGAATTGGGAAGGGATGCTCTTGACACGCCCCTTCCTAATACCGAATCGGTATGTAGTTGAAAATCCAATTTGCGATTCAGTAAGAAGTTAACAAATCGCAAATTGGACTTGTTACATCCCAAAATGCATTTTTGTGATTGCAAACGGCCAGGTTGGTAGTTTGAGATCGTAAAAATGTTTGATACATCTGGCCCTTTTCTGCCAGGGAAATTGTTGACAAAGTTCAAGGTAAGGACGAAAAGTTGGAATACAATTTGATTCATTTGATGGCATGTCAACGGGGTACTAATGAGTATCAGTATCATCATCACAGAGTACTTAAATGTATGTTGTGAAACCAAGGTGCACCTGCTTGGTTTGTGACTCTAAGTTGCACATAATATACATGAGATGATTTACTTGGATTTTTAAGAGAAGCAAATTGTAACATAAAGGACAATTACTTGAAAACAGCTGAAAAACTTTCCTCTTTGGATTCTGCTAATGTTTTTAGGTACTCATACACAAGTTTCAAGCCATACTGTCTTTCATCTGCAACAAAAGTAACCATCTTCTTGGTGAAGTTACTGATTTGAGTACAAAGCAAGAGGTGCCCCCCATATTCACATGCTGTTATGTATAAAAGATGCACAGAAATTTGAACCAACAGTGATGGCTCTGTGTTGTCTTTCATAGAACAGTATGTTGCATGCACCATCCCGAAAGGTCTCAAACAGCAAGTTGTAAGGTTTCAAACTCATAGTTGTGTCAAGTGTTGTCATTGAAAAGACAGAAGTAAAAGAAACTTTTGAACTGAATGTTATTTTGGATTACCAAGACCTGTAATTTCCAAGGGAAGAGTGAACAGCCTTTATCTGCAGTCCAACGTACATTGAAGTGAAACTCATTAGAAACTACATACAACCTGAGAAGAACACAGGCCTTCAAGTATAATAATGACTACATTCCAGTCATTCTGGAAATGTGGAATGCAAACATGAATATACAGTTTGTTGCAGATAACTTCATCTCTGTAATTCATTCTGTAACTTTGTACATTACAAAATCAGAGAAGACAGAGATGAGGGAGATGTGGGAGGAGATTTCAGCAGAAAAGTCTCTAACCTACACATCAGCTTTAGCTGAAAGATGCTTTTCCATGGAAAGATAGGTTCCTATGAATGCTGTGAGAGGTTAAGCTCTGCCTGTTTGTACTCAAAGTCTAGGGGAAATGTTTGGGGTAGTCTAGGCCTTGCAAGTACGTGAACCAGAATCTCAAAGTCTTTCCTAGAAATACAGTACCTCACAGAGTTTGAGCCAGAAAGTACAGATATTGTAAAAACAAACATATTGGATACTTCCTATCCAAATAGGAGTCAACATCTGGAAAACCTCTGTCTTAATGAAATACTTCAACACTATTGATACAGAAACAATGTCACAGAAAATTTAGATTAGGAGAAATATGCACTACTAGGTTGTGACGGTTGTCTGGTTCAATATACAAAAGGAAGCTTAATAACAACTTAATTTAGAACTCAGTCGAAGGGTTATTCTGACAGAACAGTAATAGATATCCCATCCACCAAAATCTAAATCCCATTCTATCCTTTGTGTTTTAGATTTCAGTGGATGGGATATCCGTCACCGTACTGATGGAACAATCCATCTGCCAAGTTCTAAATCAGGCCCCTAGTTGTCAAACTCCTGAGAAAAGAGGGTTTTCCTACTTGGAACTTCTGCAACTGTTCAAGCCTTGGCATTCTGAATCAGAGTTACTTGGAGATAATGACTTCTATGAAGATTCTTTCAATACATTGAAATAAAACATACAGTGTTCAGTCTTTCCCAACTATATGAAAATGTTAAATGATGAGATGGAAAAGGAGGAAACAATTCCTGCTGCGATAGCTAAGGACAGTTTACAAAGCAGGCAAAGTTCAGGACCTCTAAGTCTAGATCCTCTTGGACAACCAATTATTGAAAATAAAGCTACCTTAACCAAGAAAGAGATAGAGACTGCAATGCAACAAGCAAGACAAGAAAATGCTGATTTGGAGCAGGTAGTTGAGAAACTGAACGATGAGCAGAAAGAAATGTATATGGAAGTAAACAAAAAATGGATTCCTTCATGAAAAGAATGAATGTGAATGTGCAACATTTAAGCCAATTCTACTATGTGTCAGTGGTTAATCTGGCATTGGGAAAAGCTCTCACTGCTTACCTACAGAGGACTACATGGTCAAATTTGTTGTGTTTCGTAACAGTACCATCTGGATTAGCTGCACACAACATTAAAGGAATTACTTTGCATTGACTAATTGTAGAAGATGACAACAAACCGGAGTACCAAACGTTATCTAGTGAAGCTTGTCATGATGTTTCCATAGTATTGAAGAAGTTGAAACTTTTAATCATGAGGTGAGCATGGTCTCAAATGTAATGGTTGGCTTTGTCCATCTGAGAAAGCAAAAGATTCTAAACACAGACTATGATGTACTTTTTGAAGGAAAGCACTTAATAGCATTTGGAGATCTACTACAGTTTACCCATGTGAAAGGACAGTCTGTGTTCAAGCTACTTCGACATGACAAAACTCACAAATCTTTGGGCAGTATTTGATTAAACTTCCTGTACAAGGAGCTACTTAGGAATATGTGTCAAGCATCTGACATGGAATATGGAAATGTTCTCAAGGATATTAGAGTAGGACTTCTCACAAAAGAGGGAAAAAGTTGCTTAGAAAGTTGGCGTATAAAGAATCTATTTCCTGTAAGAAGCCAGCAGCACAGCTAATGTTCAATTTCAGTTACGAGAGGAAAACCATTGTCTTTCTAATGCCTACTCTCCAGGAGTGCTCTTCTTTAATTATTACAGCTGGAAAAAGAAGACAATTTGAAACTCACATCAATTGACAAAATGGAGCACCAGGGGGTGACAGTATTGCTAAATGAAAAACTACAATCAATATTCACTGGGAAAGTCTGTTTCCAGAGCTCCAGGATTAGAAAAAGGTTCACATGTTTGCAGAAACTGTAGGTTACATTTGTGGTGTGATTTAAATGTTGAGGAAGCATTAGTTAATTTTGTTTCCTAACAGGAATGAGGTTGAATACCTAGCAATTACATTTGATCAACTTGAAGATGAAAAACGGATTGCAAGGTCTGTTGCCCAATTCTTGTTTGTAAAAGACTTGTGGACACTGCTCCTGCCCCAGACTAATGCAAGGCAGGTGGGAGGTCACAATGAGCTAAAAGCAATTGAGAAGTCCCACAGTGCAGGTCTTGTGGATTCTGCTTCTGCCAATGCAAACTTAATTTCCCTGCTGTCGGGGGTGGGAGTACATCCCCCAGACTAATGCAAGGCAAGCTGGGAGATCACAACATAGTAAAAGCTCTTGAGAAGTCCCACAGCGCAGGTCTTGTGGACACTACTCCTTCCACTGCAAACTTCATTTCCCTGCTGTCTGGGGTGGGACTATATCCCACAGACTAACGCGAGACAGGTGGGGAGGTCACAACGTGCTAAAAGCACTTGAGAAGTCCCACAGTGTGGGTCTTATGGATGCTACTCTTGCCACTGCAAACTTCATTTCTCTGCCATCTGAGGTGGGACTATAACCCCCATACTAACTCTAGACACGTTACAATGTGCTAAAAGAGTTGGAGAAGTTCCGCAATGCTGGACTTGTGGACACTGCTCTTGACATTGCAAACTCCATTTTCCTGCTGTCTGATGTGGAACTACATCCCCCAGACAAACGCAAGGCAGGTGTGGAGATCAAAACATGTTAAAAGTGCTTGAGAAGTCCTGCTGCACTGGTCTTGTGGCTCCTGCTCCTGCCACTGCCAACGTAATTTCCCTGCTGTCTGGGGTGAGACTACCTTCCCCAGACTAATGCAAGGCAGGCGGAGAGATCACAACATGTTAAAAGCACTTGAGAAGTCTTGCAGCACTGGTCTTGTGGATCCTGCTCCTGCCTCTGCAAACTTAATTTCCCTGCTGTCTGGGGTGGGACTACAGCCCCCATAGTAACGCAAGACAGGTGGGGAAGTCACAATGCACTAAAAGCATTTGAGAGGTCCCACAGTACAGGGCATGCATGGGATGTGCCCGAGTTTGCACCTGGGTGAACACCAGGCCATGACGGAACTGTCTTAGCCCATCATAGACCGGCAGAGGCTATGATGGGCAGACTGTGGATCTACTGTGGCCCATGTACCCCTTGCGTGCTAGTCAAGAGGAAGACTAAAGAACTGTGCATGTTATTTTAATGAGCACCCTTCCTGCCCCGTTTTATGGTTTAGCATCACTAGTTGGTCTTCTCTGGTCCCTGTGTTTGTGAAAATGGGGAAAAGAAAACCCGCCAGCTCAGCAGTAGCATGCCTTTAAGCACAACCAAGGTTAATGATCGATAACGTTTTGTTTGGGGCAGTTGATGAGTTAACCAATTAGATAACACTGGCAGAAAGTAGGCTTTTCTTTGACAGCAGAGGATTTGACTTCAACAATATCTTTGTCTCCTGAGTTATCTAGACCATCTCAACTGGACAATCCCTCCATCATTGTGTTCCCAAATGGTCAGCCCAATTTTAACCCCCAATAGGGGTGCATGAGGAAGTCACAGAGATACCAATAGATACTGGGAACAGTGGTGGGCAAGTGGAACCCATGAGAGGTGAACTTTCTGTTCTCTCACCAGTGTATGAACCAGCAACCAAACGTAGGAAGCAGACTCATAAACCTAAAGTGAGCAAAGTAACGTGGGATCTGGAGGTCAGAAGCAACCTAATGTATCTTTATTCGTGTCATCCTTTTCAAATTAAGCATTATGGGCAAACATTAGCAGGTCTCTTAATGATCTGTTGGATAGAAAGTAACGCCCACTGATCGTTAGGCTTATGGCTTTGAAGACTGATTTAAAATCACTCACAACACATATTAGAGGGGCCTCAACCACTTTGCCATTGGGCCAGACATGAATGGATGGGCCAGACAAACCTGTTACATTAAGGGGCATATTTATACTCCGTTTGCGCCAAATTAGCGTCGTTTTTTTCGACGCAAATTCGGCGCAAAACTAAAGCCATATTTATACTTTGGCGTTAGATGCATCTAGCGCCAAAGTATGAGGAAAGAGCGTAATTTTTTTGCGTGAACGCCTTCCTTGCGTTAATGAGATGCAAGGTAGGCGTTCCCGTCCAAAAAAATGACTGCGACACAAATGCGTCGTATTTATACTCCCGGGCAAAAATCACGCCCGGGAGTGGGCGGGGCAATAAACCCTGCATTTGCGCCTCTTTTTAAAGCCTGGGTCAGGGCAGGCGTTAAGGGACCTGTGGGCTCAAAATGAGCCCACAGCTGCCCTCCCATGCCCCCAGGGACCCCCCTGCCACCCTTGCCCACCCCAGGAGGACACCCAAGGATGGAGAGACCCATCCCAGGGACATTCAGGTAAGTATACATTTTTATTTTTTTTATATTATTTTTTTGGCATAGGGGGGCCTGATTTGTGCCCCCCTACATGCCTCAATGCCCAATGACCATGCCCAGGGGACATAAGTCCCCTGGGCATGGCCATTGGGCAAGGGGGCATGACTCCTGTCTTTACTAAGACAGGAGTCATGTAAATGGCGTCTGGGCGTCGTTAAAAATGGCGCAAATCGGGTGGAGGCGATTTTTTAGCATCAACCTGACTTGCACCATTTTTAAGACGCCCTAACGCCATTTTCCCCAACGCCGGCACTGCCTGGTGTACGTGTTTTTTTTCCACGCACACCAGGCAGCGCCGGTCTGCTAGCGCCGGCTAACGCCATTCAATAAATACGGCGCCCGCATGGCGCTTCAGAATGGCGTTAGCCGGCGCTAAACTTTTTGACGCTAAACTGCGTTAGAGCAGTTTAGCGTCAAAAAGTATAAATACGGGCCTAAATGTCATACCAAATGTACAACTATTAACTTCCCTGACACACGAGGGAGTAGGAATTGGCGAGCTCTCACATATGGGAAACATAACTGGACATATATTGGGAAATAAAGCCAAGGCAGCAACCCTCAAACCGGCTAGCATGGGAATTATGTGGCAGCCTCCTTTGATAGCTTCAACAGTAAACCTAATGGCCACAGAGCCCAGAGAAGCTGCCAGTGATTCACCTTCCTCCTGCAGCCAAACCTTACGTGGTCTATTGGCAAATGTCTCTGCATACCAGATGGTGTGGCCAACTCAACATTAGCCCTGATAAATAAGGTGGTGCATTGGCTGTCACAGAACATGAAGGGACATTGGGATGTGCTCCAAGTGATTATTTTTGCAAGGGGTGTGGGAGGTATTCCCACTAGAACGCCAATCTTTGGAAACATTTATTATTATAAATTTCAGAAATCCCAGGCTTACGGAAGAAATCTTGGCAACGGCCAAAGCAGGAATGATAAAACCTAGCCCTATATTAAAATTATACCCTTGGGCTTCTTTTATAGACATTTAAATAGGTCTATGAGGAAAGATCAGTTCACCCAACCACGCTTCAATGAGGATAACAGACGTAAAGCAGATCTCCAAGTGATGGCAGGAAATACATTTAGGGCCCTCACCTCTTTGGAACAAAAACATTAACTTGTTGCACCGGAATATGCAATCAGTTGTAGTACTTTTGAACAAAGTGGTTTGTTGGGGCTTAAGAGTGGCCTGTCCCTTCTAACCCAGAATTCCTGGTCAGCAGGTAGCCAGAAGGAGATAACTCTGTTTCATTGATGAGTCATTCAGGGCTCCTTTCTGTACCTGAGCCAACTGATGGGATTAAAGTCTTTCAAAGTATAGGAACACATAATGCTACCCTCCATTTATTACCAAATAATAATGATAGCCAAAGAGGATTTAATGTGGCCACCTGGAACATTGCAGGTGCATTCCGTAAACTGGATAATCTGGATTGGCTACACCTTATGTCCAATTTTGATGTGATCTGTGTGCAAGAGACCTGGGTGACAAGTTCTTTCAATATTGATGTTTTTCATGCCTTGTACCAACCGGCCCTGCCCTCCAAAACAGGCAGACCACACGGTGGTCTTGCCACCTTTGTCTCCATAAAATTAGATAAGTTTAAAGTAGTCATTCAATGGTCAACCCAGCAGTTCTTTGGTATCACATATATCTTTGAGAGGTGAATGGGACATTGCGTTGATTAAGTTTTACAATAATATCTTTAGCAATTAAGTACTAAACTTTGATGAATTTATAGATAGCTATTTTCTGTACCTGAATAAGAAAGTAATTGTGGTATGAGTGGGGGATTTTAATATCCAACTTTGTGCTCTGAGTAATAGCCAGGCGTATGGCATGCCATTGCAACCACATTGCAAAGCAAAGCACATGCCACTTTATCCTGTGTTGTCCACTATATTCAATCCCTCGGGTTGCCTTTTTAGTACCCCTATTGTGACTTTCAGGTTTTAAACAATATTTGCCTACTATGGAGTTTTTAGAAAGACTTTCTTTGATAGACGTATGCTGTGTAATTCTGAACATTATTATAGCCTTAGAACCCTCCGTAGTGTGCTCTACCGGCCATTAAAGGCCCGCTCCTGCGTGAAAGGCTTGAGCCACTCGGGGCAGAATGTTCTATTAAATAACACAAATTCCTCACAAAGCCCAAGGGGATTAAAATCCCCTCGGGCTTCTTCAGGCTTTGTTCACAGCTGTTGCTGTGAACAAAGAGAACATTGGAATGTTGGCTCCGGGCTTTTACCGACCAGTAAAAGCCCGGAGCACTCCATTGTCTGCAATGGAGATCCGAACATTCCAATGTTCTAATAAGAGTGAGCTATAAATAAAAAATCTTTATGAACAGGTAACCCTTTGAATTGGCAGTAAATCAAGCCCCAATTTTGGTTTTATGTTTACCTATTCCTTTATTCAATGATATTATTGATCTTGTTTAATATTGAAACTGAATTACTCATATATAATTTTATTGTTTTGTATATTCATGAATAAAGATGGATTGACTGACTGCCTTGAATGGTCCTGGGAAACAGTTCCTAGTGCCTCTAGCATATGCTCTTACTATTCATAAATCTCAAGGTATAAGTGTAGATGCAGCATTCATTAGTATTGGTAGTACTGTATTTAAGGAAGGTATGCCATATGTAGCCTTATCGCGGGTTAATATATTGTCCCCATTGTATCTGGTAGACTTTGACGATAGTAAAGTAAATGCTGAATCAAGTTGTGGAAATTGGAAACAGCAATTATAAATTTTAAAGCGAGACAAATATCTAATCATGGAAAAACATACAGCACAATGGCTGTCATTTTTCATGAAGGAATGTCCATTACATCTGGAGATTACACTATTTAGCTATCTAAAAACTGCAACTAGAGTGACAGAATGTAACAAGAAAATGAAATAATATACTTGTTGTATATGTAATACAACAATTTATGACATCATAGATCCTACCAGGGGCGATGTCTTTACAGGGAAATTTTAATGGTGATGTGCAGTTAATGGTTGAATAATACACCGCAAATGGCAGCAAACTGGGAAAAGTGATTACAAACTAAAAGGCAGGATATACAACTGTTTTGAGGGCAAATAAATACTATCAAGATTATTATGTTTTATTAACGGATTTACTATTGCATCTAGATACTGTATTTTGTATTGAAAAAGCAAAACAGGATGAATACAATACAATGACAAGACAGTCACAATCAAACAGATATTGGAACGTGACCTACCAATAAAAGAAGGAATACAAATGGAACACTAAAATAATGTAGATGTAGTTCAGTGATTCACACTTTGTATAACATCATATGGCCTACCAGGGGTGATATGTTTATACGAGTATGTTAGTATGCTAGTATCTTTTGCAGAATATAATGCTATTGTGACACTGTTAATAAAAAAGTACTTACCTTTAGCATATGTTTATTTAAATTAGCTATATATAGCTAAAACAATCAGAACAATAATTTTGGTGAGTGCAATGCATAGTGTCCCTAATTTACAGTGGACATACTGTGCAGTTCAGTTTTTTCCCCACTGTTCAATGATGGATCTTTATACAAGACATCATTTATGGTGTAAAGTATGGAAGCTGAGAACAGTAAAAAAGAGAAAATGAAATGTTTAAATGAAATGTATGCTTGCGTTACACCAATTGAAATTTGTATCTCATTATTATTAACATTAACTTTTTCCTTACAGAAACGCAAACGTTAGTGTGCAAATTTATAACATGTATGATCAACTTATACTTATCTGTTCTCTTTTTTTAAACAGATCCGAAGGACAATTTTATGTAGTAATGTAGGTAACTAACTAGATGTTTGACATGTAATTTAGCCAGTAAAACACTCAGTACACTTCTTTACACTGTAACACACTCAGACACATATTTATATCTACAGTGATGCATCCAAGTACCCACTCATGTTTACACTGCCACACCCAGACACACACTAATGCACACACTACAACACTTACCAAACACAAATACAGGTACTGACACAACCATGCACACACTGATGAGAACATTGACACACCCAGGAATACAGTGATGCAGACACTGACACACAAACCCAAACCCTATAGCATACATTAACACAGCCATGCATATCATGATTTATACACTGACACATGCAGGTACACACTCATGCATACACTGACACACCCAGGGACACACTCATGCATACATCGACACATACAGGCTCACACTCTTACACACACTATCATATCCAGACACATACTGTTTTAGACACTGACACCACCCAACCATACACTGACACATACACTTACAATTAGACACCCAAACACACATTAATGCATACACTCACACACCCATGCACAAACTCATGCATACACTGACACACCCAGATACATACTTAAACAGGCACTGACATACCCACACCAACACTGACATATACCTTTACACACTCAGGTACATACTAACACATGCACTGACACAGCCATGCACACACTGACAGATACACTGAGATACCCATGCACACACAGACAGATACAGTGACACACCCAGGCACACATTCATGTGTATACTGACACAACTAGAAACATACAGATACAGACACTGGAACACCATACTACAGACTGACACTCACACACCCAGTCACACACTAACCCATACACTGACACACTCATGGACACACTCATAAATACACTGACACACCCAGACACACACTGAAATAAACACTGACACACCCACACATACACTGACACATACACTTACATTACCCAGGTACACACTAACACATTCACTGTTACAGCCATGCAAACACTCATGTATACACTGACACACCCAGGCACACACTCATTCACACTGGCACACCCATTTTAATTCTGGTTCATACATGGTACACACCCATGCACACACTGACAAATACACTAACACACTCAGGTACATACTGACACACACACTGGCCCACCCATGCACACACTAATATATACACTGACAGAGCCAGGCACATACTGAAACAAACACTGACACACCAAGGGACATACTGATGCATATCCTTATGTACGCAGCTGCACACTAATACATACATTAGCGCACACATTCACACACTGACACATAGACTGATGCACCCAGGCACACACTAACACATACATTGCCACACCCATGGAAACACTCATGCATACATTGACTCACCCATACACATACTGAAACAGACACAGACATACCCAGACACATGCTGACAGACACACTTACACCCCAAGGTATGCACTAACACATACACTAACACATCCATGCACACACTCATGTATACACTGACACACCCAGGTACAGACTCATTGTTCTGTGCGAGCCACTCACCTGGATTCCAAGAGTTCTGATAGGACAATTTCAATTTCCCAATCCTGGTGAGGACTAATGAGACCCCGATGAAGAGTACATTACCCTTTCTCTAATCCTCAAGGGGAAGGGGTTTGGGACGATAAAAAGAGAAAATACTAACTTCAGCTTCGCAGACTGCAGAACCGGACTACTGGACCCTGGACTGCATGTCGTGTTGGGCGTCAGGACTTCTGATTTCTTAAAATACCGGGTCCTTGGTTTTTAGGATTCTGGGCTGCAAAATAATTACTTCATTAATACATCGAACTTGCATAAACTATTGCGGAATTATACACTGCCTAATGTTAGTCATTGTTGACAGTGCATTATTTGCATACGTTTCTATAAGGCTGAACAAGTCTTTTCCTCTTTTTACAATACTTTCACAAGTCTCTGAAGCAATGTCTAAACTCAACAGCAATCAACACGACAAAAGGGCTTCTTGTGTTCTAGTGTAATCCCATATCAATAATAGTTTTGATGCACTCGCTCTATTTCTGATCTCCTAATTCTCAGGGGACCACTTGTTACAGGAAATACGTCTTTCCTTAATGTCTGTGTAGCAGTATCTTGGATTCTCACCCAGATGATAAATCATGTTAGTTCTTTTTGTCATAAGTTATTTAAAAGACAGAGCTCTGTTTTTTTTTCACTGATTTTAGTGCATCGCATATTAAGCAATTAATCTTGCATTACCTTGAAGTGAAGTTACTTGATTGAAAACTTCAAAAGAACCCAAACTGGGTTTTTTCACCTGTCTTATTTTATCTCTTTTACAGGATATGCAAGATCATCTGCAGAAGATGGAAGAGGAGAGCCGGGACTCGACTGGAGGCTGTCCAGAAGTCAAGAAATGCTGGAACTCGACTGGAAGCTGGTCAGAAAACAAGGAACACTGGAACTCGACTGCAGGCAGGCTGGAGGGCAAGGAACTTGACTTGCACTGGAAATTGACTGGAGGCAGGCTGGAGGACAAGTAACTTGACTTGTCTGGAGACAGGTGAGTGGAGCAATAGGTACAAAGTCAAGCAAGTTCTCAGACTCCTCATAATAATCAAATGTGCACATGGTCCTTTTGGCATTTGATTGCTTGTTAAGGAAATGAGCAATTATCCTCCCGGTCATGGGACATGTTCAATACAGATCACATTGTGAAGAACACATATTTTGGCAGATACAGTTGGCACGAGTTTAGCAGGTGGGATACATTGAGCATAATCAACAATCATTGGTTATAATAAATGAGACATTTAACAAGCATTGGTTATTGCAAACTTGATAATCAAGGATGTAATGAATTTACCCAAATAAGTCTGAATGTTGCAAGCAACAGCACCTTACTGTAATCGAGCTCTTGGATGTGTTAGTGTACCCACAACAGTTTTTCCCCCAAAGGCCGACGTCCTGGGCATTGTTTCATAGTATTTAACAGATTAAATTGTTGCACTAATCGAGGGGCATGACGAAAGATGTGGGTTCCCAGGAACATTCAGAAGGATCATATCCTTTCCAATCTATCAAATAATGCAATTTACCATGGATTCACTTAGCATCTAAAATGAGACATAATTTGTATTCCTGATGCCCATTGACAATGACTGAGGGGGTGGTGAATCAGGACTGGTGTTTGAGTGGTAGGGTTTTATCAACAGTACATGAAATACCAGGTGTATCGTAAATTCGGGAGGTAGTTGCAGCTTCATCATAACTAGCCCTAAGACTTGTGTGATCTTGAATGGCCCTAGATAATGTGGTTGCAGGTTTCCGAGACTTGCTAGGGTAATTAAACTTTCAATTTGGTATGCTGGTTCAGGGCTTCTATGTTTGTCACCTTATATTTTCATTTGGGTCTTGTTTTTAGCTAGCATGTTTTTCACTTTCCATTGGATGTCCTGTAAAAAACGTAATCATTCAGTGATCAAGGGGACTGAAGGGGTTAAGTCTGGAAGGGTCACCATAACCCTGAGTGGACCGAGTTATTATATGTGAATTCTGCCAATGGTAGGAATTGGTCCTAAGTCCCTGTTAGTGAGGACAGGAGAAACCTGAGTGTTTTTTCTAATGTCTGGTTAACTTTCTCTGTTTGACCATCTGTTTGAGGGAGGTAAGCAGTGGATAGGGCTATTTCTATGCCAATTGAAGAATAAAAGGCCTTCCAGAATCTTGATTTAATTGACTGCCATGATCGAATATAATTTTCGTGAGCAAGTCATGGAGTTTGACTTTATGGTGTAGGAACAGAGTGCTAAGCTCAGCAGCCATTGGTAATTTCTTGAGTGGTACGAAATGTGCCATTTTTGACAAGATGTCTACTACAACTAACACAGTAGTATGTTTGTTAGATTCAGGTAAGTCTGTAATAAAATCCATGCTGACTGTGTGCTACGGTTTAAGGGGAATTACCAAGGGTTGGAGAAGACCAGCGAGGTGTGAGGTTTCATTCCGAGCACAGTTTGGCCATGAATTTATATTGTCATAAGCATCTTGGTGTATGGTTTCCCACCAAAATTTCCGTGAACAATTTTTTATAGTCTTTTTTATACCTGGATGTCCAGCCAGAGCAGAATCATGATTCCAAACTAGTACTTGATGTTGCAATTCCTGTATTGGAATGTACAATTTCCCTGCATGTAAGTAACAATCCCCTTTAATCATAGTATATGGTTTTCGGAGCCAATGTTCAGGGGGAGGTCATGAGATGCCTTCTTGACATTATCCATGAAGGCATCTATTGTGGTTAGAGCTAGCACTTTCTCTGCAGGTATTATACTGGGAAGGTTACAAGAACTAGCATCCTCTAGAGGACCTATATGTGACAAGATATTTGACTGAAGTTGTTTGGTCCCTGGTCTGTATGTGCTGAAGTAGTGAAGCCAGCGCATTTGTCTTGAGGTCAAAGATGTGGCAGTGTGTTTTGCTCCCAGCAAATGATGTCACCACCCAGTAAATGCTATTTTAATAGCTAATAGTTGACTTTCCACAATGGTATAATTTTGTTCAGCTGGAAAGAGTTTCGTAGAATAAAAGGCTAAAGGATGGAGATGCCCTGTTTGTGGATCTTTTTTGTGATAACACACCTCCCAGAGCGAATTGAGAAGCATCAGCTTCTACATAAAATGGCTTTCTCAGGATCTGGGTGGCATAAAATGGGAGCAGAAGTGAAACTTATTTTGAGAATTGCGGAGGCCTATTTTGCTGCTCGAGACCAGATACATGGTTGCCCCATCTTTAATAGGGTGGTTATAGGGACCACTACGTCTGAAAACTGTGGGATGAAGCACCTATAAAAATTGACAAAACCAATAATCTTTTGAATGTCCTTAACAGATGTAGGGGTTGGCCATGAAAGAATAGTGTTTACTTGTTTGGGGTCCATGGTTATGCCGCTGGGTGATATGTGATATCCTAGGAACTCTACTGAGTTAGTGTCAAAGGAACATTTTTCTAATTTGGCATACAGGGAGTGTTCACACAGACCCTGCAGAATGGCCCTAACCTGCTTTGTGTGTTCCTGCTAATTGTTAGTGAATATCCTGATAGACGACAGCACAGACATCTAGGAACTCATGTAATACATCATTGATAAAGTATTGGAATGCCACAGGGGTGTTGCCAAGCCCAAAGGGCATCACAGTGTATTCGAACAAACCTACCTTTGTTTGAAAGGCGGTCTTCTATTCGTCTCCTTCACTGTCACAGATCAGGTGATATGCGCCGTACAAGTCGAACTTGGTGTAAATGGTGGACTCCTGGACTTGGTCCAATAGGACCGGTATTAGAGGCAAGGGGTAAGAATTTTTGATGGTTGCTTTATTAACCATTCTGTAATCAATTCAAGCCCCCAAGTCTTCAGATATTTTTGCCACGAAGAAAAGAGGCAATGAAATGGGATAAGTAGAATGTTTTATAAACCCCATATCCAACAACTTATCCAAATACTTGTGCAAATAATAATTCTTGGGTTCTGTTAATGCATATATTGTACTGCAAGGAAGGACTACTCTAGGAACTAGGTCGATCTGACAAGCATGAACCCTATGGGGTGACAACTGAGTTGCTTTGACTGGGTCAAAGATGTCTTGGAATATCATGCTATTCTTCTTGTAGAATAGTGGGAGAAGGGTCACTGGCTGTGGCACAATGTAGGGGTTTTACAGGACAGCAGGCTTCTTGATAGTATGTGGTCATGTAGCAAGGGGAATCCCAGGGGACTGTTTGAGAAACCCAATCAATTTTAGAATGATGGTGTTCCAGCCAGTGAATACCAAAAATAACACCAAAAGCGGGGGTATTAATTAAGTCAAAGGTTGTATCTTCCATATGACGATTGTCACATACTATGAATAACAGATTAGTGCGAAACCAAATAAGGCCAGAGAATAAGGCTGAGCTATCAACTGCCCTAACTGGTTTGGGTACTGTCTTGCTAACACGTGACACTCCCAGCTTGGCCACTATGGCCAGATCAAGGAAGTTATCTATAGCACCTGAGTCTATGAGCATTGATAGATTTTGTCTATTTTGAGGGGATAGAATGAGGATTACTCTAATGGTCAGGTGTCTAGGTGCAAGGGTTAGGACATTAGTCAAGTATTGGTAGATCTGATAAAGGGACCTTCTCGGAGAGATGATCTCAGTTCTCTCCAAGAGCATTAGTTTTCCCGCTGCAGTTCAGGAACACTCAAACTAGCAACACCTTTTTTTTCTTTTCATATTTAACTGTGTAGTCTTGTGCGAAGTGACCCGATTTACCACAATATAGGCACAGATTGGCCTTACAGCGCTGTTCTTTTTCTTCTTTAGATAAAGGACCTCTAACTCCTCCAATTTGCATGGGTTTGGTTCCTGTGCTTTTTTATCTCTTTTGTATCTGTTTTTAAAACAACTACCCTGGGTTCACTCTGAATATGTTCAGATTTCCTTTCTCCTAACCGATGATCTAGACTCACTACTATGAATACATTAACTGCAATCTTCTGATGATTCAATGATATGGGATAAGCTATCTTTTAAATCATCCCAGGCCTCTGTAAAAAAGCAAGGTACATTTTTCTTTAGGCCATCTAGTCTCAGGAATTAACCTGTTAAAAGTAGTAATGTACGTGAGGAAGTCCTCTGACCCTGGATGTAAATTTAATAATTTGTTATCACAAAACAGGATAAAAATATTTTTCCCAAACAATCACATTAAGGCTGTTTATAGGGGGCAAAACTATAAAGGATGGGATCATTGTTTTCAATAAGTGGAATAGACCAATTGGCAGCAACACCACTAAGATAGGAAATTACAAAAGATACCTTAGCAGCATCAGATGTAAATATTTGAGTTTTACCCATAAATGCAATTGGCATTGGCTTATGAAAGCAGCAAAGCAGGAACTATCTGCAGTGAGTTTTTCAGGGTTGGTCAATGGCACAGATGTTGGAGTGGTCACTATTACATCTGGATTCTCGTCAGAGGGATTAGCAGGAGTGGAAGTGGAGGGTTGGGTACCATATTTTAGGGAATTAATAATGGGCCGTGGACCTCAGGGATCCCTCCACTGCATGAAGGATGTGGAACGTGTTAGAGACTCACTGAGCTCTTGATTCTGAGTTCGTAATTTCAGGTCTTGTCCCTGTACATTTTGTGCTAGAACTGCCAACTACTCAGTAGGGGGTAAATGAGCTGAATCAGTTACAGACTTTTGATCAATTATGACTTTGCCCCAAGGGAACTTTTATTTTGTGACATGGAACAGCACCTTACTGTAGTCAAGCTCTTGGATGTGCTAGTGTACCCACAACATTCATGCATACACTAATATACCCAGGCACATACTGATGCAGACACTGACACACCCTGCCATATATTGATACAGACACTGACATTCCCAGGCACACTCTCATGCATACAGTCACACACCCAATCAAACACTAATGCATATACTGACACATCTATGCACACACTCAGACACACACTAACACACTCAGACACACATTGTACTCAATGACACACCTAGGACACAGTCATGCATATACTGACACATCCAAACACAAAACAGGCACTGAAAAACACAGACTGACACATCCAAATACACACTGGTACATATACCTACACACCCAGGCACACACCAATGCACAGACTGACACACACATGCATTAATTAACACACCCAGGCACACACTCATGTGTATCCTGACACACCCAGACGCATACTGATACAGACACTGACACATCCAGCTACATACCGATGCATATACTTACATACCCAGGCATACACTTACACCCCATGCACACAGTCATGCATATACTGACACACCCAGACATACACTGAAACAGACACTGACACACTCACAAACATACTGATGCATACACATACACACCCAGGTACACATTAATGTCTACACTGACACAATCATGCACACAGTAACACATACACTGACACACCCAGGCACATAGTCTTTCTTACACTAACACACACACTCACTCATGCAGACACTCACACTCATACTGACTCAGGTACTGACATAACCAGGCATATACACATTCAAACACTGACATACCCACACACACACTGGTGGATACACTGATACAGCCAGACACATACACATGCATACACTAACATATCCAAGCACACATTAACACATACAGTGGAATGTCCAGACACACACTAACACATGCACTAACACACCCATGGACACACTCACACATACACTGACACACCCAGACATACACTGATGCATACACTAACAGACCCAGACACACAGATACATACACTTGCATACCCAGGTAGACACTCATCCATACACTAACACATCAAGACCGACATTAATAGATACATTGGTACATGCATGCACACAGTCATACATACACTGATATACTCATGCATGCACATGTACCCACTCACACACTGATGCATGCACTGATACACCCAGGCAGAAACCTATGCCTGTGCTCATATGCCCAGACACACCAGTACATGCACTTTCAAACCCAAGCAGAAACAATTGCATACAGTGACACATGCAGACATACACTGGCACAAACATTAACACTAACACACACGGGTACACATACATACACACAAGACACATGGGCCCCATTAAGAGTCTGGCGTTCAGTAGAGCTCCAGACTCACTGATTTCGGTCGGACCGCTGCCAATACGGCAGTCCGAGGCCATATTTTTACCATGGCGGTCGTACAGCAGATGTACCACCAGCACCACCGGGATCAGAGATACCGGCGGTCTCTTGGTCACGGCGGTCCTAATCCACCAGTGCAGCTCTGCAAGCAGCACTGCCCTGGGAATTATGACCTTGTTCTCCACCAGCCATTTCATGGCTGCAGCACCACATTGAAAAGGCTGACAGAGAACTGGTGCAGGGGGGCCCTGCACTGCCCATGAACTTGGCATGTGCAGTGCAAGGGTCCCCCTTGCCAGCACCCCACAATGATCGCTATGCAGATAGTGAACATTGCGAGGGTGCTGGTGCACCCTGCATCCTACAGCATCCCCGCTGACTCATTTACGAGCCGGAGACAATGCTGTAGGCTGTTTCCCACTAGGCCAGCTGTTGGAAACCGAGGTTTCTGCCCACTGACCTAGAGGGAAACTCTTAATCTAAACCTTTCACAGAACTCGTAATGATGCCCATAATGTATATACTTACTGACCATTAAACTCACTCTCACACAAACACAAATATGAAAACATGTTCACATTCTAACAAACACACATACAATTTCACTTTCTTAAAAGGTGGCTCCAATAGAAACTGTTTTTTGGGGTGTTTTCTGATTGTTTTCCAACAATCTTTTTTTTTTTTTTTTTTTTTAACACTGAAAAACATTGGCCCTCATTATAAGTGTGGAGGTCTCAAGACCGCTGCACTTGCGATTGCGGTCGGACCGCCGCAGACAGGGCGGTCCGACCACCCCATTATGATCACGCCAGAGCCGCTACGGTTAAACCACCGACATCGCCAGCCTGCAGCCTGGCGGTACTGGGGATTACGAGTTCCCATCTGCCAGCCTTTCCATGCCGGTAAACACTGCCATGGAAAGGCTCGCAGAATGGGTGCTCCGGGAGCCCCTGGAGGCCCCTGCATTGCCCATGCACTTGGCAAAGGCAGTGCTGGGTCCCCATGCACAGCCCCATCAAGCATTTCACTACCAGAACTACAGGAAGTGAAATGCACGATGGGGGATGTTGCACCTGACGCACCACAACATTGCCACCTGTTGAATTATGAGCCGGCGTCAAAGTTGTGGTGAGTGCTCCTCTGGGCGAGCGGGTGAAAACAGCTGGCCCAGCAAAACACTCCTCATATGATGAGCAAAAGACCTCCAGAACCAGTGTTTTTTTTGCCTGCAGTGGCTTCGGCGGTCCTAGAAAAAGACCGCCGAAGTCATAATGAGGCCCATTGTCTTTGAAAATAAAAAGCACAAAAATTGTGCATTAACTGGTGGAAACAGTACACAGAAAAACGTAACATTTGTGGTTGTTACAAAGTCGAATAGTCACAGGGATTGACTGTTTCCCCATACTTACCACTTTGTTGCATTTCAAACAGAACTGGCCTTACATAGCAAACTAGGGTACAGCTTGGCGCATGAGATTGTGGTCCTGAAGATGTTGAAGTACCAGGAATCAATTCTCCTGCTACAGCTGGGTATTTATTCCTGGCATCACGCTCCCTCTCAGATCGTGCAAGTTGTCTTGCTTGTATAGTGTTCAAATGCTTTTGTATGCTGGAAGTACCACAAGAGTAGTTCTTGAAGTACCTTGTGATAGTATCTTGCTGCACAGCATGCATTTTACCTTCTGCGTTCTCACCTTCTTCTCTCTAGAAGGTGTGGAAAGAATTTCCAAACAATACTTTCTCTCTTTACAGGACCATCTTCATCAGAAGAAGAGCTGCTTCCAGTGGAGGATTTTGACTTCCAGAAGCACCTTAAGGTTTTCAGCAGCCAATGCCATTCTTTACCGCAAGGGAAAAATTAACTAAAACACCAAAAAAAACAACCTGAATCTGTGTATAGGAAAGTGTGGAAAATAACAAACACACCCGAAGGATCGAAAAAGAAGAGGGGTACATCTTATTAACGTGATTATAAACTGTTTCAAACACTAAATTCATTTGTTTCTTCGTCACATGGCACTGCGAATCACTGAAAAGTATTAGGAAAAGCATTACAACTTTTTTTACTTCTATTTTCTAAGTTTTACTGCCATTGTAGAAAACTACTAGCCTTAAATATATTTATTAAGTCTCTATATATGTTTTTAGCTTTTGCCAAAAAACATGCCAGAATCTCAAACCTCCTGTGGATCTGGAAATATGTGACGGGTTGGCTCGTAATGGACCTGCAACTCTCAAAAAATGTTTTAAAAAAACATCTACTCTCATTTCTGCCAAATCCCTAGCATCTTGTGCAAGAATAACCCATTTTATGTCAAGGTCACACTAAATACATTTGTGCGTTAAAGGCAATGCATCTTGCCAGCTATCACTGATTGTAGTACTGTGTAATCTGTGAATGGTACCGTTCAACATAGAGAGTGGAATGAGTCCCCGTAGCCTAAGAGGAATATTCCATTAATAACCAAAGTCCGGTTTTAACAGGAAAAACAAAAACATGTTTCTGACAATGAAAGAGTAGTTGTTTTAGGCTTGATTGATGGTGATTTCAATTGAATAGAAAACTAACCAGAACATTTTGCAAAATTAAGAGTGTACAAACAACGGCAGAAGACATAAATCCACCGTTCTATTCACTAGAGTGTCACTCAGTGTGTCACAAATAATGACCTAAAACATTGGATTATCACACATAACCAATGTGAAAACTTGGCAGCAATGTACTCAAAATAAAACAGCACTGCTTGCTATATGTGCTATATATATATGCTATATTCCTTTCTTCGATAAACATGCTCATAAGCGAGCTCCAAGCGGCCCCAGAGGGGTGGTGCGGCAACCGGCAGAGCACTCCGGTTAATCTTATTTCAGCATCAAAATTATTTTAATTTTATAATAGCCGCACACTCAGGAAGTCAAGATAAAGTTAGTTTATTTAACACAACGCGTTTCGGCTGACTAGCAGCCTTGGTCACGTGTATAATTCAACCAATACATACAGCATTAAATACCCAACAATCATGGCCACAGAAACAGGACTAAATTTTCTTCTCTCAAAATTACCGTTTTCTTTCTTACATAAATATAAATATAAATACACATGTCAACCTAAACAGGAGGACACAAGGCTGAATAAATAGAAAATATATATCAATTTCATCTATATACATACATATATCACCATATACAAATGTATTTATCATTAGAATATCAAGGAATGCTCATATACCAATAAATAATATCAATATAAATACATAAATAGATATATAATTATATAAATATATAAATATATAAATATAAGTATAAATATGAATCAAAACATAACTCCGGCTCATATATATCCTATAAAATGATTCACTTAAATAAACTGTTTTTCATAAATATATATAAGACCAGTATCATAATTCTAAATCACCTTCCTATTTATCCAAGATGTTACAATACATATGTCATGTATATAATGTAATGATTAAAACCTCTTCCTTCAGCCAATGACCCCAATTATTAAGTGACATGAATGTTGTTCTTGTTCTAGAAAAATAAAAATTCATTTTCCCTTTTTAATCGCTTACAAAAATTATAAAGAAAGTACTTATCACTATTTCTACAAGGCCAATACCCGTCACCATGTAGAGAAATAAGCAATAATCAATTCACGAATCAGGAATCCATCCGGACCCCATCATTCTGAAAAGACATAAATGAAATAGACACATTATACTGAAAAATTGTTAGAAAAATGGATTAAAGAAAAATAATAAAAACTGATTAAAATAATAACCATGCTACTCATAATACAAGTGCCTTAAAGTCATAACTACTCTCAAAAAATGTTTTAAAAAAACATCTACTCTCATTTCTGCCAAATCCCTAGCATCTTGTGCAAGAATAACCCATTTTATGTCAAGGTCACACTAAATACATTTGTGCGTTAAAGGCAATGCATCTTGCCAGCTATCACTGATTGTAGTACTGTGTAATCTGTGAATGGTACCGTTCAACATAGAGAGTGGAATGAGTCCCCGTAGCCTAAGAGGAATATTCCATTAATAACCAAAGTCCGGTTTTAACAGGAAAAACAAAAACATGTTTCTGACAATGAAAGAGTAGTTGTTTTAGGCTTGATTGATGGTGATTTCAATTGAATAGAAAACTAACCAGAACATTTTGCAAAATTAAGAGTGTACAAACAACGGCAGAAGACATAAATCCACCGTTCTATTCACTAGAGTGTCACTCAGTGTGTCACAAATAATGACCTAAAACATTGGATTATCACACATAACCAATGTGAAAACTTGGCAGCAATGTACTCAAAATAAAACAGCACTGCTTGCTATATGCCCACTTTCCCTCTCAAAAACTTTAAAGAGACGTACTTTGTATGGACACCCTGCCATGAAGCATTGATATTAATTTATGAAACAGACATCTTGCAAATTTTTTATCATCTGCTAGCCTCTATGATATGAGTGACAGACCTGTATAATCTCTAAAATCTTACCCACGGGCTACTATGAATGTGTCGTTTTTTAAACAAAATACACATTTCACAAATAAAAGTTGACATAGGAAAGTTATACAGCTATTCACACAACCATGAAATCACTCGCAAACAAATTCTGAGATCTATGCAGCACTTTTACATCCAGTCCCAACATCTATAGCCACTCCACTCACACACCCAGACAAACCCATAAACCTACTCGCAGAACCACTAGCAGATCCGTACATCCACTAATAAATTCACTCACACTCCTCCACAAGTACCCATACACCCACTTACAAACCCATACAGTGACTCACACCCAGTCACCAAATTACAATTCCACTCACACACATCCCGACACTTACTCACACAGAGGCTCATACACCTATAATCAAGCTAAGAAACACACTCACCAACCTTTACAAGCACTCACACACCCAATCTAAAAGGATACAGATTAGATTTAGAAAATACAGTTATAGAAAAAAACATCCAAATTTAAAATAAACAGAGGTTACAGGGATGTTATGTTAAAAAAGTAAAATTAAAAACCACAGAAGTTCGCTGAAAAAAACTAAAGGTTACAGGAATGCTATAGTTAGGAAATAGAATTAAAAAAACATTATAAATTTACTAAAAAAACAAAAGGTTACAGGGACATTATAGGTAGGAAATACAATTTAAAAAAGTCCTAAAATTCACTGAAAAAAACAGAGGTCTCAGAGATATTATAGTTAGGCTGACATTTTAGAAGTAAAAAAACAATATAAATTCAGCAGTTATAATTACCTGACCTAACTATAACATATGTCTCTCCTGCAATGCACTGCTTATGACCTCACATATTACATCACTCATGACATGGTCAATGACAAGACTGATGACATCAATGATATGTATATATATATATATATATATATATATATATATATATATATATATATATATATATTCCTTTCTTCGATAAACATGCTCATAAGCGAGCTCCAAGCGGCCCCAGAGGGGTGGTGCGGCAAAAACCGGCAGAGCACTCCGGTTAATCTTATTTCAGCATCAAAATTATTTTAATTTTATAATAGCCGCACACTCAGGAAGTCAAGATAAAGTTAGTTTATTTAACACAACGCGTTTCGGCTGACTAGCAGCCTTGGTCACGTGTATAATTCAACCAATACATACAGCATTAAATACCCAACAATCATGGCCACAGAAACAGGACTAAATTTTCTTCTCTCAAAATTACCGTTTTCTTTCTTACATAAATATAAATATAAATACACATGTCAACCTAAACAGGAGGACACAAGGCTGAATAAATAGAAAATATATATCAATTTCATCTATATACATACATATATCACCATATACAAATGTATTTATCATTAGAATATCAAGGAATGCTCATATACCAATAAATAATATCAATATAAATACATAAATAGATATATAATTATATAAATATATAAATATATAAATATAAGAATAAATATGAATCAAAACATAACTCCGGCTCATATATATCCTATAAAATGATTCACTTAAATAAACTGTTTTTCATAAATATATATAAGACCAGTATCATAATTCTAAATCACCTTCCTATTTATCCAAGATGTTACAATACATATGTCATGTATATAATGTAATGATTAAAACCTCTTCCTTCAGCCAATGACCCCAATTATTAAGTGACATGAATGTTGTTCTTGTTCTAGAAAAATAAAAATTCATTTTCCCTTTTTAATCGCTTACAAAATTTATAAAGAAAGTACTTATCACTATTTCTACAAGGCCAATACCCGTCACCATGTAGAGAAATAAGCAATAATCAATTCACGAATCAGGAATCCATCCGGACCCCATCATTCTGAAAAGACATAAATGAAATAGACACATTATACTGAAAAATTGTTAGAAAAATGGATTAAAGAAAAATAATAAAAACTGATTAAAATAATAACCATGCTACTCATAATACAAGTGCCTTAAAGTCATAACTACAGAGTCACCAATTCCTTATATCTAATACTTCATCATGTTAATTATTTCAATTATCAAATAGGTGGTTATTCAGCTCTTCACCAATATTCAATCCATTCGGTATTTTAGTTTCTAGATCCACAATATACCGGGATTCTTTTTTCCGTAAGACCAACTCTCTATTACCACCTCTATGATGTAATGGTACATGTTCAACACCATAATAAGATAACAAAGTGGAATCAGAGTTGTGATTGTCCTGAAAGTGTCTTGCTACAGGATAATGTGAATCCCTTGTTGTAATAGCACGCATATGTTCTAAAAAGCGCTTTTTCACTGCATGTTTCGTACTTCCCACATACCTAAGATGACAGGGACATTCCAATACGTATATAGTAAACGGAGTACTACATGTCAAGAACTGCTTAATTTGTCTGTTTGTTCCTGGTTTACTTGTAGGATACTCCCTCCTAGACACACTATTACGGCATGCTTTACAATGAAGTATTAGATATAAGGAATTGGTGACTCTGTAGTTATGACTTTAAGGCACTTGTATTATGAGTAGCATGGTTATTATTTTAATCAGTTTTTATTATTTTTCTTTAATCCATTTTTCTAATAATTTTTCAGTATAATGTGTCTATTTCATTTATGTCTTTTCAGAATGATGGGGTCCAGATGGATTCCTGATTCGTGAATTGATTATTGCTTATTTCTCCACATGGTGACGGGTATTGGCCTTATAGAAATAGTGATAAGTACTTTCTTTATAAATTTTGTAAGAGATTAAAAAGGGAAAATGAATTTTAATTTTTCTAGAACAAGAACAACATTCATGTCACTTAATAATTGGGGTCTTTGGCTGAAGGAAGAGGTTTTAATCATTACATTATATACATGACATCTAAATTGTAACATCTGGGATAAATAGGAAGGTGATTTAGAATTATGATACTGGTCTTATATATATTTATGAAAAAAAGTTTATTTAAGTGAATCATTTTATAGGATATATATGAGCCGGAGTTATGTTTTGATTCATATTTATACTTATTTGTATATTTATATATTTATATAATTATATATCTATTTATGTATTTATATTGATATTATTTATTGGTATATGAGCATTCCTTGATATTCTAATGATAAATACATTTGTATATGGTGATATATGTATGTATATAGATGAAATTGATATATATTTTCTATTTATTCAGCCTTGTGTCCTCCTGTTTAGGTTGACATGTGTATTTATATTTATATTTATGTAAGAAAGAAAACAGTAATTTTGAGAGAAGAAAATTTAGTCCTGTTTCTGTGGCCATGATTGTTGGGTATTTAATGCTGTATGTATTGGTTGAATTATACACATGACCAAGGCTGCTAGTCAGCCGAAACACGTTGTGTTAAATAAACTAACTTTATCTTGACTTCCTGAGTGTGCGGCTATTATAAAATTAAAATAATTTTGATGCTTATGTATGTATATATATATACGTATATGTATATATATATATATATATATATATATATATATATATATATAAAATCACCAGAAGTGCCGGTATTCCCCAGGGCTAAACATGCGGTGATTTGAGCATGGTACCGGCTGCCCTCATAATCCAAACACACATTCCAAAGAAAGAAGTCTCAAATCTCCTGAAAGGGCAAAAGTTAATTTATTACAAGCCTCTCCCCACGTGTTTCAGTCCAAATGAACCTTTGTCACAGGTAACAGCAGTGTAGTTACCAAACAAATTAAAAAATACAATAGAAACAATAACAGGACCGATGCCATAGTACTAACGTGGTCACCATCTTTGAGTATTATTATGCACAATCTAAATCCTGATTAATCTTCATTGTCTTTAAAGTGGAAACAAAATACAAAATTCCTTTTCGGTTACAATTTGAATCATTGTCATTGTGAAAATTAAAAATCCTGATGAATACTAGATACATTTTTTAACAAAATTCCTATAACAATCCAATACTACAATAATCTTACTGACACATGGGGGAGATTTAACTATAACAACCTCACTTCATATATACCATAGTTTTTCTACCATAATTTTCCTTCATTCCATGTCTAATCAGAATAATGATCCAATTAATGACTGTTACAAAATAATGCCCAAGTGTGCTATAGTCCCGCCTACAATCAAAACTGGCCCAAGTGGGCTATTTGTTCAAGGACTATAACAGTTTCCCATTCATACTATTCTTACTGTCCATCTTACTGAACATTGACGGAAGTGAAAAAATAATAAATGAAAAAAGGTGATTAAAATATGGTTACTAAGCATCCTGTTGAAGCAAAACGGTTAAAAAACGCAAACACCGACTATAACATGACAGTCCAAATAAATCACTATAAATGTATTGCAACTTCCTCGTCCGAATTTAATCCCTGAGGCACTAGTGTCTCGAACTGCAAAATATATTTAGATTCAAGTATATATAAGGTTTTATAGTTAGGTTCTGAAAATACTCGTACAAAACCATAGAAATTCAGCAGCTATAATTTTAGGATTCAGAGTATGCTGGCAAATTTCTCTTAGTCAACTGTCGCTCTTTACCTGCTCATAAACTAGACATTTACTCACCGCTGAGTGATTTTGCCCCAAAATCCTATTTCTAATGGAAACCTGGCTATCCGAGGAATCTTCCCCAGATGTAGCCATGGCTCTACCCCAAGATTATTTAATACATCACCTAGATAGGCCCCATTCAAAGGGCGTAGGAGTTGCAATCATCTATAAAAATTCGATCAAGTGCCTCACCCAACCTGTTGCTCTACCTGATAGTGAAAGTTTGTTTTTTTCCTTACCAATCAATGCTACGTTCACTTTATCCAAAATACTGATATATCGTCCATCTGGATCATATGGGAAGTTCTCTACCAGAACTGGCTGCAGATTTCACCTGCACAACCCCCAACTTTACCATCTTGAGTGATTTTATTATTCACATAGATGAGGTCAATAATACAACCGGTAAAACCCTTCTGATGGATTTGGCAGCCTTAGACCTTGCACAGTTGATTACTGGCCCCACCCATATCAAAGGTCATACTATCGACTTAGTGTTCAGTAATCTTTGAATTCTAGTTGCACAGCTCTCTCTCCCCCTGGTCCGGTCTGATCATTTTTTTATTCCACTCATGCTCTCGCTTACATTATTTATTCCAACCTACCAAACACCTAGGACGCTGACTTTGTGTCAGTGGTCAAAACGGAATCCCCTGGACTGGTTAGACCCATTAAAACATAGTTGTACTTTCTCTTCCTTCACAGAATCTTGTCCATCAGAAAAATGTAATAATTGGATTTCCAACTCCCTAGATATTATACTACCGATCAAGACGGCAGTCAAAAATATTGGTCAGAAGAAATCACCCTGGTTCTTCCCACAGTTGCGGCACCTAAAAAAGGAGTGTAAGAAACTGGAGAGGAAATGGAGGAAAACCTACGACAACACCTCCAAACTTGAATATAGGAAAGCGATTATATCTTACCATATGGAAATCAAATCCATGCAGGCAGCCTAATATGCCTCCAGAATAAAACAATCCTCCAACTCCCCCAAGGAGATTTTCTCTATATTCAAGGAAATTATTCATGAACCTGTCTCTACTAACCTAATGGAAGCATTTAAAGAACATAGTAATAATCTGGTGTGTTTTTTCTAAAAGAAAATCCTTGACATTCAGGCAACCTTTCCTAATAACCCATCTCAAGAGCTTAAATTAACATCTCAGGCTTAACATCATCCTCCTAGATCCACTCTCTCAGTCTTTCAACCTATGACTGATGAATTACTTGGAGATTATCTGTCAAAAATAAAATCAGGATCCCCTTTAGATCCTGCCCCTTTGTCCATACTAGCTCAAAGTGCAGATATCATAGTGCCTGTTTTAACTAATATTCTTAACGACCCTCTCACATCTGGTAAGCTGACACAAACTTGGAAACATGCTGTCATTAAACCTTTATTGAAAAACCTACGCTTAATGCTTCTCTCCTTAGCAATAATAGACCTATTGCTCTCCTTCCTCTAGCATCCAAAATAGTTGAAAAACATGTTAATAAACAAGTAACAGGTTTCTTGGAAAAACATAAACTTCTTCATCCCACCCAGATGGGCTTCAGACCTCAACTTGGCACGGAAACTGCCCTTTTGGCGGTGACAGAAGACACTCAACAATGTCCAGATGAAGGTGGTTATGTGGCAATCATTCTATTAGATGTGAGCGCTGCGTTCGATACAGTAGATCACAAAATTCTTCTTCAAATAATCACCCAAGCAGGATTTGAGGGGACTAATTCTAATTGGCTCTCCTCTTTTTTGGAAGATAGGTCTTTCCAAGTCTTGGGTAGGTCTTTTTTTTCAAATCCTTTTCCTCTCAACTATGGGGTTTCTTAGAGCTCTTCCCTGAGCCCCACTCTTTTTAATATCTACATGTCTCCTCTGGCTAAGATTGTGGAACCTTATTGTCTATCCTTAATATCTTATGCTGACAACACCCAGTTGGTTTACTCCTTTATGTTGCTCAGGAATTTCTCCCTATTCAAACCCCTTATCTCAATCTCAGAAGGACTGAACAATCTTCCCTCCCCAAAGGAAACGTTAAAAAGTTTAGGTGTCTGGCTAGACTCTCACCTTACAATGGAACATCATGCAAAAAACTCGCAGCCACTTGCTTCAATCTTCTAAAAAACCTTAGGAAAATTTTCACATTTCCACCTTTTCTTGCCAGAAGTCTCATCATTCAAGCCCTCATATCATCTCATTCAGATTATGGGAATGTTCTGTTTTTGAGCTCTTCTACCTCCGTATTGAAGAGATTGCAGGTAGTACAAAATGCAGCAGCCCACCTACTTCTGAACATCCCTAGACGTTTATCTGCCAAATCAGCTTTAGCCTTCCACCACTGGTTTCCTATTTGGCAAAGGATCAATTTTAAAGCTATGTGTATTGTGTACTGAGCTCTTCATGTCAAGGGTCTGGCTTTTCTTAGACAAATTATCACACCCTACATTCCTCGGAGATCTCTAAGATCCTTGTCTGCTGCTCTAATTAACATTTGTCCTGTTAAAAAAGCTAGATGGGGAGGTAGATCCTTCGCGTTTAGAGCAGCTGATATATGAACCTACCTTCCCCTGGCACTCTGACTGGACAACTCTGATCTTTCCTTCCGTGGAAAACTGAAGACCCTATTTTTTCAGCATAGTCACGTTTTTGGTTCTCCCGCCTTCCTTTTAGCGCTGGGATCCCTTCGGGTAGCCATGCGCTCTATAAATCCACTAAACTAAACTATAGTTAGGTATTTCAAGGAATTATAACTCATTCCCTAAGGTAACTATAACTTGTGGGCTCACCAAGAACAGTTTTCAAATCAATAATGTTATTACAAATATTGAAGTGATAATATCAATGATTTCATAGAAGAGTCCATCAATTATATAATACGTGGAGTAATTAGCTGTGCATGGCGAAGGTGCGTGTTGCGTAGTAACCCTAGGGCGCAACCTTAAAATAGCGGCTGCAACTTTCTGGTCAGGTTGTGGGCAGCCAATCACAACATTCCTGGTGGCTTGAGAATTCGCAAACACACAGCGATCATTTCGAAATTGTGGCGAAGGAGCCATGACCCTAGACCTCTTTATTTATTTTCTCTTAGTATCTCCAAAACTGTTGAACAGATTTACATCAAATAAGTAGAAGCGTAATCTGCATACCAACGCTAGCTTTGGTGGAATTCTATCCAGTGGATTGGGCTGAAGTCGTGATCAAAGCTCATATGGTAATTAATATGGGAAAGGGATGTTTTTTGACCCTCCCCTTTTTTCAGACCCCGCTTGATGGGTCACTCAAACCTTTCCATGTGCATCAAGAGTCAATGACAAACTTCTTTTGGAAAATGTTGTGAATATTTGTCAAACAGTACCAAAGATATAGGCAACTGAAAAAGCACTTTTTCTATGGAAACATGGTCCTAACTACCGCCAGTGAGCAATATACATACATAGTTTAGGAGAAATTAAAGGAAATCCTAATTTGTATATCTGTGGTTGCGAGGACTTTATGAATAATAACGATCTTGTGCAGGAAAATGCACAGCTCTGATTGGCTGCCAACACTTAACACCAGGAAGTGTTGGCAGCCATCTTGGAACTTGACTTCAGCCGAGTCCCACAAAAAAATTAAAAAAATTAAAAGTCAAGGGGCAGAGGTAGAGTCACCCTGACCCATAGCTGTGGGGTTGGGGAAACAGAGAGCCCCGCCCCTGAGTAAAAACAATATATAAGCTCTGGGAACTGCCACCTCCACAGGACTTTACACTTACGAAACACACCTCTCCAGTCCTTTCAAAAATAAAATGCAAGGGGCCTACCCGGCACCCCCGCAGCCCTGGCGACCACCACCTCCCCGGGGCTAATTTTAAAAGACATGGAGGGGCTTTTGCAAACCCCCGGCCCCCAGGGACCACAACCTCCCTGCGGCTAGTTAAGGTTGGAGAAGGGCCATGCAGCATGCCTCAAGGAGCCACTGATGGCCCTGAGTACAGCCACCAGGGAAGGCTCCTGCTATGTCTCAGGGTACCCAACCCGGAACATAGCTGTTTGCTCTGACTTAGAGGGAGCTTTGAGAGCTCCCACCAAGTCAGAGCAAACACTCTGCTCTGACTAATTGCGAGCTGTCAAACAGCTATTGCTTACTCAGAGTGGAGGTTTCCTCTGCTTCCCTGCCTCTGCGATGCAGGCAGAGAAACATAGGAAACTGCTCTCACAGAGGGTGACAGCAATTCCAACTCCCACAGGAGGTGGGAGCTGACTAGGACTGTGGGGGCCTTTGGGCTCCCCCCACAGTCCCAAATATTTTGACTGGGTGTCCTGAGGGTCACATGGCCAGGCCACAGGGGATGGGGACGCAGGACTGAGATTGGCCCTGTGGAAGTGGGTCACACGGGTCCCCTCCCCCCAAAAAAAGTCATAATTAGGCCGGGCCCTGGTGAATGGGGTCCCTGGGGCTGATATTGGCCCTGGGGACGGGGGCCATTCAACCACCCACCCAAAAATTATTTAGCAATTAGGTCTGGCCCCAGGGGGTGGGTTCCCTGGGGCCAAGATCCGCCCTGGGAATGGGGGCCACACAGCTCACTCCCCCAAAAACATTCATAATTAAGTGGAGCCACGGGAGATGGGGTCCCGGGTCGGAGATTGGCTCTTGGGAGGGGAGTCATGCAGCACCCCTACCACCAAACAAAATTTGACAATTAGGCTGAGCCCCGGGCGATGTTGTCCTCGGGGCCAAAATCAGAGAGGGTCATGCATGCCTGCAGCCATTTACTGCTGTGCTTGGCCAAATGCTTTGCAAGGCATGGGGTTGGGTGGTTGTCGTGGTTGTCGTGGTTGTCGTGGTTGGCTGCAGGCCCTGCTACCAACCCCAGCTGTATATGGTCAAAGGCCATGTGCAGTGTGGGGTTGTGGTATTATAGAGGTTGGCAGCAGGTTCTATGACCAAACCCTGCTGCGAATGACCGAAGGCCGTTTTTTGTGTAGGTATAGGGATTGGCTGCAGGGCCTGTCATCAGGCCAGGTCCTGTTACCAACCCCCACTGCGCATTGCCAAACACAATGTGCAGCGCGGGGATGGACGGTTATAAGGGTTGGCTGCAGAACCTGGTGTTTTGATTAACATACAGCAATGAAAAATACTTTAAGTAAAAAATCCATAGAATTATTGGACCACATGGGTTCCTGGATCAAGTGTAGTATGGCAGTTCACTGGGGGCTTAACTACTACACTTGGAATATGCAATGATGGGACAGGAGAAAATAAGAAAAGATGATGTCAAGAGGGATGTCACCACATTCAGAATATGCTCAGAGCAGCAGACCTCTTAGGTATCCCCTCTCTGGCACTTGCTCAGAATAATGAAGGGTCTGCAGATGTTTGAGTAAACCACTGCACAACAAGGTCAAGTTTTTCTGCAGCCTACCTGTCATCCATGGCCTGCCCATATAGGCTGAGGGGTCACACCCCTACCTGTTTCCTGACAGGAAGAGTGTCTTTCAGGCTGAACAAAGGTCTTATTTAGATCATCTAAACAAGGAGCAAGACATGCTTAATGTGCAGGCTCCTGGCTGCATAAGATGATGTTTACCAGACTGAGGATTTCATAGCCCTTTGGCTGTGGCCTCCTCAGCCTAGCAAAAGTGCCTTGAGGCTCTCCTCCTCATGGGGGGGGGGGCATCCCTGATTGTCCCAGACCTGGGTGATTCAGCATTTTCCTTGATGTGCTATGGCTGAGTGTCAATCAGTGACACCTCTTCACTGAGTGGGGTGGGGTGGGGTCACCAGTCTCACTGACCCTGTAATAGTTGTGAGACTGCTCCCTCCCCTCATTGGGTGACCTAAGGTCAGCCAATGATTGCAGGTAGGAGTCCCAACCCTCCTGGGACATCAGTGACTTCCCTCCCAGAGAATTGCAGTGAAGGCAAGTTTTACTTTTTGATTTTTAGGGTCTATATGCATGTATGTATGAATGCATGTATGCATCTGTATTTCAGTGAATGTTGTGAATGTTTTTATATGTGGGCATTTGTGAATGCATAGGCATGATTGCAGAGGTATGAGTGAGTGTATGTGTCCGTGTGTGGCCCATACCCATGCCAACTCCCTGCCAAAATTACAGACCACCACTGCCACCTATGCCTTCTGGTGAAATGATCAGTGGACTTGGGTTATCTTCAAGGTCTTGGCAGCAGTGGAAGATCCATTGGGTTGGCTGGGATCTTTCCTACTAGGCAAGGGCAGCAGCAAGACAAACAAACAGAGCTTCACTGTGGCCTTAGCTTAGCTCCAATTCAACTACAAGGCATTCTGCAGGTTCATGTCCATGACAAGATCAGGGAACTATTGGGCACATTTAAGTAATTATTAGGCCTAGGAGAAATTTTAATTATGCCCGAGTAATCAGAATAATTTCAGTATTCACACATTACTTTTGTAATGCTTAATTACTGAAATGATGCAATTACACTATTTTCAGTAAGTAAGAGTAATTTGGGGCACCAATCCTAATGCAGGAGCTCAGTAATGACAGATAAAGAGAGAGCGAATGGCTACTGGCTACTGCTGTTCATGTCCTGTAGCATTTAATGCTATTTTCTTAGCACAAAATGCATCCATAGGCCCATTTTGGATATGAGGGGGCATTTTGCACTGAGGAAGTATCACTGAATGCTGGATTATGCTTCTTGTACAATTATGCATATTTCTAAATAATTGTGAGGTAATTACAAGTATTTACGCTAGAGAGAATTACACCAGTTACACCCACCCCCTGTCATAATTTAAGGCGGGCAGTTGGAAGAAAGTCTGTGCCCTATCACTGTCCAGCGCATTTTACAATTTCACAATTCCAGACAATCAGAATGGGATCTGGTTTTGCACTTGGAAATATGGAAGCTTCTGTCTCTGTACAAGGGAACCAGGTGAACCTTCTAGGTTCTCTTCCAGAAAGAAATTATGTGAATCTTTCCAGACTACCATAAATACATGAGGAGTGAGAAAAGTGTGGGATGATACTGTGCTATTTGGTCAGTGCTCACCTTCTAGATTGCAACGCCATCATATAAAAAATGTTTAGGATCACACAGGTGCAATCGTAAATTCTGGCGCACTGGTCATGGTTGCAATCCTTCTTATCATAATTCATATCAACTAATGTTCACCAAGAATTACCCAACCAATGAGCCTTAAACTTAAAACAATTATGTATACACGAACAGAGCCCCAGTGAATGGGGCCTCTGGACTTTATCATACCAAGGAGGCCAAAATATTATCAATCATCTATCATCAGCCATGGCTCAGACCAATGGGACAAGTGAGAGACATCACCTTAGGTCCAGGGGTGGGGAGGTCAATGAACATCTCCACTGTTAGGATTCACAGAAAAAAACAGCAGTTCTGGGATACATATGCATTTTAGTCCCTGAAAATGTCACAAAAAATAAAAAATAAAACAGACAGAACAGCAGAGGACAAAAAAGCTGCACAGATTGACAGGGACAGTCAGCATAAAAACATGCTTGAATATGAAGTTTTACTTTTTTATTAAAACAATAAATATATTTAAAAAAAAGCAGAAGAACACATCAGAGTATTTATTTATTAACCGTTTTGAATAGCTCAAACGTTTGGGTGTCTGAGCAAATTACAGAGAGAACAACAATGCAAACAAATGTAGAAACAGGTACATACATGCACCCAGTCTTCAAAATTAACAATAGATGTTAAACAAATGCAAATCAGTGTTCAACAAATATTTTACATAATAAATGCCATACAAGTGAAGATATTAGAAACAAATACAGCGGAAGTTTGATAACATATATACAATTGAGCTGGTTCCAACAAGGATATAGTGAAATAATAACTACCTTGTGAATTTAAGGAATGTGAATCATTTTACATCTGAAAGTGGAGGTGAAATAGTAGGTATTCTGTTTCCTGTTGATACTTCTATGTGATTGGTCAGTCTGGATCTTTTGAGGGAACACAGTTGCACTTCTCTTTAAGGACAGTGGAAGTGCTCTCCATTTTCCAAGCTTTCAAACGAGGTGAGGGTCTCCAGATATTGTCATTATTTATTGCAGGTAGTTTGGATCCTTGAACAGAATGTGTGTTTTATAGATAGCAGCATGAATAGGACAGCAGCTGAAGAATAGGGAGGACATGGGAAAATTGGTTGAAGCATTTCAATTTGGACACTTATTGCTTAAAACCAAATAGATTTTTACCAATCCTTTTTGCTCGTTTCATTCCCGAGGTAAAAGGCAAACTATTTCAGGATTGTTCCAACTGACCACACATGCTCTTGCCGGATTGGAAGAAGAATGAAGTGGTAGGTCTAGGAGGATAAGAACGTATAAACCATCATTGTCGAGGATGCTTTGAGCATTGTCTACTATTTTCAACAAAGTGGTCTTGGTAACACAACCATGTCTGAATCCCAGTGGAAGGACATAGTATCAATTTAGCTGAGTTGTCATGCACTTTCCAAAGGCTATTGCAGGAATAAAGAGATAGCAACACAAAAGGATGATGGACGGAGTGCTGAACAATGCAAACACTCACCCCCTTTTTGGAATAAAGAGATAGTCACTGTTTGAAAATTTCTTAGGTCTTCTGGGTTAGCAACAGCATTTTTGAGATCTTAAGAATCCTGCCCAGTCTATATACAGTCAGAGACTTACCTGATCAGTCTGGAAAGCACTGATCAGGTCGGTCCATTAAGGTCACAGAGACAAGTCTACGTCTTTGTCCATGTCTAAGTAAAGAGAAGGTTTGTGATGTTTATGGATTAAAACTGCCTAAACATGTGATTGCATCATGCCAAGGAATCTCATTGATAGGGTTCCATGGCTATATCGACTTTTAGGTCATTGATGTAGGAGATGGGCAATTAGCAGGTAAAATGAGGGAGAGCTCAAATTTATTTTATCCTTAAAAACGTTGAGGTAAATTCTCACATTTATTTTTGGGATTATTGATCATCTAGGAAAGAGATGTGGTTTCAAATCAAAGAATTCCTTTGGGTTTGAAATGTGGATTTACCCTAAAAATTGCATAATTCTAAATTATTTTGATTGTGTTCCTCTTGAGGATTCATGAGATTTGTTTAGGGTTGGAGTCTGCCACCAAAGCTATTCTAATGTCCTGAGTGATTTCCTTTATTCATTCAAATCTTTTCAATTGTAGTTTGGATTCTTCTTTACTACTGAAATTAATCCTTTTGATGGGTTAGCAACAGCATTTCTGAGAACTTAAGAATCTTGTCCAATCTATATACAATCAGGGACCTTACCTGATATGTCTGGAAGGCACCTATCAGGTCGGTCCATTAAGGTCACAGAGACAAGTCTATGTCGCTGATGAATTCTATGCTGCTCCTATGTGTGTGTAATTAATGTAATCCAGTTTTTTTTATTGTGATCATATTGTTTGGTATTAGTGTTCTGTCTGATTGGTAGTATGGGGTTTTTAAACTGTGTATATGTCATGAAGTAGGCATCTTTTGTTCATTGCAACTGATTGATATTAGTTTTAATTTGTAATGGATTTTAATATCTGTACAATAAATTCTTCTTCTTCCATTAAAATATTTGGTGATCCAATTGGTAGATTTCTTGCATTTATGGGGGCTTACTCATCCATGAGGTCTTTTGTGGTGATATCCTCCATAACCCCTCTGAATTACTTCATGAACTCTACATGTTCTGAGCCTTTGCTCATTACCAAACAAATCCTTGAATTACCAAAGACCTCTAAAGTTGTAGAAATATTTCTGTCTATGACTTGCTGAAAGCCTAAAACATCTCATGTACATCTAGCCCCTCCTTTTGGACTTTTAAGCACTCCAGCTCGATAGACCTAAGAAAAGCTATGCCACCCTATGTATGTGTTTATTTATTTGTGTGTCCATTCTTTTATGAACTTTGGAAAGCACTTTATTTAGCCTTTCTATACCTGTTGAGGGATAAATACAGCAACAACAATTCTTAAGAGAAAAGAGAAAAGTGAGAATTCAATCGTGTAGGTGTGTAAGTATCTCCAATGTTCTTCTGAAATAACTCCTGGTTTGGTTAGCATTCAGTTGCAAGGCAAACTAAATAGCCATGTCAGAAATGGCAGGCCACAGGGTAATAAGGAGTTACTAGGTTGTGCTGTATCAAAGAGGACATTTACCTTGGTGACTTAGGGTCTCCATACTGTTCATGCCCTTATTCTGGTGACCAACTACCTCTCCAAAGCCTTGATTCTCAGGATAGTGAGGCAACACTAAAGAAGGCTGAATCAGCGAGGTGGTTTGGAAAGAAGGTCAGCAGTCAACACAGCAATAATATTCACTGTATCAATGTCCAGCCACCACTTTTACTTTTGAAAACAAGAAGTTCTTTAATGCACATACAACTAAAGACTATTCCCAATATTACAACTTTGAAGATAATTAAACTTGGTTGTGGACAACCTCTTGTAAGGGGTCTCTCAAAAATGATCACATGGCAAATGTTTCATCCAAGGTCTCATGAAATTCAAGAAATCAGAATACTTATGGCTATTCCACAACTTAACACATCCCTCCATAAGCATTAGCAGTGTGTGTCCAATCCAAAGTGAAATCAGTCACTGACATAAAGGTGGCAAGTATCATATCCAAATGCATCCATTTTCTACAGTACATGCTGAAGCACAGCTATAACATCACTACAAAATAGTAGGAAGACTGCTCAGGTCATCACACATGATGATACAACACTTCTCAGATAGGTTATAATAAACTCGGACTCAACCAAGAAAGTTCAACTATGGTGTTGAAGGGAAATTGACTCTCACTCTTTTTTGTCCCACTACATTACTAAGCACATCTACTTCTGACACTACTTCACTGGTAATTGCACATAACACTGGTAACGCAGATATATTAATTATAAATTATTAATGAATGTTTAAGTGATTAACGAAGAAAAATAATGTGTTAGTTTGAAAATGTGCCCTCGAAGAGTGGCAGCCATCACTCACGAATTATTTTAAAAAGTGACTAAAACCTGTGAAATGTTGAAAATGCATACTAACGATATGTCATATTGAGATATATAACATATGTTTATCATTATATCATAGAGCTAACTTAGCCGAAGTTGTGGTCTAGTTTTGCCAGGCCTCATGCAGAATCCGAATATTAACGCGCAATGTAGAAAAGCTAAATGTGCTGGACTGACCATGAACGCTCATTGTTTAATAAAATCTGCTCAGCTAAAATCCTATGCGTGAACCGACGAACAGGAGATGATGGAATTAAAGTTTGCATCTAAACCAGTGTAAAGCTTACTAGATGTACTTTCCCAGGACTCGAACAATGGAGACACTGACTGGAGAAGAAGATGCAACATTTTCACTACCTGACGAGCCGGATGATGAGGACATTGTACAGTGAACCAATCAAAATCTTGGGAACTGTGTAATATTAGAATTCATAGATTTGTAAAATTAAGATTATTGGATAGAGTCATAACTAGTGGTTAATTGACCAATTGGGGGATAGTCTAGGTGACTTTGATATAATGACGTGACAGAAGGGGAGAGCTCAGATTTTAGGTGCAAATGTCCGAGGAGAGACCTTATTCTGAAATTGATACGATATTGGGGGAGAAGAGATTTGAGATTCTGTCATTGGGCTCATGCTCTTGAAAGCCGGTGCGATGCTGACAATGTGACTGAATTACCTTTTGTGCCTTTTCTCTATAGGTACCAAATGCGCTGTCTAAATAGTTTTTTTTTCCTCTTAGTTACGTTTTCCAAATTCATGTTCTAAACTGTTTTTGCATGAAGTCCCACATGCTAATGCTAATCTGGACTAGATGAGGTTGCTATTTTGAGACATTGATATATACTGTGTCAAATGATTGACGGACTGATTTGCTGAACTCTGCTACATATGTTGACATATTCATCTTTGTTGACTTATGCTGAAGCATTAGAATGCATGTTTCCTCAAGTTCTGATTAGATTATGTTATTGGTGGTCACTAATGAATTAATCTTAAATTGATTGAATAAAGTTAAATTAATCTCATGAATTAGCATTGTAACCAATAGGGAAATAAAATTGCTAAAACGTATATTGAGTTGTGGTTATTCATGAATGTTGACGCTCTTAACTGCTGATTAATATCCTGCTTAATGATTATTGATTTGTGTATTTGATTGATGATGGACATAGGTTACTACATAACTAGGATATTCCATGGAAATCAAGAGGTTCATTGACCTATGCACGTCCCCTTGTAAGTTAACTTATTAAGGACCGGGCACGCTAGCAGTTTTTGGTAGCTGCTTGATGCTTAGTTTTCTTGGAAAACTAGTTATCTGGTGATTGATGGTTATGGTGGTAGTTTGAGTTATGGTTAGTTGTTCATTATTATTGTGATTGTGATTTTGTTTTTTCGTAACGGCATTGTAGCAAGAATGATGTCCCCTTAAACCCAGAAATGACTTTCCCAGATCCTGGATCCTGCTAGTAAAGTTGGGTATATTCTCGGTGCCCTAGTGATAGTGTGAAAGTGGTAGGTTGCGCTTGCAAAAGGTTATGCAAATTGCAGGTGAATTGTGACATATGTGAGGGAAATAGGGAGTCTGTGTACTCCAGTTGAGGTTTAGTAGGAGTGTGCATACTCCACAGTTGTGTGTGGCACTCTGTGCTCAAAAAATTGTCCACGTGCTTGTTGATGATGTACGGCCCCTGCGTGGTCTCAGAATCCAGAGTATACTGACAAGTGTGGGAGACACTTGGTTATATGTTGAAATCTGTGTGGTTTAGTAGGCTGATCGGGCGTGGTCAACAAGTCGGTGTGTAAGTTAAGAGAGTAAAATAAATTTTCGACTGAGATTTGGCGAGTCCTATGTGCACCAGGACAGACCCATTGATCAGTTGAGAGTGAAATTCGCAGGTCGAATTTTGCTTGCGAATGTGGGAAACTGAGAAAGAGAAATAGCTGCATGAGCAAAAGGGCCATCAGTGAAAATCTGTAAGTCTCTGAAGCGATTGTGTACCTTCCTGTAGGAAACCAGCAGGTTGTTTTTTGTTTTTTGGTTAGTGCTCGCAATAATTTGCATTAGTTTTGTGTGAGTTGGAGTTCAGGAGGACAAGCCGCAAGACTTTGTCAGCCGCAGTGTGTGAGTGTGACGTCAAAGTGAGCTGCTTTGGGATAGATTGGTTAGTTAGAAGAGTCGCAAGTGGATTGGCAGCCGTCCGTGAGAGGCAACAGGTTGAGAATGCAGGTGAAGAGAATCCTGGGAGTAAAAATAATTTCCTTATTGAATCAAATAAATACAACAGAAGAAAGATGAAGTTTTTCAAAGCGTTTAAGAGTGCCATGAAGGGTGATACATACATTAAAGCGACAGTGGGGGAGCCTACCCCACCTGAAAATTCTCTGGCTTATATTGTGATGGAGGAGCAAGGTGATGCGCCATGTCTTTGGTTAAAGCAATGGTGCAAACTGACAGAGAAAAAGGGAGCTTTAGCGTTTCCAGAACATGGAACGTTTAATTTGAAAATGTTGGTTCATTTGTGAATGACACTGTATGAGACAAAGCCTCTTCCAAGACCAGCACAATTTGAGGCATTAGCAGTTTGGGAGCTTAAAGTGACACAGCAGCAAGAAGTCAAATTCCAGAGGAGAATAAGGAAGGTACAGAAGTCCCTAGCAGAAGCAAGATGGTATTGGGAACAGAAGAGGTGGAGAACAGCTACATTGCAGGATGTGAAGTTGTTTCCTGCTATCACTGAGGAAGATTAGTCAGAAGGGAAATAGGATATTAGCAAAAGTGATAAGAGTTCGCCAGGGAGTAAAAATAAGAAAAAGTCTTACATAGTGGAAGAAGACTTGAATGTCGAGAATCTTATTACTCTGATGTTGAGGGACCTACCTCCACCATATGTAGTGCATGAGGGGGTTCCAAGAACTAGTTCTGCTCCAACTGCCCCAGCCCAAGTGTTGGGGACAGCGGGACCAGCACAAACAGATATTGGACAGGTACAAGGGGTAGTGCAGAGTACTCCTAAAGCAGTGACTACTTCGGTAGTCCAGGCACAGAGGCACCCACCATTGGTACAGAGAATTTATCCAGAAGCTCAAACTTAGTGGTTCCTACAGAGCAAGTGGTTCCGAGGCCGATGCTAGTTCAGACTGAGTCGACCCCAATGTTGATGCCTCAGGCACAGCCACAGGGTTTGCAGAAGTTCACACCAATGACAGGGACACAGTCAGATGTGACTCCAGTGATGAATCAGAGCATGGGAGTAGCCTCTCACAAAATGCAGGTGTCAAAGCAGCACCAGATGCAATATCTCTGCCAACTACTGTTGGTCCAGCTGTACCTTTGATTATGCAAAAGAAGCCAATTACAGGAGAACAGGGTGAAATGTCACAGAGTCTAGTGAGGAGGGGGGTGAGAGACCATGTGCAGGTAATATCATCTATGGGCAGACCTCTGATAGATCTAGACCATTAATGGACCTTAGTCCACTTGGTGCACTTCCAGACACAGTAAATGACCCAAGTGTAAGTCAGAGCTTGAAGCTTTTGACACCTGAAACGCCAGGTGCAGTGGTGCAACAGGTGCCATTGCCAAACACAAGTAAGGTTTCATTGCAGGGATTGACAGCACAGCAGTTAAATGAGTGGTTAGACAATCTGAATACTCCACGGAATGCATCCAAGGGTGAAGAGCCGATTTATCGTGTGAGGCTGGCTACAGAAATAACTCAACTAGTCGAAGATCAAGGGGAGTGAATAGGGTCGAATCCTATATTGAAGAAGAGCTGAGATACTTGTGTCCGAGAATTACAAGAGAATTACAAGAGAAGTGGGTAAGATACATCAGAAATTGGCAGATTTAGCAGAAAAACATGACATATAAATTGAGAAAACAAAGCACTTGAAAAGGAGTTACAGATTTGATTTTGAGGCAAAAGATTTTGAACACATGAGATCAGCAGGGATAAAAGCGCATCTCAAAGAAATATTGCAGAGTCACACATTTGGGGAGCATTAGAAAAGTGGGAAGGCAGATGGGCAAAGAAGAAGGATAAACGAAAACGAGATTCACAAGAAGGGTCTGAAAGTGTTCAGAAAGAAAAGGATCCAGTAAAAACTCTACCAATGAGGGAAATTCCAGGAGGGCAGTTTGTTCATGCTCCCTGGCACCGGAGTAAAATTCTGTCATTCACAAATGATTATCCAAAGCTAAGGGAGAAACTGGTTGAATGGTATCAGCAGATAGCTAGATTTGTTAAACTTTCAAAATGTCTGTGGGAAGACTTGAATACTCTGTTGGAGATAGTGGTTCCAGCTGATTTGTGGGTTGAGTGCAAGAGAGCAGTGGATTGGCCAACAAGTGAACTAGAAAGAGATAGAGTTACAGGTGCACCATCACTCGAAGTGATGAAATATTATTATAAGGTGATTGAGTTCCTGAAGACGAGAATCTAGCCTAAAAATATTGATTGGCAGATAATTGACAGGACAGTACAGGAAGTAAAGGAGTCGATACATACATACTATGAAAGATTGTTGAAGGCGTTCAAGGAATACAGTGGTAAGAAAGCAATTGAGCCGAAAGACATGTTGCACTTTGTGTTCAGGTTTGTCGAAGGATTGAGACTTGAAGTAGGTCAGATGATTAAGAGTCATTTAATTTGCTGGCAAGCAAAGCCGATTGATGACGTGTTGCAGTTTGCGAAATACTGTAGTGGAAACAGAAGAAGTTGAAAGAGAAGGCGATGGTGATGCAAATTAAGGCAGCTCAAACAGGAGTGCAGGGAGCTTTAGTGCAGCAGATACCACAGCAGCAGGGAACTTTTATGTCCCAACCCCATGTGAGAGATAGGGGTCGTGGAATCAATATGAATCGCGGAGCTGATTTGAGTACGGTAGTGGTTCAGAATGATGTACAGGGATGAAAAAGATGTAACCGTGTCATCTTTGCGGAAACGTGGGGCACTGGAAGCGGGAGTGTCCGATGATGGTGCAGGATGGTGGTGTTCAGCAAAGTGGTGATGTCAATACATTTCAAACTGTGAAAGTCCCTAGAATGAGAGGACTTAATCCGAATTCCCAGAATAAAATGAATCAAGTGCAGAATTTTCAACCCATGCAGCAGGTGCAAATGCCTTGTGCCCAAATGACACAGTTGCAACCAATGCAGTAGCAGGTTGCTATGGTACAAATGCATATACCTTAAGCCCCGATGGAACAGCAACAGATGATGCTTACTCAGCAGGTCACAGGTCAGAGACAAGACAGAAATAGTGACACAGTGCACCAATTCACATTACATAGCGAGAATGAAATAAATGATGAATGGATGTGTTGTAGTTCAGACGAGGAGCTATGTATGCTTGCAGGTTCATTAGAAGTAGATCAATGAGGACCCTTTGTGAGAGGAAAGGTGATGGGTCTTAGGGTCTCATTTCTAGAGGGCACAGGAGCTACACGCTCTACAGTAAGGAGTGCAGAAGTACCAAACTTACCTCTTTCAGGCAGAACAGTTCAGGTTGTAGGGGTAGCAAATAGACAGGTAATAAACCCAATCACAGCTCCAGTACAGGTTGAGATTGGCAACTTTCAGGGGCTGCACAAGTTTGTAGTCTGTGACTGAAGTCCAGTATCCCTACTGGGAAGGGAGTTATTGTGCAAGACAAGATGTTCGATTAATTGTTCAACTCCTGGAATAGAGGTCCAGACGAATAGTGATGATGAGGAAGAAGAAACTCCTGAAATTGAGAATGAAATCACTAATGATGAATACCCGTTGATTGAGTTTTTCCCGATGTTTACTGTGAAAGAATTGCATGCAGACTTGCAGAAAACAGTACAGGAGAATGTGTGGGACCTGACAAGTAAAGAAGTGGGTTTGATCAAGGGAGTGGAGCCAATTAAGATCACTTTGAAACTGAATGTAGTGTTCCTGCAGCTTCCACAGTATAACATGGCACAAGAGGTTCTGTGCGCATATAATCTCAGATTTTCTGAAACAAGGGGTTTTGAAAGAAGTGTTGAGCAGTCCATGGAATTCACCGATAATGGGCTTGAAGAAGCGTTGTGGGAAAGTACGAATTGTGCAAGACTTGCGAAAAGTGAATGACATGGTGGTCAAGTGTTTTCCCGTAGTGCCAAACCCAGCGGTAATATTGTTTCAGATTCCACGCGATGCAGAATGATTCACAGTGGTTGATTTGTCACAAGCTTTCTCCTCTGTGCCTCTTCATGAGGATAGTCAGTTTCTCTTTAGTTTCAAATTCCTAGACAGAGTCTACAGCTGGTGCAGGTTTCCTCAAGGGCACACGGAGTCACTGTCTCATGGTCAATCATGAATGTTGACGCTATTAACTGCTGATGAATGTCCTGCTTAATGATTATTGATTTGTGTATTTGATTATTGATGGACATAGGTTACTACATAACTAGGATATTCCATGTGAATCAAAAGGTTCATCGACCTATGCGCCTCCCCTTGTAAGTTTACTTATTAAGGACCGGGCGCGCTAGCAACACCACAATAAGTTCCTCTCAGGCTACACTGCAGACCACACTCATCCATCAAAGGACAATGTTGGAAATTATCATCTTTTTGTGTGGCATTGCCCCAGAGGTTTTCCTCCTTTTAATAATATTGGGCTGCATTACTCATTGTACCACCTGCTAAAATAGTACTGAAAAAAGGTCTCCAAGCCTGCCAAGGCAGCCTGGGTATGCTTGTGTAAACTTCCATTTCGACCTGGTGCAATAAATCTTTGTCAAGGCTAAATTGCCCTTTTACTTCATATAAACCCACCCTAAGGTAGGCCCATAGGGCAGGGGTGCACGGTATATTTGTAATTAGTGTTTTAAATGTCCTGCAGTGAAAAACTTCCAAAGTTGTTTTCACTGTAGCAAAGCTGGCTCTCCCATAGGTTAACACTGATTTACACAAGTCCGGTCAGTTTTTATATTACTATTTTGGAAATTTCACTTTTAGGAAGTTGTAATTTTTCTTCCTAAAATCCAGTGTCCAGCTCTCCCCTAACTCCTGCTGGGGTCTCAGTTGCTCCCAGACAGTGGACAAAAGGTCCTGTGAGGGGACTCTACACTAAAGAGGATGGCCTGGTGGGCTGTGCCCAGCCCCTTCATGAGCTTCAAAGGATGTCTACCTTGTTGATGACAGATGAAGATCACACCAAAGCCTGACTCCCCTTTGTCTCTCTAGTCAGTATGTCACTAAACCCAATGGGAGGTATAGGAACTGACCAGAACTGGTTTAGGGGTGGGAAAAGTCTTGCCCGCCACTGAAAGGCTTGGACTGGGCATACAGGAAGGCTTCTTAGACATCTCCTCAGGACACTCTGGAACTGTGAAGAATCAGCAGACAGACTGCCCTACTATGTGAAGAACATGAAGCAAGACTGGACCTGCGTACCTTGAACCCAGGACCCCAGAAGTGTCTCCAAGGGTCTGTTTGCTGCCTCTCACCACCATTTGAGCTACGGGAACACAAGCTTCAGAGGCCCTTTTCCTGCATTGCCATGCTGATCAGTACCAATTGGACCTGGCCTGTCCCCTGCAGCTGGCCTTTGTCAGGGTGAATCCTATCCCCAGAGTGGCGCCTCAGGTTCTGCACCTTTGGCTGGTGTTAGATTGTATTCCTCCTATCCCTGAACTTCAAGGAGTGGGACATAGAAACATTTTCTAAATTTCTGCCTGTAGAACTAACAGAGGCCTGTGTTGACATTAGAACTGTAGCCATTAATGTCCAATTGCAGGTCGGCCTCAGCTTGCTTATTTGCCATGATGAAGGAGATCTGACTTCTAGAAAAGTTTCGATGTCGAGGCTACCTTGGGCACAGATTTCAGACTTCACATGATTGGAACTTTCCCACCTTCATCAACAACTGCACCTCCTCTTAAACAACACATCATCATCAATCCCTACTTTGGATCCAGCTTGCAACTTGCCCTGCCGATGATCCTCACTCTTCCATCAAAGTAGAACATATGGAGGAGCATGTTACTGTTCACTGAATATCAGATATATTTGGAAAAAGGCACATGAAACATGTTTGGTTCGGTGAAAAAAGCAGCCATGTCACATTATCTAAATAAAGATATGACAATATGCTTCCTTCATTCATCATTAAAAATCATGTTACTGTGCAGAGTCATAGACCAGAGCATGCACATTGGATTTCTAAACAAATCTTTCTGTTTAGAACTATCAGTAATCTTGTTAGATTTCTGAGATGTTAGAATAATTCCTTCACTATACCTTGCTCATGGAAGAATAAATAAGCATAATTCTCTGTAGTATGCCTTCTTCCTTTTGCCATACATTTGGTGATTAATTTTCACAAACCCAACCAGGCCTTTGTAGCTTAACTTTCTTTTAATTGTGGCCGATGAGTGCATAATTCACTACATTTTTCACCTCTTAGTGGAGCACTAACATTGTCTCATTCCATGCAATTTTTGAAGTTTATTAAAAATAGTCTTTCTGTGCGTAATTACGCATCATAGAAATCAATGGCAAAATAATTTGAAAATTTACAGTAAATCAGGCAGTGTGTTTACTAGTGTCTCCTTTTGCAGGTATGTCGAGGTCATTGATGGGTACCCTAGACCAGCTGGAGAAATTTGGGCAACTCTCGGTTCCAGCAGGAGCAGGTGTAGAAAGTTGATGGAGCTGGTGCCAGGCCACTGTTGGGGACCACTTGGAAAAGCACTGCATTGGTGGACTTAGAAGTAAGTCCGGTGGGTCCACTTGGAGCGTCTAGGTTGCAAGGGGTAGAGGACCCTTAGGGCATAGCTGGATCTTTGGTGCAGGGGACAGGTTGGCCAGGTGCAGAGCGAATCGGTGAGTCAAGAGCTGTCCTCAAAGGTTCCCTTGGAAGTAGGAGGTAGGTACCTTGGAGGTTAGCTTGCAGGTCAGCAGGGGCACTCTGGGGGGAGGTCTGGCTGGTTTCTAAAGTTCCTCATGTAGGGCTTCCTCCTGGTTCTTTTTTGGTCCCGAATTGACTGTTCTTCTGAGTGTCTGAGGTGAGATGATCAGTCCCTGGGGTGATTGCACAGTCTGGCTACTGGAGGCCACAGTGCCACCAAGCTTGGCACACTGGTAGGGCTTGTCCACACAGTTTGACGGGTGATGTTTGGTCTGGCTGTGGTGTCCAGCTCCTTGGTCAGCAGCCAGTCAGTGAAGTGGCCTTCACTGGGACTTTGGTTCCTTGGTGTTGCAGAGTGATGTCTTCACTCTGGAGGGATATCTTTGGCAATTTCTGAAGAGTGGAGGTCCTCTAGGAGTTTGTAGAGTCCGTTCGATGTCCAAGCAACCCCTCAGTGGTAATTGTCGAGTCCTGGGGGCAGCAGGCAGGGTTTGATACCTTATCTTGGTGCGGCAGGACTTCAATTCTCAAGCCTTAGATCGGCTTTGTTACTGGTCTTCTTTTGTCCATGGAATCATATTTCTTGGTCTAGGGATGCCCACTAAATATGGTATTTAGTGGGCGTTTTAGGGCGAAACTTATCAGTGGCCATCTACCTTAGGGTGGCTACACCCACTAAGTGACCACTTCCTGTGGGCAGAGGTCACTTCCCTACACCTGATTGGCTATTTTCCATCCATGCAAGATGGAGTATAATGGAATGGAGGGGTCACCTTGCATGCAATACCTAAGGGGTGGTGCAAGCCAGGACTGCCCTTTGAAGCTCACCATCAGGGCAGTGCACGTTCCTTAGGGAGGGGGTGTTAGCACCTCCACCTAGGAAGGACTTTGTTCTGAATCCCAGAGAGCAGGATCTCTCACCTCAGGGATTCAAACTCTTGTCTGGTGGTGGCAGGCTTGTTGTGACCAGCCAGCAACCATGCCAGGGAAGTTAACTTTTTCAGGGGACACATGTAAGGTGGCCCTGTGGTTGGCCGGGTTCAAGGACGACACAAAGCTCTAGGTTTGATTTCGGATGTGATTTATTGAATAATATTTTGGAGTGAATAATGTGTCTCCTGTATTGTTTCCTTTATAGCTTCTTTGTCCTTTTCCCTGGATTTTCACCTCTTCCGTGGTCTTTTCGTCTCTTTCAGGGCTCCCAGGAAGCGCATGTGTGGGGAAGAACAAGAGAAGTATTGGTAAGTTTCTTTTCTCTTTGTGTCCCTTTTTCTTTTCTACACCTTCTTTTCCTTTCTTCACTGTTGTATCGTATGTATCTCTCTCTCGCTCTCATCCTTTTTTAAATGTTTAATCTCTCTTTCTCTCTTTCTGCTGTCTCTTCTCTCTATAGAGTTCTGTGTCTCTTTTTCTCTGATAAGATCTTCTGCTATACAGGCCCTCATTACGACCCTGGCGGGCGGCGGAGGCCGCCCGCCAGGATTCCGCCCTCCATAATACCGCTCCGCGGTCAGAAGACCGCGGAGGGTATTATGAGTTTTTCCCTGGGCTGGCGGGCGGTCTCCAAAAGACCGCCCGCCAGCCCAGGGAAAAACTCCCTTCCCACGAGGATGCCGGCTCGTAATCGAGCCGGCGGAGTGGGAAGGTGCGACGGGTGCTACTGCACCCGTCGCATATTTCACTGTCTGCAAGGCAGACAGTGAAATACATTTTGGGGCCCTCTTACGGGGGCCCCTGCAGTGCCCATGCCATTGGCATGGGCACTGCAAGGGCCCCCAGGGGCCCCGCGACTCCCCCTCCCGCCATCCGGTTCCCGGCGGGAGAACCGCCAGGAACTGGATGGCGGGAGGGGGAGTCGGAATCCCCAAGCCGGCGCAGCAAGCTGCGCCGGCTTGGAGGATTCCTTGGGGGCAGCGGGAAACCGGCGGGAGACCGCCGGTTTCCCTTCTCTGACCGCGGCTAAGCCGCTGCGGTCAGAATGCCCCGCGGGGCACCGCAGGCCTGTCGGCGGTGCACCCGCGTGCCGCGGCCCTGGCGGTTACAAACCGCCAGGGTCGTAATGAGGGCCACAGTCTTTTCTAAACCCTCTTAGCCTCCACTGTCTCTTTACTGGACCTCTCTTTCTTTATGGATTCCTTATTCATATAGCTCCTTCTCCTTCTTTTCCTTACTATGCTGTTGCCTCGGTTGTTTTCCTCTGAAAACCTTCCTCCAGGTGGTGAAACTACTGAGGTGCTTCTTTCTATAGCCGTGTTGTACTCTTGGGTGTTGTTTTTGTTGAGTGTATGACTTTCCTATTTACCTTAGTTCCTTCTCCCTTCTTCTCCCAACCACCCACTCCCCCTTGCTCTTTATTCCCTGCTCCTCCCATCCTCCCAACCCTCTGGTGCCCATCAGTTGGTTAGTGAAATGCACCTGAGTGTGCCACGCTTCTCCCTAAGCATGGCTGGGGGTCCTCGTTACGCCTCCCGGGCCGCCGCGATGTTCGTTCCACCGCCTGCCTCCTCCTCATCTTCTTGCTTCGTTCGGGGATGTTTCTTCTCTCCGTCAGTGCCGCTGTCCTCTGCCTCCCTGTTGCGCGCCCCTCGTTTCCCGGACGCCGGCTTTTCTCTCCCTCGGGGTTCTGCGGTTCCTCTTCCTGGTCCCTCCGTCACTGTCGACAGGGACAGCTGATTGGTTCCTGCCCCAGGAAGTTCCAGAGCACCTGGGGCAGTGTCAGCACCAGTCGGTTTTGTGTACGGGCTGAATCGGGTCGGCCCGTCACAGGCCCCTAGGTACATTTTGTAATAAAGCCAATACTGGTACCACTTTGGATTTATTGTTCTGAGTTATTTGATACTAAACAACCCAGGGTTCAAAAAGGCCAATTTGTAGCTGTGAAACTGGTATTGACCAGTGTCCAGCGCATGAATTTAAAACTGTTGCTCTGTTCACTCACTAAGTCCCAGGTTTGGCAAGGACACAGTGCGGGCATATTTCTCATGCAGCTATGTCCTCACATACAGTGTAGTACACCCTGCCTTAGGGCTGGAAGGCCTGCCAGAGGGGTGACTTACCTATACTGCATGCAGTGGGTAGTGGACAGGGCACACAGGCAGTGTGCTGTGTCGAGTTTGTCTTTTGAGTTTGCATTAGGACACTCAGGGGGTCATTCTGACCTCGCGGTAAAATGCCCTTACCGCCGGTCATAAGACCGCCATAACACCGCCGCGGCCGCGGTCAACCGCCACGGTCATTCTGACCCACAACGGCCAAACCTCCAAAAATCCGTCCTCCACTGCAGCCCGCCACATCGGCGGGCAGCGATAAACTGGAGATGACCAAACCTCCACCGTCACGCCAACAGAAATACGCCCATGCCATTACGACCCACGAATCCACACGGCGGTCATTCAAACGCGGTATTCCATTGGCGGTACACACCGCCGCGGTCAGAATACACACACATCACCAAAACACAGCCACATTGGACAATTTGAAATACACACACCTGATACACATACACACACCACTCCCACACAATCAACCAACTATAAAACACACACCCACATCACCCACAAACCCCTGCGACCCTAATTACTGAGAGAAGGAGAGAGAGACACAGCAGACAATCCATAGCAAGACACACTGAGGCACACTACACCATCACACACACCACATAGTAGCACAAAGCACCACTCACCAACACACTCCTCATCACATACACCACCCCACACCTCACCCACACCACCCCATGGCACCCCAAAGGCACCCACGCTTTTCGGACCAAGAACTCCGGGTCATGGTGGAGGAAATCCTAAGAGTGGAACCCCAGCTCTTCGGCTCGCAGGTGCAGCACACCAGTATAGCCAGGAAGGCGGAGCTATGGCAGCGGATCGTGGACAGGGTCAACGCGGTGGGACAGCATCCCAGGAATAGGGAGGACATCCGCAAAAGATGGAACGACCTACGGGGGAAGGTCCGATCGATGGTCTCCAGGCACAACATCGCGGTCCAGAAGACTGGCGGCGGACCCCCACCCACCCCTCCCGAATTTACATCGTGGGAGCAAGAGGTCTTGACCATCCTGCATCCTCAGGGCCTCGCTGGAGTAGCCGGAGGAATGGACTCTGGTAAGTCCCATCTCAACTGCTATATCCCCCCCACCCCACCAGCATGCCAACCCACACCCCCACCCTCACCCCCAACCCCCCAGCACACATCCTCCCTGACAATGTCTCACCAGCACAACCCACCCATCCCAACACCAACTCCTGCATGCCAACACAAATCATGGGCACCCATCACCTAAGCATGACCACTGCACTAACCCCTCCCCCCCACTAAATACCCTCACAACACCTCCCTCCAGGGAATGCCTGCACTGGGGGACAAGGGCACCCACAACACGCATGCTATTGCACACACAGAAATAATAACCAAACTCTCTTACCCCATGCAGGACCCGAACGACAACACACCAGCCAGGAGGGTCCAGAAGTGTCCATCCCACCACCGGAACAGGCCCACACTGAGGATAGCAGCTCTGTCGACAGTGAACCTGATGACCAGCCCGGACCATCGGGGACCTCTGGGCAGTCGGTTCCCCTCAGGCAGCCACAGGCCACACCAGACCCGACCCCCTCTGCCGACACCAGCACAGCTCCCACCCAGCGGGCCCATGCCTCTGTCTCTAGGACAGCTCAATCAGCGGTGTGTCTGCCACTACAGGGCACCCAGGCTAACCCAACACCCCAACAACAACAGGGACTTGGGGGCAGTGGTAGCGGGCACACCGTCCAGGGGACAGAGGCCGGGGGAAACCGGGCAGCTCGGAGGGCTGCTGTGCGACAGGGGGGGGAGGAGAGGCCCAGGGAACCCACTCTCCAAGAGGCCCTCACCACCATCATGGGGGCATACCACCACTCCCAAGAAACGATGGCGACAGTACTGGCCAGGTTCACTGAGATCCAGGCACAGCAGGAGGAACGCTACATGGGGTTCAGGGAGGAGCTGAGAATCATTGGGACCGCAATGGGGACCATCGTCCTGGCCCTCCACAGGATAGAGGACGCGTTGCGGGACCATGGTGCACCACACAGGGCCCCTGTCACTAGCCCGGACCAGGAACAGCCTACCACCTCTGCCGGCGCTAGTGGACAGGAGGTCCCAACACCTCGACAGCCCCCCAGAACCCCACCTCCTGCTGAAGAACAACCACCCCGTAAGAGGAGCCTGAGACCAAAGAAAAAGACAGAGTAGGATGTCAAGACCCCCGCCTGCAGGACATACCCCCTCAAGCCTTCCCACTGTCCCACATTGCCACCCTGTCCAACCATGAACTGCCTATGCTCCATCCTTCCACAGGCAAAAGGATAATGCACCTGTGAGACTGAGAACTGGACTCTGCCATGGATATTCCTCCACCCCCACCCATCACCCTTAGAATCACATGTACCGATATCTAGCACTGTAAATAAATCACATTTTGCACACAAATCTGTTTTGAGTCATGCTGTATTATTGACAAATGTATTACATATTACTGTTCGATTTCTGTTCTGTCAATTAGTCATGACAACATACAATGTCAATACGCTGTATTTCATGGGCGAACCAAGCAGAAGTCAGGTACTGAGTCAGACAGCACTGAGAAGGAAAGGGAAAGGCAAAAATTAATGAAAAACATCTGTGGGGAACTACAGAAAGTACAGATGCAGGAGGCTATAAGCAATTGTGAAATGGCGTGGGTGATTCTTACCTGGGTGTTACTGGAAATACTGTTGTATCACTCTGTCCCTATTGTCTGTGTCGTCCTCTGAGTCTTCCTCCTCTTCACTCTCCACAGGCTCCACGGCTTCTACAACACCACCATCTGGACCATCCTCCTGCAGGAAAGGCACCTGGCGTCGCAAAGCCAGGTTGTGAAGCATACAGCACGCCACGATGATATGGCACACCTTCTTTGGTGAGTACATTAGGGATCCACCTGTCATATGCAGGCACCTAAACCTGGCCTTCAGGAGGCCAAAGGTTCGCTCAATCACCCTCCTAGTACGCCCATGGGCCTCATTGTAGCGTTCCTCTGCCCTTGTCCGGGGATTCCTTACTGGGGTCAGTAGCCACGGCAGGTTGGGGTAACCAGAGTCACCTATTAGCCACACACGTTGTCTCTGTAGCTGCTCCATCACATAGGGGATGCTGCTATTTCGCATCACATACGCGTCATGCACTGACCCTGGGAACTTGGCATTTACATGGGAGATGTACTGGTCAGCCAAACAGACCACCTGGACATTCATCGAATGATAATTTTTTCTGTTTCGGTACACCTGCTCATCGTCTTTTGGGGGTACCAAAGCCACATGGGTCCCATCAATGGCACCAATGATGTTGGGGATATGTCCAAGGGCATAGAAATCACCCTTCACTGTAGGCAAGTCACCCTCCTCGGGGAAAATGATGTAGCTCCGCATGAGTTTCATCAGGGCAGACAACACTCTGCTCAAAATCTTAGAAAACATAGGCTGAGACATTCCAGATGACATGGCCACTGTGGTCTGGAATGACCCACTGGCCAAAAAATGGAGGACTGACAAAACCTGCACCAGAGGGGGAATCCCTGTGGGTTGGCGGATGGGGGACATCAGGGCTGGCTCCAGCTGGGCACACAGTTCATGGATAGTGGCACGGTCAAGTCTGTATCGAAGTATTATATGGCGTTCTTCCATTGTTGACAGGTCCACCAGCGGTCGGTACACGCGAGGATTCCTCCTTCTCATCGCAAGTCCCAGCGGACGGTGCCTAGGAAGGACAACATGGAGCACAGAGTCAGGCAAACCACAGGTACGTACAGACAGCTTGCACAGTTAAAGAATGGCAATGGGTTGAAAGGCGTGTATGTGTGGCAATGCAAGGCCTAGGCCTGTGTGTCGCAGTCAAAATTAAGCCATGTGGGCCCTTGAAATGGCGGCTGCCTGACCTGTGAAGTGGGACAATGGGATGTGAGGTCAATGCGCTGGCGGGGCACACTGTGGCGGTAGGCGGTCGAAGACCGCGGCGCAAAGCCGCATTGGTTAACATTGAAGCCTATGGGTTTCAGGAGCCAATGACGAAGTGCGCCGGCGGTCGCGGTATGCACCGCCGCGGTACGCACCGCCGCGGGCGTGACCGCCATTTTCTATCTGCTTAATCACTCGAGACCTGATCATCCACAGGAGAGGACCTATACTGCAAGTGCTGCTGTGATCTCGGTCTGGAAGATACAATGGCTGCTGCGACTGGGGAAAGGGCCCCTGCCTTCACGTCTGAAGAGTTGGAGAAGCTCGTGGATGGGGTCCTCCCCCAGTATGCGCTACTCTACGGTCCTCCAGACCAACAAGTGAGTACACCGGGTGCTAATGGAATGGGCTATGCCTGTGTGGATTGGGGTGGATGTAAGTTGGTGGGGTGGGGGGCGAATGAGGAGTGCAACACCCAACAGATGAGAGCATGTGCCATATGGCAAAGTGGGTGGGTGGGGGCCAATTACATATAACATGCAGGTCATTGATGATTTCCTCCTTTCCACCCTGTACATGTCTAATAGGTCAGTGCCCATCAGAAGATCGAGATTTGGCATGCCATCGCCAAGGAAGTCCGGACCTTGGGGGTCCACAACAGACGGGGCACCCACTGCCGCAAGAGGTGGGAGGACATCCGCCGCGGAACAAGGAAGACCGCAGAAACACTGCTGGGGATGGCCTCCCAACCTAGGAGGGGTGCCAGTCGCACCATGACCCCCCTGATGTCCCGGATCCTGGCGGTGGCCTACCCTTAATTGGATGGGCGCTTTAAGACATCACAGCAGACACAAGGGGGTGAGTATCAGCACATTCCCCTATCTTTCTGCGCAGTGGAGGCGTCTGGGTGGGGGAGGAGGGCTGTGGGTGACATTAGGCCAGGGCGCTTTCTGTAGTGTAGTCCTCTCCCTTAGGCATGGCCCTGTGCCCCCGGCCCCCACCTCGGTAGGGTGACAAGTACAGCCATTGAAGGTCCAGCATCTCCCATGTGCGCGTTTGACGTCTCTTGGCCTGTTGTCTTAGTCAGTAGTACTGAGTAGTGTACCCCGAATGCGCGGCTTAGTGCATTAGGCACCTGTGTCTGTCCTCTCCGCCAACGGTGTTGACATTGCATGCACTCAACCTGGTCTTCTTTTTTCTCCCCCCACCCTTTCTCTTCATCTTCTTGTGCATGTGTGCATTAGCATCATCAGGCGGAGGAGATATGGCATCGGAGCACGAGGGAGCTGCAGGACACAAGGCCCCGGTGGGCCCAGGAACAGACACCGAGGGCACCAGTGATCCGGAGGACGAGGGGAGCACCACGACGGGGACCGCTGGTGAGAGCAGCGAAAGCGTCACGTCCTCGGATGGGAGCTCCCTAGGGGTGGCGGCAACATCCGTGCCCCCCGCCTCTACAGGTACAGCCGCCACCCAGCGCACCAGCCCCGCCCTCCCAGCAGCCCCTCAGTCTTCGCTCCGTGCCGGTTCGTCCAGGAAGGCGCGCGTCTCCTTCGCCCCAGGCACCTCAGCCCCTGCCCCTGTTGCCCCTGCTGCCCTCAGTGCGGAGCTCATTGACCTGGTAAGGACGCTCCTTGTTGGGCAGACGACCCTTTTGAATGCCATCCAGGGTGTGCAAAGGGAGGTGCAACAGAGCAATGCGTACCTGGAGGGCATTCATTCGGGTCAGGCTGCCCATCAACGAGCGTTCACTGCTCTGGCCTCAGCACTGACGGCAGCCATTGTCCCTGTTTCCAGCCTCCCTCTTCTGACTGCCTCCAGCCTGTCTCTGTCTCCTGTTCCTCAGCCTATCCCATCCACACCATCAGACCAGCCTGCACACACCTCAACACCCAAGAGCAGCTCATCCAAACACAAGCACCACAGATCCCGCAAACACTCACCCGAGCAACACCCAGATGCAGACATGCCAACAGCCACTGCCACCCCTGTGTCCCCCTCTTCCTCGTCTCCCTCCTCCCTCCCTGTGACGTCTACACTCACACCTGCATGCACCCCAACATCAGCCAGTGCTTCCATCACCACCTCACCCTCCAGTACAGTCCACACTCGTGCAGTCACCACCCCCACTGCCATGTACACGTCCCCTGTGTCCTCTCCCACTGTGTCTGTCACCCCCTCTTCCAAGACACACAAACGCAGGCAGCCACCCACCCAACAGCCATCCACCTCACGACAGCCTACAGCACCAGCACCTTCACCCAATGACAGCACACCTGACTCTCCTACAACCACCTCCTCTACCTCCACTTCCATCTCCACTTCTCCTACCCTTTACCTTGGCCCTAAAAAACTTTTCCTGGCTAACCTTAACCTCTTTCCCCCCGATGACCTCCCCCATCCATCTTCAAAGAGTCCCAAGAGCACCGCAGCCACCACCAGCCCAGCTTCGGGTGTCACTGTTGTGCCTGGGTTCTGGAGCCCACCCTTTGCCAGCAGTGACACATCGATCAGCAGCAAGGACACGTCCAGCCCCCCCCCCGGCAAGAGGACCCGCAAAAACAAGGACCGCCGTGCGAGGACCGACAGGGCTGCCCCCAAGGAGCAATGTGCGGCCACTTCACCACCCACACCATCTAGGGGAGGCAAGGGCCCGAGAGCCCCATCAAAGGAGCGGAAGGGCAGCAGGAGCGCGGAGAAGGTGGACCCCACATGCCACATCCCAGCTGGGAAGGAGGACACTAAGGAGGCCAGGAGTCCGTCCCCGAAGGGTCCAGAAACGTCACGGTCCGAGGGCGACTGAGCAGGGAGTCGAGGCCAGGTCTGGCTCCCTTGACCTGCTGGATGAGCACCGCTGAACAGGGCCCGCGGTGCAGAAGAGCACCGCTGAACCGGGCCCCGCCGTGGAGATGAGCACCGCTGAACAGGGCCCCGCCGTGGAGAAGAGCACCGCTGAACAGGGCCCCGCCGTGGAGAAGAGCACCGCTGAACAGGGCCCGTGGTGCAGAAGAGCACCGCTGAACAGGGCCCCGCCGTGGAGAAGAGCACCGCTGAACAGGGCCCGCGGTGCAGAAGAGCACCGCTGAACAGGGCCCCGCCGTGGAGATAGGCACCGCTGAACAGGGCCCGCGGTGCAGAAGAGCACCGCTGAACAGGGCCCCGCCGCGGCGAAGAGCACCGCTGAACAGGGCCCGCGGTGCAGAAGAGCACCGCTGAACAGGGCCCCGCCGTGGAGATAGGCACCGCTGAACAGGGCCCGCGGTGCAGAAGAGCACCGCTGAACAGGGCCCCGCCGTGGAGATAGGCACCGCTGAACAGGGCCCGCTGTGCAGAAGAGCACCGCTGAACAGGGCCCCGCCGTGGAGAAGAGCACCGCTGAACAGGGCCCCGCCGTGGAGAAGAGCACCGCTGAACAGGGCCCCGCCGTGGAGAAGAGCACCGCTGAACAGGGCCCGCGGTGCAGAAGAGCACCGCTGAACAGGGCCCGCGGTGCAGAAGAGCACCGCTGAACAGGGCCCCGCCGTGGAGATAGGCACCGCTGAACAGGGCACGCGGTGCAGAAGAGCACCGCTGAACAGGGCCCCGCCGTGGAGATAGGCACCGCTGAACAGGGCCCGCGGTGCAGAAGAGCACCGCTGAACAGGGCCCCGCCGTGGAGAAGAGCACCGCTGAACAGGGCCCGCGGTGCAGAAGAGCACCGCTGAACAGGGCCCCGCCGTGGAGATAGGCACCGCTGAACAGGGCCCGCGGTGCAGAAGAGCACCGCTGAACAGGGCCCCGCCGTGGAGATAGGCACCGCTGACCCGGGCCCCGCCGTGGAGAAGAGCACCGCTGAACAGGGCCCGCAGTGCAGAAGAGCACCGCTGAACAGGGCCCCGCCGTGGAGATAGGCACCGCTGACCCGGGCCCCGCCGTGGAGAAGAGCACCGCTGAACAGGGCCCCGCCGTCTCAGGCACCGCTCCGCTGGGCCCTTCCTCTCAAGCACCGCTCCGCTGGGCCCTTCCTCTCAAGCACCGCTCCGCTGGGCCCCGCCGTCTCAAGCACCGCTCCGCTGGGCACCGCCGTCTCAAGCACCGCTCCGCTGGGCCCTTCCTCTGAGGCACCGCTCCGCTGGGCACCGCCGTCTCAAGCACCGCTCCGCTGGGCCCTTCCTCTCAAGCACCGCTCCGCTGGGCCCTTCCTCTCAAGCACCGCTCCGCTGGGCCCTTCCTCTCAAGCACCGCCCCGCTGGGCCCCGCCGTCTCAAGCACCACTCCGCTGGGCACCGCCGTCTCAAGCACCGCTCCGCTGGGCCCTTCCTCTCAAGCACCGCTCCGCTGGGCACCGCCGTCTCAAGCACCGCTCCGCTGGGCCCTTCCTCTGAGGCACCGCTCCGCTGGGCCCTTCCTCTCAAGCACCGCTCCGCTGGGCCCTTCCTCTCAAGCACCGCTCCGCTGGGCCCTTCCTCTCAAGCACCGCTCCGCTGGGCACCGCCGTCTCAAGCACCGCTCCGCTGGGCACCGCCGTCTCAAGCACCGTTTATGGTTCACTGTGCCCACCATGCCTCCTCCTTGACCAGTGGAGACTGTCATCCACCTGATGGACTGTGGCTTTGCACTCCCCAGGATGGTCCAGTGGGCAGCCCACCCACTGTAGAGACATTGAGAGACTGTGGCTTTGCACTCCCCAGGATGGTCCAGTGGGCAATCCACCCTCTGCAGAGACTTGAGAGACTGTGGCTTTGCACTCCCCAGGATGGTCCAGTGGGCAGCCCAGCCACTGGAGAGACATTGAGAGACTGTGGCTTTGCACTCCCCAGGATGGTCCACTGGGCAGCCCACCCACTGTAGAGACATTGAGAGACTGTGGCTTTGCACTCCCCAGGATGGTCCAGTGGGCAGCCCAGCCACTGTAGAGACATTGAGAGACTGTGGCTTTGCACTCCCCAGGATGGTCCAGTGGGCAGCCCACCCACTGTAGAGACATTGAGAGACTGTGGCTTTGCACTCCCCAGGATGGTCCAGTGGGCAGCCCACCCACTGTAGAGACTTGAGAGACTGTGGCTTTGCACTCCCCAGGATGGTCCAGTGGGCAGCCCACCCACTGTAGAGACATTGAGAGACTGTGGCTTTGCACTCCCCAGGATGGTCCAGTGGGCATGGTGGCTCCTCGTGGATCTGGCGTCGTGGACTCATGTGCCTGTGGTGCCCCCCCTTCCCTTCCCCCTGAGGTGCCTGTAGTTTTTACATCTGATGCCCCTGCAGTGTTCTCTCCAAAGGACTCAGGTCTCCTGTGTGGGCTTTGCCCTTGTTTCTCAAGACTTTGGCCCACGGACATGCTGAATTCGTAGGATGTGCAGGACTTGTTACTTCAGTTACACACTGATGTGTATGTCATTAGTTTTGTTGTGGATATCTTTCATGGTTGTACGCTAATTTTCTGGAGCTTTTTGGTACATAAATATTTATTCCAAATATGATTATGTCCTGGCATTTTTCAGGGGTGTTTGGGTGGTGTAACTGTGACTTGGTGCTCTGCATTGGTGAGTACATAGTTGGGGGGGGGGGGGGGTCGCATATGTGTGTGCCCGTGACCTTTCGTCCTCCCCCTCCCGTGTGTCGTAGGTGCAGTACTCACCGTTGTCGTCTGCGCCGGACTTCGTACTCGTGGTAGATGAGAAGGTAGACGAGAGCAGGTAGGATGTTTAATTCGGGTTCCATGCTGTCCTCCTTCCTCCTGGAGTGCGTAGTGGTGAGCGTTTTCCCGTCCGTAGTCTGTTTCCGCCGTGTTTTTATCGGCGGTGCTCCCGCCCCGGAAAAGGTGGCGTATTGGTGAGTTGGAATAGTGTGGGCGGTACATTGTCTGCCGCCTGTCTGTTGGCGGTGACCGCCGCGCTGTTTGTTTGTACCGCCGTGGCGGTCGGAGTGTTAAGGTGGCTGTCTGTGTTGGCGGTTCCCGCCAGGCTCAGAATCCCATTTTATTTACCGCCAGCCTGTTGGCGGGTTGGCCGCCGCTTTAACACCGACCGCCAGGGTTAGAATCACCCCCTCAGTCTGCAATGGCAGTGCTGGGTGCATCTGAGTGCATGGCCCTACAAGGTGGCACAATCTGTGATGCTGCCCTCAGGGGCCTACCCTTAGTACACCATGCACTGGGTACCTAATTACCATTTACTAGGTACTTATAGTGGCAGCTAAAGGTGTCTCCAGTTGTACCAATGCATCACAACAGTTTTGGGGCCCTGAACACTAACAACTTTAAGACTACATCATTTACAAGACAAAAAGTGGGGTGTTAACCATGTCAAAAGAGGCCTTTCCTGGATAAGCCAGAAAATGTTAGACTCATTGCCCTTTTGGTTGTGGAGGGGAAATGCTGTCTGTGAGGACTTGGAGGCCTGGACACAACACAATAAAATAATTCCTGCTGTGTAGGCGGTATTTTAAAAGGCGCAGGGCACTGGGATTAATCTACTATGTATGTCAGTCTTAATCAATAATGTGACAAAAAGGAGGGCTGGATAGCTTTACAGGTCATTTATTGATTTCACAATAACCTTTGACAAAGTAGATAGAAACGTACTGTGGGCAAAACTGACTGCATGATGTATTCTATCACATTTACTGTTAACTATCAGGAGTCTCTACACAAACATGTGTCAAAGTATGAATGCTGAGCAAATGGGTCTTTTCAGCAAGGATTTATACCAATTGGGGCCTCAAGTAAGGCAGTATTTTGGCCTATTAACTTTTAAAATTCTAGCTGGCGGACTTGAATAGCCATTGTAGCAGAATAAGCTGTTTCCGACCGAAACTGCAAGGGAAGAGGGTGCACATGCTGCAATATGCTGATGACACAATACTTCGGGACCTAACTGCAATTGACCTCCAAGGAGCTTTAAATGGCTGGCTGAATACTGCAAGATCATCAAACCTAGGGCCTCATTTACAAGCTCCATGGCGCAAGGTGGCACAGCAAGTGTCTTGCTGCGCCACCCTGCAGTGCCATGCTCTGGCACACAAATTGCTGCCTAATGCCAATGCAGCAACCCTTGCATCATGGTGCCAGGATGCCTGGGTTGTGGAGATGAGGTGTTTTCCTCTTTTTATGTGTGCTGCAGAATGCAGCACACATAGAAGGAGGAATAAATAGGGAGAAATAAAGATATTTCTCCCCGTTGAGTCACTTCTATGCCACCTTTGAGGTGGCATTGGAATCTGATGCATTACCCGACATGTAAATCCAGGAATGCGTCACGTTCCTTAGTGTTCCGTGGGTGTTGCGCTGGAACACCCACAGCAACACCCATGGAATGCCCCTTTCATGCAGTTTTATGCATGAAAGGGGCCCATATTTTTAAGGCCATGAATAGACACAAAAGTTGGCTTTGCTTGGCCTTGTAAATATGGGATGGCACACTGCACCACTGGAGAATCACAAAAAATATGCTCTGGTGGTGCTGTGTGCTGATAGGGTCCCAAGTATCAACATAACAAAAACTAAGATCTTAATTTTCTGTAACAAGAGGATCTAAAAAGTAACATGGTTTGTAAATGGCCTAAAGGTCAAAAGAGTGCCTAGCATCAAGCGCTTAAGAGTCTGGCTAAATAAAGCCTCCTAACTCCTCATATTGAGGCTTTGGCTACATCAGCTAAGGCTCTCACGTTTCACTTCCACTGCCTCCCTAAGAGCCTTTCTAATCCAGACCTGATGGCAATTTGTAAAATGATCAGATGCAAATTGATATCCACACTTGCATATGGAGCATTTGTTTATCTAATGTGTTTAACAAGCTGGCTTGATTGGGCTCATTATCAATATTACTGGTGTTTATTCAAGCGTCTGCCCTGTACAGTGCAGGTACAGATAAGTTTGGATTTCAATCTGGCCTGTCTAGGTCTTAAATTCCAGCTTTCTATCTTTGTGTTCCAGACTTGTCTTGGCCAAGCAGAGGTAACTCAAAAACTCTTGTGAGACATTGGAGAGGACCCGAAATCATATCACTACAAGCTCGTTTAGGCAGAAACAGACCTACTAGCTGCTAGAGACCTTATTCAGGCCACATAGCCCCCAAAAAGTCTCTCAAAGCTGCTGATGAAGCAAGCAAGGTTTTTATCAGCCCAAGAGGATTTAAACATCATCCATTCTAACAATATTGCTGAGTTAAAAATTGCTTTGTATCAACCATTGACACTTCCAGCATAGTTATCAATCCCTATACATTTTAAAGTCAAACTTCAACTGTTGCACTTGGGATTACCCTAATTCTACTTAAAGCGTATGAGTATGCCCTGACTCGCACCAAGGATGCTTCATGTAGGGACTGTGGTTTTAGTCAAGAATCACTTCCACATATGTGCCCCTATTTGTCTTCCCTCAGACCCTATTAGCTCTTTTCAATTTTCAGGCAATTGAACCTCAGGGTCTCTATGACTGCTGCTATAGAATGTCTGAAAGGGGACCCATGTCAATTAACTGGAAGATTTATAATGTTTTTGGTGACTGTTTCATCAATGTTTAAAAATGTTACACATAGAATGTAAAACTTGAAATTCAAAGCCTGCATCTTACATCATTAGGATATTTGCCCTGTTCAGTAAGCCCCCCCTTTGATTGTATGAACAGGCCTGATGTTAATTGGACCTTGTGTACAGTAATGGTAGGATGCAGGTCCGTTCTTTTTGAGGAAGGCAGTCATTTGCACTCACACGTTTTTCTCACTTTTTGTCGATACTGGTGATATTTAAGCTTGTTTGTGACCCTTTGACTGTTGTGAGCATGAATGGTTGTTTTCTGCTGCTATTCTTCTTTCAATGATTAGGCAATGCTTATTTTTCTTGAGAGAAGCCTTTTTAGGGTTTGTACAATTCATAGTTGTATGGCACAGTTTTTTATCACGTTTGTACTTTTAAATGCTGTAATGTTTGCAATGTTTTTCAGTTATTGTGCAATCAAAGTACTCTTCAAACTTTTTCTGTTTGTGTGAGGCGGAGTCTTTTCATGTGAAAGTGGGGCTATTCACAGCTCTGCCCCCTCATCCTGCCTGAGATCGCCCATTCCGGCAAATCTAGTAACTTTATTGTGTCTCTATCTGGAAAAAATACATCAAGGCCAACTCCCACTCATATCAATCTATTCATGTGATCCAGGAACACAAAGCAGGCACTAAATGATTAGAACACAAGAGTACCAACTTTCTAAAAGTAGCATTTTCAGAACTGTGACTTAAAATCTCGCATTACCATTAAAGAGGATTTTAAATGACAATTACTCAGACACTATAAATGACTTTCCTACTAGTCCCAGACAAAGCTATGACTTATTACATATTATAAGGTAACGCAATGCTATCCTATGGGAGAGGTAGGCCTCACATTATTGGAAAATGAATTTATGAGGTACTCAGCACTAGGAGATGTAAAACGTAAAAGTACCTGTTCAACTTCTTAAATATACTGCACCCTACCCTATGGGCTGGTTAGGACTTACCTTAAAGCAGATCTGGAATATATTTGAAAGGGCTACTTACGTAGGTGACACATTATGTGCTGCAGGACATTTCATTTACAGGCACTGAGTACATAGTATACCACTTTACTAGAGACTTATAATTAAATTGAATATGCCAATCAATGTAAGCCAATTTTACCAAGTTTTAGAAAGTGAGCACCAGCACACTACCACTGGTTAGCAGTGGTAAAGTGCACAAAGTCTTAAGTCAAAAAGAAATTCAGAAAAAGATGAGGCTTGAAAGCAAAATGATTGAGGAGAGACCACCCAAAGGCTGACTGGCCTGACACATACTTTCAGAGCAGTGAGTAAAAGAACCACTTTGTAACTGTGTGGGGGTCTTTATAGAGCAGAGGCGTAAGCAGTTGCGTGTACAAGAAATATCTTCCACCTATGGGGAACCTCCAAATTGTTTTCACCTTTACCACTGGCCCAACCAATACTAACATAAGGTAATCCTCATATTTGACAGGTCAGCAGGCGGTGGTGTGCATTAGTAGCAAGCAGTATACATAAATACATGTCCACACAGAGGAGTAACCTACCTTGCCACAGGTACACTTATTTACCAGGGCTATAGGGAAATTTCATGGCATTTTCTACATAGGGTAGCATTGCCCAAAGAGGACAAAATTTGACTTCTTGTGTGAGGACTTGGAGGAAACCTGCAGCATGGATCCAAACACCTTGGGGCATATTTATACTCTGTTTGCGCCGGAATTGCGTAGTTTTTTTTTACGCAAATCCGACGCAAAGCTAACTCCATATTTATTCTTTGGCGTTAGACCCGTCTAGCGCCAAAGATCTTGGAGTTTGCGTCATTTTTTAGCATGGACACCTACCTTGCGTTAATGATATGCAAGGTATGTGTTCCCGTCTAAAAAATGACTCCAAGGCATGTGCGCCTTATTTAAAGTCCCGTGCAAAAATGGCACACGGGAGTGGGCGGGTCAAAAAAAATGACGTCCAGCCGCTTTTGCGTCATTTCTTAACGCCTGGTCAGGACAGGCGTTAAGGGACCTGTGGGCTCGGAAGGAGCCCAGAGGTGCCCTCCCATGCCCCCAGGGACACCCTCTGCCACCCTTGCCCACCCCACGAGGACGCCCAAATGATGGAGGGACCCATCCCAGGGAACTTAAGGTAAGTTCAAGTAAGTATTTTTTTTATTTTTTTTATTGTGGCATAGGGGGGCCTGATTTGTGCCCCCCTACATGCCACTATGCCCAATGACCATGCCCAGGGGACAGAAGTCCCCTGGGCATGGCCATTGGTCAAGGGTGCATGACTCCTGTCTTTGCTAAGACAGGAGTCATGTCAATGGAGGGTGGGAGTCAAAAAAATGGCGCTAATCGGGTTGAGGCAGATTTTTTGCCTCAGACCGACTTGCCCCATTTTTTGATGCCCAAGCTCCATTTTCCCCTACGCCGGCGCTGCCTGGTGTGGGTCATTTTTTTTGACGCACACCAGTCAGCTCCGCCGGCTAACGTCATTCCATAAATAAGGCACCCGCATGGAACTTTGGAATGGCGTTAGCCGGCGTTAACATTTTTGACGCACAACTGTGTTGGCGCAGTTGTGCGTCAAAAAGTATAAATATGGCCCCTTGTATTGAAAGAAGTAAAATCTGGAGGAATTTTAAGTCTAAAAACTCACCCCACAAAAGACCATGGAATAATTTTCTTTTCTTTGTGATTTAAAGGAAAACGTATTATGATAAGGCAAACACACTATGGTAATGTAGCATTTATAATTGCCAAGACTATAACTGCTAACATAAAAATGATACACATTAAGAGATTTCCCAAAATGGAAGAAGGGAGGAAGGGAAGGATGAAGGAAGATTAAGACCTTATGATGAAAATCATGAGTGGGTTAGAACCAGAATAGTCTCATAATTATATGAACTAGAATAACAATCTTATAAATGATAATGAAAAGCTTTAACAATAAAGGAAAGTCAAGGAGGTTTGAAGGCTTCTTCAATATTTGCTTAATATAAAAGAGAGAATCTTGCTGAGCTGTCAATAAAATGTGTTACTGGAGACCATAAAGCATCACGCTTTAGAACAAGTAATATAGGATGGACATATGCTGTGGGCAATGGTTATAGCAAACACCACGCCATCATTTTAAAAAAAAGATATTTGATTGAAGTCTGCCATTTTTTGCTATCTGCTGGAATGCAACTGCTAGTAAAAGATCAAGTATTTTTACATTAACAGAAACATTTCCCCGCTCTTTGGATAAACTCCCTAGAAAAACATTTACAAAAGCAAAAGGAACAGTAGATTTAACCATAGAGTTAATCTGGTTCCAAACCTTTAACCAAAGGCTGTAAACCAAATGACATAAAAGATAAATATTTTATATCAGCATTCAGTGTGTTACAGGAACAAAATGTTTCAGCAAGCTCTGGATAATTTTTGTGTAGAGTTGAAAGAGATAATAAGAGTCTATTATATATACAGTGTTTAAGTAGTGGTTGTCGCATATGAACATTTCTTAATCTTAATGTTTCCAATGTAATTCAATATCTGATGTATATCTATTGTCCTAGAAGTGTTGAAAATTTTTATGCAGAATAGATTCCTTAGGAATATTTGATAAAATATTACATGAACATGTATCAGAGGATAAAGCCATATAATTTTGTAATTGAAATTGTTTGTAAATAACTGATATGGCATTTGTTAATAAATGAAAATTATTTTGAAAAAAAGCTGGTAGGTCTAAAAGAGATTGTGCTTGAGAAAAGGAGATAAATACGTTATTGGAAAAATGATTAACCCAGATTAAACTTGTTTTATTTTACAATAATGTTATCTAATATTCATTTTATTAATATATTGTGCCAGCTGTTTGAATTCAAAAACATTTTAAGTTCCATGTGAGTATCCTACATTATAGGTTCCAACAATTTGCATATGCATTTAAAAATTGGAGAATATATATTTATGGTTTCTATCAGAATACCAAGTATTCTTTGTAAGCCAAAGGAGATATAGAACTCTTTTCGAAGTCAGCCCAAAGCAGAAAGAAATGTGAAGAGTCTAAAATCCAGATACAGATTGTTCTCATTAAAAATGCTCCGTAGTATTTATGAAAATCTGGAAAATGTAAATCACCATCTTGTTTTGGGTGTTTAATTTTATTAAAGACACACATGATTTTTTTGTTTCCAAGTGAAGAGGAAAGGGAGTGGAATCAATTCTTACAAAAATGTGGAAGTGATATTTAATGGGATATTAGATATGGTATACAAAATACAGTCTTCATCTTGAGAGAATTTAACAGACAGATGTGGTGGGTTCAATGGATTAATGAATGTTGTTAATTTAAAGCTGCAGTCCTCTATATTGAAGGAGATGGAGTCTTCATTGAATTGAGTAAGCTATAAATCCAGAATTTTCTTTTTATGTGTGTTCCATGAAAAATTAAGAGCCATAAAATCCTCATTAACACTACATTTATTTAAGGGTCAAATGTCACATTTATCAGCATTTAATGTACATCCCAAGATGAGGGAATAAACTTCAACCTTATATATCCCCTTAACTGCTGAGGCTTTTCCCCACCAGTGCTGAAACCTATTTTTGGTGATTTGGAGTAGTTAGTGCTTAGGGCTCCATCACTTTTTTTCCATATGAGGTACCCACACCATATCATTTTTTTCCAACATTCTGGGGACTCTAACAGTACTCAGGGTTTGTGAATTTCTCTGGAGGGCACAGAGAAAATAGGCAAAATATAGCTATATTTTGATTGTTTGGGGAGGACAAATAGGACATGTGCTCCAGGTAAAGGTGCTTAGTTTGTTTTCTTAAAAGTGGCATCAATAAACAGTTTTCTATGTTAAAGTCGCCTTCGTCCTAGCTTTTAGAAACATGCACATCTGATTTAAAACTCTAATTTGTTACCACCGTTTTGGCATTTTTCAAATTTCTTGTGATTTCATCCTGCTTCCAATTTGTAGTGGAAACCAGTGTGCAACCCATGGAGGATCCTGAAAGTTTTAGATTTCTGAAAAGTAGACTGCATTCCAAATTCAGCATGAGGTCATATGTGAAGATCCCTCGAGGTTTTCCCGAAGAAACTAACTGTGGAGATGGAGAAACATTGAAAATTATTAGGAAAAAGTGCCCATATGTGACAACATTTTCATGTATAACTTTTTGTTGCAATGGCCGATTTCCAAAAATAATGTACCTGTGCATCCTCTAGACCCAGAAATCAAGGTACCCAGATCCAACAACTGAGCTGCTCCTTAGAATGTTTTTTCATTGTGTACCAAGTATGGACCAATTTATATGGTGAAATATGAAGAGTACAAAATGGGTATCAAGGAAACCTGTGTATTTATGAAATGGGCACTGTATATGGAGTTTAGGAACATTGGTTATTTGTAGATATCTGAATTTTTGGGTACATGTACAAGCATATGATTTAAAGGATATTTTCAAAATATCTTCTTTCTTACACACTGCCTTGCATTTGGAAGGCTGAAATGCAGTGAAATCCATTTGTCTTCTGATAAAAATGGTACCTCACTTGTGTGGGTTGGGCTAGTACCTACAGCAGGGAACTAGCTAAAACACAACATGGATTCATCACATTATTCTACTGAAACTGACCCCTTTTTTCCAATGTGAGTAGTTGTGGATTTTAGGCAGCCCTAGCTCTGCTGGCACCTAAGGAAACTTAACAAATGTGCACATTTTTAAAAACTAGGTGGCCTATTTATACTTATTTTGAGCCAAATTTGCATAATTTGTTTTATGCAAATTCAGTGCAAAACTAACTCCACATTTATACTTTGGCCCTAGACCCGTCTAGCACCAAATTTATGGGGTTAAAGTCATTTTTTGGATGTGGAAACCCACCTTGCGTCAATGAGAGGCAAGGTAGGTGTTCCTGTGCAAAAAATGACTCTATTGCCATAGCGCCATATTTATCCCCACGTGTTAAAATCATGTACAGGGAGGAGGGGTCAAATAACTGTGCCAAGCTTGTTTTGCACCATTATTTTACGCCTGGGTCAGCGCAGGCATTAGGGGACCTGTGGGCCGATTTCAATGGTGGAACACCATGGAATAAGCCCACAGGTGCCCTCCCCAAGCCCCAGAGACACCCCCACCAACACCAGAGGGACAGTGGAGGATGGGGGACCCCATCCCAGGTAAGTATAGGTAGGTACAGGTAAGTATTTTATCACATTTTTTAAAGTGCCATTGGGGCCCTGAAATGGGTCCCCCTACATGGCACTGGGAGAAATGGCCATGCCATGGGGACCCTGGACCCCTGTGCTGGCCATTGGCGTGGTGGGCATGACTCCTGTCTAAGACAGGAGTCATGTGGTATGGACGGTTTTGCATCAGAAAATGAAGCTCGGCTGATTAGAGTCATTTTTTTTTCTCTAACCTGCCTAATGTCATTTTTTGGTGCAAAACCCCCTTCTCCCATACCGCCACACACTCCTGGCTAATGTCATTTTTTTTTACGCTAACCTACCCTTTGCGTTGGCTTGCACTATTCCATAAATATGGTGCCCGGCTGGAACTCAAAAATGGTGCAAGCCGGTGCAAAACGTTTTGATGCAAAACTGCAATAGTGCCCTTTTGCACCAAAAAGTATTAATATGCTCCTAGACAACTGGTGGAATCTAGGATGGGATGAATTACATCAGGTTTTTTTAAACTCAGAATCCCTTGGAAACTTCAAACTTTAACTAAAAAAACACATTTTCATTACATTTCTATGATGTAAAGTAATGAAATCTGCAAAGAGCCGCAATCCCCCTTCCCCCCAGCATTTCCCCTAGTTGCCTGATAAAAATCTACAGTTTTTCACGTTTGTGCGTAGGCAGGCCTAGTGGTGGAAACAGTACAAAAGGCACCATGCATACATTACTTCTTTCCACTCAAAATTGAGACTTTTTTGGATAATGGGTAGTTGAGTAATTTGGGCCCTAGCTCAGTTGGAACTGAGAGAAACCTAACACACTTGCACATTTTTATAAACTAGACACCTGGGGGAATCCAGGGTGGCATGACTTGCATGACCCTCATCTGTTTTGTTTTACCCAGAATCCTTTGCAAACCTCAAACGTTGACTAAAAACACACACATTTGCCTTACATTTCTGTGATGGAAACTTCTGAGATCTACAGGAATCTCAATAATTATTATCATGCAGCATTACCTCACTTGTACCGATAAAAACGCTGCCACACTTGTGTGGCTTGGCTTAGTGCCAACAACAAAAATGGACCAAACCTAGGTCAATGAGAGTCCCATGGTGAGGGCTCTCATTGATCTTGGGCTAGCTGAGAGGGGCACTGGAGGCAGTAAACAAAAATCTCCTGACTCTTTCCTTGCTTAGAGCAGACTCAACAATGACATGATTGAAACTTTTTTGCTGTTTTAGGAATGTGGCTGGCAAAGTGTCAATAGCATATAATTGGGGGCTGCCACTTCTGTAGCAGAAGACTGTCAATGGTATTCAACTAAAAGTCAAGGAAAGACATGAGTCTTCATTTGGTCACCCGACAGTAAACAATATACGTATTGTATGATGCCATCTGGATCAGGGGAGTAAACAGAATATTATACGAAGTGCAAATTTTATGACTCACATTGTATGGCTGAAGAACCTTGTCTTTCTTATCCACTCCACTCATGTACTTGTTGTAATCAAGTACACAGGTGGGCTTGTGAACATTACCCATCTGACCCCAATCCATGATGGAGGAAGTGCTGTCATCATAAATTGTAGTGAGCATGTACACCCCACATCATACAAGAACTTAACTGAGAGCAATTTGTTGGAATATAACACAGAGCTCTTGGATTATTTGAGCTTCTTATAAAGAAGCTCCTGTGGTAATCCTTTGTGGCAACGAAGAACAATACCACATGCCATGGGGCCAGGTGTATACAGTTCATAGAACACTTCTACTCTGATATAGGAGTTGACCACATAAAGGTGATAACATTTGTGAAAGAGTAGCTTGACAAGTTCCCACTCGCTCTTTCCTGTGAATCCTACCGCCGGAGGACAACCTACAGGGTTAGAGTTGAGTCCTTCCCTTTTAAAACTTTCAAGATGTAAACATAGTCAGTAGACCTCTCATACAGCATGTACAACTTGATGACATAGTGAGCATTGCTCGCTATGTGCAGCCTGCAAAGCAGCCACCCTTTGTAGGGAATCAAGGACCCAATGGCTACATTCTTTCCAGGAGTATAAAACACTGGAAACCTGGCAAACAAATGTTCCTCAACAGGCCGAATTTTCAATGACCTGTCATGGTCTGAATGCTCCTGGAGCAGTGCAGCAGAATTGACATTGCACTGCAGCTACAATATTAAAAAATTATCCCTGCTCATGTACAGTGCAAAGATCGGTGTTACCCAAACTGTACAAGTAAACTAGTAGGTCTGCAAGCTTGGTTTGTGCACTATACCTACTTTGAGTGCAAGACCCAAAAATATCTTCAACTCCTAAAGTGAAGTGGAAGTCTACAAATGTGCTCTAGAATGAGGCTGTAGAGTGCCTCCAAGCTCGATCAGAAATTATTCATCACACAAATTTGTTTGCTGTAAGGAAGTCAACAACTGAAAAAGGGATGGATGTAGTCAATCAGCAAGCAATAGGCTGTACAGACAATACATCATGCGTCACCAAAGAATGCTGGAATTTGGTGATGAACTAAATATGGGGGCTGCTAAGAGAGCATTCCATCTGTGTTTGCCTCCACAAGTGCCTGCTCTGTGTGTTGGTCTACCGTGCTACGGTCGCTTCGCTGCACACAGTGTAGTTGCAAAGGGACAGCAAAGCTTCCATCATCATATCCCTCAGAATTTCTGGAAGACAAATCATCAGATGGAACTTTGCCAACTGAAAAATCACTTCCAGATACTGCTCTATTTGCCACTCTCTGGTCCTGCCTCAGAGCTGTTCCCATAGCACGAGTTAGGGCCTGGGCAGCAGTCATCCACTGAGGTGCCACCTCTTTTAACTGGCTAAAATCGTCCTTCTAAAATACTGTCCTATGTTGAAAGCAGTGGGTGTGAGCTTGTGCGATGCATGCAACAGTAAATAAACATTTAAGGGCCACATGCACAAACATTTGGAATTACGATTTCCTAATTGCGATTCCATGCACATCACAATTAGGAAATCGCAATTCCAAATATAAGAAACTCCATTTAGTTTCTTTTGCCATTCCCCGTGGGACGCAAGTAGACCTACCTCATTAATATTAATGAGGTAAGTGTCAATTTGCTACCCATTGGAATCACAAAAATCACAGGGATGGTGGCCTGGTGGTGTCAGCAGACCACCATGTCTGCGATTGCTTTTAAATAAAGCAATCTTTTTTTTTTTAATGCAACCCGTTCTCGTTAACGGAATACAGAATGCGTTTAAAAAGAAAAGAATGAAACGTTCCTGTTTCATTTTTAAAGAGCAGGCTACCACTGCCTGCTCTTAAAAAGCATTTTTGCATGCATTCACAAAAGGGTAAGGGGTCCATTGGGAACCCCTTCCTGTTTGTGAATGGGTTACCACCAACTTCAAGTTGGTGGTAACTGCGATTGTTTTGCAACCACATTCACAGTCACAAAACAGTCATACATCCCCTTGAGAGTCGCAATTAGGACGGACGCCCTCTGAATCTCCCTTCCTAATAGCGAGTTGCAAGCCCTGTTTTGTGATTCGGTAACTGCATACCGACCCGCTAAATAGGGATTTGTACACAGGGAAATGCTTGTTGTTGGTCACAAACTACCTGATTCTGTGAATCTGCCCATTTACAACCGACAAAAAACTACATACTTGTGTCCCAAAGTTACATTCCTGGTTTCCTTAATCTTCAGGTTCTCCAAAGACACAAAAAAGGACAAATTATTACTTCACCTTTCCACATACCTAATACAACAGCATACTTTTGTCATGGTTTTTGCAAAACATTATTGTTGGAAGACCTGCTGGGCCATTGTCAGTATAAAAGTAAATTCCTGAAGCTACAAATCTACCTTTGATCTCAAGAAGCACACATTCACATAGAAGCCCCTGCAATTTTGTACGCAAACATGCTCCTTGTGAAAACTCACAGTGCTCTTACTAAGGTTAATGGAATTAGGAAGCAAGATAACACCAAATTATGCAACACGGTTGCATGAAAAGGTAAATTATGCTGCATAATGCTACACTTTTGTTATAGTATGACTTCATTCTTTTATGTTTTGCAAACATGGTAATACTGTCTGGGCAAATATTTCACCTCATTAGTACCAGTTTAATGATCAGATCCAGGAATTAAAAACTGAAAGAAAACTACTGAACTTTTGCACAGATGTCAGTGTCGCTACCCTGACAATTTCACTAGTTTAAAAAAATATTTTTATAGAGTTACATTCCACTGGAACACGATTGACCCTCCGCCATCCAGAGGTAAAACCAACTTTAGATTTTTCCTGTACTGGGGGCTTGCCCGTTGCCAGGTGGGTCGACCCCCTTAAAAAATCTCTGCTGGCCTAGTGGGTTTTCTGCCTGTAGATCATGCCGCAACGACGACCCACAGCCAGAAAACTGTTTCAAGGAAGCCTCATTGGAAAGGGGGGACTCCCCTCTTTCCAATGAAGTCTTCATTAAATCTGGGAGGCTTTTTAGGCATTTTGTTCCCCATTGGAGAGGGATAGAGCTCTTAATTTCTCCTTTCACCACTCTGGTGCCATCTCTGATTTCTGGGTTGGAGGATAAGGAGTGGGCTGACACAGAAACAATTCTGCATCACCCCAACCCTTCACTTTAAAAAAAGGAACCCACTGGTGCAAGCACCGGAGGATCCTTTTCAGCCCTCCGCAGAGTCAGCCAATAGCGGACAGATGCACTGGGGAGAGAGTGCAGCCATCAGCCATTGGCCATGGCCACACGTATAGTGTTAAAAAAGCTGGCATATATAAATGAGGTTGTGATAGAAAAAGAGTATATCATAAACATAGACTGCCAATGTGATATGTTTGTTGTAGTAAAACCATGAAGATCTTCATTTTGTCATACCTTGAATACAAAAGATTCCAATATCAAGCTGAAAAGAAAAGGAGAGAGTGGATAACCTTGTTGAATACCTCCACCTAAATTAAAATAAAGAGAGGTAAAACCATTTATGAAAATAGAAGCTTGACAGGAAGTATATATAAGGGATAATAAAAGGGATGTTAAAATAATAATTTTGGGGTCAAAGCTAAAACATGAAACAGTTAAAAAAAATGATAGACCAATTAACTTGATCAAAGAACTTTTCAGCATCCAATGTGATTGCAACAAAAGAATTTTAATGTTTCTTAAATTCGGAAATAATATTAAATAATAGTTTAGTATTAGCAGAGATATACTTTCCCTAAAAGCAACCAGATTGCTCTTTACCAGCCAACGTTTGCAAGAAAGATTCTAGTTGCAAGGCTAAAGCCTGAGATAAATGTTTATAGCCAATATTGACGAAGGAAATAGGCTTGCAATTTGTATAATATTGCATGTCTTTGCCTTCCTATTAGGTAAGACAAATTAGAGGATCCAGAAGAAAGATCCACCAGATTTACCTGAGTGGATGAAATAATTAATTAAGTTAAATAGTTTAGGTAAAGGTGATTGCTTAAAATATATTTAAAAATCCACAAAGGAGCTTTATGTATTTTAAGTGAATGAAAAGCTTTAGGAAGATCGCCCATTGATTCCAGGAGTGAAAAATCTAAATTAGTTTCAAAAGATGCATTTATGGTAGAGGGGTAGTTTGCAATTTGTTGTTCTATGGCTATCTCTCCTGGGAATATAATTTTATACAATATTGGACACATTTTCTCAAGATGACTGAACTTTTATACAGAGTAGCATTTTAATGTTCTAGGATACAATCTATTTTGAGATTGTTTGCTAAGTGCTGTTTTGACCACAATAATGTCTGGCACTGAATTTGACGAGATAAGCTGTAACATTTTCAATTGATAATTTATTAAAATTGCATTTTTTATTAATACACTTTTGCGAGTAGACCTTACACTCTGAGGTGTAATATTCATGTTCTGTTTAATACTTTTGAAAATTCCTTTAGGTTTTTCAATACTTGCTCTTTTAAGTGTCCAATAATAATATGTTGTTAAGTTTCCATCTTCTTGGTTTGATAGATTTAGTGAGAAAAAATATCTGGATGTGATCAAGTGTATAGACAGATATTAGAATTGAACCTATTTCTGTAGAATTTAAATTCTGAGAATAATTATGTGAAATGAAAATGTGGTCTATTCTCGACTGGGTGTGAAGAGCTGGAGAAAAATATGCGCACTCTCTTAATGTAGGGTTATATAACCTCCAACCATCTATTAAAGCCATTTGTTTGATTGCAGTAACAAAGAGTCAGAGTCTTTGTGATTTATTGGGGATATAATTAGGGTGAGAACTGTAATCAATATGAGATAAAAAAAATGTGGTTACAATCGCCAACAAAGATAAAATGATCTTCAGAACAATTCACACGTTTTTGGATAATATTGGACCAAAAATGACAATCTGTGTATGTTGCACCGTAAACATTAAACATGGAAATGGGGACATAATCAATTATATATCGGGTAAGGAGCCATCTTCCTTCAGTTTCTGCATCTTGAGAAGAGAATTGTTACTTAACATTAAAACACCATTTTTTCAATTTGCTTGAGAGAAAAAGGCTTTTCCAACCCATCCTCACTTAGGGCCATATGTACGAACGCATTTTCCCATAGACACAGAATGGGTAAAACTCTTTGCTACATCTGGCCCCTAGGCTTTAAAGAATCTGGGCCTCAGTACCAGTTTGGTAGGCTGACGGTAAGACCGTCGTAGTAGCGACCGCCAAAAGATCACCATGTTGGCGGTCATACAGACCACCGTATTACGAGTCACATAACCAAGCTCACCAAAAGACAGTCAAAATGCCGAAACTGCCAGGACACTGGAGGGCAGGATAGAGGTGGTCTCACCACCAGCACCACCAGCCTGCCAAAAAACCTCTGATCCAATTACGACCCACAATGCATGATAATGGTTCTCCCATGGTGGAACACCAATGGTGGTGCGAACCGCAGCGGCCGGTGGTTACATCAGTAATACACCATACCACACTGGTTAGTAAAACACACCCCTTCACACACCACAATCCTTTGCAACCAGACCACCAAGCACTGATAGATAGGGGCCGCATAAAAATAGTTATCAACCATAGAATAGGCACTCCTACACACTTGACATAGCACTCGTCCTACACCTGCACAATAAACACAGCACATAAATTAATACTGCACTCATTCAACAACACAGGTCAGCAACTCACACCAGAGCACCAACACCTCCTCACCTCTGATTCACTGAATTATTTCATTCTTCCTCACCATCTCGTCCACCAGTACTATGTCCCCATAAAAACATCCCTGTTTTACAGCTAATTAATTGAGGGTCATGGTGGACAAATTCATCAGAGTAGAGGCACACCTATTAGGAGCACAAGTCCAGCAAACATCTATCGCCAGAAAAATGGAGATGTGACAACAAATAGTTCACAGGGTCAATTCTGTAGGCAGCTACCTATGCACATGGGAAGACATCAGGAAGACGTGGAACAACCCGGGAGGAAGGTACTTTCCATGGCTTCCATGCACCAGATGGCGGTCCGTAAGACTGGTAGTGGGCCCTCACCTCCTCCCCCTACTTTCACATCATGGGAGGAGAAGGTCTTGGACATCCTGCATCCTGAGGACTTGACAAGAATACCTGGGGGAGTGGAGTTGGGTAAGTCACAGTAAAAAAAACTGTCACCAAACTGCTATATCCTGCATGCTCACTGACCACGTTTGGCAACCTTAACAGCCAACCCACTCACCACCCCTGTTTCCAGATGTCCAAATACCCCTGTCTGGGATATATCATAAGTCAACTAAACTCACCTGAGGGCACAATGTCTGTGTATGGCATGAGTGGTACAGGGACTGACAGCACCACAACTCCAAGCATGCACTGTACTATCATTAAGGAAACCAGAATGGGGAGGAGCCAAGATGGCGGCCGGGACGGGAGCGTAATCTAGGAGCTCCGGCCGGTGCCCTGTAAAAAATATCCTGTGGGCCCCCCTCCGAGTCTCCGAGCGGGGTGCGATTGGGGAGGACGACGCCTTGGGCATCCGACACCCCCCCGGGGCTCCCGGGCGACCCCATCTCCGCGCGGACCGAGTCCGCAAATGGCCGCGCGGCGCTCCCGGCAGAGTACTGGAGCGCCGGGAGGCCGCTAGCGTTGGGGCGGAGGGCCCCCCCAGCCATAACACAGTTCAGTGTGGGGGGGTGAGGGGGTGCTGCCCCCCCACACGAGTGGAGAGGAGCGCACCCCGACCTTCGCGAGGGCCGCCCCTCCCGCACAGTGGAAGGATCGGTTGTGGAGAGGGGGGCGCCCGACTGGCTGCCTGGGATCATCGGGTGCAGCGGCGAGGACGGCTGAGGGGGAGAGACCTTGGGAGAGGCTGCAGTTTGAACCACCGGCCTGTGGACCCCCCCCGGCTGGGTGGAGTTGGGGGCGCAGGTGAAGATAGTCTGCTGGAGGTGAGGGGCGCCCCGCGGGGCGCGTCTGACATTGAACTGGGGGGGGTCGCCACCGCCCCGCCTCCCTCCCCCCCAGCATTGACTGAATTGGTCTATTGCGTCTCCCCTAACCCCCCCGCTTCCTGAGCACATTGGGGACGGGGGCTCGGAGCGCGGCGTTCGGGGAGAGGGGGGGCGGAACGGACCCCCCCGAGTGGAACAGAGGGGTCACCCCGGCGAGCCATCAACAGACGACAAACCAGGACCCAATGGAGCACGGAACGCTCAGCCCCCTGGGAGCAAATAGCAGTGCTCAATCGGAGGAGTAGCAGGGCACCTAACAAAAGGTTCGAGCATCACGCTACACCGCAGTGCCCAACAGAAGGGGAGCAGGTGGGGCCTAATATCTGGGGGGAAAGGACGGGGTCCCCCCCGGTCTCGTGCGTGCAGCGAGCGTGGGGAGAAAGTGAATCATCTGGAGGAGCGGCCACCTGCGACCCCGCGCTGGTAGAGCAAAGGAGACTCTGCGGGTGGAACCGCAGAGGGAGCATCGCCCAGCTGAAATCAAGGGCCACGTCGGAGCCCTGCATTAAAACATCCGGCTCCGCTCGCGGCGAGCCGCCCGCCAGCCACAAACTATGGCTGCTAGAAACAAATCCACGAAAAACCAGGACCGGCACACACAAGGGCAAACAACGGGCGATCAACAGTTGGCCCCAACCTTGCAGGCTCTGAAACCTACTCTGCAATCCCACTCCACCCAGTTTGAGAAAGTACTGCAAGCAATTATGGACACTAAAGCTTCCCTGGAGACCAGGATCGATTCAGTGTCACAAGATCTAAACCTGCTAAGAGTTGACCACAGTAACCTAGCGGAAAGGGTGGGGTCGGCAGAGGTGGAGATAAAGGAGATCAACCCCTCGGTCTTGGACAACCAAAAACAGATACAGTGACTGGATGCAGAGGTAAAAACTCTCTGGCGCCGAGCCGAAGACGCGGAAGGCAGATCACGGAGAAACAACGTGCGCTTCATAGGCTTTCCTGAAAAATTAGCTGAACAGAGCACAGAAATAACCCTGGAGCAATGGTTGATTAAGGAAGTGCTGAATGGCTCTCCGACGAAATTCTTTTCGGTAGAAAGAGCGCACAGGATACCGGGGAGACCTCCGGCCCGGGCCAGCCGCCGAGACCCCTGATAGCAAGATTTTTAAACTACATAGACCGCGACTTAATCTTGCAACAATTTCGCAGCAAAGGTCCATTCAGACATGAAGACTCTGAAATAAACGCTTACCCAGACTTCACACAGGAAGTACAAAAGCAGCGCAATTCATTCGTGAGGGTCAAACAACGCCTTCGAGAGCATAATATTAAATATGCATTACTATTCCCTGCTAAACTAAGAGTCGCAACGGATGAGCGTATCCATATATTTACATCCCCTGAGGATGCCTGGACATGGCTGCATGCGAAGGGCCTGGCGCGACCCCAGTCCGGAACGGAGGAAAGAGAGGAATGGCTGACTGCCCCACAGCGAAAGCGCTCCAAAAGGAGACCGAGAGGCCAGCCCACAGAAGAGCAGGCGGCGGAAGAACGGGCAAAAGTCTTGAAGGCCACCCCACTGCACACACAGAACACTTTTGCGGCCTTAAGGGAGATCTCGGCGGATGGCCTGGAATCTGACTCGCTCAGCTCGACATCCGGCCTCACGGAATCGCCAGCGGGACCGAAGCTCACTCCCCGAGCGGCGGACGAACTGTAAACATAGCCAACCTCCAGTTCTTCTTCTTTTCTCTCTTTTCTTCCCCCCTCTACTCCGCCCTTGCTCTTTTCTCCATGGCCCCCTCGTCCACACCATCTCTCTCGCCCCCCTCACCCCCCTCGTCTCTCCCCCCCCGGCGGTGTGAGGCGACAACCTGGTCGAGGTGCCCGTGCTGAATCCCCGCCTCTACACGTGTTGATTAATGCTGCCGTGGGCCCTGAACGGCCCCAACTGTGTCATGGACGGTATTGTTTGGCCGCAGCGGCCGGGGGGGGGGGTGCCGGGAGGGTTGGGGGGCCTTGGGGGGGACCCAGGGGGGCCCAGCAGTACAGGTAGCTGATGGCTGCGGAAGGGTGTGGGCCATGTGTGCTGGCCGCATCTGGTTGTTTATATGGCCGCCCCATGGGAGTTCGAATGGACACCAAGTTTGTTGTTTGTTTGTGAGATTAGCAATTTGTTATTAGTTAAAAGTTTTAAAATGAGTGTGAGTGGAGGGTGTGCAGCGGGGTCAGTAGTTAAACTGCTTTCAAAAGGTCAATTCAGGACACAGGGAACATTGTTAGCGCAGACACGTTGTTGGGCAAAAGTGAACGCACAGGAGGGGACCCGGGTGGACACATATGGGTTGGTGGGATGGGAGGCAATCATACAAAATGTAAAATGGCATTAAAAGCAAACCTACCCACGCACCAATATGATATAATCACGTGGAATGTAAGAGGGCTGGGGGCCATAAGTAAAAGAAACAGGGTACATGATCGCCTTGGAAGACAGGGCGCACATATAGCCATTCTGCAGGAGACACACTGCTTGGAAGCAGACCTCTGCGCATTGCGCAGAAGATGGGGCGGACAACTGGTTGGCACAACTTTCTCGACATACACCAGGGGAGTGCTGATCTGGATAGCAAGGGGAGTCCCCTTTGTCATAACACACCAGACGATTGACAAAGGTGGCAGATATTTGGCACTAGAGGGGGCCCTGGATGGCAGACAGTTAACAATAGTTGGAGTTTATGCCCCTAACAGTGCCACAGCCGAATTCCTAGACACGCTCACCCCAGCTTTATTGGAGAACCCTGAACCCCCAGTCATATGGGGAGGCGATTTCAACAGCATCCCAAACACAGCACTAGATAGGTCCATCAATGCCCCAAAAACAAACCCAAATAGAACAGCCAGAAGCCCCCTGCTTGGATGGGCAGCGGAAATGAGAATATTTGATTTATGGCGCATGAAGCACCCCCAACGGAGAGAATATTCATTTTATTCAATACCACATAAGGTACACACAAGAATAGACACTATATGGGGGACCCGGGATATCTGCGCCCTGACAGATAAGGCAGAATATTTGGCCAAAACACTATCCGACCATTCCCCACTACGAATAACGCTGAACTGGGGCAGGAGACGCTCGCAGATCCCTACCTGGCGGATGCAGGGGGAGTCCCTGCAGGACCAAGCGTTTAGAGAGGGATTAAATGCTGCGGTGAAACAATACTGGGAAATAAACAAGGAATCAACCACTTCCAGAGCACTAGAATGGGAGGCACACAAGGTCGTAGTAAGAGGGTACTGTATCTCAACTAGCTGGGGAGTCAGACACACGCTGCATTCGGAAATAAATGAACTAGAAAAGGAAATGGGGGACTTGGAAAAAGCGGTGGCAAACAAAGAGATTCCCTACTCAACACTGAAAGAGGCTCGCACAAAATACAACAAAGCAGACGACCGCCTCCGAAAATATGATCACAAGTATTGCTTAATGCGACTACATGCGGAGGGAGACAGGGCAGGCAGGATGCTAGCGTGGCTTCTCCGTGAGAATCGGCAAGATTCCCCGATCGGGTCTATAAAAGGGCACGCAGGTAAAATGCTTACTACGCAGGACGAAATTAATGGGGTTTTCAGGGAGTACTATACTAAGTTATATACCAAACGAACCACGTGCACTCCCCAGCAACTGAGGTCCTTTCTGGAGGACTCCCCACGGTGTGTCCCATATAGCCCTAACCCCGATTTGGAAGTAGGTGTCATAGAGGTATAAGGGATCAAGTAAAGGGTGTGTGTGCATGTCACATAGCGTGTCTAGTGCTTAAACTTTGATATTGCTTGTTGCATTACTTTCAGCAACTGTGTGTTCCACTACTTCCTATAGGTAACCTAGCCAATATCACCATAGAAAGGACACCAGGGACTCCCAATACCCCTCTGGATGAAGCCCTCAGTGAGGAATACACCCCTGGATGTGTGGACATTGCGGACGAAGCTGGCCCATTGGGGACACCTGGTCAGTCAACAACTGTGAGCCTCACCCCCCCCCCACACCGACTCCTCCCAGCCCTGTTGCTTCAACATCAGAGGCAACCATTCTCCCCCAAACCTGTGTTCCAAGTACAGTGTCTACCATCATGTGCCCCTAAGTACAGGTACCTGAGTCTCCTGTTGTAAACCCAGACAATGATGGACCTGGCACCATGTGGGGGTAGGGTGTGTGGGAGGGAAGGCGTGGGCCAGAGGATGGAGGCTCCTAGGGACACAACTGTCCAGGACTCTACCCCCCAACTTGACTCCTGACTGTAAAGTGCAGGCCTCCACAGGGCAGGGGCATCAATGGAAAATGCAGGTACCTCAAGGGTGAGGGGGTGGGGGGCCTTGGACTTTGAGGCGGGGGTCCTTTCATCTGGGCCTGGAGGGGGTGTCTTAGGGGTCGAATTGGATGGGGGGGTCCTTGGTCTTGCCACTGGAGGGGGGAGTTTAAGCCGGGGGTTAGGCTTTGCCTTGGAAGTGGAGGGAGTGGGCTTGGCCTGGGAAGTGGAGGTAGTGGTTTGGGCTTGGGTTTGGCAGCAGGAGCAGTGGACGTGACAGGGGCGGAAGTGGCAGGTGGTGGAGGAGCATGGGCAGGGGCAATGGCAGACTGGGAGGTGGAAGCCAGGGGCATTGGAAGGGTAACAGGGCGCTTGGGGGTAACAGTGACTAGGGCAGTGGTGGGGAACAGGAAAAACTCACATAGGAAATGATTTTTGGGGACACATGGGAGGTCAATGGAAAGACATTTGGGAGTGGAGGGACTGGGTATGGTTGTGAGGTGTGTACGTGTAGATGCCTTGGGTGCAGGTGCGTGGGTGAATGATATGTGCGTGCTGGGGGACTGTTGGGAGGGTGAGTGCATGTGTTTATATATACTGGGAGGAGGTGGGGATGAGATGCAGGGAGATGGCAGGGGGTACGTGTGAGTGTATGTTGGAGTGGTGCCTGCAGGTAGGGTTGATGTGCTGCATGTTGTAGTGTCTGCACCAGTGATGTATGGGGTGCATGAATGTGGGTCAGAGGATGTGGTGTCAGTGAGGGCCCATGTGGCAGGATCAGTGACTGATGTGATGCTGACTACAGAGGTGTGTGGTGTGTCGACTGTGAGGGGGAGGTGGTGTGGGAGTCGGTGGAGGATGTGGATGTTGTCATGTCTGCATGTGTCTGTTGAGTGTGTGCATGGTGGTGGTGGAGGCGTCTGTGGTGCTTATGTCTGTCCTTGCATACCGTGTCTGTTTATGTGGATGCATGTGGGTCAGTAGGTGTGCCTTGGATGGGTGAGGAGAGTGGGATGTGGGTATGTGAACTGGTAGCTAGAGGGGGGACGGGAGTAGAAGGAACACTGGCAGTTGTAATGGAGGAGGCCAAAGCCTGAAACAATCTCTGTAGGCCAGACAAGGCTCTGTGTATGCCTTCCAGGAACAGATTGCATTGTTGCCTCTGGGATGCCAGTCCCTGGATGGCATTTACAATAGTTGTCCCACAAAGATGGACTGGAGTAGGTCAATAGCCTCCTTATTGAGGGCAGCAGGGCTTACTGGGGCAGGGGCAGAGGTGCCCGAAGCAAAGGAGATGCCCACCCTCTTGGGTGAGCGGGCACAAGCAACTGGGTGGGGAGCTACAGGGAGGCCGGTGCTGGTTAGGGGGGTGGTGGACAGAGATGGTGCTGGGATGGTCCCAGATGGGTCCGCTGCTGCCAGGGAGCATCCATCATAAGAGGAAACAGAAGATGTAGTGGTCCATCTGGCGTCCTCCATGGTCCCACTGGTCCCCTCGACTCCACTGGTGTCAGCCTCCTGGGTCCTGTGGGCTGCAGCTTCCCCACTCTCCGGTTCCCCTTCTCCTTCACCAGATGATGCTGATGCACACAAAGTCAGAGGAGGACAGGGAGCGAAGGAGAGAGAGGAAGACAGGGTACAATGGGCCAGTGAGGCAGGCGTGCAAATGACTGCACACCCAACAGGATCCTGCACGACTTGTTGGCAGGCCTACTTGGCGATTGTCAAGTAGCACTGTTGTTGGAAAATGGGTTATTGGTAAGGGCAGGTACGTACCTACACCTAGCAACAAGCCACTAACCTCCACCTAGGTCCAGTTAGGTCTCAGTAAATTAACCCCAGCTCAACCCTTGGTAGCTTGGCAACGAGCGTCAAGGCTTAACTTAGGAGACAGAGTGTAAAGCATTCAAATATCACAAAACAGTAATTAAATAAAACACAGGAAACAGTTTAAAAATCCAAAACCAATTTATGAAAATAGTTTATATTTTTATCTTTAAAATGACACCAAAACAAATAATACCGGATAAGGGGAACCGGAGATATGAATTTTTAAAGAATTATTATTTTTCTAGCGCTTAGAAACAAAAAGCGCCAATCGGGTCATCTGGTTGCACCTCGACCGGGGCAAAGTCAAAGTTTCAGGCCGACCGCGATGGAGCCCTGCTCGGCTACAGGTCGCGGGAGGCCTCGGTTAAAAAGTTACCTTCTGACTTAGTCTTTATTTTGACGATTTTCTTCAGCGGGACGAACCTGCCAGTCCAATCCGACCTCCTGGAGCCCTTCTCCGGATACGCGATGCTGGATTCCTCGGTGGAGATTTTTACCTTCGGACTTAGTCGTTTTTTCGAGGTGAAAATCCTTCGACCGGGCTAAACCTGGATCTTGATCCGACGTCCATGGAGCCCTTCTCGGATACGATGGCTGGAAGGTCCCGGTCAACTTTTTACCTTCGGACTTAGGTGGTCATTCTGACCCTGGCGGTCTTTGACCGCCAGGGCGGAGGACCGCGGGAGCACCGCCGACAGGCCAGCGGTGCTCCAATGGGGATTCCGACCGCGGCGGTAAAGCCGCGGTCGGACCGGCACCACTGGCGGGGTCCCGCCAGTGTACCGCCGCCCCATTGAATCCTCCGCGGCGGCGCAGCTTGCTGCACCGCCGCGGGGATTCCGACCCCCCCTACCGCCATCCAGATCCCGGCGGTCGGACCGCCGGGATCCGGATGGCGGTAGGGGGGGTCGCGGGGCCCCTGGGGGCCCCTGCAGTGCCCATGCCACTGGCATGGGCATTGCAGGGGCCCCCGTAAGAGGGCCCCTACATGTATTTCACTGTCTGCTGCGCAGACAGTGAAATACGCGACGGGTGCAACTGCACCCGTCGCACAGCTTCCACTCCGCCGGCTCGATTCCGAGCCGGCTTCATCGTGGAAGCCTCTTTCCCGCTGGGCTGGCGGGCGGTCTGAAGGCGACCGCCCGCCAGCCCAGCGGGAAAGTCAGAATTACCGCCGCGGTCTTTCGACCGCGGAACGGTAATCTGACGGCGGGACTTTGGCGGGCGGCCTCCGCCGCCCGCCAAGGTCAGAATGAGGGCCTTAGTCTCTTTTTCGGAGATTTTTCTTTACCGGGACGAACCACCAAATCAGGCCGGGTTGCGGTTGAGGCAAGCCGGCTAGAGTTGCCGCGGCGGGTCGGTCCCTCTATGGAGCTTTTTTACAAAAGTTCTCCAAACTTCTCCAAACTTCTGGGGCTTCACCCAGATGTCCTTTTAGGGTTCTTTTGGGGTCCACAGCTCACCCCAAGGGTCCAGAAGTTCTGTGATGGTCCTTGGGGGGTGCGGACTACAACTCCCAGAATGCTCCTGGCGCAAACTCCTTTTTGGCCACTGGGCAGTGGTCAGCTGGTCGCTTTCTTCAGGAGCTGGTGCAGGGGACTCTGGTTAGCAATTGTTCACCTGTAGCAAACAGGGAATCCCTCCTTGAACCAGTTGAAGCCAGGCAAAGTCCTTCTTGTGGTGAAGCCCAAGTGTGCAGCTGGTGCAGTCCTTCTGAGTGCAGGTTCCAGGTGCAGGCCAGGGGTCCAGCAAGGCAGTCCTTCTTCTCCTTTGGTTCTTCCTTGTTGGAATCTGATGGGGAACTGAGGTGTGGGTGCAGGTCTGCCAGTTTTATCCTTGCTCCTGGGTGAAAAGCAGGGGGGTCCTGGTTCTCCAATCAGGTAGAGGGTCGTCCCCCTGTGATGACCACTTCCTGGGAAGTGTGGCAAAAATCCATCCCAGAAGGCAACATTCTCTAAAAATCCATCATGGCTGAATCTGATTTTTGGAGGTTACATCTGGCTGAGCCCACCCACTGGTGTGGCTAAAAATCATAAACACACCCCTCTCCTGCCCTCTCCTAATCTAATCAAGGAGGCACCTAGTTGTCTGGGGTTGCAGGATGTGGGAGTGTTGCTGGGTGCTCCAAATGTCCTTCTCTGCCTTTGAAGACCAGTTTGGCAGCCCTCCCCCTTCCTGCCTCACCATCTGCTGAGGGGAGATTCTCTCCCACAGGCACATTCCTTTGTGTGAAGCCAGGCCACTTCACACCTCATCAAGGCAGCTTGGCTAAGCTGCTGCAGGCTGGCCAATCAGAGCACAGCAGCAAAAACAATGCAGGGCTGAAATTGGCAACTTTTTAGGTGAAGTCTAAAACTTTTTACCTGAACAAGTTATATTAAATCCAACAACTGGAAGTTGTGGGATTTATTACAACAATTAATTTGATACCAAATTCTTGGTATGCAACATTTAAGGAGACTTTAAAATTTAAAATAAAGTCTCCCCATTCTAGCCTATGAAGGCCATTTACTTCAATGAGGGAAAAACGAATTTGGCTGTTTTTACCTCACCAGGGCTTATAAATCTATTTTTATAAAGTCCCTGCTTATAGTTACATGGCACCCAGCCCTAGGGGCACATGGGGCACACCTTAGGGGTGACTTATATGTAAAAATAAGGTAGTTTAAGACTTTGGAACTACTTTTAATTCCAAAGTCGAATTTGCATATAACTTTAATTTAAAAGCAGCCAGCAAGGCAGGCCTGCCTTTAAAATGACACTGGGCACCTCAGCAGTGCACCTATGTGTGCACCACCTATGCTGTGGTCCCTAAACCTACATGCCCTACCATATACTAGGGACTTATAGGTAGGTTAACTTAGCCAATTATAATTAGCCTAATTTGCATATCCATTTTATACAGAACACAGGCCCTGGGACTGGTTAGCAGTACCCAGGGCACCATCAGAGTCAGGAAAACACCAGCAAAAAGTGGAAAATGGGGGCAAAAAGTTAGGGGGCCTCTGCAATCAGCCCTGTTTTCTCACAACTGTCACCACTTGGTGCACCCACCCCACTACACATGCAGTGCCTGCCAGCTGAATTAGGTCATGGATCCACCCCTGGCACAGTGGTTGACCAGGACCAATTACAATGCCCTGACACCTTAGGTCTAATGATCCTGTTGCCATGAGCTGGCAAGCACATTTAGCCTGCATGGGTGACACAGACAGAAGGACACAGTCATATAGAGTGGCATCCCTGGGACAGTAGTGGACAGCACACATCACACTTCCACACCCACACATCATCAGCCAACGTAGCCTTAGGCCCCTCACCCATGTCAATGATCCATACACATTGCCACCTGCCAAGGTGTTCATCCTCAATGCGCCCAAATCACATACAGGACAATGACATTGGGCTCACTTGGTGCCCAAAACAACTGTCCATATAGGGGCAGGACCCCATCCACGAGCTGCTCCAATTCTTCGTGGGTGAAGGCTGGGGCCCCATCTCCTGCAGGACATGGCATCTTGGCTACCAGAGTCAGAACACAGCAACACACGCAGTGGGGGTCTTCAGTGCATGAGGTGCAGGAGTCAAGTGAGCAGGAGCACATGAAATGGTGGTCACGGCCGCCACGGACATCACCATCACAGCCAGCGGCGATCACCATTGGCCCCTGACTCCCATTGGCAACAGTGTAACCCAATGGTGAGCTGCAGTGCGGTTGTGACCACCATGATGTGTTACGCCGGCGGAATGATCTCACTTTCACCTGTCCCATGCTTGCAGACAGGTAGCTACCATTTTACATATCCAATGTGTAATGTGTGTGAAAGTTAGTGCGTCATGGGTGACATATGCTGGCCTGCGGCCACATCAACTCCATAGACACAGTCTGTGGTGCATGACATTCAACCAACTCTCTCCTGTTCCCAGGTACGATGGACGGTTGAGGAATGCACCGGTGTACAGGCCCCTAGTTGACCTTGCCATCCTGGAGGAGTGTCACATCATCCAGACCTATCACCTGAACCGTGTGACAATAATGGAACTGCTAGCCCAGTTGGAGGCGGATCTGTTGCCTGCTTTTCGCCATCCTAATGCCATCCCTCCCACAGTGCAGGTGTTGTCAGTCCTCCACTACCTTGCCTCAGGCTACTTCCAGGTCACAGTGGGCCTTGCGGCAGGGATGTCACAACCCATGTTCAGCAACGTCCTGAGAGATGTACTGTGTGCCCTGATAAAACATGTGTCCAGCTACATCCGGTTCCCCTGCCGTGCAGAATTGCCCACTGTCAAGGCTGCGTTCTACCATGTGGCACATGTCCCACATGTGATGGGGCTGTTGGTGGCACCCACATTGCCCTGGTGCCACCCAGGAGGAATGAACAGGTGTACAGAAACTGCAAAAATGTTTATTTAGTCAATGTGCAGGTGGTGTGTCTCACGGACCAGTACATCTCCCAGGTGATGGCAATGTACCCAGGCTCTGTGCATGATTCCTACATCCTGCAGAACAGCAGCGTCCCACACATGATGGCACCACTCCAGAGGGACTGGGCCTGGCTCGTCGGTATGTACCTTTGCATAAGTGTGCCCCTCAGCTCTCTGCACCCTATTTCCCTCCTGGTCTTGACATGCCTCTTCCCTCTTTGAACACAGGCTATCCCAACCTGCCCTGTCTCATGACACCTGTGAGGCATCCATCCTCAGCTGCAGAGGACGGTTACAATGAGGCCCATGGTAGTACCAGACGGGTCATTGAGAGATGGTTTGGCCTGCTGAAGGCCAGGTTCTGCTGTTTGCATGTATCCGGGGGTGCCCTGCTCTACAACCCACAGAGGGTGTGCCAGATCATTGTGACCTGCTGCATGCTGCACAATCTGGCTCTGAGGCATCACATCCCATTGCTGGATACAGAGGAGGGGGTAGCTGTGCCAGTGACTTATGAAGGGGACATGGGGAGTGATGAAGAGGAGGATGATGAGGATGCAGCTGACTCTTTGGCGGAGCTGATTCAACATTACTTTGGCTGAGATGCAGGTATGTGTAAACTGTGTTGTGTGTGTCCTCCACAACTGTCTGCCTTGTCCCTGATGCCACCTGTAGTCTGTGACACTGACGGTATTGGTTGCAGCTCTGTCTCTGGGTGGCTTGGGGGGTATCACATGTGCCCATGACTTAGGTAGTCACAGTGTCGGTATGGTGGCGCCATTTTGCATGGCGCTCTTGCCTGAAAACTGCCAAACTCGTAATGAGGGCCATAGTGTTTAATCAGGGTAGAAATTGCATTGAATAATAATGACAAACATAACTCAAATCACTGTCATTAAATGTTCCCACACATAGCTTGGGAGAATGCTAATGATCACACATTGAAGTACTTTTGTTCACTTCAGTGAAACAGCATAGGTGTCAATCACCACCAGCCCACAGACTACTGAAGTTACTGACATGTCAGTCTTACACTATCCCAATAGGCAAACATATGTCTTCAATGTATCGTCAGCTAAAGCCTTATCACATACCCATATCATAGCTCCCAAATTACTATAACCCACAATACAGACAGAGAGCAGTACAAATGCTCCCAGTCATGGAACCTTCCACTTACCATGGTCAAGTACCAGTAGGCATGCAACTCACCTATGTCAGTCTTGTTACTCATGCACAGTGGCCAGCAGTGTGGAAACAGCTACATATGACTTAGTCATAACCAATACAAACCATTCTGATGGGTGAGGTTATGGATATCACAGAAAGACATGTGTGAGAGACAAATGAACACACACATGGAACCATTGAACAAACCTCAAATGCCAAGCAGGTCTATTGAATGAAATAGGGCACTACCATCCCACTGTCCTGACTTTCTGGACATAGAACTCACACACCACAAATCTCATGCCTGACAGTATCTGGTTCAATCCATGTTCACTTCACTTGTCAGTCTGAAAATCCCACCTGCCTGTGACACTGTCTGATATTGCTAAATGAGGATGGCCTTGTGAAAGAGTCTGCAAATCATAAATATCAAACATAAGGCATAGGCCACATTGAAACAATAACATTATATAGCCAATTTTTATATACAATGGTAATTCAGACTGTGCATTGTGATACAATCAGATTATGACGATCAAAATACTGCACTACTCCATTTAATGATCTGCATGCACATCTGAGTCATGGGCTTTGAAGCTACTTATGACTTGTCTCATGGTCATACTAACACCCTCATCAAGCATCCATCACCCCATCAATACCCCACTGAGTTGCTTTAATAACAGTATCATATAACTAAAGTCAGGTGAAGTACTTATTGATGAGATCTGCTCATCCTCATCATAGTCAACCTCACTTAGCAAATCTGCGTTCTCTCCAGCTAGAACTGCTGGCTCCCCCTCATCTGGTTTAAATGGGATTTTTCATCTCAGGGTGAGGTTGTGGAGCATGCAGCAGGCAACAATAATTTGACATACTTTGGTGGGTGAGTAGAGGAGGGGTCTACCAGACTCATCAATGCTACAGAATCTTGAATTCAGGAGCCCTAAAATCCACACCATGACATGCCATGTCCTTCCTGTGGCCTCATTGAGGCAGACTTGCCCTGGCGTGGTTGGGTACCTCATTGGTGTCAACAATCAGAGACGTTTTGGGTAACCTGAGTGCCCTGTAAAGAAGAGTTTAGAAAGGCAAACATGAATAACGGATATTCACAGATAAAAGTGACAGACACACATGACATATGTGACTTACCAACCAGCCCTCTCAGGGTATTGTTGTGTCATCAGCAGTGAGATATTGCTGTTCCGCATGATGAAGGAATCATGGACAGACCCGGGGTACCTTGCACAAATTTGTGATATGTAGAGGCCAGACAAACGGACCACTTGGACATTGATGGAGTGGTAGTTTTTCCTGTTCCTAGATACCTGTTCATTCGCATTTGGGGGAACCAGGGCTACATGGGTGCCATCTATGGCTCAAACCACATATAGAATGTGTCCCAAAGCATAAAATCTAGCCTTTACATGGGCCACATTTTCACCTTGTTGAAATCTGATGTAGCTGTCCAGGTGTTTCAACAATGCAGACAGCACATCCTTCAAGACCAGGCTGAACATAGGTCGAGACATCCCGTTGTAGTTGTAGGCCACCGTATTTTGAAAGGAGCCTGTGTCTTCCTATCCAGGCGGTAGGTCTGAATCACATGTCACTTCTCCACGGTCTGCAGGTCTGCTAGTAGATAGTTTACTAGGGGTTCTCTCACTCTTCTCATGAGAGGGTATCTATGTGGCATAAAACCAGAAGGTTTGTGTGTCACTAATTCTGTACATCATAGGTATAATCATACCCATGTCACAGAAAATGCTCTAAAATGCCACTTGAAACTGTAGAAACATTGTACACTGAACATACCTAGGCAAAGAATGGCTTATTACTGCATTCACATCCCCTTTCCTCTATTATATTTTAGAAATGGAAAAGTATGTCACTGACAGTCCATGTGACATTAGCATTCTTAACATGTTTCACATCTATGGGACACATATACTATGTGTCAGATTGTCATTGCTCTGCTGACCATGCCACTACAATTACATTACTTAAATTACTTTAAAAACATCAATTTAGCATCTTGTAAATAATTCATGTTTGCTCAAAGCTAGCATTGAACACAATGTTGTAGACATGTTTTTACAGCTTTTGATGCAACTTTTTAATAACATTTCCGTTCATATATGAGCCTTAAAATGACAGCTGCCTGACCTACTGTACTGGACACTAGGAAGTGACCTAAGTCTGCCGACTGAAGTCATCATGGTGGTAGGCTGATACAACTGCGGTGGAAACTGCCATTGGAACACATTGCTGCCTTTGGTGGTATTGCACCAGTGGTGATGTCTGCCGGGGGTGACAGTTCTTTATGTTGCAGATGTGACCACCATCTCATACTTCATCTCTCACTTGACTCCTGACACTGCTGCCAGCAAGACCTCCACAAACTGAGTGTGAGAAGGTAGCCTCTTTCTAGCCTTGTTACCCCCACTTTTGGCCTGTTTGTGAGTGTATGTCAGGGTGTTTGTCACTGTTTTCACTGTCTCACTGGGATCCTGATAGCCAGGCCTCAGTGCTCATAGTGAAAACACTATGGTTTCAGTATGTTTGTTATGTGTCACTGGGATCCTGCTGGTCAGGACCCCAGTGCTCATAGGTTTGTGGCCTATATGTATGTGTCACTGGGACCCTGTCACACAGGGCCCCAGTGCTCATAGGTGTGCATGTATATGTTCCCTGTGTGGTGCCTAACTGTCTCACTGAGGATCTGCTAACCAGAACCTCAGTGGTTATGCTCTCTCATTACTTTTAAATTGTCACTAACAGGCTAGTGACCACTTTTACCAATTTACATTGGCTTACTGGAAAACCCTTATAATTCCCTAGTATATGGTACTGAGGTACCCAGGGTATTGGGGTTCCAGGAGATCCCTATGGGCTGCAGCATTTCTTTTGCCACCCATAGGGAGCTCTGACAATTCTTACACAGGCCTGCCACTGCAGCCTGAGTGAAATAACGTCCACGTTATTTCACAGCCATTTTACACTGCACTTAAGTAACTTATAAGTCACCTATATGTCTAACCTTTACCTGGTAAAGGTTAGGTGCAAAGTTACTTAGTGTGAGGGCACCCTGGCACTAGCCAAGGTGCCCCCACATTGTTCAGAGCCAATTCACTGAACTTTGTGAGTGCGGGGACACCATTACACGCGTGCACTACATATAGGTCACCACCTATATGTAGCTTCACCATGGTAACTCCGAATATGGCCATGTAACATGTCTATGATCATGGAATTGCCCCCTCTATGCCATCCTGGCATTGTTGGTACAATTCCATGATCCCAGTGGTCTGTAGCACAGACCCTGGTACTGCCAGACTGCCCTTCCTGGGGTTTCACTGCAGCTGCTGCTGCTGCCAACCCCTCAGACAGGCAGCTGCCCTCCTGGGGTCCAGCCAGGCCTGGCCCAGGATGGCAGAACAAAGAACTTCCTCTGAGAGAGGGTGTGACACCCTCTCCCTTTGGACAATGGTGTGAAGGCAGGGGAGGAGTAGCCTCCCCCAGCCTCTGGAAATGCTTTGTTGGGCACAGATGTGCCCAATTCTGCATAAGCCAGTCTACACCGGTTCAGGGACCCCTTAGCCCCTGCTCTGGCGCGAAACTGGACAAAGGAAAGGGGAGTGACCACTCCCCTGACCTGCACCTCCCCTGGGAGGTGTCCAGAGCTCCTCCAGTGTGCTCCAGACCTCTGCCATCTTGGAAACAGAGGTGCTGCTGGCACACTGGACTGCTCTGAGTGGCCAGTGCCACCAGGTGACGTCAGAGACTCCTTGTGATAGGCTCCTTCAGGTGTTAGTAGCCTTTCCTCTCTCCTAGGTAGCCAAACCCTCTTTTCTGGCTATTTAGGGTCTCTGTCTCTGGGGAAACTTTAAATAACGAATGCATGAGCTCAGCCGAGTTCCTCTGCATCTCTCTCTTCACCTTCTGATAAGGAATCGACCGCTGACCGCGCTGGAAGCCTGCAAACCTGCAACATAGTAGCAAAGACGACTACTGCAACTCTGTAACGCTGATCCTGCCGCCTTCTCGACTGTTTTCCTGCTTGTGCATGCTGTGGGGGTAGTCTGCCTCCTCTGTGCACCAGAAGCTCCGAAGAAATCTCCCGTGGGTCGACGGAATCTTCCCCCTGCCACCGCAGGCACCAAAAAGCTGCATTACCGGTCCCTTGGGTCTCCTCTCAGCACGACGAGCGAGGTCCCTCGAATCCAGCGACTCTGTCCAAGTGACCCCCACAGTCCAGTGACTCTTCAGCCCAAGTTTGGTGGAGGTAAGTCCTTGCCTGACCTCGCTGGGCTGCATTGCTGGGAACCGCAACTTTGCAGCTACTCCGGCCCCTTGCACTTCCGGCGGAAATCCTTCGTGCGCAGCCAAGCCTGGGTCCACGGCACTCTAACCTGCATTGCACGACTTTCTAAGTTGGTTTCCGGCGACGTGGGACTCCTTTGTGCAACTTCGGCGAGCACCGTTTCACGCATCCTCGTAGTGCCTGTTTCTGGCACTTCTCCGGGTGCTACCTGCTTCAGTGAGGGCTCTTTGTCTTGATCGACGTCCCCTCTCTCTTCAGGTCCAATTTGCGACCCCCTGGTCCCTCCTGGGCCCCGGCAGCGTCCAAAAACGCTAAACGCACGATTTGCAGCTAGCAAGGCTTGTTGGCGTCCTTTCAGCGGGAAAACACTTCTGCACGACTCTCCAAGGCAAGAGGGATCCGTCCACCAAAGGGGAAGTCTCTAGCCCTTTTCGTTCCTGCAGAAACCTCAGCTTCTTCTGTTCAGTCGAAGCTTCTTTGCACCCGCAGCTGGCATTTCCTGGGCATCTGCCCATCTCCGACTTGCTTGTGACTTTTGGACTTGGTCCCCTTGTTCCACAGGTACCCTAGATTAGAAATCCACAGTTGTTGCATTGCTGGTTTGTGTCTTTCCTGCATTATTCCTCTAACACGACTATTTTGTCCTTAGGGGAACTTTAGTGCACTTTGCACTCACTTTTCAGGGTCTTGGGGAGGGTTATTTTTCTAACTCTCACTATTTTCTAATAGACCCAGCGACCCTCTACAAGGTCACATAGGTTTGGGGTCCATTCGTGGTTCGCATTCCACTTTTGGAGTATATGGTTTGTGTTGCCCCTATCCCTATGTTTCCCCATTGCATCCTATTGTAACTATACATTGTTTGCACTGTTTTCTAAGACTATACTGCATATTTTTGCTATTGTGTATATATATCTTGTGTATATTTCCTATCCTCTCACTGAGGGTACACTCTAAGATACTTTGGCATATTGTCATAAAAATAAAGTACCTTTATTTTTAGTATAACTGTGTATTGTGTTTTCTTATGATATTGTGCATGTGACACTAAGTGGTACTGTAGTAGCTTCACACGTCTCCTAGTTCAGCCTAAGCTGCTCTGCTAAGCTACCATTATCTATCAGCCTAAGCTGCTAGACACCCTATACACTAATAAGGGATAACTGGGCCTGGTGCAAGGTGCAAGTACCCCTTGGTACTCACTACAAGCCAGTCCAGCCTCCTACACTGAGCTGCAGTGTACTGCCTATGGGAGCAATCATGCTACGTCCTACATGTGATAGGGCCCCTGCCTTCTCCTTCGAAGGTGCTTGAAAAGCTTGTGGAGGAGATCTTAACCCTCTATGTACAGCTCTGTGATGCACCAGAGGAGCAGGCAATTGCAATGCATATGCAATGTTTTAAGGGTAAAGTGTAAGATGATGTCCAGGAAATGTGGTGGAATGAAGGATTGTGGTAAAATGTGTGGGTAGATGGGCAGTTGCAGATGTGCACAGATAGATTTTGAGTGCTGAGACATAATAGAGAGTGTGTGACATATGTACCCTGACCCAACTGCAGACTGTAATACATGATCATTGAAGCTGGTGTGAAAAATATTTGGTTAGATTCACCATGTTCAGAGATATGCTTGTGTCTGGTCAAATGTTTCAAGCTGACTCCTGATGCTGGATGTGCATGTTGTATGCCTGTCTCACCAGCAAACAAGTCCTGACTGCAGATGGTCATCCCTCATTGAAGCAGATGTTGTAGGCAGTGTGTGTATGGCTAGTTGCACTAACTTCTATTTTCACCCTGCTTGTTTTGGTATTGTGTATATGGACATGACATACTCTTCTTGTCTGTGTCATCCATGCAGGTCAATGCCCATCAATAAAAGGCGATTTGGAGTGCCATCACCAAGAAAGTGTGAACCCTAGGGGTTGGTAGAGCACCCACTGTAGGAAGCAGTGGGAGGACCTGAGACGCTGGGCCGGGTAGACCACAGGCCCAGCTGGGGATGTCCTCCCAAGGAGGACTTGGTGCCTGTCTGACCTTGACACCCCTAATGGCCCACATATTAGAGGTGGCCTACCCGGGGTTGGATGGGTGTTTGAGGCAGCACAGCAGCCACAAGGGGGTAAGTACAGACTTGACACATGCTCATCCCTTTGCCTGGATAGTGTATGATGGTAAAGTTTCTAAGCTGTGACAATGTGGTAAATGCAAAGGAACACACTGATGTACCTTCCCCAATATTGGTACACAGGTGGGCCTAATCTAATTTGTTTAGGGATATAATACTCTCCTATGTTATACCCTCTGTACCGAAGCATGTGATGATGCACATGTGACTGTCATATGTGTACCACTACACAGCTTGTTCTACCCTGGTGGTTGTTCCTTCCGACCTACAGGTCAATACTCCCAAGACGGTAAATTGTCCAGATCTTTGCCCTCTTTCCATTCCAATGTCCCTTGATCCATATCTATCTGCAACGTAGAGTCTGACAATTCAAAGTCATTCCTAATTTTCAAAATGTTTATGATGAGTGACAGCATCATGTGAGGCTGCAATGTCTATCTGACATTCTACATGTCATACTACCAAAACGAATTCAGACCTGTTACAAGGTGAACCCCCTTGGTAAGTGAGAGATGTACTTAGGCCTCTATAATGTGTCATTTGAGTGGACATCCTACATGTTGGTAACCATGGAGGTATTGCTAGACTCATATTGGATCACATATATTGGTGTCAGGGCGATGAATGTTAGTACCATGGTCATGTTCTGTAGGTGGGAAGTGGCTACACAGCTATTTTCCTTAGCCATAGTGTTATAGACATGAAAAATAGGTCAAGACATAATAATCACAGTTAAAATCTAGACTGTTTTTGCCAACATCATGTATAAATTGAAAGGTTATGTCATGACTCCACATTGTGATGAGTTATAAACATACTTCCTGTTGCATATTTGGATATGATTTGAGTCCTTGTCATATGGAAACCTACTGGTTGCACTGACACCAATGTGGTGCAGGTGTTGTAGTCCACATACACATGTGAGTGGTATGGTATGTGTATTCAGGCATTTGGCTTGCATCATGGTGGCTGTACCTGTCATGGTAGCCTCAGATGTGTTTTGTCTCTCTGATTTGTTACCAAACAGATGTAAGTCTAGTCATGTCCGATGTGTGAATAGTGATGTTGCCACTCAGTCATAGGGCTGTTGATGGAATAATTTCATGATACATTAAACTTTAGGTCACCTTCCTGCACATGACAGCTGTCCATTGACTTGAAAGAGGGGATATACTACCTGTGGTTGTGTTTAGGGAAATGCTCTCAGCCTATGAGTGCTATACTTTGATTTCAAGGGGACAATGACTTAGATAACTAGGTCTGCAATTCTTTCCCACATCACTATTGGTACATGCATAGGTGACGGGTTCTGACTCTCATCTTCTAACATTTGGTTATGTCAGTTACAGTTGTTGCATGTTAGCAATTTTCCATTGTGGATGTTGTGAACTCGGTGATATGTAGTGGGTATGGCATGTGTGCAACATGCTATTTTGTGTTTACCATGCTATGTGTTCCCTTGTCTGGTACATGACATCAGGCCAATTAGTTAGTAGTGTTTAGTTTGTGTTTGTGATATGTGGAAATCTATGTTACTTCTATTTCCCATAGATTGGTTGTTTGTTGACTTTGTTGCTGTAGATAGGGACCCAGTGTCATGAGGCCAAGTCACCTTGTAATGGAATGGTTAGTGTGATGGCTCTACTGATATCATGGTATTGTAGATGTGAGATAGGTAGCTTAGCTATTGTGTGACTATGTTATGACTAAGGGATGTACATTGTATCTTGTTGTGACATGATGTTGGCACTAAACAGGTACTACCTGGGGGTGTTGTACAACTAGTTGTGATGTTACCAATGTGTACAATGTGATGTGAGTGGTATGTAAAGAATGTGATGACCCTACCCCACTTTCTGTTTTCCAGCATCAGAATCGGCAGGCAAAGGTGACAGGGCACAGCCGAGTGTGTAAGATTCTGGCCACAGGACCTCCAGTTACAAGAACACCGACACTGATGGACCCAGTGACCTGGACAGTAAGGGACTGCCACAGGGGATACTAGATCCAGTTATTCATCCTTGGAATCCTCCTCCAGTGGATACTCCCTCGCAGTGGCAGACCCATCTGGGACCACCCCAGCACCATCTCTGTCCACCCCCCCTTTCTATCACTGCCTTCTCTGTAGCTCCCCACCAAGTTGGCCCTGCCCGCTCACCCAAGAGGGTGGGTGTCTCCTTTGCCACAGGCACCTCTGCCCCAGCCCCTGTTACCTGTTAGCCCTGCTGCTCTCAGTGAGGACGGTATTGACCTCCTGAGGTCGTGCTCTGTGGGTTAGTCAACCATCGTGAATGCCATCCAGGCACTGGCAAATCAGATACAACAGAGTAATGCATTCCTGGAGGGCATTCACGGTGAACTGGCTGGCCTACAGAGATAATTTCAGGCTCTGGCCTCCATACTGATGGCAGCCAGTCACCCCTTGTCTACTGTACCCCTCCACCTTCCTCTTCCCAATCCCAAAACCCCTTTCCCTATCCAGCCAAACCACACAAACAGACAGGCATGCATCCACCTCAACATCAAAGGTAGCACAGACAAACCAAAGCACCACAAGACACAGCACCTGCATACACACAAACAACATATACTTGCACAAACAGCAACAGTCATGACCTGCCCTGACACCCCCTCTACCCCCGCCATCATAGACATAACACCTAACACGCTTGCAGGCACCACACCAAAATGCATTGGTCCAGCCACCACACCTATCCTACCTGCAGACCTCACCCCAGCTGATCCTCAGACACCCACCCCAGTCATCACACCTGCAGACACCACAACTACTGCAGCACATCCACCATACCTGCAGTCACCACCCCAACAGACATCCACCCACCCACCACAGCATCCACCAGTGCCTTCACCCCCTTCAGCCCAAAAAACATAAACTCCCTCACTCACCCACCCAACAGACATCCACCACCCACAAACATACCTCCCACAAACCTGCACCCAAGACATCCACAATACCTCATACAACCACTCCCTTTTCCTCCACACCCAAACCCTTTTGTTGTGACCATCCCAGTGGTCTAAGAAAGCTTTCCTCTTGGAGTTAGACCTTTTCCCTACTTCTCCCCCAGTGACACCCCTAGATGTTCCGTTTCCCTCCCCAAGGCCATCCCTTCCACCTGGAAGGTCTCCCCTTCCTCCTGCCAAGAAGTCAACTCCTCCCAAGATGACTCAACCCTCCCCCAAGCCTAAACCAAGTCCCCTCTCCCAAGCTAAAGCCTGCCCTTCCTCACCCCTGCAGGTTATACCTGAGATGACTGCCTGCCCCTTTGATGCCCCTACCTGTGGAGGTTACATGGCAATCAGGAGTCAAGTTGAGGCACCATATAGTGCCTTTGGTGCACCAAAATCATTTTTTATTGGGCTGGCCAATGGTCTAGAACATTTATATTTCTTATGTGACAAATATATTTTGACCAACCTGTTGTTGGTTTTCAGGTTACATCTTTGTCCTGCCTTTCCTTTCCTAGGTTTGTGTTGTTCATGACTGACATTGGTTGTGTGCGAGTATTTGTGAGTGTGTGTGTGTGTGTGGTGCTTCTGCTTCCTGTATTGGTTGGGCAGTATATGAAAGGGTGCGCAATGCTTTTTTTCCCCTGGGATAGGCTGTGTATTGTGTGATGGGCACGGGTATGTTGCAGACATGCTGTTGTGATGGTACTGTGTGGTATTTGTTTTGACATGTTTGTTGTTGTGGTGTGTGGCTTTGGGTGCTTTGACTATGTGAGTGTGCATGTCTTGTGCATGGTATGATATACTGTGTGTGTGTCAATTGCTAAGTTGTATGATTGTGTAAATTTGTGTGTTTGTTCCCTGTTTGGCTGTACATTTTTTTGGATGTGTGACTAGTCCCTGTCCAGTGTCGGTTGTGAGTGCTTAACAATGTGTTTGTGTTGGTGTGGTGTTTTTGTGATGTGTTGGTATGTTGTATGGGATTGTGTGAGACTGGGCCCCTGCTATGCTGCTTTGCGTTAGTGTGTGTTCTTGACGAGTGGTATGTGTGTTGGTTGCAGTTTGTGTGCTGTGTGTTTGTTGGTGTCATTGTTGTTGTATATGAGTGTGCATGTCAGTGTACTGTTACGTGTGAGTGTTGCCCTCTCATCCCCCTCCCTATGGAATGTTTTACATCTGTGCAAAATTGTCACTATATACAACTGTTACAGGTGAGTGTGTGTACTTGCCGTTGTCGCTTGTCGAGCAGGAGCAGCAGGATGACGCCTAGTTGTGGTTCTAAGGCGGCTCCGAACAAGTATAGCTTCCTGGAGGTGAGTGTCTCCTTTAATCTAGGTTGTTTCCACCTGCCTTTCCGTGGTAGTCTGGCCACAGATGAAATGTTGGTGGTGTGCAACCTTGTAATGAGTCCAATGGAAACTTGGTCTCCATCGGCCTACTTGTGCCTTCAATTGTTTGCAGCAGTCTGACCTCGCTAGCAGTGCCAGTGGTGCTTTGGCTGTATTCTGTTTGTGACACTGCCATAGTCATAATAAGGTGGTCCTCACCACCGGCCTGTTGGCAGTCTGACCACCACCGTCAACAGGACAGTCATCAGACCGCCAAAGTTGTAATGAGGCCTTCTGTTTCTTCAAGATGTAATTCTGGTATGAGTGCAATATTGGCATTACGTTTTGATGAATGAGATGAACCTAAACCTTTGACATTCCAAGGTACAGTTTATAAAGACATATTGAGAAGTGAATAAAAGTGAAATCAGTCTTAATATGTTGTAGAGATAACAATAAGCACATACAGCTTACAAATAATTTGATTAACACCTTAGCTGCTGGGCCTCCCCCCCAAAGTGCTGAGCCCTTTTTTGGCTATTTGGGGTAGTTCGAGCTTAGGCCTTCATAACGTTTTGTCCATTTAAGCTATCCACGTAAAATGTGTGTCCTTTTTTTCCAACATCCTAGGGATTCTAAAGATACCCAGAGTTTGGGGGTTCCCCTGGAGGAGACCAAGAAATTAGCCAAAATGCAGCTAAAATTTCATTTTTTCAGAAAAATGGGAAAAAGGGCTGCAGAAGAAATCATGTGGTTTTTCCCTGAAAATGGCATCAACAATGGTTTTGCAGTGCTAAAATCACCAAATTCCTAGCTTTCAGGAACAGGCAGACTTTGAATCAGAAAACCACATTTTTCAAAACAATTTCGACATATTTCTGGGACATCCCCATTTTTACTTTTTTTTGTGCTTTTAGCCTCCTTCCAGTTAGCGACAGAAATGGGTGTGAAACCAATGACGGACAGCTAAACATTTCTGAAAAGTAGACAAAATTCTGAATTCAGCAAGGAGTCATTTGTGTAGATCCTACAAGGTTTTCCTTCAGAAAATAACAGCTGAAATAAAAAAATATTGAAATTGAGGTGAAAAAACAGCCATTTCTCTCCACGTTTTACTCTGTAACTTTTTCCTGCAATGTGAGATTTTCAAAAGCAAAATACTGTTACATCTGCTGGAACAGTCTGGTTGTGGGATATATAGGGCTTGTGGGTTCATCAAGAACTCTAGGTACCCAGAGGCAATAAATGAGCTACACCTTGCAATGGGTTCTCATACCCCTACAAGGTATCAAGGTGTTGAAAAGCAGTGGTTATATGCACATCTCTGAATTTAGGGGTCCCCATACTAGCATGTGAATTATAGGGCATTTCTCCAATTCACTTCTTTATGACACACTGACTTATATTTGGAAAGATACAATGTAGAGAAAGACAATGGGCAGTAACACTTGTTCTTCTATTCTGTGTTCCCCCATGTCTCCCGATAAAATTGGTACCTCACTTGTGTGGGTAGGATTAGTGCCCGCGACAGGAAACGCCCCAAGAGAAGCATGGACACATATTTTTACATTGAGATCTGACGTGTTTTTTGGAAAGTGGCTAGCTGTGGATTTTGGCCTCTGGCTCGGCCGGAACCTAGGGAAACCTACCAAACCTGTGCATTTTAAAAAACTAGACATCTAGGGGAATTCAGGATGGGGTGACTTGTGGGGCTCTCACCAGGTTCTGTTACCCAGAATCCTTTGCAAACCTCAAAATGTTTCAAAAAAACACTTTTTCCTCCGATTCAGTGATAGAAAATTATGGACTCTGAGAGTAGCCACAAACTTCCTTCACCCCCCATTCCCCCAAGCCTCCCAATAAAAATGGTACCTGAATTGTGAGGGCAGGCCTAGAGCCCATGACTGGAAATTCCCCAAAACACAACATGGACACATCACATTTTCCCAAAGAGATCTGACCTGTTTTTTGCAAAGTGCTTAGCTGTGGATTTTAGCTCAGCTGGAACCGAGGGAAACCTAGCAAACCTATATATTTTTGTTAACTAGACACCTAGGGGAATTGATAATGGGGTGACTTGTAGGGCTTCCACCAGGTTCTGTTAACCAGAATCCTTTGTAAACCTCAAAATTTGGCAAACAAAAAACGCTTTTCCTCAAATTTCGGTAATAGAAAGTTCAGGAATCTGAGAGGAACCACAAATTTCCTTCCAACCAGCATTTCCTCAAGTCTCCTGATACAAATGGTACCTCACTTGTGAGAGTAGGCCTAGTGCCCGCGACAGGAAATGCCCCAAAACACAACATGGACACATCATATTTTCCCAAAGAAACTGGTTGTGTTTTTTGCAAAGTGCCTAGCTGTGGATTTTGGCCTCCAGTTCTGCGCCGGCACCTAGGGAAATCTAGCAAGCCTATACATTTTTTAAAACTGGAACCTAGGGGAATTCAGAATGGGGTGACTTGTGGGGCTCTCACCACGTTCTGGCACCCAGAATCCTTTGCAAACCTCAAAACCATGTAGGGAAACATGATGTTAATGCAGGAAAAATTACTCTAATATATTTTACGACATGTAACAATGTTGCAAAATTAAAATGCACCATTTTTGCCAGCAATAGCATCAAATATAGATGCTATGGGAGAAAACAGTGCAAATGAGAGGCAAAATGGCCTAAGGAAGCCAGGAGAGACCCCAATAACCAGGAACCAGTCAGGCGGGCACAGACAAGACTCAGGGGAGGAAGAAGAAAAAGAGAAAGTGTTGTTTCAATTCGGAGGAGCATGAAATACTGGTGAGAGAGGTGACAGAGCATCAAAATCAACTTTTCGTCACCTCAAAATTGCCAATTGGAAGGAGAGAGGCAATTTGGCATCAGATAGTAGACAAGGTTAACAGTGTAGCAGAGGTCAGGAGAACCGCAACAGAGTGCAAGAAATTGCTGGCATGACTGCAAGCGAAGGACAAAGGTAAAAATGGCAAGGAACAGGAAGGCAGCACTTCAAACTGGAGGTGAGAGTCCAGCACCACATGAGGACTTGAACGAGATGGAGGAGATGGTTGCAGCGGTCATCCCGGAGGAAATCGTCACAGGAATGACAGGACAGGACATCGCAGACTACCAGGAAACACCACAAATGCAGGGTAAGTTGCATGGGGGAAATTTATGCTAAAATGTCAAGTGCAAGAAGGGGGAGGCACATAAGACTCACACAATGCATGTCAAAGGAGTGCAGAGGGACACAATGCTCATGAAGGAAGTTGCACCATGCTGACATAAGCTACACATGTACATATGTTGATCACCAGGCTTAAATACATATGCAGCACATGGGATGGATGGCATGTATAATCACTGTGCTTCTGGTTGTGTCATCACAAAATCTCTTGCATATAGTCTTATTAACCCTACCAACATGGCCAATACTTCAGAGACTAGGTAGTCAGTCAACACCATTCCTGGGATAACGTCATGGTAGTGTCCCTTGCAGCAACACCTTGCAACTGCCTTGCCTCATTGCCCAAACACATATGTGCTACATCTCACAGCACACAAGTCATTCCAACTGTCACAACAATACTCAGACATGTGCCGGTAGCACCACAATCCCCTACATTGACAACAAATCCACATAAGGCAGCCACCACTCCATGATGCAGTCAGGGTGCCCCCTGGGTGCAGGGAACAATGAACTGAACAGGCGCTGGGGGAATAGCAGGCTGGTCCTGAATCATTGGTAACACACCACTACCCAGACCAACTAAACTGCAGTAGTGTTGAACCACACATCTTGATGGTGAACTGAAATGTGCCACTACAGAAAATATGTACCACAGATAGCAAACAGTCACAGGCTGAGCCCACAACTACTCTGACACAACCATGTGGGACACATATGAATGGGGAAATACACACACACATACAACACATGGGGTATGACTGTGAACATGATGGCATATAATTCCACATCCACGGGCGGAGGAAGGTGCATGGGCAAGTCCTGTGTTGGTAAGACTGCCAATGCAGTGTACCCTTTGTAGTTGGCAGTATGAGTCACACTTTGGGATGGCGGCTGGAAATCTATCTGCTCATGGTAGCTCTGTGGGCACTTAGTTCAACATTGTTGATGGATAAAATAGACTCAGTGCCAGTTTTGGGGAGCATGGGGTGTGACAGAACACACTGCACTCAGTCCTGCAAATCAGGCAGTGGAAAGGGCAAACGGCCAGGGCATGGGACCCCCTGCATTGCCCATGCCAGGGACACACCACACTCCATCACCAACAACCTTTGCATAGGGATTTCACTGCCATGCAAAGGCTGGTGGAAATGCGGAAACAGGCCTGGAGGGTAGAGTTGAAAGTAATACTGGTTTGGTGTCACAGGACTGCTGGCATTGCCAGTCTGTAAGATGCTGGAAACCTGCCAGTACCAAGCTATAGGTCCATGGGGCATTCTACATTGACAACAGTTGCCACTACCACCTGTGCTGTTGGTGGTGATCAAATAGACAATGGCAGTCAGGTGCCCATAGGACTGACACACTTGAAATGAGGGACCAGTATGACTACCTGCAAAATCACCTCAAACTAGCTTCAGGCCCTGACCTAAGTACAACTCCTGTTAACTGGCTATGTCCATAGACTCATTTACCATCAGGCACTGTCACATACATAATAATGTACACAGCAGAAATGTCATACCCATGCTGCCCATCCCTGGGTCTAACCCTGTGCCCGTGTCAAATTAGCTGCACTGTCACCATGCTGCACTCATGTATCATAGCGCAAGGAGGGCTGCATTGAGAGGGAGGACATAGGTGTGTAGGAAGGCAAACACACCTGCACATACAGAAGATGAAATTGAAGTCTGCTAGGTCCATGAGTGCTATGCAATGTAGCACACATACACAAACATCAAGATGAGGGACCATTAATGGTAACAAGAGCATAGTGCCCTGGCATTGCCATCCCTGGGGTGGTGCAAGGTCTCAGCACAACATGGGTGTATGTGAATCATATAAGACTGGGACAGGGGAAAATTGCCATGTGTGGTGCTGTGGCATGAGCACAGCAACACCCATTGCACGGCCTCACCATGCAAATGGATGCATAGGGAGGGTTGACAAAGACAAGATGGTGGCAAGCCACATAAGGGATATACATTAGACCTAGAAGATATGACACAGCCAATTGCAGCAACTGGGCTTCCCTTCATGTGACACGCAGGTGGGGCATAGGGCTGATAGACTGCAGCCATGATGTACAGGAACAATGTTTTGGAACTAAGATGACAATGAGCCTCAAATAGCGAGTCAGTGACATGACATATCAACTGCCACAACTGAGATAGACTGATTTTACACCATTTCATTGCAGAGAATGATGGCTCTCCTGCAGATCTGCCTGTCCTGGAGTACCCCGATGATGTGGATGACCAGCTGACAACCATCAGCCAAGAGACCCTCCAAGAAGTCCTTGTAACCCTCCAGATACCACCTCCAGTCGCAAGGAGGAGTATAAATGTAGCAGCCATCCCACAGGCCCCACCTAACACCCCAATAGTACGACCTGCCAACACTGACACAGCTGAGGACTCCGAGGACCCAGCGACGAGCTTTGAGAGGGCAGTGGTAGGAGTCCAGCAGGAGCTGGCCAAGGAGGTGCGGGTGGAGATGCAAAGTATGGCAGCCAGCCTTGAGGGTATGCGCACATGCATCATTATGGCTACTAAACAGACTGCAGCCAGCCGAGGCACACACTCCCCAATGCATGGAGTCTAACAGTGTCTGTGGTACATAGCTGCTGTCATGAGGGAGAGGCCACAGCAACTGCCTTCCCAGCCTAGCATCAGCATGCTTGAGAACAAGATTGATTCCATGCACCGGGAAATGGCCTTTCTCAGGGCAGAAATGGCTATCTACCATGAATCAGCAACAAACAAATAAAAAATCAGCAGTTGCTCCTTGCTGCAGTGATGCCTTATGTTTGTTCCACAGATGTTGTTCCACAGATGGCAGCTGCTGGGAATTGGGAGTCCACATCTCCAACAACTGAAATGTGTGCGGCCCCCTCTACCTCCCGACTATCACCATCAAGGGCAGAAGAAACACCACACACATCGGAGGATGAAGATGTGGAACAGATCATCTTTACCCATAGGAGTTCCCGGTAGCACTAGCCCATGCCACATGGGCAGTGTTTTCCTTTGTTCTGTACTTGATATCATGCCAGTGTTAGCACAGTTGGAGATATGCACTCTTCGCTGACACACTGTTGACCTTTCTTCTATTGACTGAAATTGTCTCTCACTTTTTAATTGGCAATTGATGTTCCCCTGCACTGAATCACACTTTAACCAAGCATGTCCCATGCTATGTCCCTCAATCCTGGACTTGTGTTGTGTAACAATTGTATGGATTTCACTAATGGGGTCACAGACCTGGACATTGTAAATATTGCACTACGGCACTTGTAAATAAACACCACCTACACAATCAGCATGCATTTGTGTATTGTGACACATCTACTGTGTTTAGGAATTGTGATGTGTGCAATATGTCTTTAGTCAGAGTGTCAGTACAAGAGTGTAGGAAAATGGGGGCACATATCTACACACAAGGTACCTACATGATGAACATTGATGCTGGCCTCATCCCCTACAAGCAATTCACTGAGTATGTAAAAAATGTTGAAAACATGTATGCTTCACCCCTTACATATGGCAGGAATGGCTGTGAAACAGTTCTCAGACAATATTGTCTGCTAGGAGTACCAGCAAATCACATTGGTGTGAAACAGAAGTACTTAACCTCATCTGTAATTGGCACTGGTCAGTTTAGCATGATAGATATAAAATATAGGCTGTTGTCAGATGTCTCACAGGACCCAAACAATGATAGCTGACTTACAACACCTACTTGTCCAATACAAAGTTAACATAGTCACCTTCAGTGGTGGGTACACTGGATGACAGATACATAGACAAGTAGATGTGTTCTAGCTGCCAATGTGACAGCTCAGTTGTAAGAAGGTGATGAACATGACAAGAGAGGGATTTGGAGGCAGGGCAGAATCCCTAGGCCAACACACAATTTTCACTGTACACTCACGGGAAGAAACTGGGACCCAAGCATTTGACACATGAAGTAAGGGAGTACCCAAAGATTTTTAATAAGAATGAAACTAAACTAAAAAGAATGAAGAACACCTATCGTTGCCTAACCTAACATATTGCAACTATAATTAACGCACATCTGACCCTAACTACCCTATGCTAAACTTACCTAACACATTTTTAAAATGTATACATATATATAGATATGTATATGTTCTTTTTACTACAACACATAAATGACCCAACATTACCCCCACCTACCTACAAAGTAACATGCAAAAAGTAGAAAGCTCACCCCCCAAACCCACTTATCCGAACTAAACATGTAACCTAATCTAACCTGACACTGACCCCCTAAAACCCACTATAACATATTAAAACAAATAAGGAGGTAGGGGAAAGAACTGGGGGTGACAGTCACAAAGCCAATTACAGCTTTGCCCTCTTGAGGTTTTTTTTTTTATGAACTTAAGTCTCTTTGGTGGTCATTATGACATTGGTAGTAAATCCCACTTACTTTCACAGTGATGGCTGCCAAGATACCGCCGCGGTGGTGAATATCCGATCGCCATATCATGACACACACACACACCAATCTGACAGAAAACAGCCACATACACAATTCTGCCAGCACAAAGGTCAGTGGAAAAGTGGCGGTCCCAAAACCCATACCGTTGCGCCAAAAACACAAAGACCATCACATTAGGACCCACGAATCACTACGGCGGACATTCAATGGCGATAAACCATTGGCAGTATATACCGCTGCGCTCAGAATGGACACCCACACACAAAACAGCATCACATTGGCCAATACTAAAGACACACACCTGACACTCATACACACACCACACCCACCTACCCACAGCACTATAAAACACACACCCACATTACCCACAACCCTTTATGAATACAAATCATTGCCACCAGACTGAAACCAAGACCACTGCGACAACTAGACACACACACCACTTACACAGAAACATCCCTCATGCACCCCATATCACACACCCCACCACATTCCTCAACAGACTCTCACCAACACACACTACACAACACCCAGGTCCCCACAAAGGCACCCCCGTTTCACTGATGAGGAGTTAAGGGTCATGGTGGAGGAAATTGTTAGGGTAGAGCCACAGCTGTTTCGAGCACAGGAACAGCAGATATCAATTGCCAGGAAGATGGAGCTAAGGCGGAGAATCGTGGACAGGGTCAATGTCGTGGGACAACATCCAAGAACGAGGGACGACATCAGGAAGAGGTGGAACGACCTACAGGAGAAGGTACGTTCTGTGGCAGAAAGGTACTGGCTCGCCATACAGAGGACTGGGACCCCCACTTCCTCCACACAGCTCACAGCATGGGAGGAGCAAGTCTTGGCAATCCGGCATCCTGAGGGGCTCACTGGAGTAGCCGGAGGACTGGACACTTGTGAGTCAATGCCTACTACTCATCACCCCCATATCTGCATGCCATCTCACACCCTCACCCTCACTCCCATCACTCCATCACATCCCACATACTGCACCTACACATATGACTAACCCTAATACCAATCCCTGCATGCTATAACAATGCATGGACAGCCCTCCCAGCCCTGCATGGACACCCATCACAAAAGCAAGCAGAGCATAGGGAAACTAACAATCACACAATATATCACTATACACAAGCAAACTGTGGTAGGGCAACACCAACAATAGAGGGTTAGCCAGAGATGTACAATATGTCACACACATGCAAATGTCAGCGGAGAGGAGTTGGCACGACTATCCAGGCCCCCAGCAGAAGCTGCCCCCGTGATGACAGTAACTTTGTTCTTTAGGATCTGGATGACCTACCTGGCCCATCAGGGCCCACTGGACAGCTGGTCATCCAAGCACACTCACCGTCCACCACAGAGCCTCCCCCATCAGTAGCCAACAACACAGCACAGACCCAGCATCCCCATACCTCTGTTCCCAGGACACGTCAATCAGCAGTGTACCCACCTGTACAGGGACCCCAGTCCACACTTCATACCCAAGACAGTCATGTACCTGGGGTCAGTGGGGGTGGGCACACCGTTCAGGGGACACAGGCACAGGCCTGCTGTGTGCCAGGGGGAGGACAGGACCAGGGAACCGACTCTCCAGGAGGCACTCACTGAGATCCTGGGAGCCTACCAACATTCCCAGGCTACGATGGGCCAAATCCTTGACAACGTGCAGGAGAACAAGCGGCTGCAGGAGAGACAGTATCCGGGAGGGCTTGCAGGCCTGATCTCCATAACAGGGGAGCTGGCAGACATGACCAACATCATGAGGGAGACAACAGCACACCAGCGGGCCCCTACCACTAGCCAGTCCATTAACTAGCCCTTCACTTCCGCTGCAGCAAGTGGGCAGGAGGCCCCGCCACATGACACACAGGCCATCAGCACCCCTCCACTGCAGAAGGTGAACCACCCCGCAAACGTTCCCTTTGACCCAGACAGAAGCCAGAGACACTTGCCAAGACCACCGCCAGGAAATTAGACTCTCCTGATTGTCCCGCTTGTGTCCCACACTGTCACCTTGTCCACTTTGAACTTCCTTTACTCCCCTTCCTATGGCCACTTGGACACTGCACCTGTGCTACAAACAGACTGGAACAATACCTTGAACTTTCCTCCATCATCACCCCAATTCAATGGAATAAACACCCTTCAAACAACTTGACTACTAGTGTTTTATGTATTGAAAATGTGCTTTTATGGAAAAAGTCACATCTAGTGCAAATGAACTGTGCACTGTGAGAGCATCGAAATAATGACCTGTAGCTGGCGGTAGTCAGCACATCAGTACACAGCCGTTATATCACCAACATCTGTAAAATGACAAGCCATAGGTGACAGTAATTTGGGATGCAAAGGAAGTTAATGCCATCATGCTACAGCCACACAGAGTACACCAATAGTCACAGGAATGTGCAGTTGCTCTGTCTCACCTGTGTGTCATTGGAAGTACTGACGGATAAATGATGTTTTGTTTTTCCTCATCCTCCTCAGCCTCTTCATCCTCACTGTCCTCAGGGTCTGCTACTGCCTCAGGGGCATCTCCAGTCTCCTCCTCCTATAGAAAAGGTACATGGCGTCTGAGGGCCAGGTTGTGCAACATGCAACATGCCACTACTATCTGGCAGACCTTCTCTGGTGAGTAGCACAGGGATCCACCAGTCAGATGGAGGCACCTACACCTGGGCTTCAGGAGACCGAAGGTCCTCTCGATTATCTGCCTGGTTCACCCATGTGCTTCATTATAACGTACCTCAGCCCATGTCCTGGCATTCCTCACAGGGGTCAGCAGCCACAATAGGTTTGAGTAGCCCGAGTCACCTGTAAGTATTGAGGGACCACATTTAGCCTCACACATTCCTATGGGGAGAAGACCTGAAGGCATACACTAACATACAGTAGGTGGGGACCAAGGCTCACCTATTAGCCACACCCTGTGCCTCTGTAGTTGAGCTATCACATTTGGGATGCTGCTATTCCTCATAACAAAGGCATCATGTCCAACCCAGGATACTTAGCATTGATGTGGGAGATGTACTGGTCCGCCAGGCACACCATTTGCACATTCAGTGAGTGGAAACTCTCACGATTCCTAAACACCTGTTCATTCTGCTGGGGGGAACAAACGCAATATGTGTCCCATCATTCACCCTAATAATATTGAGGATATGTCCCATTGCATAGAATCCGGCCTTCACAGTGGCCAAATCTTCCACCTGGGGGAAAGAAATGTAGCTACACATGTGTCTCACCAGGGCAGACAAGACTCTTGCCAGCACGATTGACAACATTGGCTGTGACATTCCTGCTGCCAAGCCCACTGTCACTTGGAAAGAACCAGTTGCCAAGAAATGGAGCACTGATAGCACCTGCACAAGAGGGGGGATCCCAACCGGATGACGGATAGATGAGATCAGGTCTGGTTCCAATTGTGCACACAGCTCTGTGATTGTGGCCCTGTCCAGTCTATAGGTGAGGAGAAAGTGCCTGTCCTCCAGTGTAGCCAAGTCCACAAGGGGTCTCTACAAGCGGGTATGTCTTCAACTCCTATTCATCCGCAGCAGTAGGTATCTAAGGGACACAAGAGTGAGTAGGCTAACACAACTGGAACAATGGAACCACAACATCAGTGTACTTGGTGCACTTATGTAATGGGACAGTGTTAATGGCAAGGTATGTGCCAATCTAATCTGTGACGCAGTTAATGCCGATATGACTGTTGTCCCCGCCTTAAATGGGGACTGCCTGTCCTGTATGCAGGGACAGGTGGAAGTGAGGTAATTCCGCTGACGTTGGGCGTCATGGCGGAAGGCAGTCTTGCACCACTGTGCAATTCCTCATTTGATAATATGGGGCTCTATGGAGTACAGTGGCCAATGGGGATTTGTGCCGGGGGTGATGGTGTACACCACTGCGGACGTGACCGCCATTTCCTATCTGATTCCTCACTTGTTTTCTGACCTTCAACAGAAGAACACCTACACTGGGTGTGCTTTTCTGACCTTTGTCTGGAACCCACCATGGCCCGTGTGACTGGAGTAAGGGCCCTTGCCTTCACTTCGAAGGAGTTGGGGCGACTGGTGGATGGGGTCCTACCCCAGTACGGACTGCTGTATGGGCCTCCAGACCAACAGGTGAGTACACATTGGTCACGATGCATGTGGGAAGGATGCAAGGAGATGTATGTGCAAGCATTGTGTCATCAGAGGGGCGGGGGGAATGTCTTGTGGTGGTGTACCTGGTGAGCGCCAGGCGATGTGTGTGCCAATGGTGATGGAAACGGGTATGGTGGGCCATTTGTGTGACAGGCTGGACTGTTTGTTTAATGGTGTTCTCTTGTCTGTTTTGCCTCTGCAGGTCAGCGCCCATCAAAAGAAGGGATTATGGCATGCCACCACCAAGGACGTGCAGACCCTGGGGGTCTATGGCAGGCGGAGCACCCACTGCCGGAAGCGGTGGGAGGACCTGAGATGCTGGGCAACGTAGACTGTGGAGGCCCAGCTGGGGATGGCCTCCCAACGAGAAAGGGGTGCCCGTTGGAACCTGACCCCCCTAATGGCCCACATACTGGCAGTAGCCTACCCTGAGCTGGATGGACGCTTGAGGGAATCACAGCAGCCACAAGTGGGTGAGTGCAGTGGGTATCATTCCTAAATTTGGCAGGTGGGGTGGGATTCGGGGGGTGGATGTGAGTTAGTGGCTCAACTCTAGGGAAATGGGTGTATAGCAAATGCAGGTAACCTAGCTTGTTAGCATTCCATTTGAGGCAGGGCTTCGTGGGTACCAGGAGGGGTGCACTTGGCGGTGTGTGGTGCTCTCATCTTGCCTTAGCATCTAGCCATATCACTGGCAGTGCAATGCATAGTGCTTAAGCCTGATCCCAGTGTGTGATTGTGCTGTGTATGCCAACTGTGGTGTTGCTGCGGTCATTTACCCAGTGTTTCCTTTGTCGTTCTCCCCCCCTTTTTTGTTCTGTCATCCTGTCCTTGTGTGCATTAGCATCATCTGGCAGAGGAGCAGAGGCACCGTCGACAGAAGGAGCTGCAGCTCACAGGACCCAGGACGCAGAATCCACCGATGCCGAAGGAACCAGTGGGACAGAGTGCAAGGGGAGAACCATGGCGGAGACAGGAGGTGACAACACAGACTTGGATACCTCCTCCTATGGGAGTTTCCTCGTTTTGGCAGACACCTCTGTGACCACCCCAGCTGCAGGTTCAGTCGCCACCCCCGTACCAGCACCGCCCTCCCAGTAGCCCCTCAGTGAGTTGCCCATGCCCCCTCACCCAGAAGGGTGGGCATGTCCTTCGTCTCAGGCACCTCAGGCCCTGCCCCAGTGAACCCTGCTGCCCTGAGTGAGGGGGCTATTGACCTCCTGAGATCCATCTCTGTAGGGAAATCAACCATTGTGAATGCCATCCAGGGGCTGGCATCCCAGATGCAGCAATGCAATGCATTACTGGAGGGCATTTACGGTGAATTGGCGGCCCAACTGTCAACACCAGGGCAGTGCGCGCTCTATTTACGACTAGAATGCAAAAACCCAGCACTCTCAAAACAATGTAATTTATGCATTGTGCTGATATTTTGTTGTTTAACCTTTTGCTTTGCAGAGTTTAATCCTGAAGACTTATTTTCTATGTGTTTACAAATACTGTTCATTTGCAATGTATTGCTGCAGGCTTTCAGAGTGTGTTAGGGCGTGGTCCCTTTCCAGGGCCTTCCAGAGACTTTCCCTGCAGCATGCCTGGGTGTGGTTGTGGGCTGGGCCAAGACTCTATAAAAAGGAGCCAGCCCAGCTCCAAGTGCTCACTATTCAGAGGTCCCGGTGCAGAGCAGCAGCTACTTCCTGAGCTCCTGTCCCGGTGGCCTCTTTGATCTTCCAGGCCTCTGCCCTTCATTCTTCATTGGTGATCCTGGTTCTGGGCGGTAAGACGGTGGTTGGGCTGACCTCCCGACGCCGTTATCGAGAACTTTCATATTCTTGGCCTAATTCTTTAATGATTAACAGATTACTTTGCACGCTACCATTTGTTGACATTTGCATGGTGGCTTGCGAATCGGCAAGACACGCGATTCGTTTCATGCTGATTTGATCTTGTTATTCATTGCGTGCTACCATTTCTTGACATTTGCATGGTGGCTTGCGAATCGGCAAGACGCGCGATTCGTTTCATGCTGATTCGATCTTGTTATTCATTGCGCGCTACCATTTCTTGACATTTGTATGGTGGCTTGCGAATCGGCAAGACGAGCGATTCGTTTCATGATAATTTGTCTTTGTTATTCATTGCGCACTACCATTTCTTGACATTTACATGGTGGCTTAAGAATCGGCAAAAGACGCGCGATTCGTTTCATGGTGCTTTAATCTTGTTATTCATTGCGTGCTGTTATTTTTGGGCATTTACATCGTGGTTTACGAATCGGCAAGACGCGCGATTCGTTTAATGGTGATTTAACCTTGATATTCATTGCGTGCTACAATTTCTTGACAATTTCCATGGTAGCACCCGAATTGGCAAGACGCACGATTCTCTCTTCGAGCTTAATTCATGTTGTTCATTGTATGCCATTTATTCTAAGACATTTATTAGGTAATATTCGAGTTGACAAGTTGTGTGATTTGTTTACTGAATCCATATTGTGTTATTCATGGTGCACAATCCTTTTATGGTGTTTACTATATATATGAACATCTGCAATGTGTGCAATTCGTGTTGAAACATTTCAAGAGAACACAGAAGACCAGAGTTTCTAGATGCAATATTGCATAGTCCTAGTATGCATTCTCAAAAAAGGATTCATATGACTGGTTTAGAACTTATTCAGAATGTTTTTTTCCTGATTCCCATGTAAAGGAAAGTACTTGAATTTGAAAGTTTCATTTAATCCATCTTGATTCCCTTACAGGTATCTGGCCATCTTGAAACTTAGTAATTTTAAGCCTAATTCTAAGGTTGTTCATGTTTTCAGAATGACTAGGCTTAGAGTCATAGTCTAGTATTGATTTCATGAGATGTAATTTTCATATTGTGTGTTTTAACCTTTTTCTTATTACAGGTCTCTTTCCCAGCTGTTCTCTTCTTAATCCCCTCTTCCCCTCTTGAACTCTCTTAGCCTCTGTGATTTATCTATCAGAGTCTTGGAGCTGTTCAGTGGTGGACGTATTGGGAACGTGCGCAGACCATGAGGATCTGGTGACTCTGACACCAACAGAGATCGATTCAGGCTCTGGCCTCCTCTCTGATGGCAGCCATTGACCCTGTTTCTACCGCCCCACCTCAAAGTACCACTTTCCAGTCTCCTCAACCCCAACCCATACCAGGCACACATACAGACGAACGTGCACACAAGACAACACCCACGATTGGCACAGGCAAGCACAGGCACTACACTTCATCCCACAAGCACTCATGCAAACACCAGACAGTTGCATACACAACAACATCTACTGCCTCCACTGTTTCCCCCTCTTCCTCTTCCTCCACCTCCCTCCCAGTCACATCAACACTCACACCTGCATGCACTACACCAACATCCACCACCAGCATCACCACACCAAGCAGCACACAAACCTCCCTAGCAGACACCTCCAAAACATCCATGCACGTGTCCCCTGCGTCCTCTCCCACCCTGTCTGCCCCCCTCCTAAAGGACACAAACGCAAGTATTCACACACCCAACAGCCATCCACCTCACATCAGCATACTGCCCATGCACCTGCACCCTAATCGAGCAGACATACAACTCCTACAACCACTCCCTCAACCTCTACTCCCATCACTCCTCCCTCCTCCCGCCCTACAGTCCCTAAGAAACATTTCCTTGCCCAACTTGACCTCTTTCCTTCCCCTCCCCCGTCCTGCCCGTAAGAGCAGGGTCCCAATGACCCAGCCCAGCAACACAAACAGTCCACGCAACCAGTGGTGGCACCACCTAGATGGTGGGAAGTCAGTGAAGAATCCCACTCCACCAGCCACAAAGGGGAAGAATCCCACACCTCCAGCCAAGAAGGGGAAGTAGCCTGCACCTCCAGCCAAGAAGGGGAAGGAGCCTGCACCTCCAGCCAAGAAGAGGAAGGAGCCTGCACATCCTGCTGTGAAGGAGAAGATGCCCTTGACTCCTGCTCGGAAGGCTAAGGAACACGTACACCCTGCCATAAAGAGGAAGAAGCCATCAACCTCTGCCAGGAAGGGTAAGGATTCCATGCCCCATGTCATGGAGAGGACAAAGCCCTCTACTCCAACGGAGGCCGTCAGGGTGACACCTCCACCACCACCAGCGGTCAAGGGGCCCCACCACCAGCTGAGGAAGTGCAGCCATCACCACCTGCAGAGGCTGCCCAAGAGGCACCTACATCTGACACCACACTGCAGCCATCACCACCTGCAGAGGCTGCCCAGGAGGCACCTCCATCTGACACCACACTGCAGCCATCACCACCTGCCGAAGGTGCCCAGGAGGCACCTCCATCTGCCACCACACTGCAGCCACCACCACCTGCAGAAGGTGACCAGGAGGCACCTCCATCTACCACCACACTGCAGCCATCACCACCAGTGGAAGCCATGTAGGCTACCCTCCAGAACCAGTGGGAAAGTCACCCACTCCAGAGACTGTGGCCTTTTACTCCCCAGCAGAGAGAACTGGGCATGGAGCCCTCTCCAGTTGCAGTGGGAAAGTCACCCACCTGAGAGACTGTGGCCTTCACTCCCAAGGACAGAGAGAACTGGGCATGGAGCCCCCTCCAGAACCAGTGGGAAAGTCATCCACCTGAGAGACTGTGGCCTTGCACTCCCCAGGAAAGAGAGAACTGGGCATGGAGCCCTCTCCAGTTGCAGTGGGAAAGTCACCCATCTGAGGGACTGTGGCCTTGCACTCCCCAGGACAGAGAGAACTGGGCATGAAGCCCTCTCTAGAACCAGTGGAAAAGTCACCCACCTGAGAGACTGTGGCCTTCACTCCCCAGGACAGAGAGAACTGGGCATGGAGCCTTCCTGTTGCCCTTGCATTATCCTGCCGTGTATTGGGTGCAAATTGTTTTTCGTGTGCAGCTGGATGTGTGTATGGTGTATGTTGTGTGTGTGTGTGTGTGTGTGTGTGTCACTCTCGTTTTCCTCCCTCCCTCCCTTGTGTGCTAGGTGGCTGTACTCACCGTCATTGTCTCGGTCGGCATTGGTGTTCCAGGTGGAGCATAACGTAAAAGATCATCAGAAAAACTTGCAGTTCGGGTTCCATGGTGGCGTTGTTCTTCACTGTATCTTCGATGGTGGGTCTTTTCTCTTCTATGATGTGTTTCTGCCAGGCTTTTGATGACGTTGGTACCGCCCTGGAAAACGGGGTGGATTGTAGGGTCTTAATATGGTGGGCGGTACTTTGTTTCCCGTCTGACTGTTGATGGCGACCACCGGCGTGCATGGTGTTTCCACCCTGGCGTATGGTGTGGTACATTGGCTGTCTATGGGAGTTCTCACCGCCATGGTCATAATTTGGCAGTAATTACCGCCAGACTGTTGGCGGTATTACCATCACTTTATCACTCACCGCCAGGGTCATAATGAGGGCCTTTGTGTTTTTTTTAACCTCCTTCTCCAGACTGTTCAACTTGCTAAGGACCAGTGTAACATCCCTCTGTAGCTCCATGATCATATTCATGTCCATGGCAGCAGGTGGTATGGGCTGTGGTACAGATGTGGACGGTGTAGCAGCAGGGGCTGTAATGGTGGTGGCAGCTGTGCCCCCCTGCAGAGCTGCGGAGCTTGGTCCTCTCTGTGTGGCCAGTTTGGGTCCCCCTTGGGTGAATGCCCACCATTCCCCGGTGGATCTCTCCCTGCGATGGCAGCGTGCCATCCTCCAGAGCCCAGATTGCACTGCCAGGATGTGCCTACAGCGGACTGCCCTCTTCTGAAATGCCCGGAGTTCCTCATTGTTCATGTTTGCAGCTGTTTAATTGAAGACTGAAACCATAAGTGTCAGCATTGTGTGGAGTATGTACAGATTATTAGCTTACACTCTACATCTAATTGTACATGGACTCCAACTCACATTCCGGAAAAAAAACAATGGTCCTGATAAATACAACGTTAACGCTGCCCTAGCATCATTTCATTGACACCAAAACGACGCATTAGGAATCAAACCAATTTAGGTGTGCATTGATTTTGTGCCATGTGTAACAATGCAAAGACAGCATCAACTTCACATAGATCAGGGTCAATATTCCTCATCATCTGTGTCAATTTTCAACCATACATCACCAGTAACTTAAATGTTATTGGGAGTATGGGATGCAGTTGGTAACCATAAGGGGTCAGTGTTTATAGGTGCTCATGCAAGCCTGATTAGTGTGACTGTCACTTACACTGTGAGCAACACATCTACCTACAAATGTGATGTTCCTCTCCCCTGTGGCTCAGGGGGGACAGCCATGCAATCCATCATCTCAACTGTCTTGTTCATCCAACAAGGCATGCCCACTCACACATGGAGTCAGGGAGTGGACCATATGTTAGGAGGGCTGCCAACTAGGAAGCTGGTACCCACAAGTCTAGCACATCTACATTCATGTGTCCGGGTTTAGACACCCATCGATACCTGATCTGCGAATACTATTCCTTACACATCCATATCAATGCCAGCACATGTCTGGCCATTAATTGCATGCACACCTATTACATTCCACATAAGTGTTACGTAAATGGAGTACAAAATATGGAGCACCATGCTGGGGGGCAATTGCTCACCCAGTCCTACATATACGTTACAATACAGGGATGCACCAAATTGTGTTAAAAATGGTGCATCACTGTGTTGTAAGAATGACGGTGAGTCTGAATGCCAATATTTTCACAGCGGTGCACTTCTTAGTCACATATGGGCCTTCATGTGGCTTGTCATCACCTTGTTTACACAATGCTGCACATTGAGCACCACAAGCCTCACAAGATACGACTCTCTGCTCATGCATGGTGTACCATTAAATGGGACACAATTTCACCATCCAGCCTACTTTGATATCTGATCATTTGATAGCGTATCACTTCTAGCATTGTGTGCAACACACATGACTCACTCACACCAAACTCTCAATTACTACACAGGACAGATATTATCACACTTACTGGATACATCTGGGTCCTTTCCACTTTGCCAATGGTGTAGAGGGCAGGTTCACCTGTAGGATATGGATAAAAACCATGCTTAGTGTCACATCACTGTCACTACTAGTAGACAACATATTACAGTGTATATAATTTTAGAGGAGTGAGCAAGTTATCCTGGTGTAAAACTTAGCAACAGACACATCACTGCAAACTCACGTCACTGAGGTGAGTGAGAGCCACACATCTTCACATTTACACTGGGCCTGAGACTCATGCAGTGCTACACCCTGCAACAACCATATATGGTCAATCTATAAAAGATGGAACTCCATGATATGAGGAGTAGTTGGGTGCTAAATACATGAAACTACCTAGGTGCTTTGCAAGACAATTGACTCAGGTATTCAGGCTTCTCCTGCAAGGCACCCAGAGGAACTTTGTGATGGACATACAACTCAATTATTAGTCTGCAATGACCATGCGTTGACTAATTCACGACTGATATGTCAAAGATGTCTGATGGTACCAAATGCCCCATTTACAGTGCCCCCTAAGGCGGGTAAGCACCCTTTGCTAACATGATAGCAGGGATCGTATGTGTGAAATGATGAAAATGTAGCACTATGCATGCATGGCCCTACTTTGTTGACACAATTCAGTTAAATATGGTAGGCTGGCAGCGTCTTGGCGTGTTATACATGACACTATGCCGGGCATAGGTGTTGCCATGGCCCCTGAAATGTGTGACTTAGTGATGGTTGTGCATAACTCACCAGACATCTGATCTGCATTGGTAAAATGATAGGACATGTGAACTCCATGTCTAGACTGGCACAGTTATACTTCATTCTCGTTGCATGCAACCTGTCCACAAGCATTGCATGCAGCACTCCAACAGATACGCTACCGTCATTCAAGAGCGGTGAACAGTAAATAGAATGCCAAAGTGAGACTCACCAACAGGGCCACTAATCAACATACCAAGATGGTCAAGCAGATCCTGCTCCCTAGCCACCAGATCTGCCTAGGGATGCTTGAGCTGGTGCTTGTTCCTGGTGCTGCGAAACACCCTCTTCAGGTGGTAGAGCACCTTGTCCCACCGCTGCTGCCTCGCTTCCGCCCGGTAACCTTGGATTACACGGCCCTCCATCTCCAACATCAATGGCAGGTAGTGCACTACCAGCCACATGAAGCCATCCAGATCCTCCTCTCCCATCCTTGTCAACCTCCCCCTACCAGACCTATTTACCAGGTACAGGTTGATGAAAAAAATAAATAAATGAGTATAAAGGACACTTAAGGCCCAAAAATTAATCCCAACTAACCTAACTTATCAACTTTCCCGGACAGATACCCCACAGTACAAGTACAATTACTGACAAACAACACACACAAATTTACTGATACTGGGACAAAGTACAGTCATAAATACAAAAAAACTCAACAGGAGGGACACCACATGATACAATACTCAGGAAAAACACACCACCAACTCCAGGACACAACCACACAGTCAAAAAAGGCATGGACTGTAAAGAGAAAGTGTAAGTACACCCACTGTACCATGTATGTAAACAGGATTTCCTATTAGATCACTTCCTGTCTCCATGCGTCACGTTTTCTGTTATGCATGTATTTATTTGAAGCATGTGATATTTGCATGAGTATTTTGGACGCATGACCTACGTGTGTCATTTTTTTGCATTACCTTTATTCGTCGAATTAATAGAAAATCAGTATTGAGATAAGTGCGAAGGTGGAATTCACGCTAAGGGCCCATGGGTCATATACTTTGCATTTGTGGATGTTTTTGATGCATTTGCCTCAATTTTTTACTCTATTCCTGATTGCCTGATTTTGTTCCATTGTCTATGGATGCACCCTGTATCAACATACAAATGAAATGGGCTGTGCTGCAGTGTGGCATATTGTGTATGGTCACATGTGGTAGACCATGCAACAATTCGATTTCGGTGTGATTGGTCTGTTACACTGATATGTGTGTTACAGATTCAACAGCATGCAAATATTTGCATGTCGTGCATATGTGCATATGTATGGATGTGTGACAACAGTGTATCCACATATGTATGGCAGTCAGTACTATGCAACAGTTCTGGTTTGTGATTGTGATATGTGATGTGTGTGGTTGTCTTTAAGATGACATACACAACTCAGGCATTGTTGATGATGGCTGCTAAATGCTACCCAGGAAATATTACCCAACATCTGTCTCCATATGCAAATTTTGAGTTCATGGTGACTTGTGTGTGGACTACACATATGTCTGACATGTGTACATATTTGGTCCATACTTTGATTGATACACTCTGCCTACATTCCACCCATATTATGTTTTGTCCACAAATGTTTGATTACAATTAGCAGTGGTTGTTGTTTTTGTGTGGTGGACCTGCAGCCCTAGCTGCATATGTTCTCATCCATTCTGATGTGCATTCCACTGACATGTCCATGCGAAGGGTGAGGTCATGTGTACCCTGTGTCAGGATTGGTCCCCATGACAGTGGCAGGACTGATTACCATGGATGTACTGCACAGGCCCAAATTATTCCCTTGCTTGTTGTACCTGGGCTAATCATGATGACAATTGTTACCAATGATGCCCCCCCCCTTGTCAACCATGCGGCCATTGCAACTCTCACACTGAGTTGTGACAGTGGTCTGTTCAATCATTTCTGTCTTTCCAAATTTTGGCATCCACTGCCTCATATTTGGGGCTCTTGTTTACCTCCTATTAGGACATGTTGTAGTTGTGTGTGATGAGCTATTGTTGTACACGTTGGCAACATGGATGTAATTCATATGTGGTGGTACATAGATTGTGCCCTTCAGTTGTCACATTCAAGTGATGAGGCTATTTGTGATGTGTGTGATGGTAGCAGAACAATCTTACGCACCTCATGTGATGTAGCAACAGTATTTTTCAGATTAGTGTTTGTAACATGCTCCCTGAGGTTAGACTCACAATCCTGAGGTATATGTTGTGGAGACTGAAGAGAAAATTGTGTGTATAAGTGAGTTGTTTATTGACAAAATGTACAAGGTGAGTTAAGTGATTTTTAAGTGAAGAAGTTCTCAACTATGTGCAGTCTGCGGCGTATCCCAGCAGCTATGTTGTGCTGTTCTCCCTCATTTTCTTCACCACCATCCTCCTCCTCCTCCTCCTCCTCCTCAGGCAGGTCATCAACCTGCTCATAAAAGGGGCTGTTTATCCACACACAAATGTCCAGGCACCTGAATCTTGACTTTAGGATGACAAATGTTCTCTCCACAATAGTCTGTGTCCTCTGATGTCCCTCATTGTATGGACGCTCTGCTGCTGTGCTTGGATTGGGAAATGGGGTAATTATCCATGGCTGCATGCCATAACCCTGATCCACTGCAAAAGATTAAAGGAGTAAGTTGAGGTGAAGGCTTGCAACAGGTTTGTCATGCAGCATGGCAGTTGATATTTTGAGTTGGTTGTGACTCATATGTGTTTGTCGCATGGTGTGATTTCCTGGATTTGTGTAAGGTATTGTCAGCACTGGGTTGTTGGACATGACAATCTTGTGTTTGGCTCAAGGACCTGGGACATAGGATTTGGATTCCTAACTGATGGTCAGTATGTATGTACCATGTGTTGTGTAGTGCACCTTTGTATCAGTGTGCTATCACTAGAGGGGATGACACATCCTCACAACACAATGGTGCCAGATGTGGTGGCAACATGGTATCACTACAGAGCCTGGACATCCCATCCATTTTGAAATGTATCATTACAGATGATGTGCGACACTTAGGCCCATTGAAATGGGTAAGTAACAATGCATAACACGTCTCCAAAATTGATGGCACTGTCCTGCAACATTTTGACTATGCAAGAATGCACCATGTGTGACATGTTACTAGGCAACCCTTTGTTGTCCTCTGAGCCAGCTGCTCATATGCAGCTGTGCACCTACACTACCTACTTTGCACCAGGGTACTTGGCTAGCTGCCCTGTGGAGGTGGATGTAACTGTGCAGGAAGGGACAATACCTTATACGTATGCTGTTTTGATGGCCAATTGGCTATTTCTGTGTGTGCAGCAGCATGCAGCATGCATTGGTGGCACATTCAGATGAGTTCAAAGCACAGTCTACTTCCTCATTGCAACCTGCAAACGGCACCCCTGGGATGGTGTTTGATGTTTGCACTGCCTCAGGTTTTAGGTGACACCTACATCTGAGTCGGCACCATCATGCTATATATCTTATGGTGACAGACCTGCAGCAACACACATTGCACACCCCTTCCATGCTACATACCTCATGGGACGGTGATCAATTTACAATGTGGCTTCAAGTCATTAAAGAATGGGCATCTCCGAGTTGTATATACAGTGCAGGCCAGGACAATCACACTGTGGGCTGTTACATAGGTCCCTTGGTGATCCAGAGTGGCAGCTAATTTTTGTGGCAGCCATGAGGTGTCTAAGGGTGTGTTACTCATTGCTACAGGATGATCAACTTAACTACCAATGTCTCTCCAATCTTCAAACACATGATTCAGCATTCATACTGTCAACACATTCACAGTACAGGCAATGGGATGGAGCTCAGCAAATGTGTCCCTTGGCATAGTGCATGTGAGGTCAGTGATGTCCTGCATTCTCCTACAGGGTCCCACTATGGCATCCATGATCTACACTGTCTGACATGACTCTGCCCCATGGTGGGCCATTTATTGTATCTGGTACAGACATGATGGTGTTGTGGGTCAGTAAGTGGTGCATGTGAGGATGCACTACAGTAGCCGTGGTACCACTTATCACACATCTAGTACATGGTATGTGATAGGCATTGATCTTGTATTCCTATGTGTGTGAGTCAATGTGTCAGACAGATGTCTCTGCACAGTACAGGTAAGTCAGGTATGTGTTGAGGAGATGTAGTTGGTATGGGCAGCAGCTGGCTGGCATTTGATGTTTGTTCTGGCAGTGACTTGCACGGAATGATTTGAGGGATCTGTCCCTAATGGAACTTACATAACATGAGCATGGTGTATGCCATTGACATGCCTGTTCTATTCTTTGTTTGGTGTACTGTGTGTGAAGTGTACGTAGTAGGCAACCTGTGGTCACTTGTAGTGGCCTGTGTAGTTCTTCTGTTAGCAAAGGGTACATTTCTGCACCTGTCCTTCACATGGTGTGCCTGTCAAGTAGTGGGTATGCTACGTACATGTGGGTGTATGTGTTTGTGGTGTGCACTGATTGTGCTATACTCCAGGATTGTGCATATGTGTTGTTACATGTTCACCTGTGTTACCCTGGCCATCTGTTAATGTAGTGGTGTATGTCTTGTGTGTCCTACAGGGTTGGTGTGTTGAGTGTATATTGCTAGGTTTGTTAACTTGCCCACAAGTAGGCCATTTCCATACTGTCCATCCTGGAATTGTTCATTGATCCTGCTGTGCCGGAATATGAAGGCTTCATGGACACTCCCAGGAAACTTGGCCAAAATGTTTATGAATAGTCCCCGGTGGTCCACTATGGCCTGCACATTATTGGAATGTGTGTGCTTGCGATTCTGGTATAAGTGCTCCTTTGCTACAGGTGGTACGAGCCGGTCATGGGTGCAGTCAATTGCACCGAGCACATGCTGGAAGCCATAGATTTGGTAGAACCCCTGTTTCGTCTCCTGCTGCTTTTGCTGGGTGTTGGGTGATGTGGCGGGGTGTCAGGGAGATTGTAGCATCTAACACCTTTGGCAGGAATGCAGAGAATTACATCTGTCAGACACCTGCAACCACCAGGCACCCGTTGTTTGGAATGAGCCACATGCCAGCATGTTTGTCACAGGTTGCATGTTGTGTGGGAGCTGCAGGCTAGCTGTGATTTGTGGCTCAATGTGGTGCAACAGGTGTAGTATGGCTTGCCGGTTCAGTCTGTAGGTCCTTATGATGTCTTGGTCCCTGAGGCCAAGGAGGGTTGTCATGGTTCTGAAGACCCTCTTCTGCCTTCTGCATTGCCTTTTTGGGCTGTGTTGTGGTGGTGGTGATTGCTGTAGTGTTTGCTGTCCTCTGCATTGTCTCGCAAGCTGGATCAGTATCACCCCTATCTTCTCCTGTGGGTTTGTAATGTTGCTTCTGTGTATTCTCCTTAAGTAGTTATGAATTTGCCTCATTTTAGCGCCTGCCCTGACCCAGGCGTTAAATTTTGATGCAAATCGGAGTCAACTTAATTCTTTTGGTCCACCTCTCACCCGTGCGTGATTTTTGCCCGGGTGAATAAATATGGCACTAGGTGGTTTGAGTTATTTTTGTACGGGAACGCCTACCTTGCATCTCATTGATACAAGGAGGTTTCACGCATCCGAAAAATGACGTTAACATGGGAAACAGGACTAGTAACGTGGTCTATGCAACGATATTCATTGACCACGCTGCTGTTACCACGCAAATGCGTTTACTACGCATGTGTTTACCACATATATGTGTGGTAATGGTAGAGAGAGCAGTCGGGCGGAAGGAAGGAAGCAAGCAGGAAGGAGCAGCGACCACAGGAGAGAGGTAAGTGGGGCCTGGGTTGGGGAGACAGGGTGGGGGATCGGGGTAGGTTTTAGCTAAGGGCAGGATAGGTTTTAGGGTTTATCTGTGGTAGTTTTCAGGACAGGGTGGGGTGGGTTTTAGGACAGGGTAGGTTTTAGGGTTTAGAGCGGTGGTTAGTGTAGTTTTTAGGACAGTGTGGGGTAGGTTTTAGGACAGGAGTAGGGTAGGTTTTAGGGTGAAGTCGAGGGTTGGGCTAGTCTTTAGGACACGGTGGGGTAGGTTTTAGGACAAGGCAGGTTTTAGGGTTTAGAGCGGAGGTCGGGTAGTTTTTGGGGCAGATAGGGGTAGGTTTCAGGACAGGGAAGGGTAGGTTTTAGGGTTTAAGGTAAAGATGGGGGTCGGGGTAATTTTAAGGACAGGGTAGGGTAGGTTTAAGAATTCAGGATGGGGTGGGGGCACGGGTCGTTTTTAGGACAGGGTGGGGTAGGTTTTAGGACAGGATAGGTTTTAGGGTTTAGAGCAGGGTTGGATAGTTTTTAGAACAGAACGGGGTAGGTTTTAGGACAGGTCAGGGTGGGTTTTAGGCTTTAGGGTGTGGTGGGGGCTGGGTATTTTTTAGGACAGGACAATGTAGGTTTTAGGGTTTAGGGCAGAGGGTCGGGTAGTTTTTAGGGCAGGGCGGGGTATGTTTTAGGACTGGGTAGGTTTCAGGGTTTAGGGTGGGGGCCGGGGTAGTTTTTAGGACAGCACGGAGAAGGTTTAGGACAGGAGTAGTGTAGGTTTTAGAGTGAAGGCAAGATTTTGGGGTAGTTTTTAGGGCAGGGTGGGGTAGGTTCTAGGACAGGGTAGGTTTTAGGGTTTAGAGAAGAGGTCGGGTAGTTTTTAGGACAGGGTAAGGGTTGGTTTTAGTGTTTAGGCAGAAGGCGGGGGTTGGGTAGTTTTTACGGCAGGGTGGGTAGGTTTAGGATTCAGGGTGGGGCAAGGGGACCGGGTTATTTTTAGGACAGGGTGGGGTAGGTTTTAGGACAGGGTAGGTGTTAGGGTTTAGAGCGGGGTAGGGTAGTTTTTAGGACAGAGCAAGGCAGGTTTTAGGACAGGACAGGTTAGGTTTTAGGGTTTAGGGTGGGGCGGCGGTTGGGGTAGTTTTTAGGACAGGACAGTATAGGGTTTAGGGCAGGGGGTCGGGTAGGTTTTAGGACAGGGGAAGTACATTTTAGGACAGGGCAAGGTAGCTTTTAGGGTTTAGGGCAAAGGCAGGAGGGTGGGGTAGTTTTTAGGACAGGGCAGGGTAGGTTTTAGGGTTAAAGATGGGGGCTCGGGTAGTTTTTAGGAAATGGTGGGGTAGTTTTTAGGACAGGGTAGGTTTTAGGGCTTAGGGCAGGGGTGATGGGGGCCGGGTAGTTTTTAGGACAGGGCAGAGTACGTTTTAGGACAGGTAGCTTTTAGGGTTTGCGGCGGAGAAGGTGTAGTTTTTAGGACAGGTTAGGTTTGAGGATTTAGGGCAGGGGGTCGGGGTAATTTTTAGCACAGGGCAGGATAGGTTTTAGGTTTCAGAGCAAGGGTGGGAGTAGTTTTTAGGGAAGGGCAGGGAGGTTGTTAGGCCAGGGTAGGTTTTACGGTTTAGGGCAGGGGTCGAGGTAGTTTTTAGGTCCGGTGGGGTCATTTTTAGGCCAACCTAGGTTTTAGAGTTTAGGACAGGGTGGGGGGTGGGGGTAGTTTTTAGGAAAAGTTGGGACAGGTTTTAGGGCAGGGAAGGGCAGGGTAGGCTGGGGGTTAGGGCTCTGGTCAGCGGTTGGAAGGGGCAGTTTTAAGGGTGTGGGCAGGTGGAGTATGATGTCAGATTTAGGGGGCAGGGCGAGTAGAATTTACCATTCATGTTACTTTACCAGAAATGCTTTTACAACTAAATTTGTTGTAAAGGCATGCATGGTAAAGGCATTTGTGGTAAAGATGCAGTTGTTGTAAAGACCGCGTTGTAAAGGCATGCATTGTAAATGCATTCGTTGTTCCATCATACACCCGTTAACACCAATATTTTGACACTAGATGGGTCTATCGTCAAAATATAAATATGACGCTGAGTCTGTGCTGAATTAGTGTAAAAATAAATTACGCTAATTCAGCTCAAACAGAGTAAAAATATGCCCCTCACTGTGCTGAATCAAACTCCTTGCAGTTTGTGGATGCAAGTTGACGGTGTCTGAGTATGGCGTACAAAGCGATTCCTTGAACTGAGTGAGCATATCTACCTTTGAAACTAAGGCAGACATGCTGGGGAATCCTGGCGATGTTCCCTAAAGGGAAGGCCATAGGTTATGAAAAAGGGTAGTGGTTGGCACACAGGAGAGTATGTGAGAACGTAGCATATGTCCCAGCCAACATTATGTGCAGTGCGGTGATTGTAATACACTTATCATACAGCAAATTGAACATCTACTAAGTTCTGATGAAGGATGAACATGAAAAGCAGGTCAAACACTGACCCCTACGTGTCATTGTCCTTCAGTGCTGGGATGGCAGAAATGGGTTTAAATCCTTAGGTATAGATGACGTACAACTGTACTACCTTTACTATCTGCCTTCTACCTATGCAATATTCCTGTGAAGGCACACCTACCATACGCTTTCCTTACCCATTCATGTCTCTGTCCTCATCAGAGTCCTGACTAATCCTGTATAATTGTCAAGTGAACCCATACTAGTTTGTGGATGCAAGTTAGGGGTGTCCGAGTGTGTCTTGGGGGGCCTGTTCCTCAAACTTAGCGTGCATATCTACAGTTGAAACTAAAGCAGGCATGCTGGTGAGGAAATCCTAAGGTCTCTAAAGTAAAAAGTCAAACAAATATCCTGTGGGACTCATTCACCAACACTTCTACTTTTGCTTTGAAAGTAAAGCTACAAATTAAGTTTGCACACTTTCAAACAAGTGGAAATGTTGGACTTATTACACTTACTATGGTTCTCGTTGGTAATCATGGTGGTCCTTGTGCAGCATACATAAGTTCACTAACCATTACTTCAAAATGCAGTCATGCCTTCAACATTTTCCCACACACGGTACTCAGTGATAATGTGACATATGTTCTGTCCACTAGTATGTGAACTATGGGGACTATAATGCACGTTAATTGAACAGAACACCTATCACATTCTGACAGTAGATATAGGTCTCAAGCAGGCCATAAGGAAGCCCATGATTTCCTGAAGTAGATGAAGTAATTTCTGTGGCTGCTTGCCTAACGAAGCAGTAGCCCATATACGTGCAAAGCCACTGAAAGGATTACCCAATGGCAGCTCCATCTCAGTCGATTTCCCAGACCTTTGCTTTAATATGATGCAACGTAAAGCAAGTAGGGACACAGGGGCCTGGTTGAAATGGACACTGGGGACAGTAATACCGACTCTCCTGACGCTTTCCATGCTTCAAGCACATGTTACAGCAACGACATGGATGATCCTTTTTGGGTGTTTTAGGAATGCAATCAGCAAAGTGTCACTCCTGCAGCCTTGCCACATCCTCCAGAATATATGAGGTGGAGGCTGCTGCTGCTTCTATAACAGCAGTGAGGCTTTCAATTACAAACAACTGGAAGACAAAGAAAGTCATGAGTCTTCCTCTGGTTGTCTCACGGCAAACAACATACACATTGTATGTTGCCATCTGCATCAGGTGGGTAAACTGTTTCTTGTACCAAGTGCGAGTTTTACGACACGCATTGTATGGTTGAAGAACCTGGTCATTCTGTCCACTCCGCCCATGTACTTATTGTAATCAAGTATAAAGATGGGCTTGTGGACTTCGGCCATCTGACCCCAAACCGTGATGGGGGAAGTTCTCTCATCATGAATTGCAGTGAGCACGTATACATCATGCCTATCCAAGAACTTGACTGCGAGCAGTTCGTTGGAACGCAATGCAGTACTCTTGGATTTCTGTGGCTTTTTGCAAATAAGCTCCTGCGGGAAGTTTGGATTTCTGTAGCTTCTTGCAAACAAGCTCCTGCGGGAATCCTTTGCGGTTATAACGAACTGTACCGCAGGCCACAGTGCCAGCTTTGTAGAGCTCACTGAACAGCTCTACTCCTGTATAGAAAATGTCCACATAAAGGTTATAACCTTTGTGAAGGTGTGGCTGGACAAGTTCCCATACAATCTTGCCTGTGACCCCTAATGCAGGAGGGCAACCTGCAGGGTTTAGGGTAGAGTCCTTCCCTGTATACACTCTCAAGCTGCACACATAGCCAGAAGAGCTCTCACACAGCATGTAGAGCTTTATGCCATAGCAAGCTCTTTTGCTCGCAATGCACTGTCTGAACAGCTGCCGTCCTTTGTACAAGATCAAGGACTCATCGACTGCTATATTCTTTCCAGGAGTATAGATTTCTGGAAACCTGGCAGACAAATGTTCCACAACAGGCCAATTTTTGAACAACCTGTCGTGGTCTGGATGGTCCCAGGGCAATGCAGCAGAATTGTAATTGAAATGCAGCATGCGCTGCAATAGCAAAAAACCATCTCTCCTCATGTATGGTACGAAGATTGGGGTTACCCAAACTGTGCAAGCCACCAGTAGTACTGCAAGGTGGGTTTCTGCACTAAACCCATTTTAAGCGTAAGGCCCAAAAATATCTTCAACTGCACCAGCGAAGTGGGAGTCCACTGGCGTACCTTAGAACGGGCCCTAGAGTGTCTCCATTCTCCCTCAGAAATTGGTCAGCACGAAAATAGATGAACATAGTCACCTGTAAAAAAGTTAGCCGAATTGGCTTCACATCCAGCATCACCAATAAAAGGTGGAATTTGGGGCTGAACTAAATCAGGGGTCTGCCAAGAGAGCACTCTTTCTGTGCTTGCGGCCACACCCACCCGCCCACTGTTGTCCCATTGCACAGACTGTGCTTGCGAAGGGACAGCACGACTGTTACCATCCTCTCCCTCAGAATCACTGGAAGAGGTGTCGTCGGATGGGACTCCAACGTCTGAAAAATCACTCCCAGATTCTGCCCCACTGTCCTCTCCCTCAGATGCTGTCTCAGTCTCTGATCCTGCCTCAGAGCTATCCTTCATAACCTGAGTTAGGGCTTAAGCAGCAGTCATTCGACAAGACGCCATCTCTGCTACTGGCTAAACTGTCCCTCTAAAGTACTAGCCTACGTAGAAGACAGATAGAGTCACGAAATTGCTTGTGTATGTGTGTGATGTGTCCAATAGTAAATGTCGTCACCTTACCTTCTCTTCTTCTTTGATTTTTCAGATTCTCTGAAGACACTGAAAAAAACAAAAAAGACACACTATTATTTCACCTTATCACATACCCATCATCACAGCCTTTAGTGCTGGTGGCACCCAGTGCAACAGTCATTTTTTATGGGCTGCCTTCAACTAATTCCCTCAGTACCACCCAGCAAAAGTGCCCCTCATATCTCCATAGCCACCCTCCACATACATTTCATTTGTTTTAAAGTGCAGGTAATACCTGTATTTACTAATCCACTCAACTAAATACATGTATTGCATTTGCAGCAGGCATATAAACATCTGATCTACTTTATGGGATCAAAACTCCACTAGACAGATCTATTTCTATATATAGAGAATCTATCTCTCTCTACTCTCTTTCTATATATATTTTTATATACACATATATATATCACTTTTATATATGTGTGGCTTCCCTGGGGGGGCGATCGTGGCTCCCGGAAAACAACACATGTAAAAAAGCGATATAAATATGTATATATATATATATATATATATATATATATATATATATATATATATATATTATATATACACATCTATAGAGAGACTTGTCTCTTGTTACATATATTTTATAGAGAGAGAGAGACTGACTCTCCACATTACTTCTTTTTTTATACATGTGTGCTTTCCCTGGGGCCGATCGTGACCCCCATGGCAAAATAAAACAAACATTTGCAATGCAATGGGTCCCACATTTGCTCGAGTTAAAGCTATTAGCATTGTAAACTCCTAACCAGAGTTTTCTTGCCACATAAACTGAAGAGTAAAACAGTTTCACAGAAGCAAGCCGACGGACGCTACGAGCACAAAGCAAACACACAAAAGGAAACAGAAGTTCGCTTACAGTAAAACCTATTGGCAAAAGTGAAATTATCCATGTAACCGGAAAAAGTGCAAATATACAGGTATTTCCCTAATTAAATCACCCTAATTTTAAAAGGCAAGCCCATGAACCAACCAAACTGATGGGCTTGACATGGGTGTGGTAAAAGCCCACAGAGAGATTACACCAGGGACAGAGTGCTTTGTGCTCGACCCTAAAAAGTGCCCCCTTGAGTGGCCAGCTCAAGGTCTGACCCCAACATTTTAATTTTTTTAAAAACATATTGCCTGGGGGGTGCAATCACCTTCCCAGGGAAAACCATTAAAAAAAAAAATTGACATCAGCATGCCTTGCGGCGCGCTGACGTGACAGAGGGCCCGGTGGGGGAGTTTCTGGAGAAGCAAAAGGGTTTCTGACTCTCCTGGGGTAATTTAAACAATAATAATCCTCCAGATTTTGTAACCTCCTCCCTGGTGTTGGTCACTGGCTATGACCCACACCAGGGAGGTAGTGCGGGCGTCAGCCAGTGGCCGACGCCCGCACTGGAGGGGTTAAGAGAAAATCAGACAAACACAATGAGAGATAAAGGGAAGAAAGGTGGAAAGAGGGAAAAACAGAGAAAAAAGAAAAAAACATGTAATAGATTTAAAAGGAATACCTACCAGGAGAAATGACATAAGGATAGACATGAGGAAAAATAAAAACATACCTACAAAAAAAGATGCAAACGTTTGGGCCACATGTTAAAGATGACATACTGGGGCTCCAAGGGAAAGGGACATGGGAGAGCCTTTGGCAGATGAGATAAGAAACAAGCATAGCCACACACGAGGATGTAGGACAAAACCTGGAAAGACAATATGATGTAAGTTAGGTAAAATAGCAAACTAAAAGCAAGCTAAATTTAAAATGAAATACTTAAGAACGTATATGCTTAAGAACACAAGTTATTTAAAAAAAAGCATGGTCAAGTAGATCTGGAAATATGTATGTCTTCAGTTTCAGCTCAAGAAAATGTTTCAGTCTTGCTTGATTGTCATATGTTGTTGTTTTGTTTTTGTAGGGAATCTGGAAAAGACAAGAATAGAAAACTCTAAATCTTACATTGAGGGAATGAAGCGCTGGTCTCAAATTTTCTGCATCTACCAGAAGTGTCTTGAGCAAAGTCTTGTGAAACATATGGAAGATTGCAACACCAAGATATTCGTTTTTTTTTTTTTTTTACTTTGCCTGCTGATATGACTTTAAGCAAGTCAGTATATTCTAAGAGGTATGAAATAGCTCCTCTAGATTTGATAGATGAGAAATCAATACCAGGTTTATGACCTAGTCTATGTGGTCTCTAAATACTAAATAATGGCATTTCTGGCAAATCTAAGGGCTTATGTATGAATGACTGAAAGAAAGGAATATGATCATTGCCTGAGCCTTCTGGTAAGCCGTAAATTGATGGGTAATTTCTCCTATTTTGGTTTTCTAAGTCTGTGATTTGCCTTTGGGGAGTGGAAACCTTTGACTGGAGGTGATTTACCTTAAGTGTAGTTTCTTTGAAACTTGGTGCTCTACTTCTGATATCCTCTCATCTATTCAAAACCATTTATCATCAAGACTTTGGAACCTTGTATTGGTCTCTTTTATTTATATAAGAATTTAATACTCGAATTTCCATCAGGAAGAGCTCCATATATATACAAGGACTTATGTTTGCTGGGAAAGGAGGATCTTTTTTAAGTCTTTTTGCTGGAGGATTTGTTGGAAAGGGAGTAGGGGCAGAAACATCAACCAAGAGTTTACTTAAAGATGAGGAAGCCACTCCCTCTTGTGTAAACACGCTTGAAACCTCAATTGCTGCAATACATTTCTTTGAGTTAATTCTTGCCATACATTAGCTGTAAGCATGAGTGGAACACATGAAAGGTAACTGAGTTTTTCAAATGAGGAATATGAAATGAATAGTAGTGTCTCCACAGCACTTGGGAATTGTTTGTTCAACAGACATATTTACTGTGGTCATAAATTGAGACATGGAAACAATTCACGTATTGAACACATTTAATAGTTCCTCACTATGATTGGAAAGATAGTCATTTAGAACTATAGATGCTCCAATGATGTGTTTAAGTGCAGTAGATTCTAAAGATTTCTAGGACTTGAACAATAGGCTCAATGAGGAGCTGAATAAATGAATGTTCATTGTTACACATAGCTACTGCTACAGGTAGAGATATACAAATGAACACATTTAAAAATTAAAGATTGGATCAGGTGGCATGTTAAACTAGCTGCTAGATTTCTGCACAATTTGGCCAAAGTGATGTTGATTGTGGTGACTCAAAAAAGGTATGCAATGAACAGAAGCCACATATTTGTTAGAGTACAACTAAATACAACAATGGAACTCAAGTCACAGCCAGTGTAAACAGTCACAGACATCCAAATTCAAATAGAAAACGTGTCAGAGCTCCTAAAGCATAAGGTTCTGGTTGCCACTCAAGGAAATGTGAACAGGAGAGATGCTGACAGTTCATCATCATTTCGGCTTTCAACATGCAAAATCCACAGTTCTTACTGCACTCATCCTATAAGTTCATTAAAAAATCCCAAATCCTAACTAGAAATCAGTTATTTAACCATAATTAGGACAAAAGAACCTTGAACGATGAAGTCTTCGTACTGCATTTCACAGTATGGAAACAGAGAGAGGCAATTACTGTTCACCCTTTCAAAACTATGCTGTCTGCAGCTCATAAACAAACTTGGAGAAATTCAAAGTTAAACAAATGTGTTCTAGGCAGTGCAATCTCACAAGAACAGGTGAACCCCTCTACTTCTAGTTACCACACCTGTTCATGGAACATGTTTAAATAATTGTTGTCTTCATGGTGCCAGTAGGTACAAATCAGATTATTCTTTTGATTACCTTAACACCACTGTTCACAAAAAACAACCTTCTGTGATGATCATGCCTCTTCTTATGCTTGGCTTTGTCTCATCCACAATATCTGTGTATGGAAGTCCCTCTGAGACTGAGAATCTACTGATAATGCTGTATGAAAATATTTGGTACCACTTTTAGCTTGGTGTCAACTACTTCATTACTGAGAATGATGTTTTGCACAATGTAATAGGTGCACTTTAGAATGTGTAGAAGCTCAGTCTGTCACAAGAGTAGAAAGCAAACTAGTGTGAAATAAATAGAGAACAATCCAGAGACCAGTTTGAGGCACACATAGGCAAATGGCATTGTTATTGATATTTAAAGAATTCATAGGTAAGCCGAAAAATGGAAAACAGCTGTTGGTTAAACCTTTGCACTGTGAGTAGAGTTTGGCTGAAACTTAGAAAAGCAGTGTGAAAACTAAACCCGGAGAATTTACTGAGGGAAGATGGGGGAAGCACCTGCCCTGGCTCCTGTAAATTTCTCCCCTGATCTATCCCTCTTTTCTCAATTAGCAATAGTAGCTGACCTAAATGGGACAAGCAGAAGCTTGTCACCTGCCCCTGCTGCTATGCTATTACTGCATAGCCATGGAAGAGCAGGAACAGGAATGGATGCTCAATTGCAGTGTTGCTGCAAGTAGCCGTGTATACGTGTTGTTGTGTTTATGTATGTATAGGGATGTGCATGAGTGGGTTTGAGGGCAAGCTTATATTTTTTATGAGCGAGTGAGGATTAGGGTCAGGCATTTTCTAGCTATCCCTGAAATCATCTCGACTTCTCTTTAACAAACAGTGGACATTCATGTTGACCATCTGGCTATCCATCCCATAACAAAAGTCCATCCTTGACATATTGATGTCGTTAATGACAGTCTGGCTAACCTTGTTATAACTGAGGCCCACCCTTTGGTGTATATGGTGGGTATTAATGATGATACCTTGGCTAACCCTGACATACTAGAGGTCCATCCGTAAGATAGTGCTTATTGTTGGTAGCAGTCTAGTTATTAATGATCTAATGGAGGCCAAATTAGTTTAGTTTATAGATTTGTAGAGCGCATGGCTACCCGGGGGCATCCCAGCGCTAAAGTACACCATGAATGTCGGAAGAGCCAGGGGAAGCAGATTAACTGGGAAAGAGAATGGTTTTCAACTTCCTCCTAAAGAGAAGTTCAGAGGATTCCTGACGGCATTCAAAGGGCAGGGCATTCCAGAGCCGAGCAGCCCTGATGGAGAACAAATTACCTCCCCATGATCTCTTGACCGAAGGGATGTAAACCTGTCGAGAAGAACGAGATCTAAGAGATCTAAGGGGCGAGTAAAGAAAGATACGTTTTCTAAGGGAAAGGGGACCCTTATTGTGTAAGGCTCTGTGAACAAGACACAGAGCTTTAAACTGAATGCGCTGCTTAATCGGGAGCCAATGAAGAGCTGCAAGTGCTGGTTTAGCGGAAAGATGCCTTGGGGTATTCATGAGAAGTCTAGCTGCCGCGTTCTGCGTAACCTGCAGCCTGTTTATTACATAATCTGGAGAACTAAGATATAGGGAGTTCCCGTAGTCCAGGCGGGAGAGAACTAGGGCTTGTACAAGAATTCTTCTGGCAGCGAATGGCAGAAGTCCAAGAATCTTCCTGACACTTCTAATTAAGCCGAAGCAGATCGAGGAGATTCTTTTAGCTTGTGGCTCCATAGTTAAGCGTGGGTCAAGCAGAAAGCCGAGGCTTTTTACTTGTGTTATTGGAGGAGGCAGGCTGTTAAAAGCCTTAGAGTACATAGCCAGAGGGGCGGTAGGGGCGCCATTACCTATAATCATTACCTCTGATTTGCTGTCATTAAATTTCAGTTTCGACAGGGTCATCCAGTCCCCAATATCTTTCATGCAGTCGGCCAGGTTGGCAGAGGGGGAGTCCCTACTACTAGAGAGGGAAACCACCAATTGCGTGTCATCAGCATAAGTGACCATAGAGAGGTTATAAGGAGCGACTACTGCGTGTCATCAGCATAAGTGACCATAGAGAGGTTATAAGGAGCGACTACTGTGGCCAAGGATGACAGATAGATGTTAAACAAGGTGGAGCTTAAAGATGAACCCTGCGGGACTCCACAAGATAGAGACCTGACGTCAGACAAAAAAGAGCGATCCAAAACTTGAAAGGATCTTCACGTGAGGAAGGAGGAGAGCCAGGCAAGGGCTGGACCTCCTAACCCTATCTTGGAAAGTCTATCAAGGAGAAGAATATGATCGACAGTGTCAAATGCTGCACAAATTTGTATATGTAGAGACCATTGTTAGCAACATTCTGTATATCCATGATCTAACATAGGCTCATTCCGTCCTCTATGTATGATGGGCCTTCTGGCTATACCTGTCATAAAGCACGCCAATCATTGAGAAATACTGAGCATTTTTTGTAACAACAATAGACTAACTAGCATTTATACTCTAGTGAGTTTAGAATGCTGCAACCCTTATGAATTTGAGAACTCTCAATTTCTCCCATGCCCCCCTTACTCACCCATCTTAACTGTCTTCCTTTGAAATAACATATTCCAGTTAAGGCTCTTTGCAATGTTTATAAAGCCCTTTCAGACCAAGTGCCCTCCTTCCAACTTGTTAGTGGTTCCTAAAGTCAACAAAAGCAAAACTGCCAGACCTAGCTTCTGGGTAAGCTGTACCAAACTATGAAACTCTTCACCCTAAGCTATCCATATCGAAGCCACCCTCTGTGCTTTCACACATTCCTCCAAAACCTGGCTTTTTTCCAAGCATTTATAACCTCCTAAAGAATTACCTATTATCACTCTAACATAACCTTACATTACATTTCTGGCTATCTACACTATTATTGTTTCATCTTTGGCATATTCTGTGCATTCATGACAATACACTGGCACAGCAGTGGGCTACAGTATGGTATAGCCCTTCACGCATGAAAATATTCTATCTATTAATCTCAAAGTAGCCCAGCCCTGACCCATTGTGTATGTTATGCAATGGTTTGGGCCATGCATTGTATAATGATACTACCTCTAGAATAAGGGTGCCCGTCCTTGATTTACTGTGGCCATTCTTCACATAATTATGTCTCTCCCTCCCTTGCACAATATTAGTAATAATCTCTGCCGTATAGTAGACATCCTTGCTACTTGATGATGATAAATGACAGTAAAGGTTGAACATGCCCAGTCATACTAGTAGTATGTGTGATTACTTGTTGAAAAAAATGACAAACTGATGGTTGAGAAGCAAACGATTTTTCAAAAAATGAAAATCTAGCATTTTGGTACAAAGACTTTTGCCATGAAATTTGCAAGTATGTGTTTGCGCTTTGTGAACCTTTTTTCTAAAATGAACTGTTTAAATTTTCCTGATGAAAGATTAGCATTTTCAGAAACTGGCAAGGTGATGATTCAGATAGTAATAATGTTTTACGGAATATATCTATAACTAGAAATATATTTAAAGCAGATTTTATGTGGGATAACTCATTCTGTATTCAGAAGACCTATGGCTGATTTCAGATCTTTGATACCTGAGGATGATTCATGCTATGGCTGTAATTTCAAGACTTGTATAATATAATGCAGATCTAAAAAATCTAAAAAATTGGCCACAATTTGCCACCAGTACTTTGGGTAGCAGTGTTGCATTTTCAAAGTCTCACCTATGTGGTATAGGCCACATCCTAAATTTCTCAATGGGAGTGGGTCGTAAAAAAAACTACTTCATTAATATTCATGACTGAGACTGAATCTGATTGGCCACAATCATAGGTATGGTGGCTGGCAAGACTCCACAGACCACCACATCTTTGATTTCATGTAATTTTTTGTTTGTTTTTAATGCAGCCCCTTGAATTCTGAGGACGTGCTAAAGCTGTCGACCACAGCATCATTTGGGGCCTGTGGATGGTTCCAGCTTGCCTTGGCACCCACCCATGGGAGAAGCACTGGCGCTTCACCCACAGGGTACAACAGTTCATGCCCCCACCAGGGATGGTGAAGGCAGCACTTCTGGTGCCACCTCCAACCCCTCCGCTAATGATCTGATGACAACAATGCAAAGTGTCATCAAGCCATTGGCTTCCAGCGTGTCCAGGAAGATAGACTTATTCAGGTAAGTTCTTGCTCCCAGGAGAAATTGAGAAGTCAACAAAACACCAGGAAAAGAAAAGAGTTTTCCCTTTCACCTGGTGTCTGTCTTCAGTGCATTACTGCTGCGGGATCATAGGTTGAACCACAACCACGAAGTAGGTATGCATCTGCTAGATATAAGGGACCTGTTTGTGCATCAGGGAGGAAGGGTCTATTTTTGGGCACATGTTTAGCCAGATTCCATCCAACTAGTGCCAGATAGGTCTTTCTTTGGGCATATCTGCCCCCAAGGAAGGTGTCCAACCACTAGACACCAGGGAGTGTAATTTATGGTTGATGGATAGTGGCCCCATAGGCATACAACACTCCCCATTTTTGGGGACATGTTTTGATAGGACCCCTGGGACAGATCATCTATATTTTAGCACTATCTGCCCCCAAGAGGGACAGAAAACCACTAGACATCAACAAATTTGCATTTACATATGTTGGGAGAGCGGCCTATTGAACAATTGATCTGCCTCATCAACAACAAGCAGAAAGATACGACTGCTCTACGTGATTTTCCATGTCATGCAGCAGCATTTTCCTGAACTCTTGTTCCGGAGGCCTACTTAGGCATTTACCTGGCCCGGTCCTCATTATTTTGCTGATCTTCAAGCAGGGCGGTAAGGCGGAGGTCTCTGTTTCTAGAAACATTTGAGTTTTGGCCTTGTGATTTAGAGTGTGCATGGTTTATTCTTGGCAATGTCTGTTCTGTGGTCGAAAGGGCCATTTCGCTAAAGAATGTCCAGCAAAACCAAAAAGTAAGCAAACCCCTACCAAGAAGGTTGTAGCAAATGCACAGATCAAGCAGGAAAACTAGAACACCCAAGGTGTAAGGAAGGGTTGCTCTTGGGTGTAACCGTGGACCCTTCACAAGACGGTAGAAAAGTTTTACTTGAGTCAAGACATTTAAAATTAGATCTAGAAGTACTGGTAAAACGAAAGACTTCTCCAAAGAAAGCCTTAGTAGATTCCGGGGCTACTGGTAATTTTATGAACGCACAATTGATTCAAACATGGGAGATCCCATGTAAGAAGAAGAAAACACCTGAAATGACACAAGCCGTAGATGGAAAACTCCTAGCTGGAGGTCCGGTGACTCTGCAGACCTTCCCCTTGTTTGTGATCTGTAAAGGGGGAAATCAAGACACCAAACATGTAGAAAAAATAATCTTTGATGTAATCCATGCTCCTCAGTATTGAATTATCCTAGGAATGCCATGGTTAAGTTATCATAATTCTTTAATAAATTGGCAAGAAAGGAAAATCACGTTTTCTTCACTTCTGTGTAAAGAAAAATGTCTCCAGACATCGAGTGTCACAGATTCTCACAAATCCCACATAGCCACAGCTGCTGAAAAGATGTAACGCTGCCTTTGCAGTATTCATCCTTCCTTGATGTTTTTGACGAAAACGAAGCAGGAACCTTGCCACCTCTCAGACCATATGACTGTTAAACTGATCTGACTCCTGGTGCTATACTCCCTAGTTGTCGTGTGTATGCCCTGTCTGAACATGAAAATCAATATCTAAAAAGCTATTTAGATCAATTTCTAGCTAATGGATTTATCCGCCCTTCCAAGTCTCCTGCAGCATCTCCTCCTTTTTTTGTCCCCAAGGCTAATGGGGAGGATTAAATAAAATCAGAGTAAAGAATAAATACCCATTACTATTGATCCCTGTCCTGTTGGACCAAGTTAAAAAAGCCAAAATCTACACCAAGTTAGACCTAAGAGGAGCTTATCACCTAGTCAGGATGAGAGAAGGAGACGAGTGGAAAACTGTCTTTAAAACTCGATATGGTCTATTTGAATACACAGTCATGCCTTTTGGACTTTGTAATGCGCCAGCAGCGTTCCAAATCTTTCTGAATGATGTCCTTAGATAATATCTAGATCTATTTGCAAAAGTTTATATTGATGATATTCTCATCTATTCTGATAACAAAGTCGAACATGTAAAACACGTTCAGAAGATTCTCACAGCCCTTCGAAAACATCATTTATATTGCAAATTGAGCAAATGTGAATTTCATGTTACCACCGTTGAATTTTTAGGGGTCATCCTTACCCCTCCAGGCATGGTCATGGCGGAAAGAAAAGTGCAAGCATTATCTGATTGGCCAATCCCAAAAACTGTTTGAGATGTTCAGTGCTTCCTTGGTTTTGCTAATTTCTATCGTACGTTCATAGACCATTTCTCACAGACAGTGGCTCCAATCACCAAGTTACTTCGAAATAAAGAAGCTGACAGGCTTTTTCAACCTTAAAAGAAGCCTTTTCCACCGCCCCAGTCTTGACTCACCCAGATACTGAAAGTCCATTCATAGTAGAAGCAGATGCTTCAGAAGTGGCAATTGGTGCAGTGTTATCACAACGCAACAAAGATACCGGTCAGCTACACCCTGTAGCTTACATGTCTCGAAAACTGAATGAAGCGGAACAAAATTATGTCATTGCTGAGAAAGAACTTTTAGCAATCCAGGATGCCTTCAAAGAATGGAGACACTATTTGCTAGGCGCCAAGTACACTATTACAGTATGCACAGATCATCATAATCTCCAGTTCATGAGTTCAGCTAGGCATTTGACTCCTCGACAATTACGATGGATGCTGTTTTTTGCCGAGTTTGATTTTGTGGTAACTTTCCGTCCCGGCAAAGACAATCGCAAAGCTGATGCCTTGTCCAGACAAGACTCTACCATGTTACTCACAATACAGCCCCCACGAGCTATCATTGCTCCAGACAAAATCCTTTGTATCATTAAAACTGAAGATTTTTTTGAAAATATTTGTAATTCTTTCACCATCGAAAAATGGCAGAAATGGGCTGAAGCAAACCCCGAAAGATCAATCAAACAAGGCCTACCTTTTCATGATGCATGTTTATTTGTTTCAACTACCAAGTTGCGCAAATTAGTGTTTCATTGGTATCACGTTATACCTACGGCAGGTCATCCAATGATATTTTTGGTGGCCTACTTTCACAAAAGATGTCAAGCAAATGTTAACTAACTGTGAAGTTTGTGCTCGTACCAAGACAAGTCATTCAAAACCAAAAGGACTGTTACATCCCCTCCCAACTCCACTCCGACCTTGGGAACACATATCAATAGACTTTATTACAGGGCTGCCAGTTGTTCAACATCACTCAGTAATCCTTGTAGTGGTAGATAGTCTCACAAAATATGCACATTTCATTGCTTGCAGGAAATTGCCTCCCTCCAGTGAATTGGCAACAATACTTTTAAATTGAGTGGTCCGTTATCATAGATTACCAAAAGTAATTCTCTCCAATCGAGGATCACAATTTGCCTCTAACGTAGTGCAAAACGCTGCAAGTTACATCTACATTATCAACCAGTCATCATCCTCAAACGGATGGCCAAACTTAGAGACTAAATCAAACATTGAAATAATATTTGCGTGCCTACGCTGAAAAAGCACTCCATTCTTGGGTATCAATGCTTTGGTTAGCTGAACTGGCCTACAATAACTCGTATCATACTTCTACTGTAGCAACTCCCTTTTTTGGTCTCTTTGGTTATCACTCAGATACTTTGCCAATCACAACTCAACAAGAAAGTTCACTTATACCAGCAGTGTCAGAAACAATACGACAACTCCATCAAGCCCAGAAACAAATCCAGCAACATCTAAACAAAGCAAAACAAATGTACAAAAAACATTATGACAAAAAACATTGTGAGGGACCACAATATAAGCCAGGAGTTAGAGTGTGGCTTTCCACACGCCACATTGATTTCAAGAAAAGACATGTTTAATCCCAAATATATAGGTCCTTACACAGTTCTTCAACAGATCAATCCAGTAACCTACAAACTACAGTTACCAAAATCACTACATATTCATCCAGTGTTTCATACTTCTCTCCTGAAAAGAGCATTCCAGAAAACTCGCTCTCGACCAACTCCAGTACTAGTACAAGGAGAATTGGAATACGAAGTAAAACAGGTTCTCGATTCAAAATTTAGAGGTCGTAATCTCTGGAATCTAATATCTTGGAAAGGGTACGGTCCAGAGAACGACTCATGGGTCTCAGCATCTGACATTCATGCTCCACGACTGTACTGCCTAAACCCAGACAAGACAGGCCCTAGAGCGCGTTCGGGAGGGGGGAGTACTGTCAACACCAGGACAGTGCGCGCTCTACGGGCAGCATAATGCAAAATGACAAACCTTATGCAATGTGATAATTCATGCATTATGTGTTGATATTGTATAATAACCTTTTGCATTGCAGGTATTTAGCTTGAAATTTCATTAATGCTGTTTGTGATGTATAGTTCATTTTCAAGCCTTTCCTGCAGCCTGGCTGGGTGTGGCATGTGGGCGGGGCTTGGGTCTATTTAAGGGACCCAGCCCAGCTCCACGTGCCCACTATTCAGAGGTCCCGGTGCAGAGCAGCAGTATTTTCCTGAACTCCTGTTCCGGAGGCCTACTTACGCATTTAACTGGCCCTGTCCTCATTATTTTGCTGATCTTCAAGCAGGGAGGTAACGTGGAGGTCGGGGTAGGCCCTCGACTCCGTTTCTAGAAACATTTGAGTTTTGGCCTTGTGATTTACAGTGTGCGCGTGCGCGATCATTCCAGGTATTTGAGTCTTGATGCGCAGTCTGGCAATAAGGTGCGCAATAATTTCTGGGCAATTAAATTTTGAAACTCAGATTAAACAGAGTGTGATCTTTCTAGACAAAACAAGTTTAGTCTGTTTGCCTATTCTACAAGTTCATTCATTAATCCTATAGCAGTTAATTCTTTGGGAACAAATGTACTCATTGATTCTTGTTATGACGTAATTGCTATTCTAAGGACTAACTTGAGAGAGTTCAATGTTCAGAGTATATGATTATAAAAAGGTCACGTTATTGAAAAGTTCTTGATCTCTCATGTTATTAGAGCATAGATAATTAAAACAAAGTTCATGAAGATTAATGTTCTTAACTCTTGCTTCCACAGGTCTCCTTCCCCGCTGTTCCCAACCTAAAACCCCATCCCCCACTTGTCCATTCTTTAACTCTGTGCTATGATAGCTAGTAGAGTTTGGAGCTGTCAAGAGGTGGACATATTGGGAACAGGCGCAAACCCTGAGGATCCGGTTTCGCTGACACCTATCCTCTAAGGAGGGACATTTGTACTGTTCTGTCCCAGCTGTACAATTTCTATGACCAAGGGGTGTTTCCACTACTTCTGCCTCATCTTCTAAATAATAATGGATTCTCTGAAAGGACTTGCATGGCTAACTTCAGGAGAATGTATGTGTTTTACAGCTCGGATGTATGATGGAACCACAAATGTGTTTAGAACGCATGGCCTTACAACGCGGTCTTTACAATGACCACGAATTTACCATGCATGCCTTTACCACACATGCATTTACACCGAATTTAGTTGTAAAAGCATGTTTGGTAACAAACATGCATGGTAATTTCTCCCCCACCCTGCCCCTAAACCTGACATCATACTCCACCTGCCCAAGCCCTTAAAACTGTCCCTTCCAACCCCTGCCCAGAGCCCTAACTCCCAGCCTATCCTTCCCTGTCCTAAAACCTGTTCCAACCTTTCCTAAAAACTACCCCGACCCCCCCACACTGCCCTAAACTCTAAAACCTACCCCAGCATGAAAATGAATCCACATGTCCTAAAAACTACCCCGACCCTAAACAGTAAAACCTACCCTGGCATAAAAACTACCCTTCCCTGTCCTGCCCTAAAAACTACTCCCACCTTCGCCCTGAAACCTAAAACCTACCTTGCCTGTTCTAAAAAGTACCCCGGCCCCCTGCCCTAAACCGTAAAATCTTCCCTGTCTTAAAACCTACCCCGTCCTGTCCTAAAATCTACCCGACCCCTGCCCTAAACCCTAAAACGTAACCTGCCCTGTCCTAAAAACTACACCTCCCCGCCCCAAAACCTAACATCTAAAAGCTACCCTGTCTTAAAACCTACCCCACCCTGTCCTAAAAACTACCCTGCCCCCACAAACCCCTCCTTAAGCCCTAAAAACCTGCCCTGTCCTAAAAACTACACCTCCCCGCCCTAAAACCTAAAACCTACCCTGTCCTAAAACCAACCCCATTCTGTCCTAAAAACTACCCTGACCCCGCCTTCACCCTAAAACCTACCCTACTTCAGTCCTAAAACCTACCACACCCTGTCTTAAAAATTACACTGACCCCACCTTCACCCTAAAACCTACCCTTCCCCTATCCTAAAACTTACGCCGTTCTGTCCTAAAAACTACCCGATCCCCACTTCACCCTAAAACCTATCCTACTCCTTTCATGAAACCTACTCCAAGCAGTCCTAAAAATTTCCTGACCCCCCACCCTAAACCCTAAAACCTACACTGTCCTAAAACCCACCCCCTTCTGTCCTAAACACTACCTGACCCCCTGCCCTAAACCCTAAAACCTACACTGTCCTGTCCTAAACACTACCCGACTCACCCCAATACCTACTCTGCCCTGTCCTAAAACCTACTCCGCTCTGTTCTAAAAACTATGGGACCCTGTTTTAAACCCTAAAACCTACCCTGTCCTAAAAACAAACCCGTCCTCCGCCCCACCCTGAATCCTAAAACCTACCCCACCCTGTCCTAAAAACTACCCCAACCCCCAACCTTCACCCTAAATCCTAAAACCTACCCTTCCCCTGTCCCAAAACCTACCCCGCACTGGCCTAAAAACTACCTGACTCCCGATGTAAACCCTAAACCTTTCCTAAAAACTGCCCGACCACTTTCTTCACCCTAAATTCAAAAACCTACCCTGTCCTAAAACCTACCCCACCCTGTCCTAAACTCTACCCCAACCCCGGCCTTCACTCTAAATCCTAAAACCTACCCTGTCCTAAAACCTACCCCACCCTGTCCTAAAAATGACCCCAACCCACCACCCCGCCCTAAAGCCTACCCTGTCCTGTCCTAAAACCTACCCTGATCCCTCAGCCTGTCCTAAAAACTATCACAACCCTCCCTCCCCAACCCAGGCCCCACTTACCTCTCCCCTCTGGTCTCTGTTCCTTCCTGCTTGCTTCCTTCCTTCCGCCCGACTGCTCTCTCTACCATTACCACGCATATGCTTGGCAAACACATGCGTAGTAAACGTACATGCATGGTAATGGGAGCGTGGTCAATGCATATTGTTGCATTGACCGTATTATTAGTGCTGTTTCCCTTACACTTCTTTCCCTCCTGTGATTCTTCCTCCATCAAATACTCACCCCCACTCTCCGTGTTGCACTCACCCTCGTGTGTGGCTTGATCTTTCTCCTGTGTTTCATCCACACACTTCCCCATCCTGTCTTCCATGTTGTTTTCTCCCTCATGTGCTTCTCCCCCTCCTTGCATTGCCCTTTCCCTCGTATGTTGCTTGCTCTCAATGTCTTGTGATTCTCCCCACCAAACTTTGCTGCCCAGATCCATATTGTTCTCTACATGATTTTCTTCTCTTCTCCCATGTGTCGCTCTCTCCATTGTGTGCTACTTTTCTACGTGTTCCCTACCTGTTCATTTACTGTCCCATATCCCCAAGGACATTTTTTTTTTTTATCCTCACACATTCAGAGTAAAGAAAACAATTTTTATTTTACCTATCCAAGTGGCATCCACCACCTTTTTTGTAAGCATCCACCAACTCTATTTGGTCTCAGCTGCACCCATTTTCCTGTTAATATCTTCATGTGATTCTGCATAGAATTGTTTTAAAGTGTAGCTGTTTAAAACGGTGTTCTATAAGCTTCTGTGTAGATCTGTATTGTTTCATTATAAATGTAATAATTCTAAGAGCAATCATACTTCATAGTCCATTGCATCAGTACACAATTAATCTTTGCAACTAATATTAGTTTTTTCCTAATCAAGTAAAAGGTTTATAAAAAGGTTGTAACTCGTTTTGATTAAGAACATTTGTGTCACAATGCTGACTTCTATGACAATTTATGTCCCATGTATCCTTGTCTAAAAATAAAACAGTCAGGCCCAATTTCACAAAATATTGCAATCAAAACTGTGTGACTGCTATATAAAAGCAGTCACAGACATGGCGTTCTGCTGTCCGCAGCAGGCCACCATCCCTCAGAGTGCGGCCTTCTCTAATGGGGTCACAAATTGTGACCTAGCTCATGAATATTGATGAGGTAGGTCTTTGGGACCCCATTGGGAATCTCTAAATGTGTCTGAGACACATTTGTACATTTCATTTTGCGAGTCTCTAATTGCAACTCACAAAGTAGAACAGATCAAAGTCAGAAGCTCCAGTCAACCTTGCTGGAGTGCAGTTTGGATGCAGTCCCAGATGTGTCCTGCTTAGGTTTTACCTTCTCAAGTTTTATGCCAAGAGCCCTGTTTGTGTGGAAGAAGTTTGCAGGGAGCAAGAAGAGCATCACTGCGCCAGAAGCTGATTTTCTGTGTGAGCAGTGTGGTTCTGGTGCAGCCGGGCCCATTCACTGTCGCAAGAGCCCAAAAGCTTGACTTTAAGAGCTTGAGAATCACATCAAGGACCCGGGACCTGAGAGGTGCCTCTTGGGGGTCAGGAACTCAATGAATACGGGTCCAGGAGCTGTGGGGAGTCTGTTATGTCCCTGAAGCTCAGTTCAGGAGGCAAGCAGACTAGCTCTGAATCCTGGGCACGCTTGAATCCTGGGTTCAAGATGAAGTTGCAGGTCCAGTTCTTCCTCTCCAGTCAAGAGGGCAGCAGGCAGCAGGTCAGCACAGCAAGGGAGCGGCTCTGCCAGAGTGGCAGTCTGTAGAGTGACAGTCCTTTCCGCAGCACAGCAGTCCTTCTTTTTGTCAGAGTATCCACAGGTCAAGAAGTGTCTGAGGAGTCTGTGGTCCTTTTTTAATACATTACGCTGTATGAAAGGGAAAGGGCAGGAATGCACCATATTTAACATTATGTGGTGAATTTCTGTTCTTTCCTTGTGCTGGTGTGCTTTTGACTGCCTAGCACCAACAAAGGCACCCTTGCGCTGGGATGCAAGGGTGACAGCGTTGTAGGCAAGATTGTTTTTGTGCATGATAGTATACCTTCCTGCACAAAAACAACCCTTAAAGGAATTTTCCTCTTTCTATGTGTGCTGCAAAATGTAGCACACAGAGAAAACAAACAGATGGAGGAGAAATAAAGATATGTCTATTTGTTACTCCTTGGATGGGGAGGCATAGCATTTTGATGCATTGCGAGGTCTACCAGTAATGGTAAATCTGGTGCTGTGGATTTAATTTACGCTCTGCTTGGGCACACATATTTTAGCTTAGTTTAGGGCTGCGTACTGTGCCCTTTTACCTACATATGTGCTCTGATTTAATGTATTCCATTTTATTCATTTTTAGTGAGCCTGTTTTCAGCGGGGATGTTTTATTTTCCAACCAACTGTAACTTTATGATTCTGTGAAAACACTGTTATTATTATTCTGTTCACAACATGTCAACATGTACCCTTGTCCAAGGTTGATGTGTCCGATTACATGATAATCCAGCTAGCAATTGTTGCTGCAAGAGTTTGTAATCAGTCACACACTTAGACACTTGTCCACGTCAGGCCGATTTCACAGAAAAAAACATGCTTTCTTGTAAAAACACTGTGTAGGCAAGTCCAGCCAGGATTCCATCCATGCTGCATGCCATTTTATTGCTGACTTCGGTCCTGTCTCTACAGCCAACCCAGGAGACAGCGGGAAGAAATCTGTCCTTCAGGTAATTGGGGTGGGTGCTCCTCTTATGGACAGATTGGGCCATCACTGCTATGCTCTTGCTTAGGAGTTATGTTCTAGGTATAACTCATCTGCGTATCTCATTCCAATATGGTGGGACTGTTAATTTTCTTCTCACTGGTCGCCACATTTCTAATACTGTTATTCCTCTTTGACCTAATAATTGCAGCACATATATTTTATTGTAGATTGCAGTCTTTTCAGTAAATATATTGAAAACCATCCAGCATCTCTTTCTTGCTTTTGTGTGTGTTTGAGACCTCTGCTAGAGAAAGGGGTGGGACTTGCCGAACACGACTACCCCTAAGAAGTCACCGAGTGTCACATTCAAGTTGCCACATATCACCTTCCCTTTCATGTCTGGATGGGGTGCTGCTAGCTAGCTGAAAGGGTTGGGCCGACAGCTGCCAAGACGGCACGGGATTGACTCAGTCACCCACAAAAGGTGGTGCTGCTGCCCTTCATCTAGCAGCCTCATTCTAACAAAGGGAGACCTACGGCATGGTGTCGCCAACAATGGTTATGCACTAATTATACCGGTCCCCTGAGTATCTCTGTCTCACACACACTAAGGTACCGTAAGTAACATTTTATCGTCTTAGGGAAAATCAGCTGAAAAAGGAGCCCCTATGTAGGCTGCAGGTTGTTCAAGCGTGAACCTTAAAATGATTCTTCAGTTAGTGTTCCCGGCTCTGTTACCTATTCCTTATTATGGTACAACCAGTAAATATCACAGAGAATTGTAGACAACCTGTTACACCGTTCCGATTAGCTAATGGCTTAACAAATGAGGGCAGGGATGTCATATTCATTGTTAAAGCTCAAGACGGTTACAAAACAGAAATATTCTGTTCATGGGTTACCTTCCCAGAAATAAATGTTGACTCTAATACATTTCATACATAAAGAGTAGTGAGCGTACCCTTACAGTACAGAGCTTACCAATATTTAGAAATATCTACAATTTATCAGATTGATTTAACTGTGCCCTTCCACATGTACTACAACCTGTTAGGTTAGGTCATTGAAGCAATGAAGTTCCAACTTTGCCAACATTGTCTATGTACAGACCACATCCTAATGTGCAAGCCCTGCCAGTGGCTGAAGTACACACACTATACAATTAGCTAATAGCAATATATATACAAGTATTACAATTTGTGATGCAGACTCTCAACACCGCCCCAGCGAGGGCTATTCCAGTTATAAATCAATTGGCCGTTATAGGAATAAATCCACAAACTGTCCATTCAATAATGGGAAAAGCACCCACTGAGAGGAAGAAGATTCTGTTCTGGGTTGCGCAAAAAATGAATCAGTGTGAAAACAAATTCAAAATGAACACGGGCAGCCCCTGTCCTGGACTTGGGGATGAAACTGAAGCGCAATTTTGACACAGTGTCTTCAATAATTTTAAGCAATATTTGAGGGGAAGCAGCAGCACTGGCAATACACCAGCATATCTGGGAAGTTCGAAAAAGGTCTAACAACGCTCCTCCAAAACTTTCACAAAAAAGGAAGAGAAACTTACACAGCAAAAGCCACAATTTAAAAAGGAAAAGGTGGCAGCGATTTCAATTATAGATGCCACTCGGGCTGAGAAAGTTGTTGAAGAACAAGACATGGGCAGTGACTCTGCTAGACAGCGTGGCAGAGGTCATTATATGTCGCCAGAGTCCAATAGATCTTCTGGATGTGACACAGGCTAGTAACTTCCTTGACTTCCTTTACTTCCTCCCACCTGACCAGGTATACAGATTAAAATTTCAAATTGAGGGAGCACACAATTTAAGTAATCTTCAGGAGAAGATTACCACTAAATTCTGATATTCTATTGGCAGAAAAAGATTGGCCACCTGAATTTGTCTGTGTGCTCCCACAAGGGGAAGTTCTCATTTTGCCGTCTTTCTCAGTCCTGATTCTAGATATAGTAAAGGAAGCCTACGCTGCTGATTGGGCTCAGGGTCTTGCTCTGTACTGCAACCACATAGGTTGGGATAGAGATTCCCACTACCATGTAATACCAATTAGATCTAATCCACAGATCCAGCCTCAATATCCATTTAAACATGAAGCTAAGGCACCTGTGAAAGATCTTCATAGAACAGGAGTACCAGGGAGTAATAGAACCCTGCATATCTGCAACTGCAATGAATAACCCATTATTGCCCGCAGCAAAGCCTGACCGTTCATATAGTATAGTCTTAGATTACATACATTTATACAGTCATGCACACACATTTGCAATCCAAAATGCACACAGCACCGTACTTATCAACAATATAGCGCAAAAGAAATTTAAAACTACCTTGGCTATTCCGATGGTTTCTTCTGGCAAAAGCCTAATGCCTGGAAGCTCATAACTTTGTGCCATCAGTGCCTTGCTTTTTGTAGATTGCCCCAGGTGTATAAGAACAGCCCTGGGATATTTGTTGCCCATGTAAAATCAATGCTACAGGACATTGATCTTGAGGTATTGTCATATGTCGTAGACATTTACCTTAAAGAATTATCTAATGAAGGCAAAAGGCCTAGCACTGCAATTTTTAGAAAAGTGCGCTCAACTTCGATTGCCAATTACCATAAAAAAAAATGCAGTCATTTCTGGGGTTCCTTAATTTAGCAGAACATACATTCCAGATTATGCACAATGCATTAAATCACTCTATGACTTAAGTTGTTCAAAATTTCATTACATTTTCAAGCAAACACTACTTAGAAATTTGCAATAAGACATGGTAGAAGCACAACACTTACACACACATGACAACAAAACAAACATGATCATCAGAATGAATTCTGGTGCCATTGAGTTCACCTATGTAACATTTAATGAGGGTGACACAGTATCCACAGCATACAAGTCACAGCACACAAAGCAGAACAAGATTTTGCCCCAACAGAAAAAATACTGACTGCTGTACAGATGGCTGTCATACAGGAGAGGCCACTTGCCCAAGGGAAACACATTATTGTCGTTACCTTGGTGTTAGCCCTTAAGGCGGTTACTAAACCTAGCGTTTCAAACGCAAAACCATTACATCCACATTGGATTCAATGGGCAACCTCCCTGACTGCCACTGATGTTGATTATGTTTTTAACCCCAATCTACGGACCAATCATTTCTACAATATGAGCTTGCATACCCAGAACCCTCTAACAACATGCCAGTTGATCAATATGGAACTTTCATTTACATGGATGGTTCAGCACAACCATTTGTAGGTACCAAACATCAGTACTCTTCTGCTTGCCCGGCAGTCAGCGGAGTCATGAGGGAAGGTACATTCCACCCTCAACATACCTACACACAGACCCTAGGGTATTGCACTGCACAACTTGCAAAACTTAAGGCTCTCCTCTTGGCACTGGAAAATGTAGATCTTGGACAGCCAAGATTGATTGTGTGTGATATGTACTACTATGTCCAGTCCTACAATGATCACGTTCATCATTCATGCCTGAACGGGTTCAGGGATTGAAAAGGGAACACCATCAAACACAAAAACTCGTGGGAGAGTGTAGCAGATCTTAAGGACAGATTACCTAGAGCTCATGTAGTACATATATTGGGCCACCACACTTAGGAGTATACATTATAGGAAACACTTTGGCTGATGAAACTGCCAAATCCGCAGTAGCTACGGCTTCTGTTGCCACATTACTCATTCTCACACAAGACTGGACAATGAGACATTGGCTGCCATGAAAACCTCGGCCGAAGGTAAGCCCTTACCGAAAGCATACCCTGTTAAATATACCTACAACCTCAGTGTCCAAAACTTTGCCTTTGCAACAATTCCAGGATTGGGTGATTGTGTGATCCCCAACCAAGATCAGAGACCAGATCTCGTTAAAGCAGTGCATGAGGGTGCTGCACCTGCCCATTCAGGTGTTGCGGCTGCTATATCCTTGTTACAGAAATGCTACTGGTGGCCAGGTCTATACAAACATACCAAGCAGTATGTCCTTTGCTGTGACAGCTGTCAACAAATTAAAGGTGCCTCCATCAAACACCTACCGCAGACATCCCTCCTGGTGTCAAACTAACCTCTACAATGTGTGTACCTGGACCATTGCGGTCCCTTACAATCTGATGGTGCATACAAATACACCTTAGTCACTGTTGATTCATGTTCTAGATTCCTGTGGGCATGGACACAACTATTGGGTGATGTCCCAACTGTTATTAAAGATTTGCAAGTCTTTATCAGGACATATGTGGTTGCCACATCTCACTAGGACCAGGGCCCTGGTATTGCCTCCAGGCCATTCATGGTCACCATGGCAACGATGGGTGTTCACCTTCATTACTCCTCACCATATAATCCTGAGGGAAATTCTATTGTGGAATGCTGAATTCAAGACTTAAAGCAATCCTTAACATCAAGGGTATTGGGTTCTGGTCATAGCTGGCTTCATCAACTATATGGGGTGCTTGGGAGGACGCACCCCTTATGAGGTCCTGTTTGGGATACATATGTATGTCCCAGATCTTGATGGCCCTGGCGCGGTGGTGGCAGAAATACCATTTGATATAAATGAACATGTCACTTTTTTATAGGAAACACAACAATTCTGTGCTGAAGATTCATCTGCCTATGCCGCCACCTTGAGAATGAGGGATTTGCCAACATCTACCGGCTGGATTCCTAAAATTGGGGATCTGGTACGTGAGAAGTTTGCTGTAAAAAGGAGTTTGGCCCATTCTATAGCATACTGGTTCGAGTCCTGCGAATACACGGTACCAGAATTGTTATAATACCACCGCTGCCTGGTTCCAAAGAAAAACATTTTGTTTCAATTGGCAACGTCAAATTGCATCATGTGGCTGATCCTGCACAGAAGACCACAAGGGTTCCTGGGTAGTTCCCTAACCTCCTTGACTACCCAAAGTGATATTCATCTTCAAGCACTGAATAACACTTCTACAAGTGACAGTACTATAGCTTACAAGCTTGGGGAGGGCGAAGAACGTGTTTCTGCTACTTCCTGTTAACAATTCACCACCAAGAAACATCCAAACTATGGATATCTACTATTCCAATTCTACACAGACGGATGACAACATTTATTATGAACCACCACCATTGGGTCCATCTACCAAATCTACTAACTACTAACAAGTGTTTTGTTACCACCATTATGGGCATTACTTTCTACACCAAGCTAGTACACCAAGATCTGTTTTTAGTTACACACAAAGGGAGCATTGTCTGACTCCTCCACTGGGGTGTTCCAGAACGTATGTAGAAATGTTTGCAGATTTTTCTGAGCATGATGTTAAAACTGCAGTCATATTATATCAAATTGCCTTCTTCTAAATGGAGAAAGGTATTGCTAACCGACACCAAATTAATTTTATTTGCATTCCCTTTTTTAGTGGTTGGCCATTGAGGGCTATGAATTTGGGAAGGCCTCTGTTGAGTTAAAGAGTGTATGGGGAACACATAATTGGCAGATACAGGGAATGTAAGCCTTGTTTAGAGCATGCCTTATTCCCTTACAAATAATATTTCTGAATGACACAATTAAAAAAAAATAAGAGAACTGTATGCACCGAGTATCCCAACACCAGCAAAATTTCACAATTGACAAACACTTTTAAATTTCACTGAAGAACAGCTTACTGGTTGGGTTCAGAATGGTAACATTAATTCCTCACTTTCTCATTGCAGCGGATGGTTATTGTGGCCAGTGGACACAAATGGTTGTCAGGGATGTTTTGTTAATTCCACATGGTGTTTCAGAGCAAGCCCACCAGACCCTTGCTAAACGCAGGTATTATTACTACATATAGTATGGGTAAACTTTGCCAGCAGTGGTACGTTCCTCCGTATTAGCAGCTGTCAAAGAACACCTTAGTCTCCTTTCAGAAGAAGTCGACATACAGGATTTCTTGATGGGTCTTAGAAAACCACGCTCAAAATGTTTTCTATATGTCATACATATTGAAATTTGGAGGCTTTTACAAATGGAAGCTGCTGCACATTTAAGGCAGATTAACAAAGAAAAATGGAGAAGGCTTTAGCCGTTGTTGATAATGGTATGAACACATTGTCCATCTGCATTCACACACAAAATAACATTGTGTCCTCTGCAAAAGACATCATTCATGATGATGTGTAATTTTTACATCATGGACAGAGTCAACTTAGGTCCATTATGCAGTTGGGTTGGACACTGCAGGTCCTCAAAAGTTGCGGCATGCCCTGGCAGCATGCCAACTCTACTGAGTTATTTGCCATCTTTAATCTGGCCAGAAAACAACAGATAATGACTGAAAAAGAAGCTAGTTGCATTACACTTACCATTGAGAAATTGGAAAAGTTGTGTTTTACTGTGGCGGAAATTCCATCTGCAGTATGGCAAATACACGCGGTAATCAATCTGCCTGTTTCCACATTTCAGTTTAGCAAGTGTTTAAAACATTTTGCAGTTGGCAGATTTGAGCAGTTAGGGGACAGTTATATCCATGAGGTGTGGGAGTTGCCTTTCACTCACAAATGTTTGAATGGCAAAATGGAGCTCTTTCTTAGCTGAAGTGAAAGTGAGACTACTGTTAGACATTCTGGCCCTCATTACGAGCCTGGCGGTCTGTGACCGCCAGGCTCGCGGTTGGCGGGAGCACCGCCGACAGCCTGGCGGTGCCCCTTAGGGCATTCTGACCGCGGCGCTTTGGCCGCGGTCAGTGCAGGAAAACCGGCGGTCTCCCGCCGGTTTTCCGCTGCCCGTCAGAATCCTCCAAGGCGGCGCAGCATGCTGCGCCGCCTTGGGGATTCTGACACCCCCTACCGCCATCCTGTTCCTGGCGGTTCGCCCGCCAGGAACAGGATGGCGGTAGGGGGTGTCGCGGGGCCCCTGGGGGCCCCTGCAGTGCCCATGCCAATGGCATGGGCACTGCAGGGGCCCCCGTAAGAGGGCCCCGCTTGTATTTCACTGTCTGCATAGCAGACAGTGAAATACGCGACGGGTGCAGTAGCACCCGTCGCACCTTCCCACTCCGCCGGCTCGATTCCGAGCCGGCGTCCTCGTGGGAAGGTTGTTTCCCGCTGGGCTGGCGGGCGGCCTTAAGGCGGCCGCCCGCCTGCCCAGCGGGAAACTCAGAATGCCGGCCGCGGTCTTCAGACCGCGGTGCGGTATTCCTGCGGCGCAACTTTGGCGGGCGGCCTCCGCCGCCCGTCAAAGTTGTAATGAGGGCCTCTATGATTTGCAAGCAGGCCTTCTTGCACAGCACTTGTAACACAGCCATAGCGAACTTTGAATGCTATCAAAAGGGTACTCCCATCTCTTTGATTCACCCCCTGAATTTCAGATACTTTTAAGTGGACGTTATGTGATGCTGAACAGTGAAAGCTATTGCGGAATGAAGCCTGGAATTGCCTATGTAATTTTGATTTCTCAGATTGTAACTTGCTGTGGCGATTTATTGTATCCTTCACAGGAGAGATAAAAGTAGCAGAAATATGGCTGCACATTGCTACTTCAAATGTGAATTGTGACAAGTAGAGCACACTAAAGTTGCTATTGTTTCAAATACAAGTAGCTCTGGCATCAGCCAGCGAGACCTGTGACCCCCAACTTGCAATGGATACAGTCCTTATTAAGTACATTTTGGAGAGTTGGTGGGTAGAATTTTCAACGCAGCCAATACTGAGGGAGTTGTGCACTTTATTAAGGCTGTTGGTTCTGGATTTATTAGCACTTTCCAGATTTTGGCCCTCATTACGATCTCGGTGGCGAAACCCGTCAAGATCGGTGCTGACGATCAAAAGAAGTCCGTTTCATCCGTGGTGGTTCTGCCACGTTCATTATATGGCAGTCTGTAACACTATGCTGTTTGCGGAATTTACCGCCAACATGGCAGTCCAGACTGCCATGTTAGTAATGACCACCTATATTTGGAGTGTTACCTTCAGCAGGCCTTTCACTCTTTTTGATTGTCTTTGGTAGACTCCCAGTAGCTGTGGCATTGATTGGCGGCATCCTGCTGATTCTATTTTTTCTATGCAATGGCTGTTCCATCTCAGAAAAGCAGAGTACTGGAGTTTCCACCAGCCCACCTGTGTCGTGATTGCATGATGCAGTACTTCGGAGCGTCACTGCTGGAGGAGCTTGAGTTGCATTGGTCATTGACATTCCGAGCAATACTGACCTGTGTGCAGCTGATTTTCTATTGCTCATGGTGCTTCTTCGAGTGCGCACCAAAGGTGTGTCTTGCCGTGCAGCCTGTGCCTTCTGTGGATGCAGATCTGTTAATGTTCTTGCTGAAGGCTCATTCATGTACATGTCCATTTATATTGCAGTTAATACATGAGTCATCCTATGAACCACCTCTTGTGGATTTCCTGACTTTCACCATCTGCTGAGAGGGGCCATCTCAGCTGGTCCTATGTCTGAGGCGTCTGCAAACATATTCTCTGTGGATCCTTCAGCTAATGTATGTGTTTTACAGCTCGGATGTATGATGGAACCACAAATGTGTTTAGAACGCATGGCCTTACAACGCGGTCTTTACAATGACCACGAATCTACCATGCATGCCTTTACCACACATGCATTTACACCGAATTTAGTTGTAAAAGCATGTTTGGTAACAAACATGCATGGTAATTTCTCCCCCACCCTGCCCCTAAACCTGACATCATACTCCACCTGCCCAAGCCCTTAAAACTGTCCCTTCCAACCCCTGCCCAGAGCCCTAACTCCCAGCCTATCCTGCCCTGTCCTAAAACCTGTTCCAACCTTTCCTAAAAACTACCCCGACCCCCCCACACTGCCCTAAACTCTAAAACCTACCCCAGCATGAAAATGAATCCACCTGTCCTAAAAACTACCCCGACCCTAAACAGTAAAACCTACCCTGGCCTAAAAACTACCCTTCCCTGTCCTGCCCTAAAAACTACTTCCACCTTCGCCCTGAAACCTAAAACCTACCTTGCCTGTCCAAAAAAGTACCCCGGCCCCCTGCCCTAAACCGTAAAATCTTCCCTGTCTTAAAACCTACCCCGCCCTGTCCTAAAATCTACCCGACCCCTGCCCTAAACCCTAAAACGTAACCTGCCCTGTCCTAAAAACTACACCTCCCCGCCCCAAAACCTAACATCTAAAAGCTACCCTGTCCTAAAAACTACCCTGCCCCCACCAACCCCTCCTTTAGCCCTAAAAACCTGCCCTGTCCTAAAAATTACACCTCCCCGCCCTAAAACCTAAAACCTACCCTGTCCTAAAACCAACCCCATTCTGTCCTAAATACTACCCTGACCCCGCCTTCACCCTAAAACCTACCCTACTTCAGTCCTAAAACCTACCACACCATGTCTTAAAAACTACCCTGACCCCACCTTCACCCTAAAACCTACCCTTCCCCTGTCCTAAAACTTACGCCGTTCTGTCCTAAAAACTACCCGATCCCCACTTCACCCTAAAACCTATCCTACTCCTTTCATGAAACCTACTCCAAGCAGTCCTAAAAACTATCCTGACCCCCCACCCTAAACCCTAAAACCTACACTGTCCTAAAACCCACCCCGTTCTGTCCTAAACACTACCTGACCCCCTGCCCTAAACCCTAAAACCTACACTGTCCTGTCCTAAACACTACCCGACTCACCCCAATACCTACTCTGCCCTGTCCTAAAACCTACTCCGCTCTGTTCTAAAAACTATGGGACCCTGTTTTAAACCCTAAAACCTACCCTGTCCTAAAACGTACCCCGCCCTGTCCTAAAAACAAACCCGTCCTCCCCCCCACCCTGAATCCTAAAACCTACCCCACCCTCTCCTAAAAACTACCCCGACCCCCACCTTCACCCTAAATCCTAAAACCTACCCTTCCCCTGTCCCAAAACCTACCCCGCACTGGCCTAAAAACTACCTGACTCCTGATGTAAACCCTAAACCTTTCCTAAAAACTGCCCGACCACTGTCTTCACCCTAAATTCTAAAACCTACCCCGTCCTAAAACCTACCCCACCCTGTCCTAAAATCTACCCCAACCCCGGCCTTCACTCTAAATCCTAAAACCTACCCTGTCCTAAAACCTACCCCACCCTGTCCTAAAAATGACCCCAATCCACCACCCCGCCCTAAAGCCTACCCTGTCCTGTCCTAAAACCTACCCTGATCCCTCAGCCTGTCCTAAAAACTATCACAACCCTCCCTCCCCAACCCAGGCTCCACTTACCTCTCCCCTCTGGTCTCTGTTCCTTCCTGCTTGCTTCCTTCCTTCCGCCCGACTGCTCTCTCTACCATTACCACGCATATGCTTGGCAAACACATGCGTAGTAAACGCACATGCATGGTAATGGGAGCGTGGTCAATGCATATTGTTGCATTGACCGTATTATTAGTGCTGTTTCCCTTACACTTCTTTCCCTCCTGTGATTCTTCCTCCATCAAATACTCACCCCCACTCTCCGTGTTGCACTCACCCTCGTGTGTGGCTTGATCTTTCTCCTGTGTTTCATCCACACACTTCCCCATCCTGTCTTCCATGTTGTTTTCTCCCTCATGTGCTTCTCCCCCTCCTTGCATTGCCCTTTCCCTTGTATGTTGCTTGCTCTCAATGTCTTGTGATTCTCCCCACCAAACTTTGCTGCCCAGATCCGTATTGTTCTCTACATGATTTTCTTCTCTTCTCCCATGTGTCGCTCTCTCCATTGTGTACTACTTTTCTACTTGTTCCCTACCTGTTCATTTACTGTCCCATATCCCCAAGGACATTTTTTTTTTTTATCCTCACACATTCAGAGTAAAGAAAACAATTGGTATTTTACCTATCCAAGTGGCATCCACCAACTTTTTTGTAAGCAGCCACCAACTCTATTTGGTCTCAGCTGCACCCATTTTCCTGTTAATATCTTCATGTGATTCTGCATAGAATTGTTTTAAAGTGTAGGTGTTTAAAACGGTGTTCTATAAGCTTCTCTGTAGATCTGTATTGTTTCATTATAAATGTAATAATTCTAAGAGCAATCATACTTCATAGTCCATTGCATCAGTACACAATTAATCTTTGCAACTAATATTAGTTTTTTCCTAATCAAGTAAAAGGTTTATAAAAAGGTTGTAACTCGTTTTGATTAGGAACATTTGTGTCACAATGCTGACTTCTATGACAATTTATGTCCCATGTATCCTTGTCTAAAAATAAAACAGTCAGGCCCAATTTCACAAAATATTTCAATCAAAACTGTGTGACTGCTATATAAAAGCAGTCGCAGACATGGTGTTCTGCTGTCCGCAGCAGGCCACCATCCCTCAGAGTGCGGCCTTCTCTAATGGGGTCACAAATTGTGACCTAGCTCATGAATATTGATGAGGTAGGTCTTTGGGACCCCATTGGGAATCTCTAAATGTGTCTGAGACACATTTGTACATTTCATTTTGTGAGTCTCTAATTGCAACTCACAAAGTAGAACAGGTCAAAGTCAGAAGCTCCAGTCAACCTTGCTGGAGTGCAGTTTGGATGCAGTCCCAGATGTGTCCTGCTTAGGTTTTACCTTCTCAAGTTTTATGCCAAGAGCCCTGTTTGTGTGGAAGAAGTTTGCAGGGAGCAAGAAGAGCATCACTGCGCCAGAAGCTGATTTTCTGTGTGAGCAGTGTGGTTCTGGTGCAGCCGGGCCCATTCACTGTCGCAAGAGCCCAAAAGCTTGACTTTAAGAGCTTGAGAATCACATCAAGGACCCGGGACCTGAGAGGTGCCTCTTGCGGGTCAGGAACTCAATGAATACGGGTCCAGGAGCTGTGGGGAGTCTGTTATGTCCCTGAAGCTCAGTTCAGGAGGCAAACAGACTAGCTCTATGAGTCACGCTTGAATCCTGGGTTCAAGATGAAGTTGCAGGTCCAGTTCTTCCTCTCCAGTCAAGAGGGCAGCAGGCAGCAGGTCAGCACAGCAAGGGAGCGGCTCTGCCAGAGTGGCAGTCCGTAGAGTGACAGTCCTTTCCGCAGCACAGCAGTCCTTCTTTTTGTCAGAGTATCCACAGGTCAAGAAGTGTCTGAGGAGTCTGAGGTCCTTTTTTAATACATTACGCTGTATGAAAGGGAAAGGGCAGGAATGCGCCATATTTAACATTATGGGCCTGATTATGACCCTGGCGGACGGCGGAGGCCGTCCGCCAAGGTACCGCCGCTGAATGACCGCACCGCGGTCAAAAGACCGCGGCGGCCATTTAGACATTTCCCCTGGGCCTGCGGGCGCTCTCCAAAAGAGCGCCCGCCGGCCCAGAGGAAATGCCCCTGCAACGAGGACGCCGGCTCAGAATTGAGCCGGCGGAGTTGCAGGGGTGCGACGGGTGCAGTTGCACCCGTCGCGTATTTCAGTGTCTGCTTAGCAGACACTGAAATACTTTGCGGGGCCCTCTTATGGGGGCCCCTGCCGTGCCCATGCCATTGGCATGGGCACGGCAGGGGCCCCCAGGGGCCCCGCTGCACCCCCTACCGTCATCCTGTTCCTGGCGGGCAAACCGCCAGGAACAGGATGGCGGTAGGGGGTGTCAGAATCCCCCATGGCGGCGCAGCAAGCTGCGCCGCCATGGGGGATTCTAAGGGCAGCGGTAAACCGGCGGGAGACCGCCGGTTTGCCTCTTCTGACCGCGGCCGAACCGGCGCGGTCAGAATGCCCTGCGGGGCCCCGCCGGCCTATCGGCGGTGCTCCCGCCGACCCTGGCGGTCTTAGACCGCCGGGGTCAGAATGACCCCCTATGTGATGAATTTCTGTTCTTTCCTTGTGCTGGTGTGCTTTTGACTGCCTAGCACCAACAAAGGCACCCTTGCGCTGGGATGCAAGGGTGACAGCGTTGTAGGCAAGATTGTTTTTGTGCATGATGGTATACCTTCCTGCACAAAAACAACCCTTAAAGGAATTTTCCTCTTTCTATGTGTGCTGCAAAATGTAGCACACAGAGAAAACAAACAGATGGAGGAGAAATAAAGATATGTTTATTTGTTACTCCTTGGATGGGGAGGCATAGCATTTTGATGCATTGCGAGGTCTACCAGTAATGGTAAATCTGGTGCTGTGGATTTATTTTGCGCTCTGCTTGGGCACACATATTTTAGCTTAGTTTAGGGCTGCGTACTGTGCCCTTTTACCTACATATGTGCTCTGATTTAATGTATTCCATTTTATTCATTTTTAGTGAGCCTGTTTTCAGCGGGATGTTTTATTTTCTAATCAACTGTAACTTTATGATTCTGGGAAAAACACTGTTATTATTATTCTGTTCACAACTTGTCAACATGTACCCTTGTCCAAGGTTGATGTGTCCGATTACATGATAATCCAGCTAGCAATTGTTGCTGCAAGAGTTTGTAATCAGTCACACACTTAGACACTTGTCCACGTCAGGCCGATTTCACAGAAAAAAACATGCTTTCTTGTAAAAACACTGTGTAGGCAAGTCCAGCCAGGATTCCATCCATGCTGCATGCCATTTTATTGCTGACTTCGGTCCTGTCTCTACAGCCAACCCAGGAGACGGCGGGAAGAACTCTGTCCTTCAGGTAATTGGGGTGGGTGCTCCTCTTATGGACAGATTGGGCCATCACTGCTATGCTCTTGCTTAGGAGTTCTGTTCTAGGTAAAACTCATCTGCGTATCTCATTCCAATATGGTGGGACTGTTAATTTTCTTCTCACTGGTCGCCACATTTCTAATACTGTTATTCCTCATTGACCTAATAATTGCAGCACATATATTTTATTGTAGATTGCAGTCTTTTCAGTAAATATATTGAAAACCATCCAGCATCTCTTTCTTGCTTTTGTGTGTGTTTGAGACCTCTGCTAGAGAAAGGGGTGGGACTTGCCGAACACGACTACCCCTAAGAAGTCACTGAGTGTCACATTCAAGTTGCCACATATCACCTTCCCTTTCATGTCTGGATGGGGTGCTGCTAGCTAGCTGAAAGGGTTGGGCCGACAGCTGCCAAGACGGCACAGGATTGACTCAGTCACCCACAAAAGGTGGTGCTGCTGCCCTTCATCTAGCAGTCTCATTCTAACAAAGGGAGACCTACGGCATGGTGTTGCCAACAATGGTTATGCACTAATTATACCGGTCCCCTGAGTATCTCTGTCTCACGCACACTAAGGTACCGTAAGTATCATTTTATCGTCTTAGGGAAAATCAGCTGAAAAAGGAACACCTATGTAGGCTGCAGGTTGTTCAAGCGTGAACCTTAAAATGATTTTTCAGTTAGTGTTCCCGGCTCTGTTACCTATTCCTTATAATGGTACAACCAGTAAATATCACAGTGAATTGTAGACAACCTGTTACACCGTTCCGATTAGCTAATGGCTTAACAAATGAGGGCAGGGATGTCATATTCATTGTTAAAGCTCAAGACGGTTACAAAACAGAAATATTCTGTTCATGGGTTACCTTCCCAGAAATAAATGTTGACTCTAATACATTTCATACATAAAGAGTAGTGAGCATACCCTTACAGTACAGAGCTTACCAATATTTAGAAATATGTACAATTTATCAGATTGATTTAACTGTGCCCTTCCACATGTACTACAACCTGTTAGGTTAGGTAATTGAAGCAATGAAGTTCCAACTTTGCCAACATTGTCTACGTACAGACCACATCCTAATGTGCAAGCCCTGCCAGTGGCTGAAGTACACACACTATACAATTAGCTAGTAGCAATATATATACAAGTATTACAATTTGTGATGCAGACTCTCAACACCGCCCCAGCGAGGGCTGTTCCAGTTATAAATCAATTGGCCGTTATAGGAATAAATCCACAAACTGTCCATTCAATAATGGGAAAAGCACCCACTGAGAGGAAGAAGATTCTGTTCTGGGTTGCGCAAAAAATGAATCAGTGTGAAAACAAATTCAAAATGAACACGGGCAGCCCCTGTCCTGGACTTGGGGATGAAACTGAAGCGCAATTTTGACACAGTGTCTTCAATAATTTTAAGCAATATTTGAGGGGAAGCAGCAGCACTGGCAATACACCAGCATATCTGGGAAGTTCGAAAAAGGTCTAACAACGCTCCTCCAAAACTTTCACAAAAAAGGAAGAGAAACTTCCACAGCAAAAGCCACAATTTAAAAAGGAAAAGGTGGCAGCGATTTCAATTATAGATGCCACTCGGGCTGAGAAAGTTGTTGAAGAACAAGACATGGGCAGTGACTCTGCTAGACAGCGTGACAGAGGTCATTATATGTCGCCAGAGTCCAATAGATCTTCTGGATGTGACACAGGCTAGTAACTTCCTTGACTTCCTTTACTTCCTTCCACCTGACCAGGTATACAGATTAAAATTTCAAATTGAGGGAGCACACAATTTAAGTAATCTTCAGGAGAAGATTACCACTAAATTATGATATTCTATTGGCAGAAAAAGATTGGCCACCTGAATTTGTCTGTGTGCTCCCACAAGGGGAAGTTCTCATTTTGCCGTCTTTCTCAGTCCTGAATCCAGACATAGTAAAGGAAGCCTACGCTGCTGATTGGGCTCAGGGGCTTGCTCTGTACTGCAACCACATAGGTTGGGATAGAGATTCCCACTACCATGTAATACCAATTAGATCTAATCCACAGATCCAGCCTCAATATCCATTTAAACATGAAGCTAAGGCACCTGTGAAAGATCTTCATAGAACAGGAGTACCAGGGAGAAATAGAACCTTGCATATCTGCAACTGCAATGAATAACCCATTATTGCCCGCAGCAAAGCCTGACCGTTCATATAGTATAGTCTTAGATTACATACATTTATACAGTCATGCACACACATTTGCAATCCAAAATGCACACAGCACCGTACTTATCAAAAATATAGCGCAAAAGAAATTTAAAACTACCTTGGCTATTCCGATGGTTTCTTCTGGCAAAAGCCTAATGCCTGGAAGCTCATAACTTAGTGCCATCAGTGCCTTGCTTTTTGTAGATTGCCCCAGGGGTATAAGAACAGCCCCGGGATATTTGTTGCCCATGTAAAATCAATGCTACAGGACATTGATCTTGAGGCATTGTCATATGTCGTAGACATTTACCTGAAATAATTATCTAATGAAGGCAAAAGGCCTAGCACTGCAATTTTTAGAAAAGTGCGCTCAACTTCGATTGCCAATTACCATAAAAAAACTGCAGTCATTACTGGGGTTCCTTAATTTTGCAGAACATACATTCCAGATTATGCACAATGCATTAAATCACTCTATGACTTAAGTTGTTCAAAATTTCATTACATTTTCAAGCAAACACTACTTAGAAATTTGCAATAAGATATGGTAGAAGCACAACACTTACACACACATGACAACAAAACAAACATGATCATCAGAATGAATTCTGGTGCCATTGAGTTCACCTATGTAACATTTAATGAGGGTGACACAGTATCCACAGCATACAAGTCACAGCACACAAAGCAGAACAAGATTTTGCCCCAACAGAAAAAATACTGACTGCTGTACAGATGGCTGTCATACAGGAGAGGCCACTTGCCCAAGGGAAACACATTATTGTCGTTACCTTGGTGTTAGCCCTTAAGGCGGTTACTAAACCTAGCGTTTCAAACGCAAAACCATTACATCCACATTGGATTCAATGGGCAACCTCCCTGACTGCCACTGATGTTGATTATGTTTTTAACCCCAATCTACGGACCAATCATTTCTACAATATGAGCTTGCATACCCAGAACCCTCTAACGTCATGCCAGTTGATCAATATGGAACTTTCATTTACATGGATGGTTCAGCACAACCATTTGTAGGTACCAAACATCAGTACCCTTCTGCTTGCCCGGCAGTCAGCGGAGTCATGAGGGAAGGTACATTCCACCCTCAACATACCTACACACACACCCTAGGGTATTGCACTGCACAACTTGCAGAACTTAAGGCTCTCCTCTTGGCACTGGAAAATGTAGATCCTGGACAGCCAAGATTGATTGTGTGTGATATGTACTACTATGTCCAGTCCTACAATGATTACGTTCATCATTCATGCCTGAACGGGTTCAGGGATTGAAAAGGGAACACCATCAAACACAAAAACTCATGGGAGAGTGCATGAGGGTGCTGCACCTGCCCATTCAGGTGTTGCGGCTGCTATATCCTTGTTACAGAAATGCTACTGGTGGCCAGGTCTATACAAACAGACCAAGCAGTATGTCCTTTGCTGTGACAGCTGTCAACAAATTAAAGGTGCCTCCATCAAATACCTACCGCAGACATCCCTCCTGGTGTCAAACTAACCACTACAATGTGTGTACCTGGACCATTGCGGTCCCTTACAATCTGATGGTGCATACAAATACACCTTAGTCACTGTTGATTCATGTTCTAGATTCCTGTGGGCATGGCCACAACTATTGGGTGATGTCCCAACTGTTATTAAAGATTTGCAAGTCTTTATCAGGACATATGTGGTTGCCACATCTCACTAGGACCAGGGCCCTGCTATTGCCTCCAGGCCATTCATGGTCACCATGGCAACAATGGGTGTTCACCTTCATTACTCCTCGCCATATAATCCTGAGGGAAATTCTATTGTGGAATGCTGAATTCAAGACTTAAAGCAATCCTTAACATCAAGGGTATTGGGTTCTGGTCATAGCTGGCTTCATCAACTATATGGGGTGCTTGGGAGGACGCACCCCTTATGAGGTCCTGTTTGGGATACATATGTATGTCCCAGATCTTGATGGCCCTGGCGCGGTGGTGGCAGAAATACCATTTGATATAAATTAACATGTCACTGTTTTATAGGAAACACAAAAATTCTGTGCTGAAGATTCATCTGCCTATGCCGCCACCTTGAGAATGAGGGATTTGCCAACATCTACCGGCTGGATTCCTAAAATTGGGGATCTGGTACGTGAGAAGATTGCTGTAAAAAGGAGTTTGGCCCATTTTATAGCATACTGGTTCGAGTCCTGCGAATACACGGTACCAGAATTGTTATAATACCACCGCTGCCTGGTTCCAAAGAAAAACATTTTGTTTCAATTGGCAACGTCAAATTGCACCATGTGGCTGATCCTGCACAGAAGACCACAAGGGTTCCTGGGTAGTTCCCTAACCTCCTCGACTACCCAAAGTGATATTCATCTTCAAGCACTGAATAACACTTCTACAAGTGACAGTACTATAGCTTACAAGCTTGGGGAGGGCGAAGAACGTGTTTCTGCTACTTCCTGTCAACAATTCACCACCAAGAAACATCCAAACTATGGATATCTACTATTCCAATTCTACACAGACGGATGACAACATTTATTATGAACCACCACCATTGGGTCCATCTACCAAATCTACTAACTACTAACAAGTGTTTTGTTACCACCATTATGGGCATTACTTTCTACACCAAGCTAGTACACCAAGATCTGTTTTTAGTTACACACAAAGGGAGCATTGTCTGACTCCTCCACTGGGGTGTTCCAGAACGTATGTAGAAATGTTTGCAGATTTTTCTGAGCATGATGTTAAAACTGCAGTCATATTATATCAAATTGCCTTCTTCTAAAGGGAGAAAGGTATTGCTAACCGACACCAAATTAATTTTATTTGCATTCCCTTTTTTAGTGGTTGGCCATTGAGGGCTATGAATTTGGGAAGGCCTCTGTTGAGTTAAAGAGTGTATGGGGAACACATAATTGGCAGATACAGGGAATGTAAGCTTTGTTTAGAGCATGCCTTATTCCCTTACAAATAATATTTCTGAATGACACAATTAAAAAAAAATAAGAGAACTGTATGCACCGAGTATCCCAACACCAGCAAAATTTCACAATTGACAAACACTTTTAAATGTCACTGAAGAACAGCTTACTGTTTGGGTTCAGAATGGTAACATTAATTCCTCACTTTCTCGTTGCAGCGGATGGTTATTGTGGCCAGTGGACACAAATGGTTGTCAGGGATGTTTTGTTAATTCCACATGGTGTTTCAGAGCAAGCCGACCAGACCCTTGCTAAACGCAGGTATATAGTATGGGTAAACTTTGCCAGCAGTGGTACGTTCCTCCGTATTAGCAGCTGTCAAAGAACACCTTAGTCTCCTTTCAGAAGAAGTCGAAATACAGGATTTCTTGATGGGTCTTAGAAAACCACGCTCAAAATGTTTTCTATATGTCATACATATTGAAATTTGGAGGCTTTTACAAATGGAAGCTGCTGCACATTTAAGGCAGATTAACAAAGAAAAATGGAGAAGGCTTTAGCCGTTGTTGATAATGGTATGAACATTGTCCATCTGCATTCACACACAAAATAACATTGTGTCCTCTGCAAAAGACATCATTCATGATGATGTGTAATTTTTACATCATGGACAGAGTCAACTTAGGTCCATTATGCAGTTGGGTTGGACACTGCAGGTCCTCAAAAGTTGCGGCATGCCCTGGCAGCATGCCAACTCTACTGAGTTATTTGCCATCTTTAATCTGGCCAGAAAACAACAGATAATGACTGAAAAAGAAGCTAGTTGCATTACGCTTACCATTGAGAAATTGGAAAAGTTGTGTTTTACTGTGGCGGAAATTCCATCTGCAGTATGGCAAATACACGCGGTAATCAATCTGCCTGTTTCCACATTTCAGTTTAGCAAGTGTTTAAAACATTTTGCAGTTGGCAGATTTGAGCAGTTAGGGGACAGTTATATCCATGAGGTGTGGGAGTTGCCTTTCACTCACAAATGTTTGAATGGCAAAATGGAGCTCTTTCTTAGCTGAAGTGAATGTGAGACTACTGTTAGACATTCTATGATTTGCAAGCAGGCCTTCTTGCACAGCACTTGTAACACAGCCATAGCGAACTTTGAATGCTATCAAAAGGGTACTCCCATCTCTTTGATTCACCCCCTGAATTTCAGATACTTTTAAGTGGACGTTATGTGATGCTGAACAGTGAAAGCTATTGCGGAATGAAGCCTGGAATTGCCTATGTAATTTTGATTTCTCAGATTGTAACTTGCTGTGGCGATTTATTGTATCCTTCACAGGAGAGATAAAAGTAGCAGAAATATGGCTGCACATTGCTACTTCAAATGTGAATTGTGACAAGCAGAGCACACTAAAGTTGCTATTGTTTCAAATACAAGTAGCTCTGGCATCAGCCAGCGAGACCTGTGACCCCCAACTTGCAATGGATACAGTCCTTATTAAGTACATTTTGGAGAGTTGGTGGGTAGAATTTTCAACGCAGCCAATACTGAGGGAGTTGTGCACTTTATTAAGGCTGTTGGTTCTGGATTTATTAGCACTTTCCAGATTTTGGCACTCATTGCGATCTCGGTGGCGAAACCCGTCAAGATCGGTGCTGACGATCAAAAGAAGACCGTTTCATCCGTGGTGGTTCTGCCACGTTCATTATATGGCAGTCTGTAACACTATCGTGTTTGCGGAATTTACCGCCAACATGGCAGTCCAGACTGCCATGTTAGTAATGACCACCTATATTTGGAGTGTTACCTTCAGCAGGCCTTTCACTCTTTTTGATTGTCTTTGGTAGACTCCCAGTAGCTGTGGCATTGATTGGCGGCATCCTGCTGATTCTATTTTTTCTATGCAATGGCTGTTCCATCTCAGAAAAGCAGAGTACTGGAGTTTCCGCCAGCCCACCTGTGTCGTGATTGCATGATGCAGTACTTCGGAGAGTCACTGCTGGAGGAGCTTGAGTTGCATTGGTCATTGACATTCCGAGCAATACTGACCTGTGTGCAGCTGATTTTCTATTGCTCATGGTGCTTCTTCGAGTGCGCACCAAAGGTGTGTCTTGCCGTGCAGCCTGTGCCTTCTGTGGATGCAGATCTGTTAATGTTCTTGCTGAAGGCTCATTCATGTACATGTCCATTTATATTGCAGTTAATACATGAGTCATCCTATGAACCACCTCTTGTGGATTTCCTGACTTTCGCCATCTGCTGAGAGGGGCCATCTCAGCTGGTCCTATGTCTGAGGCGTCTGCAAACATATGCTCTGTGGATCCTTCAGCTAACGCACTGGTCAACTGGTTGCCTGCCGAGGTCGATTCCTTCTTGACTTTATAACCATTGAAGACATCAGAAATTTCCTACAGGACCATAATTATTGTTGAATTTGATTGATCGGCATTTTTGTCTCAAATACTAGATTGCGCATTGATTTGGCCGTCTTTCAGCTGGGATGTTTTATTTTCTAATCACCTGTAACTCTGTGATTCTGTGAAAGCATTGCTGTTATTATTCAGTGCACGATATTTCAGCATGTAACCTTGTCAAAGGTTGACATGTCCGAGTACTTGATAAGCAAGAAAGCAATGCTCACCATAAGAGTTTGTAATCAGTCTGACACCCGGGCACTTGCCCACATCAGGCCCTTTTCACTGAATGAAAATATATTTTCTTATAAAAACTGTGCAGACCAAGGGACAACAGGGAGGTTATTCCGGCCAGGATTCAATCCTGGCTGCATGCCATTTTATTGCTGACCTCTGCCCTGTCTCTAAAGCCAACCCAGGAAACAGCAGACAGACCCCCAGAGGAAAAAGAGAGTGACACACACATGCAACACGCAACACCTCCACCCCCAGCCCCACCCCCAACACCATACACAGAAACAGATGCAGTAACATTACATATACACCTCGTGCCCCTCAGGAATAATGCAAGGACAACAGGAATTATGTACAAATAGAGGGACACTACCCAGTCCTTAATGTCTTTGGGCCCCAGGGCCACATCACATAGGCCAAGGCCCCACTTGACTCCTGCAACAACACGGAGAGAACACTGCAGGGGCATAAGGTGGAAAATACACAGGCACCTCAGGGGGACGGGGAATGGGGGGGCACCTCAGCCAGAAGATAGAATAACAACACTGGTCCTGGAGGGGGCTACATGCCCTGTGCGATGTCCTGGGGAGTGCAAGGCCACAGTCTCTCTAGTGGGTGGCTTCTTCCACTGGTTCTGGGGAGGGCCTTGTGCCCAGTGTTCTTCATCCTGGCAAGGAGGGGGGGAGTGGATGGCTTCTTCCACTGGTTCTGGAGGGGGCATTGTGCTCAGTGATGCAGATCTTGGGGAGTGCAACGTCACAGTCTCTCACCTGGGTGTCAGACCCACAGGATTTGCAGGGGTCAGGACGCACTACATCCCATGGAGGTAGGACTACACACTGCCCCTGCCGGAGGTGATGGCTGCTCAGTGGTGACAGTGGCGGGGCTGGTGTCGGGGCTGGCAGTGGTGGGGGGAGGCTCCAGCCCTTCCCCTGCAGCCTCCGATGGCTGTCTACTGGGGCTGCTGCTGCTGGCAGTGGTACTGGTGGCGGTGCAGGCAGTGGTGAGGGGAGGCTCCAGCCCTTCCCCTGCAGCCTCAGACGGCTGCCCACTGGGGCTGCTGCTGCTGGCAGTGGTGCTGGTGGCGGTGCTGGTGGTGGCGGTGGTGTTGAGGATGCCACTGGTGGGGGAGCTTCAGCCCTTCCCCTGCAGCCTCGGAAGGCTGAACCGCCATGGTTGGTGGTGGGGGCTCAGAATCAGTCCCAGCATCAGGCCTCCTGTCCGTCCTGCCTGGAGATGCAGGCCCTTTGCCCTTCCCCTTGGCAGCTGGTGGTGCCACCTTGCCCTTCCCATTGGCAGCTGGTGGTGCCTCCTTGCCCTTCCCCTTGGTAGCTGGTGGTGACTCCTGGTGGTGCTTCCTTGCCCTTCCCCTTGACAGATGGAGGTGCCTCCTTGCCCTTCCCCTTGGCAGCTGGTGGTGCCTCCTTGTCCTTCCCCTTGGCAGCTGGTGCAGGCACACTGTCAGTGCTGATGGTTGGTTCCCTGGAGCCTCTCCCACCTGCAGTAGCTGCCGACACTACTGTGGCCGTGGACTGGGTGGCTGAGGTGCTCGGCTGGGTTCTGACTACCCTGGCTCGACATGAAGGACGGGGGGGAGGGAGAGGGAAGAGGTCAACGGCAGTGAGGAAAAGCTTCTTAGGGACACTGGGGCAGGAAGAGGGTGAAGGTTTGGGAGTGGAGGAGGAGGGAGTGGTTGTTGGAGGTGTCTGTCTGCTGTGTTTGGGTGCAGGTGCATGGGCTGGATGCTGTTGTGAGGTGGATGGCTGTTGGGTGTCTGAGTGCTTCCGTTTGTGTGTCTTAAGAGGAGGGGCACAGACACAGTGGGAGAGGAGACAGGGGACGTGTGCATGGATGTGGGGGTGGTGACTGCCAGTGAGGGGTGTGTAGTGATAGGTGTGATGGTGACGGGGTAGTGGATGAGGATGTAGTGCATGCAGATGGGAGTGGAGACGCTACTGGGAGGGTGGTGGATGATGAGGAGGAGGAGAACACAGTGGAGGCAGTGGGTGTTGTTATGTCTGCATCTGGATGGTGTTTGTGTGAGTGCCTGTGGGATGATGTGTGGTGCTTGTGTTTGCCTGAGCCACTCCTGTGTGTTGTCTTGGGTGCATGCTGGTCTGAATGTGTGCTTGGGTTAGGTTGGGGTTGAGGGGAATGGGACGGGGACAATGGCTGCCATCAGGGAGGAGGCCAGAGCCTGGATTGTTCTCTGTTGGGCCATCATGCCAGAGTGAATGCCCTCCAGGAATGCATTTATTTTTTTGTGTTGCAAGTGGCCTGCCAGCCCCTGGATAGCATTCACTATGGTTGACTACCCAACAGAGATGGATCGCAGGAGGTCAATAGCCTCCTCACTCAGGGCAGCAGGGCTAACTGGGACAGGGCCTGAGGTGCCTGGGGCAAAGGAGATGCCCACCCTCCTGGGTGAGCGGGCACATGAAACTCACTGAGGGGCTGCTGGCAGGGCGGTGCTGGTAGAGGGGTGATGGCTGTAGCTTCCATCGAAGGAGGTATCACTGTCTGAACTGTCCCCTCCTGTCCCCGCCATGGTGCTCCCCTCGCCCTCCGTCCCACTGGTGCCCTCACCGTCACTGGATTCGGCCTCCTGGGCCCTGTGGGATGCAGCTCCCTCCGTCGCCGGTGCCTCTGCTCCTCCACCAGATGATGCTAATGCACATAAGGACAGGATGACAAAACAAAAAGGGGGGAGATAAAGGATACGCTTGGTCAATGGCAGCAACAACACCACAGTTGGTGTACATGACACACACACACAGGGAACAGCCCTACGCACTAGGCAATGCACTACCAATCACAATGCTAGTCACCAGCCCAAGGACAGGAATACCTAACTCCAACTGCAGCATACACACAGACCCACAGACTCTTGCCCAGTAGTGGATGCCTACTAGCTAGGTTGGAGGTGGTGTTCATCAGCCCCTGCCCAACATGGAACCTACCCTGCAATGTCCGGCCTGGCCTAGGGGCACCCACAGGCCCACATCCCCCACCTGGAGACCACCCCACCACGCACAAGTAGTATAATGTGAAACTGAACTCACCCCCTTGTGGCTGCTGTGAAGCCCTCAAGCATCCATCCAGCTCCGGATAGGCCACCGCCAGTATGCGTGCCATCAGGGGGTCAGGGTTCAATGGGCATCCCTTCCTTGTTGGGAGGCCATCTTCAGCTGGGCCTCCACCGTCTTCCTTTCCCAGTGTCTCAGGTCCTCCCACTGTTTGCAACAGTGGGTGCGCTGCTTGTCGTAGACTTCCAGGGTCCGCATGTCCTTGGCGATGGCACGCCATATACCCTTTTTCTGATGGGCGCTGATCTGCAGGAAAAGATACATTGAAAAGGGTATCAGTCATACTGTCCAACCTGTTACACTCATGGCCCACCATAGCCCTCACATCCCCTTACGCACAGACATTGCCCACCATACATGCATCACGCTGCCCAGAACCCTTCCACCAACCCCCCCTACATGAGGCCCTCACACACAGCACTCCATGCATCCATGCCCCTTGCATCGTGCTCACAGTGTACTCATCTGTTGGTCTGGAGGCCCATACAGCATTCGGTACTGGGTTAGGACCCCATCTACCAGTCTCTCTAACTCCACAGCGGTGAAGGCAGGGGCCCATTCCCCAGTGACACGAGCCATGGTCAATTCCAGACACAGGTCACAGCAGCACTTGCAGTGTAGGTCCTCTCCTGTTGAAGGTCAGGTAGCAAGTGAGTGAACAGATAGAAAATGGCAGTCACACCCACGGCGGTGCGTACTGTCACCATCAGCCTACATCACCATTGGCCACTGTAACCCATAGGGCCTATAGACAACCAATGAGGTATTGCACGGCGGTACTTGACTGCCTCCCGCAACGGCGCGCAACGGCGCACAACGTCAGCGGAATTACCAAATTTCCACCAGCCCCTCCAAACAGGACAGGTGGATGCCATTTCAGTGGGGGGGCAGGCCATGGCACCCAACTGCGTCACAGTACACATAGGCACCATTTGAGCCTATCCAACGACATACTGTTACAGTCACAACATGCAATCAAGTGTAGTGTTTGGAAATGTGGAATTCTGACCAGCTGTACCCCATTTTGTGGATGATTAGGAGATCGAGACATCCCCCGTGTACAGACCGCTGGTGGACTTGGCAACACTGGAGGACAGGCACATTATCCTCACCTAAAGACTTGACAGGGCCACAATCACAGAGCTGTGTGCCCAATTGGAGCCTGACCTGATATCTGCTATCTGTCACTCCGCCGGGATCCCCCCTCTTGTGCAAGTCCTATCTGTGCTCCATTTCTTGGCAACTGGCTCCTTCCAAGTGACAGTGGGCTTGGCAGCAGGAATGTCACAGCCAATGCTCTCAATATTGCTAACCAGAGTGTTGTCTGCCCTGATTAAACACATGCGCAGCTACATCGTTTACCCCCAGGTGGAAGATTTGGCCACAGTGAAAGCTGACTTCTATGCAATGGGACTTATCCCCAACATTATTGGGGCAATTGATGGTACACATATTGCATTTGCCCCCCCTCCCCCCTGAGAAATGAACTGGTGTTCAGAAATTGAAAGAGCTTTCACTCAATGAATGTGCAGATAATGTGCCTGGTGGACCAGTACATCCCCCATGTCAATGCAAAGTATCCTGGCTCTGTGCATGATTTCTATATCCTGAAGAATAGCAGCATCCCATATGTAATGGCTCAACTCCAGAGGCACCGGGTGTGGCTAATAGGTGGGCCCTGGTTCCCACCTAGTGGATGTTGTTGTATGGGTATGGTGTGGGCCCTAAGGATTAGTGTGTGTCTAACAGTTGTCCCTCGATATTTGAAGGTGACTCTGGTTACCCCAACCTCTCATGGCTACTGGCCCCTGTGAGGAATCCCAGGACAAGGGCAGAGGAATGTTACAATGAGGCACATGGGCGAACAAGGAGAATAATAGAGAGGACATTCGGCCTCCTGATAGCCAGGTTTCGGTGCCTGCATCTAACAGGTGTATCCCTGTGCTACTCACCCAAGAAGGTGTGCCAGATAATCGTGGCAGGATGCATGTTGCATTACCTTGCCTTGAGACGGCAGGTGCCTTTTCTGCAGGAGGAGGAGGCTGGAGATGGGCGTTTGGCAGTAGTGGACCCTCTGAACAGTGAAGATGAGGAGGCAAAGGATCAGGACAACAGAACAGCTATTATACAACAGTACTACTAGTGACACACATGTAAGACACTGTAACTTCACTTCGAATTGACAGTTTTGTATTTGACATTGTACATGGCATGCAGATTTTCCCACTTCTATGGCCACTTACTATACCCTTTAGCATCTCTATTTTCAGATATCTGTGCCCCAATCTGGCACCTGGTATGTTGACTGCAGCCAACTACAGGTCATTCCTATGTATACATTACTGTACAGTTGTACTGCAGTGTTTAAACCTTGTTAAACAAATACATACTTAAATCATTTGACATACTCCATACTTATGTTTTTTCAAAGGGTGTTTATTTAAGTGCTAAAGGGTAGAATGGGCTGTGCAATGGGCTGGGGGATGATGGAGGAAAGTCCAGGATAGAATCCAGTCTATTTTTATCACAGGTGCATTGTCAAAGGGGGCATAGGAAGGGGAGCAATGGCAGTTCAAGGTGGACAGGGTGACAGAGTGGGACACAAGGGTGACAATCAGGAGAGTCTTATTTCCTGGCGGTGGTCTTGGCAATGTTCTCTGGCTTCTGCCTGGATCGAAGGGACCGTTTGTGGGGTGGTTCGCCTTCTGCAGGGGGAGGGGTGCTGGTGGCCTGTTGCTCCAGTGGTGGGTCCTCCTATCCACAAGCGGCAGCAGATGTGGAGGGCTGTTCATTGGTGTGGCTAGTGTCAGCGGCCCGGTGGTGTGTCACTGCCTCCCTCATGGTGTTGGCCATGTCTGCCAGCACCTGTGCAATGGTGACCAGGGTGATGTGGATGTCCTTCAGGTCCTCCCTGATCCCCAGGTATTGTCCCTCCTGCAGCCAATGGGTCCCTACAACTTGTCCAGTATCTGGCCCATTGTCTCCTGGGAATGGTGGTACGCTCCCAAGATGTTGGTGAGTGCCCCATGGAGAGTCGGTTCCTTGGGCGTGTCCTCACCCTGTCACACAGCAGTCCTTCCAGCTTCCCTGTTATCCTGTGCCTCTGTCCCCTGAACCGTGTGCCCACTGCCACTGACCCCAGGTTCCTGATCGCCTGTGTTTGTGGGGTTGCCTGGGGTCCCTGCAGTGGTGGACACACTGCTGATTGGCGTGTCCTGGGGACAGAGATATGGGCCTGCTTGGTGGGTGCTGTGGTGGTGTTTCCTGAGAGGGGGAGTCTCTGTGGTGGTGTGGGACTGTGCCTGGGTAACTGAATGTCCGGAGATCCCTGATAGGCCAGGTTGGTCATCCAGATCCAGGCGTCCAGAGCTGCCGTCATCACTGTGGGCCTCTTCCGGTGGGGGACTAGATGTTTCTGGCACCTCCTCTCCGGTGACGTTGGGTGGGGGACCTGTGGGGATGTAAATGCAGTGTTATGGTTTCTGCGTGTGACATCTTGTGCTTGGGTGTGTTGCCCTGTATGGTTGTGATTGCCCTGTCAGCTTTGCCTTGAGTGAGTAGTGATTTAGTGATTCTCACTAATGTGCATGCTTTAGTGATGGGTGTAAATGCAGGTCTGTGACAGGGTCCATGCATTGGTGTTGCATGCAGGGCTTGGTGTTGGGATGGGTGGGCTGTGATGGTGGGGTATATGTAAGGTGGTGGAGTGATGGGGTGAGGGTAGGGGTGGGGGTTTGTGATGGCATGCAGGTGGTGGGGAGATTGTAATAGAGGTTTGACTTACCAGAGTTCAGTCCTCCTGCTACTCCTGCCAGGCCCTCAGGATGCAGTATTGCTCCTCCCATGTTGTTACTTGTGGGGGAGGAGGTCGGGGTCCACTGCCAGACCTCTGTACAGCTATCTGGTGTCTTTCAACCACAGAACCTACCTTCCCCCGTAGGTCGCTCCTGATGTCATTCCTTGTTCTGGGGTGCTGTCCCACGGCGTTGACCCTGTCCATGATTCTCCACCAGAGCTCCATCTTCCTGGCAATGGATGTCTGCTGCACCTGTGATCTGAATAGCTGTGGCTCTCCCCGGATGATTTCCTCCACCATGACCCTTTGCTCCTCCTCTGAGAACCTGGGGTGTCTTTGTGGTGCCATGGGTGTAGGTTGTGTGGTGTGTGTGAGGGTGTGTGGGGTGATGTGTTGCGGTATGTGCTGTGAGGTGCATGGATGGTGTATGAGCTGTGGTGTTCTATGGCTCTGGTTCTGTGGGTGCTCTTGGTGTGTCTCTCTCTCAGTTGTCAAATTTTTTGAGTAGTAAAGGGTTGTGGGTAATGTGGGTGTGAGTGTTTTATAGTGGTGTGGGTGTGGGGGTGTGGTGTGTGTATGTGTGTCAGGTGTGTGTTATTCAAATTGTCCAATGTGGTGTTGTTTTGTATGTGTGTGTGTATTTTGAGTGCAGCGGTATGTACCACCAATGGTTTACCGTGGTTGAATGTCCACTACGGTAATTCGTGGTTCATAATGCTGTGGGCGTAGTTCTGTTGGCGTAACGGTGTGGGGTTTGCTACCGCCAGTTTATCACTGACCTTTTGGCTGGCGGACTTGTGTGTGTGTCTGTATAGTGATGGATTGCTGTGTGTGGGTCATAATATGGGTAGCGGTATACTGCCGCCGCAGCGGTAGGTTGGGGGCAGTCGACATGGCGGTTAGCGGGAGTTACTGCCAATGTCATAATGAGGGCCTGAGTGTCTTGTTTACACTGCTACCAATCACCTTCTATTTCAGGTTTGGGTAACGTACTGCTAACTAGCCAAAAGGGTTGGGCCAACAGCTGCAAAGACGGTGTGGGATTAACTCAGTCACCCACAAACAGTGGTGCTGACAACCCTAATCCAGCATTCTCGTTCTAAACGGGAGTCCTACGACACTGGGAAGATGACAAAATCCATGATGTGTGGGAACAGTCATGCTCCACCCATGGAACGACTACCTGGGGCAGAGTAACGCAACACAGTGATTTGCACTGAATTGTGTTACTCTAGATTTATCAAGCCATGTAGGACAATGCAAGGAGGCCCTACATGCTTGATAAATCTGACTTAGTAGTTGCCTCACCTTTGCACCCCCTAAAGTATCACAAGGGTGACGTAACCCAATGGAAAATATGCCCCATTTGTGCCTTTGAAATGGTGAGAAGCTTCTAGAGGAATACCTTTCAAGTGCACAGATGCCCTCGAAACACTACCCTGGCTCCAGACTAATTACAGGGGGTATGCAGCCCTTTGTGTGTAGACAGGAGACAGCCTGTGTAAGTGTGGCTGGATCTAGGTCGTCCCTCCCACCCTGCCAGTAATGGCCCATTATGTCCCACCTACAGGGGCATAACAAAGGCCCCTGCAGCCACCATGGTGTGGGGGCCACCACAGCACAACACCTGGCCTGAGTGAGTCCAGAGGAGGGGCCCTCTCTGTTCTGTGCAGGGGGGCCCCCTCCAGCTTCATTACGCCACTGCCCACCTAAGCGCCCATTTGTGTGTGGCTATCTAGGAGAAATACACAAAGCCCAACTACCAACAACACCCAGTCATGGGTCCCAGGCAGGCTCTAGGCACCAAATGGATAAGGCAAGAAAATGTCTTCATCATAAATTAGGATTTTAAATTAGGATTCCAGAGACACCAAACCTAAAGGGGGTATCACTTCCCATTTAGAAATTACACTTATGAAATAAATTAAAGCCACCCCAAATGTTGTCCAATGGGAGAGATAGGCCTTGCAGTAGTTAAAATGAACGTAAGAGTTTTTCACTAGCAGGACATGCAAGACCTAAAAGTACATGTCCTACTTTTTAAATACATTGCACCCTGCCTTCTGGGTGACTTATATGTATTAAAAGGGGAGGTTTGAGCTTGGCAAAATGTTTATTTTACAGGTCAAAATGGCAGTTTAAAACTGCACACCCAGGTTATGCAATGACGGGCCTGAGGCAGTTTTAAAGGGCTACTTAACCGGATGGCAAAATCAGTGCTGCAGGCCCACTAGTAGCATTTACTTTACAGGCCCTGGACACATTTAGTACACTTTACTAGGGACTTATATGTAAATTAAATATGCCATTTGGGTAAGCCAATGCTACTATTGTTTATGCCTAGAGCACAAGCACTTCAGCACTGGTCCTAAGGCCAACAAAAACTAGTTCAGCAAAAGGAAGAGGAGGAAGGCAAAAAAATGTTTGGGGATGACCCTGAGAAATGCCATTTCCAACACAAAGGGACAAAAGAAGCTTGAGAATACAAACACTTAGGAGAAACCACGCCTTCAGTTGCCCACTGCCCATCCCTTGTGTACGGTTCATTACATGAATATAACGCTGGCTCCTGCAGCCCTAGTGGTGCAGAGGGGATTCCAACCATTCAGGGGGCGCACTCTCCTCTTAAGCCCCGTGAATATTTCTGAGATATGGGATATTCAGGAGCCCCTCATCACATTTTATTGGGTGGGGGCTTCATTTTGCGTTACACGCTGGCCCACTACTTCATAATGCAGCAGTAAAACCATTTACAACTGCAGATTTGGAATTGAAAGACCTATCAAATGTGCACTTTTTAGAATTCAAAGACCAATTAAATGACTTACACAGGCACAAGCATACAATTTCTTTTCCAATACGCTTTTTGTACCATAGCTATGAAAACTTTTGGATTAACAAGGAAACAGGATGCCAAGCTAGCAGAAAGTTAAAATTAGCCAGGACATTTAGACGAGCAGCATAGCTGGCAGCCGTTTCTGTGCTGCACTATTGCTTTCCATATCCCTGGAGCCGATAGCCTTCCGTTTAATTTATACTGTAATAAAATCTCCTATTGATTTCAATAAAATTGAAGACAATCATTTTGAATGAAATCCCCGGGGCGGCCTCTCCAAGATGCAAACTGACTTATCTTATTTTCTTTGTGCGTGTACCTTACAACTCTTGTCTGTCACAGAAAGACTAAGCTTTTGCGTATTTTTTGGCTCGGAAAGTGCAGAAATCATTTTAAGTTCCAGTGTTTGGAATATGATTAATAGTCTGCGCATGCAGCCTGCAGTTAAGAGATGCTGCAAGCTGTAATCAGGGTTTAGGTTCGCTTGCCTTCAATCTTGCCCGTCGCCCATGGGGAAATGTGCCATTAACATGAAGGAGAGCTCAAAATAGGAAGGGCAAATTTTACAGTGTAACTGATAAGGGTCTTTGTGTGAGCAGACGGAGAGCGGGTGAAACAACATTCTATATCACACCGAAATTTCATGCTACTTTCATTGTGTTTGACGTACGGATAAATGACTCTCACTAGATATGAAACAACTTGATATAAACACCCAACAGAACAAATTAGCAGAAGCTTAGAAGCGAGGATGCTGGGCAGCAGGTATCCCAGTGCTTAACTTTAAAAGTCCAGGTGTTCAATATTTTACTAAGAAGGCTCCCACCCGGTACCACCGCTGGTACCAGTCATTTCCACCATTGGTGCTGCCTGCTTATTGCATGGACAAGGTCCTAAACCGGTCTGGAGCGAGCTAGTCCACAACCACAATGAGTGGCTGGACAGGAGTGTCAGTGAGAAAACTTTCAGAGTCAAATACTGCATTTTTCAGACCCAGACCCATATATGGCCTGGTTTGCATCGCTCTTGCACCATGCAACGTGGTGCAAGAGAGACACACACACCTTAAATTACCTTTCGTAGCCCTGTGTGACTTCATAAATCTCACGTAATGTAGAGCAAATCGCTTCATTTCATTACTCTGCGTCAGGGAGGCGTTACAATGAGTGTTACGTGGGTGTTCCCATGAAACATACATGGATTTTGATGAATTCCAAGATCTACAAACACTTGTAAACCTGGGAATGCGACAAAAAGATAGGTCTTGCCAGGAGAGACGTAATGAGGAGAAATATGTTTATTTCTCCTAGTTTTGTCCTCTTTCTAAGTGTGCAGCATTCTGCAGTGCTAACAGAAAGCGGGAAAAGCCTTTCATGATTGTTTTTGTGTAGGAAGGTGTCCCTTCCTTCAGAAAAATAATCCTGCTTGCAACACAGCCACGGATGCATCATGGGGAAAGGGTGCCTACACTGGTGCTGGGCAGCCCATTGTGCTCCAGGGTGGGGGAAACGACAGGATTGTGCCGTATTGGATAAATACAGCACATCCCTGCCCTTTCCCTGTGATGCAGCACAGCAAGATGACTTGCTGCACTGACCTGCGCTGCATATCTCATAAATATGGGCCCATTTTTTTAATAATTGTTTGTATGTTGTGGAGGGCACTCATGAAATGCTACAGAACTTTGTTGGTCTAGTGTTGGGAATGGCAAGGGTTGTTGTACGTAAGGAAGTGGTTTGTGCTGAAAGAGGAAAATGGCTCCCCCCTCTATAGCTCCTTGAGATCTAACTTGTCAAGCACCATCACGTTGGACCATGTACCTTCAAATGTACAGATTCCCAAAGATTAGGTGAAATTCTGTGGGTTGCTTATCACAACACTGTTTCAGAAGGGAGGGACTGTATGGTGTGTTTGTTCTATAAGTGACACAGGATGATCATGGTTTGACTCAATAAACCCTGGTAGCCTTATGGACAAGGGTATGATTCAGAGATAACTACACACATCCAGTACAACAGCCCCCTGATTCTCACTTGTATCCATTCACGTTTTCAACATCCTGACAATGAACTATCCTCTTGTGGAGCTCCAGTCTAAGACCACAGGATGCAGCACTAAACCTAGTGAAAGTCAGGTACTTCTTCCATTTCAGGACAGGCCTGCATCACATATGCATAAAGGTACACCCAATAGTGCATATTTTAATAATCAATGCTTAAGTTAGGCAAACCTTGCAAGTCTCTTGAATAGATCTGGTCTACTGGGTTCTGTCTATAAGTCACCAACCCAGATGCTCAGTGGTAGTCTTGGAAATGGATGGCAAAAAGTTGATAACTAACACAACATTAGCTGTAATAACTCAAACATGGTAGCCAGGGTGAGAGTTACACTAGCCTTTCTTAACTGCAAGAGATTTAAGGATTATGTGAAAGGAGGCATGAGGTCTGAGCTTGCATCCTGTGATCTGGGAGGTCTGACAGAGCCTCTGTTCCTTTCACATGCACCTGAATATTAAACCTCTACTGACCATAAAATATAGCTACCAGTACAAGCCAGTCTAGCTTTTGAAGTTCAGCTTCATCATGTTAACAGGTTCATCTGTTCGCTGCTTCTCTAGTCAGTCCCGAACCTCAGAATAGTAACCTTTATCTGTGTAGTATAGTAAATGTTTTGTGCATTTGTGAGGAAGATGAGTGAAAAAGCCAACAGACAGGTATCCATTATGTGTGGGCCCCTTATGTCTCCTCCTAGCTCCGCATTTTACTGCAAATGCGAGCATTTTAGAGGGAGAAAGGGGTACACGGAGCCCGAGCCTTTGCATAGAAACAGCCCTTCCTTTTGTTGTGATCTTATTTTGTATTGTACAATTTCTAAGTCTTTCCGGGGAACAGTCTGTTCAGGTTACCCCAACCAATATTGTGATGTTCCCTGGACGACCCTGCAGTGGTGTCTCTTAGTCCAAGTTGTCGTGGTCTTGGTCCCTTTTAGTGATCTCATTCCATCTTGACCCCATCCTGGGGCTTTGTTCCAAGCAGTCAATCTGTATTGAAGGGACTCTCAGCCTTCAATGAGAGCACTCTCTCCTTTCATTCCTTCAGGTTCATTCTCTCTCTTTGCTTGGTGGTGACATACATGGATCATTATTAATAATAATATCAAGACCAATAGAAGTAATAATTCTAAACATAATCAATTGATGGACACAAACATTTCTGGCAAATTCTGACCTGATTTGTTTACTTGCTTCAGACATAGAACATTTGTTTATGTGAGAGCGAGGGATCCAGTTTGTGCCACCTTAAATGTTGCCTGACCATCCAGAATTTACTATTCTACAAGTGACACTGTGTAAATCCTACTCCATGCACAAGTGAAATATCGGTTCTGTATGCTCTGTAACCAATCCCAAGACATCAGGAAATCTGGGAACTAAGGGTTGCTCCATCACTACACCAGCTCCCAAGCCATGTGACTGGGTACTATGAAACCTACCTCACCACTATACGACAAAGCAAACTGTAAGGAGCTGTTGAAATACAGAGTGTGGCCTCTTTCTATAGCCCAGCACTAACCCCCATCATCTAGTCTCTGAGTAATCTAAGACCCTTCACACCCTGCTGTGTACCTGGCCTGCCCCTCAACATGAGCTGTGCATATAGAATAAGCTCTCTCCCACTAGCCTAATAATATCCCCTGCATGGTCAGTCTCAGGCCCTTCATTGCCTATTCTTCAGCCAGCAGAGAGCCTCACAATAAAGCATCTATGCGGAGTTGATCCACTTACATTACTGCACACTGTGTAAGCAAGCTGAGGTCTCTCCAATGCCTTGCAAATGTATGGTCACGTCCCCCATGCAAACTTCAACAGTTGCCTCTACTAGTGCCACTGTCCTCTGGGGCTGTGCCTCTTTTTTATGCCCTATTCACCTCTGCTGATCCTGCTTTATATACTAGACTCTTCCCTGTGCTATAAATCTGACCTTGATTTAGTCAGTAATCTGTGCTATGGCTCTGTGACATAACCTCTCAAGCCGTTACTGACTTAAGAGGTATAGTGATTGGACTCAGCCTTTGCCTTCATCCAGTTCCCAATTTGCCCTGAACACTGTACATTCTTTTTCACTGTCATACACTTTTTAGCCAACTTTTTCAAGTATTTAACTGATCTTCCCCTCTCACACCAGGTTAGAGATTCTGGATGACACCATTTCTTGCATTTTTCCCTCCTTGCCAAGAGATTATGGTAGAAAATTAACATAGATTGATCTGTTGAAATTGTTACATCCTTGTACAAAGAGCATGGAGCAACCACCAGAACTCAGGCAGTTCTCCTGCTCCTGCTCCATAGGGCAGGAAGGATCTTTTTTGGAGGGGGATGGGCAACCACGTCTCCCCAACAAGGTGCAAAAGGAATACACCCTTCCAACTCAATATCCTATCACAAGAAAGTATCCCTGAACCTACTCAATGGTTAAACTACTGACCACTCATCACAATGTGATTCCCTTCGTCAAAAGGGGTTTTCTATATTAAGAGTTTTCCATACTTCTCCCCATACTCTTAATTCCTGACATGTTTGCCTCCATCTGCTGCCTCATTTTTCTTCTTCTAACCCTCTTTATATGCTTAGCATATTATGTGGATCGGGGCTATTGACAGATTCTGTCTGAAGAAATCTTCTGTGCCCTTCTCCACTTCCTGCAAAATCTCTAGCTGAAGGAAGAGCTTCCTGTCAAAATTCTACCTTTTGACTTCCTTGTGATCTGGTAAATTGATCTATATTAGGTATATAGGCAGCATAATCTGATAGGCGAACTGGAAAGTGCTCTACCTTTTTGATCCTATCTACTTCTCTATGATCTATAAAAAAAACAATTAGTCTTAAACAGTGGCCATACTTGTTTAAGTGTAATCCCTACCTATTCCCTTTATTGTATGCCACACAACATATAGTTTCAGATTCTCTATCATGAAGAGAAGATAGGTCCACCTTTTTGGTGAGCTAACTGTGGAGCATACCAAGGACCTATCTAACTGATTATCACATAGAATGTTAAAATCTCCTCCAATGATTACGGAAGCCTTGAATTCCACTTTTGGAAAATTGATTATTAGTGAGGGCAGGTAGGTGCCTACACTTAGTAATAGGACACAATCTCACATTATGTCCAGTCAAAGTCTTAGTAAATTAATCCTGGCCTCTGCCACCGAAATCATAATTGGCCCCTTAGACTCTTTTTTGGAGTTTTTTCTCTTGTCGTTAGTCGAGACTCCTTTTCAGGCCGGACTGGGATACAACATCGTCGGCTTGGCTCATTGTGAGGTCCTGTGCAACTCCTGGAAGTCTCATCAATGGGGAAAATCACCGCAGCTTCAGCAGGCCGAACCTTAAAATCAGACAGGGTCGCAGTTGTCTTGACTCTTGTTGCCGGGTTGGTCACCTCATGGAGTTTTCTCACAAAGTTGCTCCAAACATCTCCAAACTTGTGGATCATCTTCCAGAAGGCCTTTTGTGGCCCTTGAAGTTTCCACAGACATGGTCCAAGGTTTCAGAAGCTCTGAGCTGCCCATTGGAAATTGGGACTACAGTTCCCAGAATGCACATGGTCAGAATCTTCAAATGGCCAATGGATATTGGTCAGCTGGGCTCTTCTTGCAGGACTTGATGCAGAGGACTCTGGTTAGCTCCTTTGTAGCTGTTGCTTACAGGGAGTCCATCTATGGTGCTGTAGAAGCAAGGCAAAGTCATTTTCTTTGGGAAGATCAGAGTGTGCAGCTGGTACAGCCCTTGTGAGAGCAGTCCTTCAGGTGCAGACCAGGGGTTCAGCAGGGCAGTCCTTCTTCTCCAGTCTTTTCCTCCAACAGGAATCTGAATTGTTTAGCAGCTCCTCCATATTTATCCTTGCTTATGGGTTGGCAATTGAGGGGCACCCCTGACCAAAGGGGTGCAGGGTGCCACCCTCTGGGGTGACCATTTCCTTGCTTATGGGTTGGCAATTGAGGGGCACCCCTGACCAAAGGGGTGCAGGGTGCCACCCTCTGGGGTGACCATTTCCTGTCAAGTGTGGCAAAAATCAATCCCAGAAAGCAGCATTCTTTAAAAATCTCACATGGAAAAAATCTCTCCTTGGAAGTTACGTATGAGTGAGCCCACTCACTGGTGTGGGTAAGTTTCTCTAACTCACCCCTTTCAGCCCTTCTCCTATTCCAATTACTGGGGCTCCCATCTGGCTGGGGGAGCAGGTCTGGAATTTGTCTTAAGTGGCTTCCCTCCATTGAAAACCATTACTCTGCCTCTTTCCTGCTCTGCCATTTGCTGCAGCAGTTCTCCTCCCACCAGATGCTTCCTTTGTTTCAGCGCAGGGGATTTCACACTTCATTAAGGTAGCTTGTTTCAGGCTGTGGGAGACTGGCCAATCAGGAAAGGGCACTACAGGGCTGATTTTGGTAACTTTCCGAAAAAGTTCTAAACCGCTTTATGAGTACTAGGTATAATGTGATATCAAACATGATATATTTAGCTCTGTTGTAGTGGAAATAAATGGAAATTATTTTTTTTAAAAGCCTCCAAATGTTAGCCTATGGAGCTAATTTATGACAATGGGGAGAATTAATTTGGCTGTTTTTCCCTCACCAGGAATTATAAAACATATTTTACAAAATCACTGCTTATATTAACACTGCACCCAAACCTTGAGGCACTTAGGGCAGACCTAAGGTGCAAGTTATATGTAAAAATAAGGGAGTTTGAGAACTTTGGAAGTGCCTTAAAATCCAAAGTCTAATTTGGGGTAAATTAATGTTAAAAACAGCCAGTAAGGCAGGCCTGTCTTAAAAATGACACCAGACCCCACAGCAGTGCACCCCAGGTGCCCTAACTACCCCAAGGTCCCTAAGCCTGCATGCCCTACCATATACTAGGGAATTGTAGGTAGGTTGTCAGAGACAATTATAATTATTTCTAATTTGTATATACCATTTCAAACAGAGCACAGGCACTGGGACTGGTTAGCAGTGCCCACGGCATAGTCAGAGTCCGCAACCACCATTAGTAGTCAAAACGTTTGGGGTTGATCAGGCAAAAAGGATGACTTTCTCACATTCATCAGTGTGGAAAAGAGCTGATTTAAGGGATTACCAGTGTCAATGTTTGGGCTATAATAGCTAACCAGCGTAAAAAGCCTTCTTTTCACTTTAATCTCTGCAATTATCCACTGTCCACCTCCATCAGACGTGTACCTCACTATGTCCACCCCTAAGTTAGCCCTAACTATTATAGCTACACCTTTAGTGTAATGTTGTTGGTCAGTGGTGTTGCAGAGGTTATCTTAGCGCTTTGATTGGGCACACTTTTTTTGCTTTGGGCCTGCGACGTGCTGTAGGAGGCTGGCCTGGCTTATAGTGGGTTCCTGATGGTACTTACACCTTGTGCCAGGTCCAGTTATCCCTTATTAGTAGATTAGTAGTGTTCTAGCAGCTTAGGCTGATAGAGGTAGCTATAGCAGAGCAGCTTAGGCTGAACTAGGAGACAGGCAAAGCTCCTACTATACCACTTATATCATATAGGCACTATATCATAAGAAACACAATATTCAGAGTTACAAAAATAAAGGTACTTTATTTTAGTAAAAATTTACCAAAAATATCACAGAGGATCTACTCCCTTAGGAGGTAAGTAAAATATACAAAATATACACACAAATCAAAATCAGGTAAGTAAACAGTTAGAAAAATAGTGCAAACACTGTAGAATACAATAGGATGCAATAGGCCTAGGGGCAACACAAACCATATACTATAAAAGTGGAATGCAAACCACAAATAGACCCCTAGGTTAGTGTAGTGTGTAGAGGGTTGCTGGGAGTGTAAGTACACACTAAGGGTGTCCAAGATACCCCACCCTAAGACCCTAAGACCCTGGAAAGTAGGAGTAAAGTACTACTATTTCCCCAGAAACACACTAAACTCATGATAGAGGATTTTGCAAAGACCACAGCAGACTGCAACAAACTGAAGACAGATTCCTGGACCTGAGGACCTGCAAAGGAAGGGGATCAAGTCCAAGAGTTGTGAAAGTGTCCAGGGGGGCAGGAGCAAACTAAACCCTGGATGAAGGTGTAAAATGGCTGCCTCCGGATGGAAGAAGCTGAAGATTCTGCAACAACTAAAGGTGCTAGGAACATCTTCTTTGTGCAGAAGATGTCACACAGAGTGCTGGAGGATGCTGAGTTGTTTCTTTGGCAAAAGACCGCAAACAAGCCTTGCTAGCTGCAAGAGTCACAGTTGAAGAAAAAGGGTGCTGCCTTGGCCCAGGAAGGACCAGGATGTCGCCACTTGGGAGGGGAGATAGAGGGGGCTCTCAGCAACGTAGAGAGCCCACGCACAAAAAGGTAGCACCAACAGAAGCACTTGAACAGGGGTTCAACACTGCAAAAGAGGGTCCCACAAAGCCGGAGGTCAACTCAGGAAGTTGAACAATGCAGGACAGAGTGCTGGGGACATGGTCTTGGCTGTGCACAAAGGATTCTGTGGAAATGTGCACAGGAGCCCTAGCAGCTGCAGTTCACGCAGTGCCCAGGATTAATGTCTGGAGAGGGGAGGCAGGGACTTACATCCTCCAAATGCAGGTGCAGCAGATATCGATAGCTAGGAAGATGGAGCTATGGCAGAGAATCGTGGACAGGGTCAACGCCGTGGGACAGCACCTCAGAATTAGGGAGGACATCAGGAAGAGGTGGAGCGACGGGGAAAAGTACGTTCCATTGCAGCAAGACACCAGCTCGCTGTACAGAGGACTGGCGGTGGACCCCTACCTCCTCCCCACAACTAACAACAAGGGAGGAGAAAGTCTTGGTAATCATGCATCCTGAAGGCCTGGCTGTTTGACGCAGTTTAGCGTCAAAAAATTTAGCGCCGTCTAACGCCATTCCGAAGCGCCATGCGGGCGCCGTATTTATGGAATGGCGTTAGCCGGCGCAAGCAGACCGGCGCTGCCTGGTGTGCGTGGAAAAAAACCACGTAGACCAGGCAGCGCCGGCGTAGGGGGAAAATGGCGCTAGGGCGTCTTAAAATGGCGCAAGTCGGGTTGACGCTAAAAAATCGTCTTAACCCGATTAGCGCCATTTTTTCGACGCCCAGACGCCATTTAAATGACTCCTGTCTTAGTAAAGACAGGAGTCATGCCCCCTTGCCCAATGGCCATGCCCAGGGGACTTCTGTCCCCTGGGCATGGTCATTGGGCATAGTGGCATGTAGGGGGGCACAAATAAGGCCCCCCTATGCCATCCAAAAAAAATTGAAAAATAACAAAAATTATACTTACGTGAACTTACCTGAATGTCCCTGGGGTGGGTCCCTCCATCCTTGGGTGTCCTCCTGGGGTGGGCAGGGGTGGCAGGGGGGGTCCCTGGGGGCAGGGGAGGGCACCTGTGGGCTCATTTTGAGCCCACAGGCCCCTTAACGCCTACCCTGACCCAGGCGTTAAAATGTGGCGCAAATGCGGGGTTTTTTGACCCGCCACCTCCCGGGCGTGATTTTTGCCCGGGAGTATAAATACGACGCATTTGCGTCGCCGTCATTTTTTTAGAC